>NC_139020.1:171922546-172531340 GCF_964662115.1 Mustela nivalis
GCCTGGGTGGCTCAGTGGGTTAAAGCCTCTGCTTTTGGCTCAGGTCATGATCCCAGAGTCCTGGGATCGAGCCCCACATCGTGCTCTCTGCTCAGTAGGGAGCCTGCTTCCTCCTCTCTGTCTGCCTCTCTGCCTACTTGTGATCTCTGTCTGTCAAATAAATAAATACATCTTAAAAAAAAAAAAAAGAAACAAAGTGATTTGTGGAATACAATCGTATTATAACTTATCCAAGTGAGCCAATATTAATTTATGTGTATTTTTATATAGTGAAATGTCTTCTCCCTCATTCACTTAAAATGAACTCCAGGGATTTACTCCTTCAACACTTAACTGTCCTTTCAAGTCACTTAGAGTATATTAATATGATTTTTTTGGAAGTGAAATGAGACATTAAAGAAGGACCTTCTAAGTTTGTTATTCAAGATTCTCTAAAAATTGGCTCTCAATTAATTTTCCCATCTATTTTAAACTTTGCCCATACCCTTTATATATTTGAATTAAAAACTGTAAAATCATTCAGGATTCTCTATGTGCCAGAAACTGTCCAGATGTTTTATAACTTTGAGCCTTTGTTAAGACCATCTCACTCTGATCTGGAATATTCCTGGTCCTCTTTTCTGTCTGTCCAAATATAAATCACTGTTCAAGGCTTAGCTGCCCAACCCAGCCCATTAGCCAAACCCTCTTTTCCTGAATTGCTGGAAGCCTTACTATTTTTACTACAGTTTGGCCTGTATCATTTACTGACATGCCTTATTGTTCTCACATTCAACATAGTTGAAATAGAATGGTTAAGTAATTTCTCAGGCATTTTCTTCTTATCTTCACTGTTCTGGCTTGCTGACCTTAGGGCACTTAAGAAAGGACTCAGATCAAGAATTCATTTGGAATTAGTGCCAGTTGGGAATGATTTGAAATAAAACTCTGTAAATGAGGAAACAGTGATTCCCAACTCATAGGCCTTGAACCCCAGGCAGGGGGAGGAGACAGGGTTTCAGAGAAGGCTGTGGGAGGAGTTATTTTAAGCTGTTATATTCTATCCACAAGTAAGACTATATATATACATTTACATACATCTTATATACACTGCTATTTTCAGCTGTGGGTAGGTGCTCTAGATAAAAATCATTTGATACATTTTCTCACTTCTAGCTCTGCTTCTGGGACTTCACTTAATCTTTCTTGTTACCCCATAATCATATCCCAGGTTTACAGTCATTTGTTATTATCAAATTTTCTTACTTTAACAAAGGGACCTACTGAATCTTTTTCTTTTCTTTTCTTTTTTTTAGAATCTTTAAAAATTATAATGGGTTTCCCAGAGTTGTAAATTGGTAAGCACCCACTTAGAGAGTTTTAGGAGAATGTGATTCATTCATTAGGCTATATATGTCCTCAGTTTTAGCTCTTCTAACTAGTTGACATACAGTTTAACAGAAAACCCACTTCTTTTTGCAGAAAATTTTAAGTAACCTATCACGCTGAATTTTGCTCCAAAAGAGTCAATTAAAACAACAAATCATCAGATCTAACTGGGGCAGGATGAAACCATCGTACTTGTCCCAGAAAAAGTTGGAATTATTGTTCCTAATGTTTATAGAGTGAGAGGTACATGTGCTTAGGCTTCCAAAAAGGTCAGACTTATAGTAGGGACAAGACAAGTTCATGATTATTCTAGGAACACAGAATGCTCTTTGGTCTATTTGAAATGGGCTGTAGGGTCACGAGCTCCCACATATTCTTGTCTTTTTTGGGATGTTGGTTCAAGCTAAAGAGCTTGGTGAGAAGAAAAGTCATAGAAGCTTTCCCTTCCTTTTTAAATTTCCACAGGGAAGAAGCACATTTATCTTGGCAGCATCTTCTTATACATATAAGCTCTACATGCTAGGCATCAAAAAGTGCCTTGCAGAAGTAAAAGTCAAGACTTTAAACTGGGCAAATCATCAGGATTTATGGAATCAGCTCCCTTTGTGTTCTGCTTTTTTCTTATTCATAATCTATTATGCTTTCCTTAAAAACTACTGCTTAGGCACTTTAGATAAATTCTGAATTCAGAGTCAAGGTTTTTTTTTTTAATGGGAGACAAGCAAATTGATAGCCTGGCCTTTTTTTTTTTTTTTTTTTTAATGACAATAGGTTTGCCAATTCACTTAACTTACACTTTCAGTTATTTACTTTACTCCTAATTTGTTTTTTGTTTTTAAAAAATATTTATTTATCTATTTTAGAGAGAGAGAATGTGTGTGTACATGAAAGGGGAGAGGAACAGAGGGAGAGTGAGAGAGAGAATCTCAAGCAGACTCCATGCTAAGCACAAAGTTGGATTTGGGGCTCCATCCCATGAGCCCCAAGATCACAATGTAAGCTGAAATCAAGAGTTGGATACTTAACCCATTGATCCACCCAGGCACTGGAAATAATTCATTTTTATAAGTGGTCTCTTAACTCTTTCATCATTTAACACATTTCATTCATTCCTACACTCATTCAATATTTATGGAGTGCATATTATGTGCTTCACTATTATATTAAATCCTGAGAATAAAATAAGTAAACCAAATATGGTCCTTGACAACATGGGAAGCTAATGTGCAGTGAGGGGGGGGGGGAAGAAACCCAAAAAATCACATCAACAAATGTAAAATGCAACTGTGGTATCTGTTATAGAGTATAATTAAGAGGCAATATAAAAGTCTGTAAGAGGCGAAGTTGATTGAGGCACGGGACCAAGTGTGACTTTCTGAGGAAGCAGCAATGGAACTTGGAGATGGAGAAAGGGAAGGAGTTGATGAAATGAAGAAGGGAAGGAAAATCATTCCAAGGAGAAGGAACAGTATGTTCCAGTGGCCCCTGGAGGAAGAGAGGATGGTGAATGGTAAATATGCAGAACAGAAAAGTCACCATAGCTGAATCGCAGAGGAAAAGGGGTCACATGGTGAAAGAGACAGCTGGAGAGGCAGACCACTTCTGTATACTCTGGAAAATTCCGATGTGGAAGAACAAGATGCACTCTGCCAGCTGTTCAAAGGAATTTTCCAAAGCAAGTCAACTCTTCGTCCTTCCAAGCAGGAGTTTGTACCCAATCAGCACAGTAGTAAGGCTCCACAGCATTTCAGAAACCGCTCACTTTAGAAGAGTGGCTGACAGAGGAATAAACATGGGTGCTGAGGGAATGGTGTTACCCACTGGAAGCATCAGTAGAGGCTGATTTAGAAAGGGGTTTCCTTGTATTGCTTGTAGAATGCATTACTTTTTTCTTGAGCAGTATCTTTACCCCTTTTGAGGGGTGGGATTGAAGAATATGCTTAGCAAAACACGTTAGTTTAGTGACCTATTTTTTTTTTCTTTCCAGTATAAAGACTCACCTATAACACTAAGCTCTGCATTGGAAAAGATAACTCCGTGTTTATTCTCTGCCACACACTGATACATGCCAGCATCTGAGAGATTCACTATGGTTATGTTGAGAGTTCCTTGCTCAATTAGAATTCTATCCTGTGAAAGAAAAGAGGAACACAAAACAATGACCTTCTACAACAGAGACCTTAAGGCAATTTTGCTACATGTTATATCAAAGGGGCTTAATGAGAAGAAAATAGCCATCATATAAGCAATTTACATAACATGATCTATTTATCTGTCAAGTAAATTTGTGGCAGGTCAGACGCTAAATGGAACAACCTTGTACGTCAGTTGGTAAATGGAATTCAAATTGCGGACTCTGGAGTTCTCATTGATTCAATAGTGAAACCATTCAGATTAATATCACCTCTAAATAGATGAACTTGAAATTCAAGTCTTTCTTACTCTGAGGCTTTGTGCACACTGGGGGAGTGGGGTGGGGAATACAACCAAACTTACTATTTAGAGTATTAAAACACTCAGATTATGAACAGACAATACTCTGAAGGTTAATAGAATTATAATCTTCTTGGAGAAGCAGAAAAAAAATATTTCACATTGGTTGAGATTTACTAAAAAAAAAAAAAAAAGTAGGTAATGATTTAAGGCTCCTTTACTGCTGCTGTCAGTGGCATCATCTAAGCTTAGGACCATCTTTTGGTGGTCAGTTGGAAGAAAGAAATTAGTGTATTAAACAAAAGACTATTTTCATTTGTCAGCCTGAGGATATATAACTTGCATTATCAATTTTCCTAAGTCCCAGAAAAGATCTCCTCCTCCCCCAGGAACCTGCCATTTAAAAGAAATAAAATAAAGACATACTGGTTTTCTATTTGCCGTAGGGTTGTGATTTAGCTGGGTGGGCACCTTACTAGGTGTTGATCAAATCTAGGTATCCATGTTCCCTCACATTAAATAATAGGGAGAAAATGCCTATTATCTACCCTACACTGTAGTGGTTTGAATTTGGCTTTTATAATTGGGAGAATCATGGAGCCAGCAGGAGCCCTTCCAGGGACAGGAGAGGAGTATGTGACAGGGCGACAGCCCCCTTTCTGCTTTGTGTGCACTGATGACCCACCATTGCTCACAGCAGGCACTTTTCCCTGGGATGCCTGTGGTGGAGGAAATTTGAGTATGAAAAACTGGCTCTCGACTTGGGGCCTGAGGAAAATGTCAAATTTCAGTGAACATTTGAGTTCAGTAGGAAAATACAACAAGAAAGTTAAATTGGACGCAATTGTTCCTCATTCTAAGGTCCTCCTCATCCTCCCTCTTGCTTCATTCCAAGCTCTTTGTCAGGATCTGCTCCCTCACAGGGCATTTCTGTGTTATGTCAACGTGCCCTCTCTCATAGCAGATTCTGTAGTACCTTCCAGATGCTCTTTCAGAACCAAGGCACTTGTTCTCTCTGGTAAGTATGATGACTGCTCATAGCTGCGTCTCTCTTTCTCTCTCTCTCTCTCTTTGGGAAGTGCTCTTGACTGAAAGAACTTCCCAAATTCAATGACTGGTCAGTGTATGGGATACAAAGGCAGGCCTCCCTTTGGGGCAATTTGGGAACCACTTAAAGACTTTCTGCTCCAGTGCGCCCTCTGAAGGCCTCTGTTGGAACCGCACCACTGTTTAACCTCTGCCCAGTCTGGCTTCTTTGACTCCACAGTTTAAGCTCTGAGAGCTTTCCCAGCATACCTCCTGAACAGAAAGCTCTGCTGCAGAGCCTGTTTTTAGAAAACATTCTCAAAGATGGAGAGTGACCGCTTCAGGATTTCAAAGAGCATTTGAATTTTTCTTCCCTTTATGCCATATCCTCTCCCCCACACCCCTCTTGCTCAGGATCTCATCTTCCATATAACCAATTCTGAAAACCTTATTCTGGCAAACTTTCCCGGTTCTGAATCCAGCAGACATTTAATATTTGGATCCTGGCTCCATTACTTACTAAGGATGGATGTGATCTTAGACAGGGGTTTCCTTGTCTGTAAACTGGGCACAGCAATAGCACATACCTCATAAGTTTCCTTGTGAATATCAGATGAGACAATGAGTTTAAAGTGTCAAGATCAGTTAGCACTTGTTAAATGTTTGAGAAGTACACCTTCCAAATCCTTTAAACATATTATTTTAACCTATCACGTCCCCTTACAAAATGAATAGTCTGCATGGTTTTTATTTCCGTGGTTATGTATTTCTAAAATTTCCATTTTATGCTTTTAAAAAGCCTGTTTATGTCTCCAAAATATCTTTTTATTTTCATAGACAGGATTTCTTCATGCAACTCTTTTAGCACCCAAAAGAGACTCATTCCTTTTGCTTGGTTAGAATATTCTATGGGCTGGTCATCTTTCTAAAAAATAAATTTTTGCCTATGTTTTGGAACATTGGTTTGCAGGTTTATTAATGAAAAAGATTATTTTTCTTTGTTTTTATTCCCGTTCACAGTTCTCTGGCTCCTCTACCTAATCCCCTGGGCCACCAGTCTAGAAACAGATCTACTCAAGGATTCTCTGAGGTCCTGATCTGTGAGGATACTCAAATCACAGCAGCTCTCATCCCAGAGGCAGTGGGAGTCAGAGCCCAGGAGTTCCCAGGAGTTCTCTTGTACCACAGTGTCCTGTTACGCCAGGCAGGTAATAGGTTTGACTGCTTCTTTTACTGGATAGCAGCAGGTGGGGAAGACCCGCACCCTAAGTCTTTACTGCAAAGATGTTGTATCCTGTCTCCAGAAACGATATATTTTTTTAAGCCTGAGCTCTCAGGTACCACTGCCTGTTCTCAGGCCTACCGTCTCATGCCTACAGCCCCTGGGATCACTTTTTGTTTTTGTTCTATTTCTGTTGCATGACAGATGTTAATCTTACAATTGCGTAGGTCATTAGTACATGTCTGGAGGCAGGGTGGGTGTTTTGAGGGTGATTGTGTTGGATATCACATTGTCCAGAAATCTCCACAGGCAGAAGAGAATAACAAAACCACACTGAGATGAGAATTTGTATGCTGAGAGCTCTTATTCTCTCTTATCTGGAACATACGCAAATTTGTATCTTAGCACAATTACAAGTTTCAGACTTTCTGCATAACTTTCTAATGGTACAGCCAAAGATGTTAATTGGTGAAAACCAAAGGTTCTATACCGAAGCTTAATTAAACAAGGCTGAAGAACTGGATTTATGTTGTTTCTATGTATCCATTGCATTCACTTCCACTTTTTCTACTATTAATAATATTTGATTGTTTATAATTTTGGAAATAAAACTCATCATTTTCCTGCTTTCATAACAATGAGGCCACAGTAAACATTATAGTCAGTAGCAAGACACAATTATCATCAGTTGGCTTACCCGAGTTATTAGAGGTTCACCATTTTTTAGCCACCTGTATGTAGGTTTGGGCCTTCCATTTGCTTTACATTCCCAAAAGACATTTTCTTCTATGGCCACGTGTATATCATTTATTTTTTGAATCCAATTAGGTTGAGCTATAACAGTTCAGAAAGCAAAGAAAATATGTACGTTCAGTGTATGTTGAGTCTATTTTTATCACATGCAATCAAGAGACAGAAGTAGGCTTATAATAAAATTACGTTTCCAGATGTTTTGCAAATTACAGGACTGGGTAAGAGTTCAGGGGGTACTTTTAGAAGACAACCCACTCTATGTCCAACTTGGAAGGTCCTGTTTTTGCAGCCCATGTGGCTGGTCTTTTAATTGTGAAAGGCAGAAAATAAAACTAGCACTGCCATATGGCAAAATTAACTGTCCCTCTCCCGCAAGCATCTATTCTTTTCTTTCTTTCTTTCTTTTTTTTTTTTCCTTTTTTCTGGGAGAAATATTCCATACGGTCCCACCATTTTTGGCTGGGCTCATGTTATCCTAGATACACACTACATTTCCCAGATTTCTCTGCAGTTAGAGGTGACCATGTGACTAAGTTCAAGCTAAAGGTACCTGTGTGAAAGTAGTGAAAGCAACTTCCAGGTTAGTTTACTGAAAGATACTTGTCCTGGACTCTCCTTGTCCCATACCAGTGATGGGAAAAAAGGAACAGTTCCAACAGCCTTAGGCTCAGAGAGAAAAGCTACGTAGGATAAAAATGCTGACTACCCATTCTTGGACTTTGAATGACCTGGTAGAGCAAAGCAGCCCCATTCACACCCACCAGCTGATTTTTGGGGAAATATGTGGAAAAGAAATAAACTTCTTTTTTTAAACCTCTGTATTTTGGGGTCTTTCTGTTACAGCAGCTTATTCTGTCCCTAAATATACTTTACTCCTACACATTATATAGATAATTGTGTAACTTCTTTCTTCTTCTTGACTACATCATTGTTTATTATTGACTTATTTCATATTGATAGAATGTTATACACAAAAGTATGGCTCCAGGATTCCTAATCTCTGAATGAGTCCTGATTTTTACTGAAACTTTCTTAGGAAATCAAGTCTTACCCACAGCACTTAACTCCCATATTGCTCACTGCCCAATACCACTCCCATCAACCAAATTATGCCATCTTTCTCATGCTTCAGTTGAAGTCACACTTGTTTCTCCTTATCCTCATTAGACATAAAGACCACCTTAATTCCACATTCCATGTCTTCACAAATATCCAGCCTTGCCGAAAGCACAATTCACGCTATTGTTAACTGTAATGGCACATGTATTTAAGTAGAAGACTTTCAGCCCAAAGTTCATGAAGAAGGGAACTACAGCTGTCATTCTGGAATATTTTCTTCTCACAGGGCATTTCTTTTTTTAAAGATTTATTTATTTATTTATTTGACAGAGAGAGAGAGAGAGAGAGAGAGATCACAAGTAGACAGAGAGGCAGGCAGAGTGAGAGGAGGAAGCAGGCCCCCTGCTGAGCAGAGAGCCCGATGTGGGACTTGATCCCAGGACCCTGAGATCATGACCCAAGCCAAAGGCAGCGGCTTAACCCACTGAGCCACCCAGGCGCCCCTCACAGGGCATTTCTATAGGCATTTCTATGCCTACCAATATAGACCTAATAGTTAGAATTGTTATCGGTATTCAATTGGCAGATGCTGCTCAATATTCATAACATGTCTCTTAGCTGACCTGACCTCAGTATCTTCATTTAGTGAGGCTTCAAATCAGCTATAATTCAATTCAAAAGGAAATTATTAGTGTTGAGGCTAAGCTGTCTATCTTACCTACTTACTAATAAACAAAACTAGAAAAACAATCAACAAGTCATTTAACCAGCAGAGGTCTCTAGGTCCCTGAATAAATGTTGCTTTCTCCTTTTAACATCTTCTAGCAATTGCTTGTTTTTCAAGGAGCAAAATACAATTTTACAAATCCTCTCCTGAGGGGGATGATGCATTGCTGCATCTGAAGGGAGGCTGTAAGGGTCGATTAAAAAAAAAAAAAAGTTATAACATCAACAAGCATTAACTTGAACGAAAGGTTATCACCTTCATCCTTGAAAGAGCTGCAAGTCTGCCATTGTTCTGTATCTTCCTGCTGCTAATGCAAAGGGAGCTCAAAAGGTAGATACCTTTTCTGTTCTCTGCTTGGAGAATTTGATGTGAAGCCCTGATAGGGCTAATGGCAATTGTGTGCCTGATTTCACATTCAACCTGCTGAATATTTACCCCCCACAGAGCCCACGAAAACAAAGCAAACAGGAAAAGCTACAGAAATCTATGTGGAATATTAACAACTAAGCCAAACTTTTCAAAGAGACTGAGGGAAAAATAAATGGAAGGGCAAATGGAACTTATGAAGCAATGTCAAGTTGAAGTTCAAAAAGGAAACATCAAAACCACGTGCAGAGACTGAGATTTCAATGTCATGGATTTCCTGTAACACTTGGGCTTATTCATGGCTTTCTCTCAAAACTGGAGAGAGCTTGCAGTAGCAAAATCTTGCCATCGCAAAAAGGGAGATGGGAAGGGAAGGAAGGGCCTTGAGAGCATTACAAAAAGACCTTGCAAAGTTCTAACTAATTACTTGCATGGGTTCATTTTGTCTCTTCCAACAGGGCTGTGGAGGTTAAGGTGCTTGATAAGAATGCTCAGGGGTGGTTATTTGTGCTGGCCCAGGTGAAATCACAAGCAAACGCAGGAGTAGAGAGACATTATCAGGCGTTTTCTTTATTTTTAAAGTAAAATTAACTCCTAGAAGCCAAAACTGAAATGATAAAAGCATATTCCTTTTGAAGTGAACACCTGGACAAGGACCCAGGATTAGGAATGGAATATCATATTATATATATGGCAAAGAAGGAGATTATCTTCCTTTTTCACATGCCAGTTGCAGATCTATAGGTGAAGACTTCTGCTGTCACTCGTTGAGATGAGATGAATCAGATCTAAGTGGGGTGAGTTTCTTGTGTAAAGTCCTTTGTCTGATGGAAATTGTTTTTATCTCTCCATATCTCTATGGGTCACCTAGTTCTAAGTCCTTGAACAGCAAATGGTCCATTCTAGTGCATGACAGAAAACATGGTTTCCTTATGTGGGTGGGGTAGGGAGTGGCTAACGCATATGGGCTTGTGGTATTTACTCCTTGGTATCTAGTTTCAACTATGTTTGATGATGCCATGCCTAAATGGTAACTCTATACAAGGCCTGAATAGGTTGGTATAGCACTATTATTTCAGAAAGAATATTTAAAATGCCTTTTCAGGTAATATATTTATATCCCACATATTAAACAGAATTAATCACCTCCATTTATTAAATCATCCATTTTGGTCATTCACGTTCTTTCAAGGTTTGAAACGGAATAAACCCCACTCTAAAACATAACAAGTCTTGTCCTCTAGCTACAAATTCAAATATAAGGTTAAATGATTGTTTGGGATTTGACCTGTGACACTGTTAGTCTCTTGGATAAATGAACAATCTTTACATTTTGGTCTTTTGTGCAGTAACTGCCAAAAATGACCTGAATCTTTGTGTATTTCAGACATTGGAATCATGTAAGCATCATATCCAATAAGAATTTAACTGTAGAGGGACAGAATTTGAACTTTGTGGCCAAACAATTCTCAAAGGGGACATCTCTGATTCTTCAAAATCAGACATTTCTAATAGGGAAAAATGCCATCCTGAGCCTTAGAGCTCAGAAATTTAAAAATGTAAAAGGAATGATATGCTGGAGAAAAGCATTTAAATTACTATTGCAAAGATGACCCAGTAGCCATTTGAAATTATTTCTGGTTTCTTACACAGTCTTGGAGAAAATGAATCACCTCCAAGGAAGCAGAGCTTTGGCTAACAATGTTTCAGAAGTTTGCTGATAGTGGGTTTTATGAACCTGAAGATAATTACTATCTTCAATTTACCACCTGTGTATATAGTTGTTATCTCCAGTCTGGAAATCTGGATTGTTGACAGAATCACTGAGATATTCTCATTATCTTTGCCTTGAATTCAATGTTTCCAGTGCTGGCACTTGAACTATTCATTTTGAAACCATACTATAGAGACTCTTCCAATTTATTACTACAGTCTCCTTTTCAACCCCTGACTTCCCATTTGCACAAGTCGTTGAATGGAAAGATCTGCTTTACCAGAACTACTTGTATTGTGTTCTAAGCTCCGGTACTTTTTTAATCTTTGTTCAGCCCTCATTCTCTGACTTCAGTCTCTCATCTACTGCACACACAACAGCAAGCAAGTATCCTAATATGGGGGTTTTCTAATTCAATTCTGTGAAGCTCTTAGGGTTCTAGGGAAGTATTGTCTTTAACCAGAGAAGCCTTGCTTTGTTTTAAATATTTAGAATTTCATGTAAAAAAAAAAAAGGGGACTTAATGAATAAACAACACGTGCACTTTTAAAAATACTATGCTGAAGTCATGTAAATCTTGTTTTGTCAGAAGCAGCTTTGGATTTGGGGCCTGGAGATTGAAAGCTTGTTTTCTCATTTAAATTGAGGTGAGGTTGGACTTGACAGTGTTGGAAGTCTCTTCTAACTTTAATATGCTAAGTCTTGAGATTGCATCCTGAATCAACTGAACTCTTGAATCTCCTGGGTTCACAGTTAATTTGTGCTTCACTTGGACCCTCCTATTTAGGGTCTCTTTACCTCTGTGCTGCACTTTTGCCTCTGGCCAACTCTCTCTCACAGGTAACAATGATAAACTCTGCACAAAAGATAAAAGCTGACTACTGGGAAGGCATACTGGAGGGCAACCAAGCACATTTCTATTAACAGGTATTCACTAATACATACAACAGATATGATTGTAGGAAATAATCTGTGGTAACATAATGGACAGGATTTGTGAACGTGCTTTGCATGCTGTAACTGTTATACATACTAAGAGAACATTACCATCATTTCGTATTTTTAGACTAATATTTATAGTACCCTGTTATCTACTTCTCTTACTTTCTCTGTAACTACGCCCATTGAACACATAGCCCCTGTCATGAAAGGGTCTTTTTTTGTCATCAAGTCCAATAAGCCAGTTCCTCCTCAAACCTTTGTTCTTACCACTTTGTCTTTTCGGAGTATTCTCTTGCACTTCATTCCTAACCCGTTTTTACTGTGAAGAAACACCTCTTCCATGAAGACTTCCCTGATCTTCCAATTGTAGACCTTTTGAACACATCCTGTTCATTTGGCACAAACAGCCTGTTTTGTGCCATCACTTCTATTATATTTGTAAGGCCTTAAGGTTGGTTCACTAAGTTCACTTCTACCCCAGAAAACCAAGGTATGACTCTAGCCTGACATGGATTAATTTCCTTTTAATTTATAACTTGATCACTGCCTAGTAATTCCCAAAATCTGCTCTTGTTGAATTTATCCCTTTCTCCTTCCCCTATCTACCTTTTGAGCAAAATACCAAACATCGACACTATGTATTTATGGACTACCTCATCAGTGCCCCTTTTTATATGTCATTTCTCAACCTCATAGTAACCTGTAGGCTAAATAGAATTATCCTCATTTTGTAGATGAGGCCCAGAAATATTAAGGTCTCAATTCAGAATGTGGTTCAGTTAGGATGAACACACAGGCCTGTTTTGCCTTCAACATTCATGCTCTATCTATAGGCTCTCAAAATATGTTCAACCCTACCTATCAGTGATGATGGGAGCATTCTTTTGAACCTGTGTCTCTCTAAGTATGGTCTCAGGACCACTGGGGTTTCCCAGGTCTCTTTCAGAAAGTCCATGAGAACTCTTCCTTCCCACTACCTATCTATAGGAGACCATATTTTCTTCATTTACTTCAACCAAGCCAATACATCATGATAGACTGACTAGAGAAGCACATAAGAGTCCAGCTTTCTTCTGTTAAGACAGACATTAAAGAGATTTGTGAAAACATAAGCAATGTCCTTCTTGTCATTAATTTTTTAGGGAAAATACAGTCAATTTCTTAAAATATGTTAATTTTGTTAACATGTTTTCATTTTAAAATAAAGAAATCGCTAAATTAAATTCTTCGTTTTAATTTCTAATATGGTATCTATTAGTAGGTATAGCCCACATAAGCAAAAACTCTTTGGAGTATTTAATAATTTTTAAAGGTGAAAAGCGGTCTGAAACGAAAAGTGTGAGAACTCCTACTCTAGACAAGCACAGAAACTTGCAGATAAATGAATCCACTTATGTAAAACTTGCCACCAGTATACTTAAACAGTATTCCTTGCTGGGTAAAAAATTGTAATAGCACCTCTGCTTCCTATGGCAATCCACAGTGAAGGAACTGAATTGTATTTCAATGTTGTCCTTGATATGGCTTTTTCTTCCCTAATCTGAAGCTTCTCTTGGGTGAGGATCTCATGACTCTACTTCTGTATCATTTCCCATTGGCCATCGTTTACACTGTGTTCTCAGTGTGCAACTCTTGAAATATTGCAGTAAGCATCTTATTGGAACTACCAGACAAAGAGAAGGAAACAAAAATTGCTGACTTTAAGTGGCACCGAGGGAAATTGAGGGTCTTCATATCAGTTCTGTCCAGAACAATTAAGCAGACTCTTGCTCTACTGTGGAAGTACCTTATCTACTGTGTTCAGTTTTTGGTCACTGTGTCCTTTAAGCTGCTCTGTAGGGCTGACTTTTATCTAGTGATCACATATACTTAGCATATCTGGGGGGAAATTAGTATGCTCTCCTGCATGATGCTTCTGTATTCACTTACTGATGACCTTAGAGATACTCAAACATCGTTTGCAGAGTCATCGAGCCTACAGTTATGCCATTCGAGCCAAAGGACCAAAGCATACAAAGTCTAGACACACAACTAAATGTGTAATTTCTAAAGGAAAATAAAAAGAGCTATTTGGACTCAATAATCAGGTGATTATCTTAGAAAATAGAAAGTGAGAAAGTCAACTGTTCATCTGGATGTTTTCATTTTATGACCTTGGTTGTGGAAGATATGCAGAAAAAGTATCTAGATGATTAATGGATTTCCCCCTTACCTACTGTATTAAAATGTCTTCTTGGCAGGAAAATTAACATGCAGTATAACAGATAGAGCAGCTCTAGTCATGGCTCTGACTCTCACTCACTGTATGATCTTGGGTAAGTTATTTTATGTCTCTGGGTTTTCTTTTCTTTCCTTATATAAATCAAAGGGTTGGCCTCCTAGTTCCTTCCAGTTCAAACATGACAGGATTCTATGAATTGAAGCCTGCTCAAATATTATATTCCTCAAATATTCCATTTTCCTAATGGAAATATGATGGCTGCACTCTCCTAACACCTGTTACCTATAGGAGAAATACAAAAGGTATTAAATAGCAGGTTCTTTTAGTTCACACTTCATGCTTCTAAATGATGGCTATTTAATACTATATGTCTATTTGTGAAAGAAAGGAAGTGACTATACAGACACAATGAGGTGGAAAAATGAGTAATTATCAAGTGAATCAAATCCATTTTATACTTTCCTTTACCGTCCTCAAAGATAATTGCTTTAGCACTCTCATTTTTACTTTGTCTATGTGGACTGGCTACAGGACCTGATGTGACAGCAAGCGGTGAGCTTTGTGGAGAACCAAGAGCACCTTAGCATGCTTGTACTTGAATCTCAGCTTCACTCTGCTACTTGCAAACAGCTTAGCACAGAGCAAGGGTTCTCACCGTGTGGACTCTAAACAAGCTGCGACAGCACTACTGAAAATTTTCATGTGCTATGGTGAGTGCTGTGAAGTGTGTAAACCTGGCGATTCGCAGACCTGTACCCCTGGGAATAAAAATATATTATATGTTTATAAAAAATAAAAATTAAAAAAAATTTTAAAAAATGCAAATTTTCAGGTCCTGCCCCAGCCCTACAGAATCAGGACCTCTGCATAGGGCCCGATAGTATTTTAACAAATTTTCCGTGGTATTCTAATGCACACTGAAGTACAAGAACCTCTAACATAGAGGAAGGAACACGGCATTTGGAATCTAGCTCTGCTTCTTACTATGTAAACTTAAACTGGCTCTTTGGGAAGCAGTTCCATCTGCAAACTGAGTTTATAAGAATAAGTCTTATTGGCTCTAACTTCAAAATATAACTTAAGTTTCTCCATTTATTTTGTTCTTTAAGTCCCAGCCACCAACATCTCACCTAGATGGCTCCCTGACTGGTTGTCCTGCTTTGGCTCTTGGTTCCCATAATCTATGCACCACAGAGCAACCAGAGTGGTCTCTAAAGTGGTGAATCCTATGGAGTCATTTCCCTACTTAAAATCCTCCAATGGTTTCCCATTATACTCAAAATAAAACCCAAACTGTGCCTGGCTTGTAAGGTATCTGTCACCCTCCTATTTTTCAAAACTTTTTGCCCTTTTTCACCATGATTTAGTTATATTGGCTTCCTTGTTGCAGCTCAAACATGTCACGTAATTTTCTATCTTGGGGCCTTTGTAATTCTTTACCTTCTGCCTGAGGTGTATTTCCCTTGAAAATCTGGCTCTTTCTCATCCTTCAGGTTTCAGCTCAGAATTCAGTTCTTAGACTAGTCTTCCCTGACTACCTTATCTTATGAAGCCTTTCCCCTCCTCCTTGTTATTTTCTGTCATATAATCTTGATTATTCTCTTCATAATTCTTAATTACAATATGAAACTTTCTAGTTCATTCATTTGCTTTGTAGTATATTATCTTCAACTTCTAGTAGAATACAAGCTCCTTGAGGGCAGGGATTTGTACTGCAACCCTACTGCCTGGCATTGCCTGCCATAGGTATAAAGACTTCTTTAAGCAATAGGCTTGAGCAGTGGAAATTTAAGCAAGGCAAAATGGCCCAGAATAGCCACCTACCTGAATGCAACAGGGTCACTAAGCTACCCATCTTGAAATAGTCATAGGCCCTAACTTACCACTTCTAATAGGGGCAAATTTCCTAAGATTACCAAAAAAGGGAAAATTCCATATGTTGCCATACTCCCTCACTCCACCCTATAACTATACCCCCCTCACTACCACCTCGTGGCAGAAATTCTCTCCTTTGCTGTCTCCATTGCTCCCTTGTAGTGTGTTCAATATACTATATATTAAAGTATATTACTATATAAACAATATACAATATATTATATTACAATATACAATATATTACAATATACAATATATTATATTGTTATAAATGGGTGAATTTTTTACTGCCTGTGCCACCAGCCCTCACCCAATCAGGATGCCTCACAATACATCAGGCAATGAAAAAAAAAAAAATTGCTGAACAAGTTAATAATATATTAAAATCCCTGGAAAATTTCTACCTTTAGCAACAAAGATTTATTGTATTTTACTCTTGAAAACTACAGATCTATTTGTAGAAAGTTTTTTATGCTGAGAAAATGTCTGAAAGATCGTATTAAAAGTAGACTGCACTATATAATGTATAAACTTATCCTGTCACTGTATCCCATACCTGAAACTAATGTAACATTGTGTGTCCACTATACTCAAAACAACAACAACAACAAAGGAACAAAACAAAAACTAAACCACACTGGTCAAGTATAAGTCACGGCAAAAATAAATTGGAAAGACAGGATAGGGTAAAATGTTTTATGTCTGAACTAGTTTTAATTCTTCACAGAGCCCAAACATGAGTAGCACATGCTAACCTAAAGATAGAACTATAGTGGGAATATTCCAACCAGGAATAGGAGGTTCCACATTCTGACACAGGGAAGATGGGAACAACGAAATCATGTCCAGCAGGTGGTTGGAGGAAGGTTTAATTGTTCGAGTGTAAAATGAGAAAAAAGGCCGTATCGCTAAGCTAGATGAGAAGTTAGCACACCTGTGCTTGTTGAAGTGGAGATTTGATGAACAGAATAAACAACTGAAACCATAAAAAGAGAAGCAGGTTTCTAAACTCAAACCCATGGTTTATAACCCCTGAGCATAGCACATCTTAATGTTATAAGAAACTCTCTTGTCAACAAAGATAGAATGTTCATGGATAAATAACTGGGGCTATTTTCTCCCCTTTTGTGATCTACACAGTGATTTTAATTATAATAACTCATTTAAATTGGAGATCTAGACAGCTGGATATTAGGAACTCAGCACTGGGAATACCCAATAGAGACCAAAAAAAAAAAAAAACCAGAGAGAGAGAGAGAGAGACAGAGAGAGAAAATGACAGCCAAGCACTTTTGTATAATTAATCTCTCCTGTGACAATGAAAACAGTTCGATAATTTCTGCGTCACTGATATGCTAGTTGAGGAAAAACAAAAGAATAAACATAGATGCAACAGCCAAGTACTATTAAAGTCAACTGATCTGACAAGCTTTTAATACCAAGGGTGGTTGACAACTGAGAAAAAAGCCCAGTTATCTTCAGAAAGCAGGCAAATTTCATTCCGCTCTTTCCCCCATGCATGGATGCAGATAACTCCATTTAAAAGGGAAACACTGTTAGAACCTGATTTTCATCTCCAGGGCAGGATCCCTGAAGGAAAAAAAACCAAACCATTTTATTGCACAAGGCTGAGGGCCAATGACAAGTTTGACTCTCCAGAACAGTGACTCTGGAGTATTCTTTTTCCACTGCAGGAAAACTTTCACTCACTAGAAAGCACTACACCAACTCCTGGTTACAGAACATTTCATACTTTCATAACAAAAACAGATACTTCACTTAAAAGAAAACCATGAAAAAAAAAAAAAAAAGAAAACCATGAAAGCAAAAACGATCTTATTCAATTAGCTGAACAACTCAAATAACACTCAGGAACAGCCAGAACTAAATCAAAAATTCTATTCAGCTAATAAAAAAAGAGAAAACATTGGCCATTTTTCTGAATAGTTTCAGGTTGTCCTTGCCTGACATATACGAAATTATTATGCTTGTGAGAAAAATGTACTCTAAACACTTGAAAAATACATCAATTGTATCTCACTAAACAAATGTGTAACTTTTGGTCCTATGGTTTTCAGTCAATGGACTATGGAGTCTTTTACTTTTCTTTTCTTTTCTTTTCTTTTTTTTTTTTTTTAAAGATTTTATTTATTTATTTGACAGAAAGAGATCACAAGTAGGCAGAGAGGCAGGCAGAGAGAGAGAGAGGAGGAAGCAGGCTCCCTGCTGAGCAGAGAGCCCAATGCGGGACTCGATCCCAGGACCCTGAGATCATGACCTGAGCTGAAGGCAGCGGCTTAACCCACTGAGCCATCCAGGCACCCGTCTTTTACTTTTCAACCAATCAAATAAGGTATCAAATACCACAGTTTAAGAAAGAGCCAAGATGACATTTCAAGTCCATCATCTGGCTTGAGTAGAATTAGTCCTTTATAATTGTTGAAGAAAGATGAATGATTAAAGAAGTATATAAGCTTATTCAAACAACTGTTGCCCATGTCATCATGTGAAATAGTTTCTAGAACGTGTGTGCTCACCTGTCACCCTGGATATATCAGGTAGGTAAGTTCTAAATCCTGAGGGTCATGTCGGGGAGCTCCCTGCAAGCTAGCTGATACTCAAAATCTCCATTCAGTTTCCTATCATGTTTCTAAGGAAGATTTTATGATGAATAAATAAAGTCTTTGGCCATATATATATATATATTTTTTTTTTTTTTTAAAGACTATTTATTTGTTTATTTGACAGAGAGAGAGAGAAAGAGAGATCACAAGTAGGCAGAGAGGCAGCGGGGGGCGGGGGGGAGAAAGTGAGAGGAGGAGGGAGAAGCAGGCTTCCTGCTGAACAGAAAGCCTGATGAGGGGCTTGATCTCAGGACCCTGAGATCATGACCTGAGCTGAAGGCAGAGGCTTAACCCACTGGGCTACCCAGGTACCCTAATCTTTGGCTCTATCTTAAAACCAAAATGCTTTGGAAGAAGAATTGGTAAAATATTTATTTTAAATAACTATTATTATCTGTTATTTCAAAAAAATAAGGACATTTAAAACTCTTACTACAACTTGCCCCTAAAGAACTACTCTCAGCACTTTAATATTCATTGTTGTATATTTAAACTATTTTTGAATAATTATCAGTCTACAATAGTTATTTCCCATCTCCCAGAAAGATGGGATTCAGACATGTTCCAATTTGGCAGAACTCAATTTGCTTTCAAAATGCCTATCCAATGAAATTCCTCTTTGGATTTCAAATCAATACCCTGACAGGGGTTTCCAAGATTGGCTAAATTGATGACCACGTGCTAGAGGTTTTCCATTTATATTACGTTTGGATCAATGCCGATGATTTGATTGGAATAGGAGCAGCTGCACATAAAATGTCTTTGGGGTGAGAGAGATTTGTCACGCTCTACTCTGATAAGAACTAAAATTGGGGAGTGTGCATTTTGAAATGTTCATGGTACCACATTAAATTGCTATCAAATAGAAGCAATTACAAAGAATTAACATGAGCCCGAAATCAAAATTCGAAAGAAGAAAAGCACACAGTTTAAAAAGAAAAACATCAGGAGAAGGAATCACAAAAGCTTTCCTGTGTCATGTTTACAGCTTGATGGGAAGAGGAAAAACACTTCTTCGCAAGTGCATTCCCACTAATGCCCATCTCCCAAACACCTCAGCCTGATTTCTTCCTCTCTGCTTGTCAACATCCTTGCCCCCCACCCTCACTCTCCACACCCAGAATCACCCCAGGAACGCTAATTAGCAGCAAACCAAGGCTTTTATATAGTCCTGTTGTACACAATCTTTCCAGAAAGCCTGAAAGGAAACCTCCCAGTTTATGCTTTTAGTGCCAAGGTTTTTAGCATCACAAATGATAAATCCTAGAGGTAAACTTACCATAAAAAGTCAGTTGTCCCCTTGCTACATTTTTCCCTCTTGAATTTTCAGCTACACATTCATATAAACCAGCATCTTCCTGCTGAAAATTGGGGATTTCAAGAATTCCATTTGACTTGTGTCTTCTGGCTTTCCTTGCTATAGGCTTTCCATCAGCTCTTCTCCAGATAATAGTTGGTACCGGACTGATAGTGAGAATAAAAAAGGAGTACATTAGATTAGAGAAAACTGTACCTTTTATTTGAACCTATGCTTCCCATAACCCCTTTCTTCTTGGTTCTAAACATATAAGCTTGCCTTAGACAGTATTCCCAAACTTCATTCATTCACATATCACTATTATGATTTTAGCTATATCCACATTTCCAGTATTACTATTTATATATTAAGTGTTTTTCTTAGAATCAAATAAACTTTCTTAACCTTAATAAAAATATATAATATTATCTCTAAAATAAAAAACAGATTTTACATGCTTGCATTTTTTAGTGTAACTGTTTTTTTTTCCCCCTAAATCATAAATATGAAAATAGAAATGTCTGAGCACAAATGTGTCAGATTGAAGATGACTGCACTTTCACATTATTCCCATACGAGGTCCAGGTTCTCCTCTGCCTTAAACCTGCTGGGTTGTTTGTCGACTTTGATTATTGAAATAAGACAGAAGTGATGTTTTGTCAGTTTTAAGGGATAGGCAAGAAGAAACTGGCAGCTTCTACTTTCAGTCCCTTGGAATATTTTTTATAGAACCTTACCAACTTATAGCAGCAGCTGACTAGGAGAGTGGTTAGGGGAAATTTTACTTAAAATAGTAAGATAAGGAAAGAAGCCATCAGTGGGGTCTTTATGTACTCTCAAGGCATCTATCACCCTACAGCCATAACTGTGAGAACACATCTTAAATTGCAAGGAGGGCATCATTGAGTCTGCAAATCAATGGTTGAGCAAGCTACCCACAGCTTTTAAGAGTGCAGCTTCCTATCAGGGGATACAATTATTTACTTATTTATTTTTCACAAAAACACACACAGAGAAGTAATTAGGCTAAAGACTTGCTAATCTTCTCTGGAAAACCTGAGATGGTATTTAAAAAATTAAAGCCATCAATTCTAGTACACTTGTTTTAGAACAATTTAAGTTAATTCAACAGACACTAACTCAAAATGCAGAAATGGCTCTATCAAAAGTACATTACGGGTGCCTTTACATTTGATGAGATATATACTTAATACATGCCTTTACAAATAACTGTACTTAGACACAGTCTTCCTGCTCTTAAGTGGGCAATGATGATGTGTTTTGGCAGCTAGATATGCATACCCAAACAGTTCTGTGCAGACTGGAGGAGCCCAATTTTGGTCTTTTGTTTTTATTCCAGTGCCATTCAAGCAGTGTGAATAGAGTTTAATTCAGACCCCCTTTGAAATATGAACGATTTGAGTTTTGCTCTTTTTCCAAAAAAGATTTTTCAAGGTGTCACCTTGTATAGTTTACCAAATTTATACCTAGCTTATCCAGCTACCTGTTTCCACCTTTTCCCTGGATTGCATTTCCCAACGTATATATTTAAAATAAAAAATGAGCCCACGCTATGATGTTTAGCAATCTGTTTTTAGTCTCTTAGCAATAAATCATGGGTATTTTCTCGGTCTCATATGTTGCTGTACAACTTGCCTTTTAATGTCTGTACAATGTTCAGTCCTACAGATATGTCATAATTCATTTCATGTGGTAAGTTTTCAGGATACAAAGATTTATCACTGCATTGCATTGTGCCAAAGTAAAGATACTATTGTAGCTCACACAGCCCCAACTTAAAAACATGGAAACCAAAAGAACTCTTTTATTAGAGCTGAAAATACAATGATAAAAAGGAACATCTTTCTTCTATGGCTGGTGTGAAGTGCAAAAAAAAAAATACGGAAACAGATTAGGTGCTGATACTGAGGTTGAGCATGCTAGTGTTGTTGCATAAGTCAACATTTGGGCACGGAGAGGATGGGGAATTAGCGATGGGCTAGCTGGAGAGAGGGAGTAGGGTGTAGAGATTAATGTCAATCATTAAAATCACAGATGATCTACAAATTTCATTTCAGAAGATAGTGTGTATCATTTATGCCAAGTCCTTTTTTCAGTGTTACTGGGAAAATCTTAACTGATCTGTTTTTCATTTTCTTTCTGCCCTTGCAAAGATAATCTATGGAAAGGTTAACTGGATCCCAAGTAGGTTTATCACTCCACAGATGTAATAAAAAAGTGAATAATTTTCAGATGTAAGATCTTACCTATCTTTAGCTAGAATAGAAGGAAATCCAAACTAGAGAGAAGAGACTGGGCATTTAAAAAGAATTTCAAGAAAAGTCTGATGCATCCTCTCTAAACTAGGGCAAGAATGAAAGTCCATATTTTCCCAAAGAGTCAGCTTGAGTGTATCTCAAATGAAGGCCATTGTTTTCCTGTCATTCTGGGTTAGACAGCGTGCACATTACAGGTCACAATAATAGAACAAAATACTTTTTCAGAATTGCCCATTCTCTTCTCCTTTGTGGCCGTGTCAATTGTGGCAGCCTAATCCCCCTTGTGCTATTACATGTCCCCTCTCCGTGGTGAGAGGGCAGAATCAAAGATGCATACATAGAATTACCAAAAGAAAGGCTTGTCTTGCTTTTCACTCACCTCAGAAACCATTGCTGTGAACAGTGCACATAAAATTGTCTACCTGCCCCAGCCGAAGGGAGGACAAGATGGAAGAGAAACCAAAACTTACTTTCCTAAGGCAAAGCATTCCAACTTCACTGTTGTTCCTTTGGCAGTCGGCACTGTTTCTGGGAAGTGCACTTCTATTTTTGGCTCATATTCACCCATCACCCCTGTGAATAAACAAAGGAACTAAGTCTCTGAGGTTCTTTTTAAATGTACGTAAGTGTTCTTCTGTTAATGTAGGATGCTCTCATACATCATTATGTGCACAATTAATTTCTTCATTTAAAGCTGGTTCTATCTCTAACCAGCCTTGAATTGTGGCTCCTCTCCCAGTTACTGCTAGGGGAAATTTTGTATCACAGTGCTGTACCATCTGCTAGGATCAAATTCTCCGTGCATTCAACTTCACTTATCAAAAAACATTTTTTTCTTTTCTTTTCTTCTTAAGGCAGTTATGGACCAAAAAAGGAGGGGAGAGATAATGTCCTAGTCATCAGGAAAATAAAAAAAATTACTGAAAAGATTGTAGAAAAATTTTAAGTATTAAAAAAAATCTCCATGATTGATTTGATCTATATAAGAAAAAAATCTTAATAATCAATTTGTGACCACAAAATACTTTATTACTCACTTTCAACACCAATCTGATCCAAGCACAAATTAGTGCACAGAGGATAACATCAAATGCCAGTATTAGTGTATTCTGAACCAATATAAAAAGGACAGTAGGAAGTAACTATAAAAAGTAATCTTAAAATTATACCCACCTTCTTAACGGCATGTTTACTTTGAAGGTTATATTCTCCCATTTTCCCATATCCTAGAAAATGTACAATTGTGGCCAAGGTAAAATAACCTAACAAAATACTTTTTCTAAGTCCCTATTTTAAGTCTAAATATCTTAGTGCATACTTTACCTAAGTCCATACTTTATAACTGAAGACTTACCAATTATTTCTTATCAAGCCTTTTTGACCCCATCTCCCACTGCTCTAATTGATTGAATACATTTATTTCTATTCAATTTCTAATCCTTTTCCATGGTCTCTGATTCAGCTGTGCCAGTATGAAGTTTGGAATTACTTAACTGAGTAAGAAATGATAGGCTCCTCCATTTCACCTTTTAGGTATTCTATAGTTCCAGGAAAAAAGACTGAGGGATTCAGAAGAAAAAGTAAAAGCAAGGAACAGATGATGACAGGTACAATGACAGAGGGAAATAATTTCATTCATTTTGCAGAGATGATCCTTTTTGATGCAGCTTTAATGTTTGGGAAGCATCAAGGGGATTTCCTTAATGTGTAAAAAGAAAATCAAAAGTGTCAGATGACACAGCTGTCTAGCTAGGTTTGCTATGAGGTATGTCATCCAAAGTGCGAAGTTGAACATACCTGTTTAGTTTTTTCCTTTCATAGCATGATAGGGAGGATTGGATTTGGAAGGGATCTTTGAAATAATTTAGTTGAGCATTTTTAATCTTGGCATCCATGGATTCATACTTTCCCACAGAGTGGATCTGTAGCTAGCAACCTATTCTCAAAAGGGGCACCTGGGTGATACAATCAGTTAAGTAAGTGCTTGGTTTTGACACAGGTCATGATCTCAAGATCGTGAAATTGAGGCCCACGTCCAGCTCCTTGCTTAGTGTGGAGTCTGCTAACACTTCTCTCCCTCTAGCCGCTATGTGTGTGCACTCTCTTTTTCTCTAAAATAAATGCATCTTATAAAAAGGGGGGAGGGGGATTCTAAACCACTTCTCCCGGAATTAAAATTGGTCCTAATCTGTCTTTCCCTTTTGTGAGCAGGGCTGTAATCTCAAAGAGGTAAAGCAGTTTGTCTTCATTTTCACAATAAACTAGTTAGTGTTCCAGGTTGCAGCTCTGGTCCCTGATTCCTCTTTTATTGTGGGCTCTCACCCCTATAATGAATAACACTACAAAACTAGATTCAAATACAGAAAATCCATGCTTGCCACATTCAGTTACAAAACCATTCGCTCCTTTTTGGCCGGGCTGAGTTCTCATGCACTTCAATTTGGGTTTGCCTTTCTTTGAGCATTTGCTACCGAGTGGGGCCAGTAAAGAAGTGGCGCTTGCTTATGCTGGCATTCGCACACAGCTGCTGAACTTGCTAACCAACGTCGAACCGTTGACTCATCATCCCATAAATATCAGCAGTATGACTCTGAGTGCAGGAACAAGTTAACACCTTTTACTGCGGTGTGTATGGTTACGTACTCCAGGAACAAGGCTAATTAAAAAAAGAATTGCTTTGAGAAAAAGAGGTCTTTTGTGCTCTCAGGAAATCAAAACAATCTGCATTGCAGTGTGTCCTGTGTGGGAGGGAGATGAGACAATACTGCTAAAATACAGAGGGCAAGGCTGTTTCAGCAGCCATCAGGGTTCCCCCTGCCTCCTCCTTCAATAAACATTACATATACACTAGGTTTCTTTAACCCAGCTCGAAAGATATACCAAGGAAAAAATATATCTCACAGGACCTTTTTCAGAAACTGAAATATCACAGCAATGCAGAGACAGAGTGGAAGATCCCCAGCCCTGTTCTTTCCTCATCCTAAATGCCTGTGTACCAAGGCCCAGACTCCAAGTTCACTCTTCCAGGATCCTTCTTCTCCTCTGCCCGACCTATTCTCCATCCCACAGTGGCCTTTAAATGACCAGATAGCAACAAAACCTCTTTGCCTCAGTTCTCAATGTTTCCCCTGACTTCTTTAAAACACACACACACACACACACACACACATACACACCACACACACACACACTTATGGAGGTATAATTTACATATAAATACCTGACCAATTTTAAGTGCAATTCAAAGATTTTTGGTAAGTTGACCAAGCTGTGAAGCCATCACCATAATCCAGTTTTAGAGCATTTCCAACACCCATGGTCCTTCCTGACTCTTCACAGTCAAGCCTCAGAACGTGTTCTAGCCCCAGGCAATAACTCTAATCTGCTTACTGTTTCCGAGAGATTGCCTTTTCTGGAAATTTCATAAACATGGAATTAGACACTCCAAGTTCTTTTGCATCTGGACCCTTTCACTTGGCAGAATGTTATCAAGGGTCATCCTTGTTGCAGTATGTATCAGTAAATTGTTCCTTTTTATTGCTGAATAGTATTCAACTGTTTGGAGATACCACATGTTATTTATTTGTTCCCTGGTCATATTAGCAACAAGGTAACACGAAATGAGTGGCTTAAAGAGAAAGAAAGGTATTCTCCTACAGTTCTGGAGGCTAGAAGTCATAAATGAGGGCCACGACAGGGCTCCACGGCCTCTGACACTCTGGTAGAATTGTTCCTTGCCTCTTGCTGGCTTCCGCTGGTGGCTGTCCATCTTTGGTGGTCCTTGCTGTGCAGCTCCGTCACTCCAGTCTCTATCCCTGTCATCATGTTCTGTGAGTCTTCTTATTGTATTTTTACGATGACATCAGTCATATTGGATTAAGGACCCGCCACCACCCATAATGAATTCATTTGAACTAATTATACCTATGAAGACCCTATTTTCAGAAAAGGCCATATTCTGAGGTGGGGGTTACATCTTCAACATAGCTTTTTTGGGAGACATGATTCAGCCCATTATATCAGTTAATGGGCATTTATTTAGGTTGCCTCCATTTTTGGCTGTAAGTAGTAATGCTTCTAAGAACATTGGCGGGCAAGTCTTTGTGTAGAAATGTCTTTCATTTCTCATTTTCCCTGTGATTTTTATGTGGATGACTTTTCCCTTGCTACATGTCTCAGCTCAAATGGTGTCCCTTCAGAGAAGTGTTTTCTTATCACACTATCTCAAACAAGTCCCTATGTTATTCTTTATCAACATCTTATTTCTTCCATGTTAATTACACAATTCATAATCATCTTGTTTATTCATGACTCCAGTATCTGTCATTTCATCCTGATTGTAAAATACATGAGATTAAGTAATGTGTCTGCCTTTTTCGCATGTACCTCTAGCTTCTATCATTGTTTCTTCACTTAATAGGTACTAAAAAACTACTTCCATATAACTAATGTCATTTTACACATAAAATTCTGGGCCACTCTCAAACAGTATTATTGTTTTCTATCATCTTTATAGCTATTTATAAATGTTATCTTTTTCTTTGTGCTTTCATTTCCTGGAGGAATGGAAATACTTCTGATTTTTTTTCTGTAGCCCTCACAAATCCTAGCTTAGTACCAGGCGTATGAAAAAAAAAAAAAAAGGTAATCAGTAGAAGAAATTTGTGGAAGGGAGGGAAAAGATGGAGGAATATAGGCCTGATACTATGACACACAGTAGCCTTTAAGTAAAATGTACACTTGTTCTCAGGCATGGAAGTCTTTTCTAAAGTATCATCATCATGGTTCCCTATATCAGTTCAATCAATTATAGTAGGTTTTTTTCTAACATGAGCTCTAGGTTGTTTAGGTGGTTATATGGATGATTTCTGGGTTAATACACACTGATCTATATTTATAGCTTTAAAAATTAAGGTAACAGAGTTAGTAATAATACAGATTGATCTGGATTTATAGCAGTAGTTATAGGACATAAAGATATGGATCAGAGATGGGATGGCATGGCTTTCATGACGTTTAAAGAATTTTCATTATATATAAAGATTGTCCTAGCATTATAGTCATAAAAAATGAAGGAAGCAATTTTCTCCAACTATATTATCAACATTTTGGGAAGGGCACCTGCAAACTGTTCCATTTAATTTGGTTACATCTGGACCAAGCTATATTTTTATTTGACTATTTATTTCATTTTAACTATTTTGGCCTTTACTTTCTACATTTAATTCAAAAAGCTATCGCTGCTTTTATTTTTTATGAAACAAAAGTTCCTTTAAAACACGAGTACATTTTTCAAGTCATTCCTTTGACCACCTGTACACTTTTGAACTTAATTGGTCTACAGCTGCTCTGCTGATTTACAGAATGATTAGGCAGAAAGAGAAAGGCTACTGATGGAATTGCTCCAGACCCTTTTTCCATCTTCAAGGCCTAGTTGTGTCCACACAACCAAGGTAAGTAGAAATAAAGAGTGCATATCATATAGTCAGAATCAACCAGGATATATGATCTCAGTAATATTCCCTTTCTCTTGCATAATTTCATTCATTCATGATACAAATGGTCTACAGAGACAGCTTTTACTTGCAATTTTAGAGACAGTTACACCTACAATTTTAAATGTAAAGAAAAATAGAAGTCTCATTTCATGAGAATGTTTGTCAATGTTTTCCATTCTGGAGTAAGAGACCCATGATAACAATAGTGAAAGGTCAGTACTTGAAATTCTACACATTAGAATCCTCAGGAGTCAAAGGCTTAGCTATGTTTTTTTTCCGATGGAGTAATTCAGTAAATATTCATGTAACACCAACCCTAAGACATGCACTGTGCCTAGCAATGGGAACACAGTGTGGATAACACACACCTGTTTGTTACCATTATGACCCCCATACGCGACTCTTTTTCAGGACTTTCATGGTGGCATATGTAGGTAATGATTATTTACCGAATAACCCAAAGAGCTGACTTTCTGAGGAAGACATAATTAGAAATTCCTAGGTTTTGTTTTGTTTTGTTTTTTCCTAAACCAGTGGTTCTCAAACTTAGAATCACCTGGAGGGCTTACGTTTCTGATTTAAGAAGTTGAGATAGAGCCTGAGAATGTGCATTTTTAGCAATTTCCCACGTGATGTTGAAGCTTCTGGTCCACGGAGTACACTTTAAGAATTTCTGTAGTAACCATGACATGTCAAGCCAAAGCAAAAAGTACAACACAGTAATACATATATGCATTGGGAGAGTAGGAGTAATGGAATTTTACTGGAGACGATGCCTGTCAAGATCCTGGATATGACCTTGTGGCAATGACTGCTCCCCTTTTGAAACCTAAAAAAATCATTAACGGGATGCCGATGTTTTTAAGAACATAGAATTTAACAAAATAACTGGCAAATTACAGAATATGAAAGAGAAATCAGTCGCACACTATGCTTGTTTAACTACAATTTGCAGAGTGCTGTGTTGGCAGAAAGAGGCCACTTTTCGGAGTTGAGTGCCGTGACATTTTGCCAACACCTGCCTTAGCTGGAATCTGTGCTTGCTAAATTAAACCACAGAAGGGACTTTTACCCACTTCCACAGAATGGGATTTTCTACTAAAAAAATTGCAAAAATCATCTTATGAAATGTTCCCACATTGACTTTCTTGTGGACTAAGTCATATGATGTGTAGTTCATTAAGTTAAAAATATTTGGAAATACCTCATTAGTCCTACAAATCCCTTTGGCTGAGTTTACACTTTGCTCTTTTAAAAAAGACTTATTTTACTCTCGTTTGAAGAAGACATTGTGAGGTCTATGGGACCATCCAAAGAATCCTTTCTACCACTATCCACCCTCCAAAAGGTGAATTCCCATTGAGTTTGAGGCCACAACCATCAAAACAATGACCCTTGCCCCCCAGTGCTGCAGAGGAGTAAGAAAGCTGAAGGTTGTATATCATCTCTTAAATGCAGGGTTTTAGGGTATCCTCAGAAATCTGTAGGATGTGAAAATAAACATGTTTTAACTTTAAATCTGAGAACTTTCCTTCCTTCTCAATAACTAAAGTGCAGAGATAATTGAGTTATTCCAGAATGCTATCTCCTAAAAAGGCAGAGTGAATATATCCATGCTTGACTATAATAGTCCTAGTTTACCTGACATGCTGAAGTAATTGGCTAATTATTGGTTAATTATGAGATCATCTTCTTTTAGGTGAAAGAAAGACAGCTTTCATCTTCCTTTGAGTAAGTACTTCTATGGTCAGTCTACTAAAAAGTTCTTCATATTGCCTTAATATATATTAATTAATTATATATTATATATAATTATATACTAATCAATTATACTATAAATATATAAATAATTATAATCATATATTACATATGCTATATAATAAATATAAACAATTATAGTGGAAATATAATTAATATATAATTATGTATTAATTAATTAATTAATAATATACTCTCTCTCCCTCTAATTTGTACATGTTGGTCCTAGTTCAAGTCTGTAGAGCAACAACAAATCAAGTCTTTTGATGGATAGTCTTCACATATTTAAAGATCTTATCATGTTGTCAGAGACTGGTAAAGTTTGACTGTAAAGTGACAGAGAACAAGGATTTTATTCAGGTTTTGTGAGCTATGCAGTCTCTGTTAACTCCGCCATTATAGCTGAAGAGCATCCACAAACAATACGTAAACAAAAGGATAGGCCTAGTTTCCAATAAAATTTTATTTACAAAAACAGTGGTGGGCTATATGGCCCATGAGTCCTAGCTGGCTGACCCCTGCCTGGCTTAGAGGAAATGAGAAAAATAGCAAAGTTTGAGAGGGTTGATAAAAATCAACAACTATTAGAGCTAACAAGAGATTTCAGCAAGCTTGCCAAATGTAGACTCACACAAAAAAAATAGCATTTCTGTACATCAGCAATAACTAACTAGAGAATGTGATTAAAAATAAGAAACCATTTGCAATAGCAACAAAAATTACAGAGAATTTAGTAATTAACTAAGAATACCCAACATTTCTATGGAGAAAATGTTGAACTTATTTTTTTTTTTAAACACAGAAACAGGCCACAGGCCATACTGGCCTGCAGGAGGGAGTCTAATGATTCCTCCTTTAAACAAATACTGGAGGGAGTCTAATGATTCCTCCTTTAAACAAATACTGGAAGGCCTGGGATTCTTTTCGTTCCTCAACTCTTGATGGAAGCTTGCACTGATCCTCAACCAGGCCAGAGTTCCTCCCATCCAAGGCACAATTATATGTATAATCTCACTGCATCTTTCACTGCTTCCTATTGGCTCTTACTACAAAAGAAACTTAAATGAACCTGCTTTACTTCTTCACTCTCCCCCAACATGGCCCCACTCCTGCCTCAGGCTGCAGTTACGCTTCTCAGATGAGCTGTAATCTGTTATACACAGATGTCTGCATTCCTGGTGACAGGTATACAATGGGTACTCAATGAAAATTTGTTGGTTAAATGCATAATCAAATGAATGTCCCAAGTCTTCTCTATTTTAGGCTAGACACCTCTGCTTCCCTTATTCATTTCAAATCCCTCTGTCTGTACAAGTGTTTTCTGGAACTCAATTCAATGATTGTAATAAGAATGAAATTTCAGACCCTTCATTAATTTGGAATTCTCTAAGACTATAGGTTTTCAGGGGCTGGGATCACATCTTTTTATTTCATAATATACCACACACAACCGGTACTTAACAGATGCTTCCTAACTGAGTAGCTAAATGACCATCCAAGACCTTTGGCCCCCATGGACCTGAAATGGAATGACTGTGCTAGAGGTCTAAAGCTGACTGCCAAGTTTCTAAGCTTGTCAAGCCTTCAAAATATCCAGAGCCATTAAGATGCTATTAAATCAGATTAGCAATGGCAGTTTAGCAAAATATCTCACATCCTCTAGTCATTTAGATATTCCCCTCATAAAACACCTTTTACACCCACAGATCCTCAACTGTGATGTTGTTAGAAAATTAAAAACAAGACATGACTGCTGTGACAAAGCCACACAAAAGTTGCAATTAGAAGTGAGAGTAAAATAAAGCAAAGTGTTTTGGTATAAACCCTAGATCTTAAGCAACATAAACCTGTGTCTAAGTGAAGAATATATTTCTACCCATTGCCAGGCAGAAGTGTCATCTTTGCTAATCTAAATGCTAGGTCATCAGTAAAAGGTTGTAGATCAAGTTTACAATAAAAAAAAGATCTTCTTAATGAATGAGTTTGTGATCTGATCTCACGAGGTTAATTAAGTGGCCAACAAATCAAGCTGCTTTGTTTATGAAGACACACAGTGGTTGTTAATACTCACTTGAAGTTCTAATCCAGCTTGGGGCAGTATTAGAAAAGTTTACTATGAACAAGTGACTTGTCATAATGGAGGATACACTATATTGCATCAACATTATAGAATATTCTACAATATTCTAGTTTTATCTTTTCCATTTTTTAGTCTTTGGTCTTAAATTTGGAACTTTAAGGGAAATATAGTCTTCTGAGCCACTAATGGTCATAGAGGCAAAGGCTCACAAGTGACCATTTTGATCAGAAGAGTGAATGCACCAGGTCTGGGGCTAGGATTGATTTTTAGCATTGGGAAGAAATCCGAGCCAATGACTGGCATCTGTGGATTAGCACCAGATATTATGTGGCCTGTGTGAATATTGGGATTGGAGTAAGGTAGCATAGAAGAGTTGTGACTAGAATCCTATAGGATAACTAGATTAAAGCTTAGATCTGACTTATTACAAATCACACATTTTAATAGCTAAGAAAACAGAGGACCAAAGAAACGGCATGATTTTTGTCATGTGAGTTAGTGGTAGATTTGAGACTGCACCCAGATTTCATGACTTCTTTTCTTCCTGACTTTTTAGTCCTGTCCTGCCTACACTGCATCCCAGGTGAGGCCATAGCAAAGAAAAGACAAATGCATCCCAGGTGAGGCCATAGCAAAGAAAAGACAAAGTTGGTTGGCACCAATCAGGGACATTTTCAACCCTATGTCCAGCACATCTATTTCTGTCCTCCTTGCTCTGAAACTGCAGGAAGCTGAGGTTATCAGCTAGTCTCTTGTCTACTGCGTTAAAGCTGACTTCAGGTGAAAATGTTAAATGCCTCAGTGCTTACCATGCTCAGCATTTTCATGGCTACATAAAATTAGGCTGAGAAAAATGAGGGAGAACTTAGAAAAATATCACCAATTATTTGGGTTATATATAAGAACATAAATTTATAATTAAGTTTACATTTTAATTTCCAAAGACAATATATCGAGTGTATATAAACATATGTACATTTATACAACATAACCCATATATATATTTATAAATGTGTCTATAAGAGAAGGGGAGAAACAGGGAGAGATTTTGAAAGGCAAAGAGAGGATAAACCCCATTCCCCCATTACTTAGTATTTCTTCTATTTAGAGTTCTAATTGGGGATAATATTAAAAAATATTTAATACCCACTATACAAAGCAAGGAGCCATCAGACAGAGTGACTATAAATTGCTTAAAATCTGTCTGGGTTCTAATAAGCAAAACAAAGAACTGCCAAACCAATCCCCAGCCAGCCTCAAGGAAAACAGAGAAAAAAGGCAAAGGTCATATAATAACTCCTGTTCAATTATATACCTGTGTATGTAATGGACATAAAACATCCTCATGGACATGACCTCATTTTCCCAAGATTGTAGTCATCTCTGCTAATTCGTCTCTTCTTTAGCCATTTTAAAGGAGGTCATGGATAGTGATTAAAGACAGAAGAAATAGCCATTACAAATATAATCTAAATCCATGATTTCTCTTGTACTTAATGCTCTATGGGTAATCTATTACCTTTGTTTATAGAAATTTAGGGACAATTCTTTGAGATCTGTGTAGGAAGCTCGTAACAGAGCAAGCTCATTAACATTAGTAACCAACAGTTAGCTAATATTGATCCAGAGACTACTTTAGTACCTATCATAAAAATAATTATGATATGCTTTTCTCAAATCTTTTTTCTCCATGGTACCTAAGCAACAGGTACACTTTTCCACAAGAAAATTATATTATTTTTCCAAAGCAGATTTTAAAATATCTAGATAAACTCTTATAAAATTCTCTCACATTTGTGTAATAACTCAATTTCATACTTCCTTGAGGTAAATACTACATAGCAATATATAGTTATTTAGAAGAACTAATACAAAGAAATTTAAAAATCATAGCAGAAAAGAAGGCAAATCTGTTAATCTAGAGCCCCAAATAACATTTGTGAAACTCAGTTAAGTAGCATGGGGACGGATCATGGGAATTTGACCCTGATGCTTCCTCACCTTACTCCACTGGTCTTTAATTCTCTTCTTTTCCAAAGAATAAAGATACAAAGTTGGGTGATTTCTAAGTTCCTTGTAGAGCCATCTGTAAATAACCCTTTTACCAAATGTCTTCCTAAAAACTCAAAAGATCTCTAATCATTGTAGAAAAAAAAAAAAAAAGACGACAAAGCAAAGAGAAAAAAAAAAAAGAATTGAACATTTTACCTCTGAAAGCTACACCTTTCCAAGTTTAACACTGTTAGCATGTTGGAGAGTGGTATTTCCATCTGTCTCTGTCATCATCTACATACACTTTACACAACAAGGATAATACTATCTATTCAGGGTGCCTGGGTGGCTCAGTGGGTTAAAGCCTCTGCCTTCGGCTCACATCATGATCCCAGGGTCCTGGGATCGAGCCCCGCATCGGGCTCTCTGCTGCAGGGAGCCTGCTTCCTCCCCTCTCTCTCTCTGTCTGCCTCTCTGTCTACTTGTGATTTCTCTCTCTCTGTCAAATAAATAAAATCTTTAAAAAAAATAATACTATCTATTCACTATGTAATCTGTTTTTTAGAATATAATTTGTTGAGTATATCTAGGTAAGGAGGTTACCAATGTTGCATTTTACTTTGTCACTCTTTTGTAATTTAACCCAGAAGATAAGCCTCTGAGCTAGCTTCCATCATTCTCACTTGATTGCTGGGAAAACTGGAACGAAATGAGGTTACAGTGATGTCCAAAGTCACACAGCTAATAAGTGGTACAACTGGATTCCACCCTGGGGTCCTGGCTCCAGAGTCCTTCAGGCTTACGTCAAACCATCCTGCCCCTGATTTCAGTAACAGTCTGAGCCCCAGGAAAGGGTAAAGCATGTAAAGAGTGTGTGGGTGGGAACATAAAACACCAAAGTCTTGCCAAACCATGGTGAGCTAGGGGCAAAGGGTCTCTAGGGCCAGTGGATTAAACATGGGACAAATACCACATTTGATGTCTATCAGGACTCCAGTCAACGTTCACTGTTCACTCTTTATGACTCACTGTAACCTTTGGGCTGGGAACAATGAATCACAGTCCAGAACTGCTTAGCTGGAACTTCAAGGGAATAACCTGAATATTGAGGACATCTAGTTCTTTAAACTACATCTGTGCTTTGCAGGAAAAATGACCAGCCATGATAATTAGTTCACTTCAGGCAATAGACTCTGTTGCCTTGCTTCTTCACATTTTGGAGACAGAAGGGGGATGTGAAATTCTGAAAGAGCTTCGATTAACAAAATGATTGTACAAATTCTATACAACTTTGTATTTATTAGTTTAATATATAGGCTCTAAATACAAGATCATGCAGAATGATTTTATGGATTTTATTCTCATAGAGTAGACTTTCACAAGAATGTCATCTTTATTTTGCAATCCCTTCTTGATTTATATTTCCCCTTTTCTCTTACCTCCAGAGAAAAGCTAATTAAATAACCTATTTTGTCCTTAGTAATATAGCTCAAGTATCCATTTTATATACTCCAGCCTAAATGGGAAAGACATATTATGAACTTTTACCATGCAACTCTCATGGAAATTAAGAATAAATGGGCATTAATTGCTGAAGAATGAGATCCTTATTCTGTTAATTTTGTGATAAAATATTCCAGTAAAAAACATTTGTCATCTCAATGATGATATACTAGACAAGTTAAGATAAATCTAAAAGCTAAGCAAAAGGCAAAGTTGCTGGCAACATGAGGTGTCCGTGATGATTCTGGAGTTCTTGTGTTCCTGAATTTTTGTTCCTTCTAGTAACTCTGGGCAATGTGTCTCCTGGTCTGTGTCTTAGCACTTCATCAATATTTCATTACATTTGTGACTTGACACAACTGAATGGATAATAACACCACTGAACAGACATTTTGGCATAAGTGCATTATAAGCAGAGGACACAGGGATTTATTTTTAAGTAATTCTGTACACAGTGCCAGTGAAGCACACCTTTTGAAAAAGGTTCTTCATCCTTTGGTCTGTGAAGACATAACATCAATAGCTTTTGGACAAAAATGGTCCTTTGCCTACTATTCTCTTAAACTGACAAAATTTTCAGTTTTATTTAATATAATTCAGTTACTCCAATATATTCATTTAACACATGTCATCTGGCAAGCATGGTGCTTCTCCCTGGAACAAAGGTAGATGGACCTATGCTTGATCACATGTAACTGTGGGCAAGGTTGGGGAAGAAGGCAAGCTGATAAGCATGTGAATATATCAGATGAGTATTAGGATAGAGAGATGGGACAAGAAGCATAAAACAAAATAATTCTTTTTGTTGCCAAGAGAGAAGTCATTCTTTTGCCTTTACCAATAATGACTAAAATAATACTTCAGATTTTCCCTTATAAACCTGTTCAGTGAAACCATTTCAGTAAATGGCATTCCCATAAACCCAGTTGTGACATCAGAAACCCATGTGTCATCCCTGACATTCTCTTCTAACACCTCCCACATCCAGTGCCTCAGCAAGTCCTGGCAGTTTTACCTATAGACTGTATCCTCAATCCACCCACTTCTCTATTATCTGCTACTACTCCCTAGTTCAAGCTGCCATCATGTCCCAACTGAATTACTGCAATAGTCTTTTAGTTGGATATCTAGTGTCCCCTCTCACTTGTTAGAAGTCTGTTTCTACACAGGAACTAAACAAACTTTTAAAAAACACATATCACTCTCTTGAATAAAATCCTCTTATGGCTTTTCATTGCCCTTGAAATAAAATCTGGTCTACATGATCTGGCTGCTGATTCCTTTCCAACCTTAACTCAAAACACCCTTCACTCTGCTTACTGTGCTCCAACCATGCCCACAATCTCTTTTGCTACTGAACATGACAAGTGCCCCCCCCTGCCCCCGACTCCAGGCCTCAGGGCCTTTGCATGTGATGCTAATTCAGCCTGCACTGCTCCTCTCTCTGATCATCACAGGGCTGACTTCTTATCATTCAGGTCTCAGCTCACAGGTCACCTCCTCAGAAAGACTTTCCATGACAATCCTGACTAAAGTAGACATTCACGCCACAGAGCCTCTATTTTATCATACTGGTTTATTTATTACTACCTAGAATAACTAGGCTTTTGTTTTTGTTTATGTTTGTTTTTACCTGTGTCCTCCTAGAGAATATAAGTGCAATGAGATAAGTACCTATTATTCTTATTCCCTGGTACCAGGGTAGTATCTGTTACACAGTAAGTATTAAATAAATACATGCGAAATGCAGGAAGGAATAAATAAAGGAATGACTGAAATCTACATTATTTGCTAAAAAATTACATAGCATGGTGTATGTGCTCAGACCCTCTTTGCAGAGCTGGTTTGTCTGCAAATGCCCTGTTATGGGAGGTTCAGATTTACAGCCCCACTTGGGTACTAAGTCTTTTCAATACAGAAGGGAAGAGGAACACATTTGGAGAGAAATCTGAGTTCCAGGCTTGAATTTGCCAGTTTGCCAAGTTTTTCTTTATAAATTTAGGTAAGAGGTGGCAGAGTGTAACAAAATTAAACAGTAAGTGAGGAGTTAAGATATTAGGCCCTGGAATTAATAGGACATGGGAGCCAAGTGTGAATCTTGAAACCATTAGTTTTTAGCTAGCTGTGGGGCTTTGGGATTTGCTGTTTAACATGTCTGAGCCCCTGTTCATTCATCTATAAAAAAAATAAAAGAGGAAATTCCTTATATAGTTGCTTGAAGTTTGAATGAAATAATCCTGGTGAAATCCTGAGCACCCAGAAAACAGCAAGCTCCCAGGAAAATGCTTGTTGTTAATGTTCTTGTCTGACAGTCTCTTCATCTATGTAACGAGTCTAGTGATTCCTGTTCATAATGGAAGGTTCCAATGTGTACTCAATGGGAAAGGAATTTAAAAAGAGTAGAAACTTAAACATGTAAACCATGACTGTTTAAATCATTATGCCAGCCATTTTTTTTAAGACTTGAGTATGCCTTTGTTTTCTTTTCAATAAGTATTTATTAAGAAGCATCTATGTTCTCGTTACTGCATGAAGTGCTGGAGATATACTAGTGATCAGGGCACTGTGTGTGCTTCTAAACAGCAGGTTTGTAGTGAGGGAGACAGGTATCACACTGGTAATTATGATACAGAATGAAGAGTTCTTAGGAACTTTGACATTATAGACATTGCTGGACTTTATTGAGAAAACACCTGATGCAGCATAGTGGAGATGGGGTCAGTCAGAGAAGACTTCCTGGAGAAAGTGATATACTTGAAGAAAAGGAAAGGGCCAGTACAAGTCAGCCAAATGAAAGGCTGAGATTCAGAGAAGGAAAAGCATTTCAAGACGAGGGAACAGAATACATATAAATACTCAGAGTGGGGGAAAGGCATACGGTACTGGAGTTTTGATACACAATTCAGTACGATTGTCTTTGAAAAGCACATTGTTATGTCATCTATCTAGATAATTAAAGTGAAATTCATATATTTTCTTGAAATCTTTTTACATGATTGCTGGAAATTAAAACTTATTTCTCAAATAGGCATTGGTATTCCTGTATTTCACACTGGTGTGAACTATGTCATTAGTATCATTAATCCAGAAGTTATTTGGATAATTTAAAACTTCTTTCCGGACACTGAATACTAAATTACATAGAATTAATTAATGAGCTAGTTGTTCAACCTTCCACTTCATTCCGCCTGTGTTCATATATTAAGTGAAAAAGAACAAGAAATAGATTCCTTTGTTATTTATACTTACCTAAATCCACATTCCATCCATGTTGAAATTAGCAATTAAACTACTAATTAGTTTTCCAAAATGGATTCATGGGTTTTTTCTTACACAAATGGAGAAAATATAGGTACCAAATGTAAAAAGCATTAAACTTTTCTTAAATTTAATTTAGACAATCAGGGTTTGTGTGCCAATAATGTGACAATTTTCCATATGCAACAGGGGACCAAAAAAAAAAAAAAAAACCCCAGAACAAAATCCCTTAGGAAACTCACCATCATTTCTCAGTATTAGTGGTGTCGGTGGCCCCAGGACCTTGTGGTTTGTCACTGTATTTGTAACCACGCAGGTATAATTCCCAACATCGGACTTTTCTACTTTGGCAATATATAGATTCCCAGTCTCCTGAGAAACAAAGCGGCGATTATCCTGATAGGAAGGGTATTCATTGAAGATCCAAGCATAGCTCAGCTCTGAAAGCAAAGGAATCATCATTACAAATATGTCTTCTGGCATTGGAATGCTACTGTATTCATGAAAAAAATGGTCAAGTTAGAAATTCATACTGTTGCCCAATGATCCTTTTTCAGCCTGCTATTACATATAAATAGAAAGTAATCATAATCCCTTAAGCATTTTACCAGTACTCATAGTGTCAGTCAATAAGATTTTTATTTTGAGAGAACTAAAAGGTATACTGATAGTTGATTAAAAGAAGTCCAACCTCTTTAAGCCAAGGGAATAAGCATTTATAGTTTATTAAGCATGTGCCAAGCACTATGCAATACTTACTGAGCTAATGCTCAAATTACAGACCTAGAGAGCCTATAATTTTGATATCATAAGGCTGGAAGTCACTCTGAAAACTATTTGAATCACTTCTCTCATTTTATAGATAATAATCATTATAGTGCATCATAGTGCCACATACCTACATAACATTTTGTGGTTTTCAATGCATTTTACAGTTTTCTATTAACTGAGAAACTGTGCAACAAAGTAACTAATCCAAACTCTTCACCCTACTTAGGGACAGAATAATTCCTAACTCTCAATTTATTCTTCTCCCAAAGTCTCTTGCTATCAAAGCTAATTCTTACTCTTTCCTTACTTGTGAGGTTGAACTATTTTTCCATTATTTGAGTGAGACGGTGGTTTAATATTGTAGCAAATACTTGGTAAACACACTGACTGACTGGTTGGCTGGTCCCAAACGTAAATGTGTATTTAAAAATATTGGCTGAATAATGTATCACAGTCTAAGAACAACTTTTTTGCAAATACTTACTCATCCCAGAGTGCCAGTGGGACAAGTGTGAGAGGCAGCCACACCTGAAAACATATGCTTCAAAGTTCTAATTTTTCTGAAGAATTAGGTAAATGCTTTGTGAATGAACATGTGATGCCATGCTTTCAATTACAGGGACAAATCCTAAATGACAGTGAGCTTACATGATTTGCTACAGTGAACTACTGTGCTCCAAGGAAATCAAACTTCTTCAGCTCCAGGCTTTCCATGATCCCTCTCTTTAAGGAGTGATCTCCAGATTTGTTCAAAGCTGGGGAAGTGATATACTAGCCACCAGCACTGATTAGTTAACATGCCCCATATTATCTTCACAAGTTACTCTGGTGGGGAGGGAGGAGCAACTAGATAGAAAAGAAGACGCTGATTTCAGAACTAGTTAGCTGAATTCTTATACATCTCTCTTTAATAGACTCCTGGGCTAAAGTTCAAATGTAGGCAATGTCCTCGGAAAATGGCGGAAGGACGTCAGCTTTTTATAGAGAACAGTAATTGTTGGAAAAGGCACTTCTGTTGTTTAATACTTGGATGAGTCCTAAGTGTAATTGTCCTCAATAACCAAATGTGCAACAGGAAACATATTCTGCCTTAATAATCCACTGTTTACATACAAAGGAGGGGTCATGCAGATTGCTTTCCCTTTATCACTGGATTATAAAATTTCCGCATGTGTTATTTTAGAGAGATATAATTATGTTTATATGAGAATAGTTAATCATTTTATTTACACATGTGCCTGTAATTATAAGTAACCCCATGCTGATGTCAAGAGGATACTCAGTATAAATAAGCAAGTGCTTCCCAGCAAGCAACTAAAGTCTCGGGGAGGAAAACCCCTACAACAGGTCGTGGGTAAGTTCAATTGGTATGGTAGTTTTTCCATACAAAACCAGGGGATTTTAACAAACAACAGAGCAAATAGCAAAGTAGAGTATACTATTTACTCAATATGGTGTGTGAGTTTTGGGCAAACTAAGTAATCTCTGAGCATCTCAGTTTTCTCATATGAACAATGAGGAGAACATTGTCTATCCCCTAAATAGCTATAGGAGAGTTTTAAGTATAAATTAGCATCTCCAAAATCACAAGGTAGAAGTTAGAAAGTAATTTACCAGCACAATATTAATCAACCCACACCTCTCCAAAGAGAGTTGTAATCAAATACATGAAACTGTATTTTCTTTTTCTAAAGACATTTTTCAAGACTGTTGCCAGTGGCCAGTGATAGCAACCTCTTTGAATCCTGTAGGACAAGGCAAAAAGTTGTATGAACCACCGGATATCAGCAGGGGGAAAAGAAAGGTCATCTACTTTGTTATTTTTTTAATTGGAGTTTAAAAAAAAAAAAAAAGACCAAATTTCACACCTGTATTACATAAGTGAAGCCATTTAAACATTCTCACTTTCAACTTTTAACCCACCAACTGGGGATAATAATAAATGTGATGCAGGTATGTAGTGAGGATTCTTTTTTAAATTTAATTTAATTTAATTTAGAGTCAATTAATTAACTATTAGTTTCAGAGGTCGAGTTCAGTGATTGATCAGTTGCATGTAACACCCAGTGCTCATTACATCACATGTCCTCCTTAATACCCATCACCCAGTTACCCCATTCTCCGCCTCCCTCCCCTCCAGCAACCCTCAGTTTGTTTCCTAGAGTTAAGAGTCTCCATAGTGGGGCACCTGGATGGCTCAGTGGGTTAAAGCCTCTGCCTTCGACTTGGGTCACGATCCCAGGGTCCTGCAATCTAGCCCTGATTCGAGCCCTGCATTGGGCTCTCTGCTCAGTAGGGAGCCTGCCTCCCCCCACCCCTGCCTACTTGTGATCACTGCCTATCAAATAAATAAATAAAATCTTTAAAAAATAAAAAAGAGTCTCCGTAGTGAGGATGTTTTTATGTGAAAGCACTCTGAGTCCTAAGCACATCTGAATCATTTTAAGTTAATCATTTTAAAAGTAAAAGTAAAAAACATACCCAATTAACATGCTGTTTGGCTATTTAAAAATAAGTTAATTATTTTGGTTTCACTGCTTTTGTGACATAAGTGACTTAGTGCTTTAGCAGAAGATGCAAACAACCTGAAGCATATACTGCAGTGTTTATTAAACTGTGGTCCTTAGAATATTAATTTTTTTGTTAACAGAAGTAGTCTCCCTCCTACCTATCTCAAATTTAAAAGGGTTATATAATCAAATGACTTTGAGAAGCCCTAAATTACCCAAAGTTTGACAGATTCTTAAACTTATTCTTTCAGAATAAATCCTTGCAAGAGATTTTTAACATCCCAAGATTCCTCAAATTCTTCAGAGCATATTTAAGCACATAGGACTTACTTGATCATAAAACCTCCCCCCTCCCCACAATCCCCTCTACATACATACTGTTTTTCTAAAACATCTATTAATAGGTCACAAGACGTAGGTTGGGGAACCCTGGACAAATGGGAGTGATTTCCATTTTAGAAACATTAAGTATAATATGAAGATTATCAACTCTATTGCTTCAGCGTGGGATGGATCGTTAAGTGACTCTAAACAACAGAAAGCAACAAAATGCTGAATTAAAATTGTAGTAAGCTTTCCAAAATGGAATAATAACACGATAACGATTTTCCATGGTGTAGAAAAGAAACAAACCACAGTTGCCAAAAGCGGTCTCAAATGGATTATGTTAAAGATCCTAACTAATATCAGTTGAACAGGTGACCTTTGTAAATACCGTTGAGTCCTAAAGTACAAAGGTCGTTCAAAAAGTCTTGGTTGCTACACTGGTGAGATCATATTGACCTAAATGCCCAGTCCCCTGAAAGGGGGACATCTCTATAAAAGATACCAATTTATTTTTCTTTATAGCAAATGTCACTACCTGTAAATACTGTGTTTTTATTTGTCCAGGACAATGAGGAAGGAGCATGAGAAAGATAATGTAATGATAATGGAGACATCAATGCAGGTAAGATGGATTAGTGAAGCTAAAAATTATCCAATAGATCACTTGTCCTTTATTTTAAAGATATGAAAAAACTGAAGCCTAGAAAGGATAAGGTTGGAGAGTCAAAAAAGTGGCAAAGTAGACTACAGATGGTCCTGACTTTTGATGTTTTGACTTTATGATGGTATGAAAGTATGTATTCAGGAGAAATTATACTTCAGAATGTGAATTTGGATCTCTTCCTGGGCTGGCGAGAGACTGTCCTACACACTCTTGTGATGCTGGGCGGGGGCTACAGCCGCAGCTCCCAGTCGCCATGCCATCAGGAGGGTCCACAATTGATATGCTTACAACCATTCTGTACCCATACACACATTCTGTTTTTTGCTTCAAGTATAGTATTTAATAAATTACATGAGCTCTTGAACACTTTATGATAAAATAGGCTTTGTGTCAGAGGACTTTGCCCTAATGTAGGCTAATGTAAGTGTTCTGAGAACCTTTAAGGTAGACTAGGCTAAGTGATGATGGCCGGTGGGTTAGGTGTATGAAATACATTGTCTACTTATGATGGATTAATTGGGATGTGACCCCATCTGAAGCAGAGGAAGATCTCTACGTAATAGTCCTTTTAGCTATACTTCCATTCCAGTGCTCCAGCCAGGAAGCAAATAAGAGCTCTTAAAATTTGAAAGAAAGGAGCCAGTACTATTGTATCACTCAACAGATACTCTAGCTTTCCCCTAAGAATCAAAGTCTATTTTTATCAGAGCCAAAGATTAATCCATTGGGTTACATGAAATGCTATCAACATCCTGAAAAATAGAGCCAAGTAAATAAAACAAAATAAATTCTCATGCGCTGCCATGAGCAAAAATGTATCCCACTCAGTTTGATTTCCTTAGGGACTTCCATGCAATATTTATACTTACTCAAACTTGACAGATTTCTTTTGATAAGTTTTCACACACTAATTGCTCTGAAAGTGACAAACAGTTCCTGTCCCATTGGCAATTTGTAACAACTCAGTAAACAGATACTTGGAATACAATATTTAATAGATTATGAAGCTTCTGATGCTCAATTGAAAAATACTGAAACTAGTTATGTGATACTTAAGAAGGACCTAGTGATGGTTTTCTGACTTGTAGCATCCAAATCTACAGGAAATTAACTATAAAACTTCACCCTAACTTGGTTCTTTTTTCCATTTCTTTGGCCAAGGGCAAAGAACACCAGGTTATTCGTTTTCAAATAAGACATCAATCAAACAGTTTTCACATTTAAGTATTCATTGAGCAAATTCACCCTGTGATCAGAGTCCTTTGGATGGATGCTCTTAACGTGTTCCTGTTGCTAATTTCTTTCTAGAGTTATGTTATGCTTCATGACATTCTGAGTCCTGTCCCAGGGGTAGACAAATGTCAGTTTTCAAAGATGCCTTTCTTAATCCTCAAAGTTTCAAATGTGAAAGGAACCTTAGGATGACCCCGTCAATTTTACAGAGTCGGAAAATTAAATCTGGAGAAACTACATGCGTGGATCACAACCACACATTTGGTAAGTGGGTAGTCACAGTATTGGAAGAGCTGATTCTGTTAGGAACCCATATGTTCCCCTCTGAATTTATTTTGGAGCTAGAAAAGACCAGTTTTCCTTATCTGTAAATTTCCTCATCTGTAGGTGAGGGAGTACAACTAGGTGGTATCTTTCAGCATTAAAATCCCACAATTCTCTACGTGTAACATCAAATCCAACATCCTTATTTGACAAATGACAAAGGGGGATCCAAATATACTGAGTAACTTGCTAACAATACATAGGTGTTTATTGACAAAATCAGAACTAGAACTTTTCTTTAAATTAAAAAAATTTTTTAAAGTAATCTCTACCCCCCAGCGTGGGGCTCAAACTCACAACCTTGAGACCAAGAATCACATGTTCCACTAACTGAGCCAGACTGGTACCCTCAGAACTAGAACTTTACACACATGCACATGTGTGCATGTACACACATACACACACACAAACACGCATATACAAATACTACACTATGGTTATTTGAACTCAGCTCTGTTGTGTTATGTAGAAGAAAGATAGTAAAATTAACAGTCAAGATATCTGGATTCCAGTCTTTCGGCTATAACCATTTTTACTTTGGTAAATTATTTAAATGGCACAAGAGTCTCCTTATTTTTATATAGTTTTATCAACATCTAGTCTACTTTTTATACAGTGTTTGGAACTAGAGTTTAAACTGAGATAGGGTTCGAAGCAGGTAAATGTGAAAAATGTATCTTAAGTGATTCTACAGATAAACTGGGTTAGACGAGTACATTCACTAGTTTAATTCTTGGCCAAAGATTTACTAAACACCAACCTTGCACAAAAGCATGGAGCTCAGCTCAGCAATGGGAGTAAACACAGGGATTAGATCCTGTTGGTAGTTTGCCTCAGCAAAGGGAAAAAAGGCATAACTCAGTTCAGAGATCCCTGATTTGTTGTCAAAATATCTGGACTGAGTCTTGGCTTTAGCTTATCGGCTAGAAAGTAATTTCCATTCCTTAGTTTTCTCATCTGAAAAGTAGAAATAATAAAAAGAATACTTGCCCTGCCCAGTCACACTGAACATCAAACATGTTGATGTCAACTTTTGTGACTATGTTTTTGTTTTTGCTTATAAATGGATTGATGAGTATTTGGTCTTTCTATTAACTCAGGGAAAGGGAGATGTTACAAATTGTGAGAAACCTAATTAGTTTTAGAGAAACTAAGAATGGTACCAGAAACCTTGAGCACTAAACAGGCACTAGTGATTCTGCATCATTAAACAGGTTTCAGGAGAGCCTTGGAGAAGAGGGTATTGTCATTTAAAAGATTTGTGTTATTCCAAGAGGAAGTGGCCAAAAGACTGACTTCTAAGTGACGATGCGTCTGGATAAGACCTCTAATTATATTAAGACCCTAAATGATCCATATACAGTCATATTTGAACTGTCATATAGTCAACAGCATTTTGTGAAACAGAAGGAGAGAGGAGGTATCTGGAAAAAGCTGAAATCTGAAGGGCTGGAATAGAACAGAAACTGTACCTCGATTAAGTACAACACACACCAGTGGGCACTGAATACCTCCAATGATGACCATGGCCCTTTACAATATAGGTTGCGTTGTAGCTCAGAGAACTTGGTTTAGACAATCTGCAGCAATAAGCAGGACTTGTCAGCGTTCAGAAATTGTTTCTCATGAGAAAGTGGTGCTAGGTGGAGTGGGGACAGCATGCATCTGTCCAGTTGGACCACCAATAGCTACTCCTGTACCCACAGCTGACACCGATAATTGACTCTGCTACCTCAATTCATGATCATTGTCAATACAGTGCTTCATATAGTTACCTCCAAGCAGCTGGTGCTGGCACGTAAGGTCAAAACTCTTTACCATCTTTGTAGAAGTGATTTAGGAGAAATGAAGTGGTGATCACATGAGGAAAGGATTAGGAAAGAGCTTAGTCCCATGCAAACTAGTGGCAAGCACTTCTAAAAATAAGCCTCCTGACTATTCACTCAGTGTAGTCAATGATTATCTAGTACATGCTCTTTGGTCACGCAGATGAGGCAGTGGAGAGATGGGAAGCAAGATGGAAAAAATGGACATTTTCTTCTCAAGTATATAGACTGCATATTGCTCTTGTGTATAACTTATAGTCTCCTCCATTTTATGGGTTACTTCTTGTTTTCTTGCCTCTATCTTATTGAGTAGATTAAGCATTTTTGAAGGGCATATATGTTCTTTAAAATTCTGTAGGCTTAAGTTAAGGAATTTAACTTGAAGGCAATTTAACACATTGTCTCGATCATAAGCCAAATAGGAGTATATATGGAATAGATATAAAACTCACACAAATCTTAAATGTATAAGGAAAGGCTTCAACAAAATCATATACTTGTAGCTGATTGCTTCAGGATGTGTTCCCACATTCCTAGGGGGACATGCTGACTCTCCTTTGCTCTCAGAAATATATCAGAAAAAAAGTTTGAGAAATACTGTCTAGGTCTGATGTCAGCAAACTTTCATCCACGAAGGGAAAAAATCCATATATTTTTTCTACAGAACAGCATCCTTCTTGTTAGCACTTTCAGACTCTTAAGTAGAGGCTGGGAACTGATGGCACACAGAATGGATTTAGCTTGCATAAGCATGCATGTCTTCTATGGTTTTGCATGCTTTAAAAACAGTAAAAATCAAATAAACATCTCCATATTGGGACTTTCTTGAAACTCAAACACAACTCTCAGTTATCAGTCCTCAAGAGGAATTAGAGAGGTTCAGCATGGCATCTGCTACACTAACGGTTCTCTAACTTGAGTGAGCTCAGAATCACTAGAATGCCTTGTTACCACACAGAATGCTCCACCCTACATCAGGTTTCTGATTCAGAAAGTTGGGGTGGGGACTAAGGATCTGAATTTGAAACAAGTTCTCAGGTGGTGGTCGTGCTGCTGCTGCTGGCCTGGACATCATCCTACTTGAAGAAACACTGCTTTCAAGGACTGAAACACATTAATCTCATTCCATCAGGGAAACAACTGGCAGAACTGAGTACCTGCTTGCCATTTAGGAGAGAGCAGGTGGTCTCCATTTTGTCACAGTTTCTACCAATCCCTACTTCCTATACTGGCCCACATGGCTCGGTAGGCAATTTAGCTTATGACCTGTTTTGGAATACAGAAGAAAGCCAAAGAAATGGCATTGACACCTAGCTGCATGTTTTTGTTAGTATGAAAATGGTACTTGAGAATATAAATGTGAGCTAATGGAATAAAGGCAGGGGTGGTACTGAAACTACACACGGTCAACAAGAGAGCTTTGTACGTCTGTGATCAGCAGTGGTCCAGCCCACTCAGCATAGTCAAATGGGCAAGGCTAGAGCGGAGAGAGGCAACTTGACTGGACTATCGAGGGCAGATAAAAATACTGCTCATTGGGATTAAAGGATACTTATTTCAGTTATTTGTTAAAAATCTGGCACTTAAAGAAATCAAAGGTATCACCGTATTTTATGAAGACCTCAAATACAATATCCATAGCTCATTTGGTAAGTATGCTTGCTTGAAGCATAGATACCTTTGACAGTCACGTATAAAATACTTCAGACAATGTGAAAACTGCTTAACAGTTAACGAGAGAGCTATCAAAGTTCAATGCCCCATTCCAGAGAGAATGCCACTTTCCCTCAGGTGGAAAGTGAACAGAAGAAAATAAGATCTAACTCCTTCAGCTTAATGCTTATGTCCCTTTCAACAATGCCTTCTGCCTGATTTCAGATTCTCTCTAGGAATGTTGGGGGAAGGTACTGTTGGAGGAAAGCATAGCCAATCAGTTATCCAAATCCCGTGGATTAGAATTTCATGGGATTTTTTGCTTCTGTGCCCATCTCACCATTACCTGTCATTGGCCTAAGAACATCCTGCCATTTTGCCAACTTTCCAGGCCAACCCACATACCATTGCCAGATTAATTTGTCTAAAGAATAGTTTTGGATCACGTTCCTCCTTCCCACACAAGTCCTCTGTGATATCCACTGCAACTTGGATCAAATAAAATACATTAAGCTAGTAGGCAAGTCCTTCCAAAGCAGGACTTCAAATCATCTAGTTTTTTTTTTGTTTGTTTGTTTTTAAAGATTTTATTTATTTATTTGACAGAGAGAGAGAGCACAAGTAGACAGAGAGACAGGCAGAGAGAGAGAGAGAGAGAGGAAAGCAGGCTCTCCACTCAGCAGAGAGCCCGATGCGGGACTTGATCCCAGGACCCTGAGATCATGACCTGAGTCGAAGGCAGCGGCTTAACCCACTGAGCCACCCAGGTGCCCCCAAATCATCTAGTTTTAACTTTCTACTCCTCTCTCCATGAAAGTCCATTTTCTGGGGGTGTACTCTTCAAGCTAGGCTCTGCAGAACATCAGAGAGGCTGATTACTTTGATTACTTTGTCATACAATACATATCTATTCCCTCTGAAGTCACCTTTAAATGCAAAGATAAGGCATTGCAGGAAGGCTCTGCCCACCTGTCTTGGCTTTAAGCAGGGAGCTCTTGTTTTTTCACTTTTTTGTGATTTAGCCTTCCAACAAAACTGTATTTTAAGAAATGTTTGTCCTGCTAAGTAGGGTTGCTTAAGGTAGAGTGGAAAAACAGTCACTGATCCCCTGATGTGCTCTATGCTTTTCAATTCTCCCTGCTTAGGCTTAGGTACTCTCTCTCAGGATGCCTTCCAACTTCTGCTTCTCTCAATCACTACCTTTTGTAAAGAACCATTTTCCTTCTTGGAAAATACATGTGGTCTCTCCTCAACAACCAAATGAGCATGTGTTTCTTTTCTGTCTCATGGCAACTACACAGTATTTCACATATTAAAATTTTGTTTTTCCTTTATTACAATGGCTCAATTGCTTGTTTCTTCTCCAGATAACAGATTTGAGTATTACTTATGGACAAGAATACATATGGCAGGGGAACATATGCTTTGTCCCTCACATTCCATAATCAACTTAGTGAATATTAGTTGAACTGAATTGGAATTCCAAATGTTACAAGTTTCCTAGAGCAACAACTCATTACTGAATTCCAGGCCAAAAGTATTAGTGAGAAAGAAGTTATCTGTAAAGAAGAGAATACAATGTATCCATCAGACCACTGACTGCAAATCAGAATCACTGAAATTAGAGGACAGAAAATCTATAAAATCAGAACCCACATTTTTTTTTTTAAGATTTTATTTATTTATCTGACAGGGAGAGACACAGAGAGAGAGAGAGAGAACACAGCAGAGGGATTGGGAGAGGGAGAAGCAGGCTTCCCACGGAGCAGGGAGCCCGATGCGGGGCTAGATCCCAAGTCCCTGGCATCATGACCTGAGCCGAAGACAGATGACTTAACCACCCAGGTGCCCCAAAACCCATATTTTTCAAATCAGAATGCCTAAGTATTTTCTCTAAAAACAAACAAACAAACAAACAAAAACAAAAACAAAAAAACCCTTCCCCCCTTTTTTTTTCTTCTAACTCTCTGATGCAGTATTACTGAGTTTACAAAATGGTAGTAAAAGAAGATGACAAATTCATAATCTTCCAAATACCTAAGAGAAAGAATCAGTAAAAGCAGAGAGGTAGGCATGCAGAGATGGCTAGCCCATATAACACAACAGGCTAAATGACATGTGGCAATGAAACCAGATGGCACCTGTGTGGCCTGGCCAGATTGTGGGTACTTGAAAGTGGCAGTCATCCCTGGACTACAATATTTACTTGTAGGAGGAAATAAACTTGGGTTTGGTGAGCCAGATTTTCATATCTACCCTTAAGTAAGGCTTTGTCTTACAAATACATGAGCAGAACCAAATTTTGACACTTCATAACACTCTAGTATTCATTATCTCATTTGTTGCCTCTATCCGTTTTTGGAAATAAGTTGAATAAAGATTAGTTCCATTGGCGCAGGGAAAATGAGACATAGGAAAACACGTGATCTATTCTAGGACCACAGAGAAAACCAGTGGAATTAGATTTAGGATTGAAATGGTACTTTGGCAAAGATTCCTCTTTCCATGCTAGAAGCCATCGCCACAGCCACTTTCAGCTTAATTGAGCCAGTAACAAGGTGGGTGCAGGGGTTATCATGACTGACATTGCCAGGCCCTTTGCTGAAATAACTACAATGGGAAATGTGGCAGGGATCAGCACCTTCCTGTTTGCTTTTGTATGCCACAGTACCTGAACAGGTACGTCACTCAAGAGATGTTCAGAATTTCAGAGAACTCAGTAACCAGTTAAATCTTGAAATATCAGGATATACAGGTCACTCGTATATCAACATTTAAAGATATTTTCTATGAAAGGGCCCCACAAATCATCATTAATGCAATTTGCGCTTTTTGTCACAACATAATCAAAATCTGTCTTATTACTTTAGGCTTAGCAATTTCTGGGGAGAAAGGAAAAAAATACTCAATGTGGGAACTGAAATGCATTCGTAGGAATGATTAAAAATTTTGAGTAAATGGTAGAAAATGTCAGTTAAACTCTAATTATTTACATTTTTAAAAGGATTCAAGCAGTAATATGACTAACAGAACAAAGTTTTCAAGCAATGTCACCAACTCCCACGCAAGTCACTAATACACAGCCTTTTCATCAGATTATTAAACAATTCTACACCCTCCTCAATTAAAGATGTGATCAAAATTCAAACAACTGACATTTAAATTCTTAGCCCAAATTAACCCTTAATCAAATCTGCCAAGCAAATACTAGTCTTCATTGTAATCCAAGATGCTTTTTCCCACCTCTTCTCTGTATTTTGCCAATGACTAACTAAAACGAATAACAAAAGCATTTGGCCTCGTGGTCTATTAAAAACGTTCCTAAACAGAAGTATTTATTTTTATTTATACCTTTAAAAACAAAAAAGATATTCACTGACTAATAGTCAAGTTCTGCCTTGAGATGCGGTGGGCAGAACCAAAGGAAAATTTAATCGTTCTTGAGTTTTTCTTCCCTCTTTGCCTTGCCATAAAAAGCAGGCTTCTCTTCTTGGCAATACATCTTCAATTGGTTCTCATAGTACCAAGCTGTCATTCTTTAAAGGTTGGCCACAGGAATCGGTATAAGTTTTGAGCTAGACCAATCCGATTACCTCATCCCCTAAGGCACAGTGTTCAAGAAGAGTCCTATGACACAAACCAGCCAGTCAAAAACTTCTAAAATTCAAACCCCTGCATAAAGGGGCCATTTTTCCTCAGGTTTGGAGATTCCGGGGCTGCACAGCAAAGTGCCTTCTGCCCATGTGCAATATGCTATGGACAAGCGGGTCTGAGAGGATAAACCCAAGACTCAGGGCTGAGAGGCAGAACAAGTGAATGCAGGTGGCATCTGAGTTACCCAAGAAAACCAACATGGAGGGAGCATTCTTGTCTTTTATATAACCTGCTTTTTAAAAATCAGTAAATCTGTTCATTAAAAAAAGTTCCCTAGTGGATATTGAGTTTCTGTCCTCTATGATCAAGTGTCTTGACTACTATATAAACCCTTGTCATCTCTTTTTTCTAGTTAGAGGCTTATCCCACCTCCCCTATTCCATTTAGCAGTGTCCTCTTCTTACACTGTTTTAAGTCTCCTCTCAGTGTCCTTTGAAAAATAATTGTATACTAATCTCCCACCCCATTTACTACTTAAAACTGACTCTTAGAAATAGTGGATTCTTACCAATGACTCTTGTATCTCTTTTACGGTAATACAGCAAAGACAAGGGGCTGGGGAGGGAGGCAGCTTTGAGAGGCGTTTTCAGAGGAAAATAACATCTGCTAATCACAGCTTTTTATTTGGGGTGTGTGTGTGTGTGTGTGTGTGTGTGTGTGTGTGTTAAAATTAAATATCCTCACCTGAGGTATTTTAAGAGTATTCTCTATGACTGGTCAAATATGTACCCTAGCAGTTGGAGTTAGACATATCTCTCTGGTCCTAAAGTCTTACTTTGCCATTTCTGTAAGACACTGGCTACTTAAATTATCTAAGAGTCAATTTTCTTATCTGAAAAGTGGGGATAATACTACACTTTATAGGTGGTTGAGAGGATCAAGGGCAATGCTGTAAGCTAAGTGCCTTATTACAGTTAGCACAGTGTCCAGCATATACAAGCATTCAATATTTATTGTTATCATTGATAAAGGATTGGAAAAATAACTATTTGATGATCTATATATTCATTCAACTTCCCTGTAAAGATCCATTCTAAATCATCCACTTATATTATCTGACCAGATCAGGGTTTGTGATTAATAAAGCTACAATGACATTTTATCTTAGTATAGTACTCATTTTTCTGAGATTATTTTCATTTATGTTAATCATTTGGTTCATCTCTAGGAGGCAATATCTATTTTCCAGGAAAGGAAACTGAGGAACGCAAAGAATAAAGACTTATTAAAACTTAGCATTAAAGAAAACTAACCCAAAAAATTAAATCTGACCATTTGTACAGTGCTAGTATACTTATACTTGAAGTAGCAAAATTATAACTTAAAACTAATTTGTTCTCTCAGCTTCTAGAAACTGAGGAAGAGGGCGATGAAGAGGTATGATAGGTAATAAACAAATGCTGTATTTGGGAAACGTAGCAGCAAAGTTGTATTTAGAACTCGTGTATTACAGACTACAGCTGGAAAGTATCCTAGAGATCATCTGTCTATCACTCTCCTTTTAGGAACAGGGAGAGGTACCTAGGGAGGAATTAACCTTTCTTGGTTTGGTTTGGTTTGGTTTGGTTTGTAGTTAGCAAGTGACTAGGCAGCACTTGGAACCCACGACCTTGGTTTTTATACCCACTGCTCTTTTCTCATATAGTGTAGTAAAAAGACAGTAGCAGAGGAGGTGTCCTCCATCTCCTTTTGTGATATTGGCCAAATTACTTAATTTCTCTAAGCCTCAATTTTCTCACATGTAAAGAAGGGATAACCCTCACGTTGGAAGCCTGATGACCGAATAAGACCATATACGTGAAAACGATTTGTAAATGAGAAAACACCAAGCAAAGGTGAGAAATCATTATTAGACAGGGAGTGCAAATAGATTTCAACTTGACTGAGGAGCTCTCCCTAATTGGTATTGGCTCTCCAGAATGCTATGTTAGAGTTCTGAGGATGCGATGAGACCTGAGGCAAAAGGAGACAAATTGATCTAGGATGTCCATTGGGGTATGGGTATCAGGGTGGGTCCTGGAGCCATGCGACAAATAGGTAGAATGCTACCTCTGCATAAATGAGTAGTGGCTATCATGGGAAGAGGAGAGCCCTGAATGAACAGGCAGACTTTTTTTTTTTTAAATATTTTATTTATTGGGGCGCCTGGGTGGCTCAGTGGATTAAGCCGCTGCCTTCGGCTCAGGTCATGATCTCGGTGTCCTGGGATCGAGCCCCGCATCGGGCTCTTTGCTCAGCGGGAGCCTGCTTCTCTCTCTCTCTCTGCCTGACTCTCCGGCTACTTGTGATTTCTCTCTCTGTAAAATAAATAGATAAAATCTTTAAAAAAAAAAATATTTTATTTATTTATTTGACAGAGATCACAAGTAGGCAAAGAGACAGGCAGAGAGAGGAGGGAAGCAGGCTCCCTGCTCAGCAGAGAGCCCGATGCGGATGCGGGGCTCGATCCCAGGACCCTGGGATCATGACCTGAGCCGAAGGCAGAGGCTTTAACCCACTGAGCCACCCAGGTGCCCCCAGGCAGACATTTTAAAACCCACTTTTTCACCTCTCTGTCCCCATAAAATATAAAATTCTACAAAATGGATATATTTTACCAAATCTGTGCATTGCCATGCGACTAAATGAAATAGTATATGCAAAAGAGCCCAAGATGCATTAAAGTAAATCCAGTAGAGGTGGGTTAATATTATGATAGAGTTAAAAATCACACGTACAAACATATCTTACTCATAGAAAATACCTCCTCTATGTGGATGAAAGTGAAAGTTAATTACCCCTCTACAATAGTGGCAAAACAATACAAAACTGATGTTCTTAAGTAAATGTTTGTAAAAATACATTTTACCCACCTTCGATTTCAAGCATTTTGCCTGTCACTTTAAATTGGCTAAATGTTTGACAGATGTTCAATAATTGACACAGCTTATCTTCCTCTCCCAGGCTCTTTTCCTACTCAATCGCCAGCATTTCTGGTTGCTATAGCAACTGTAAACATTAATGATTATTCTGACATGCCAAGGGGATTTAAACACATTCTTAAGTTAAAAGTTCCCTCAGGGGGAAAAAAAAGAGTTTATCCATCTCTGGGAAGATGGAAAATATTATATGATTTAAATTCCTTGGTTACTGCATCTATTAGAGCTAAATACACAAATCTGCTTCTATAGTTCCGCATAGGTAATGATTTTTTTTTCTCCTCCCTGACCAACAAAAGGAGGTGTGGGGAATTGAGAAACTCAGCTTTCTCTGATGAAAGGGAAAAATAATTTATCTAGATAAATGATAAATAACAAGCTGGTGAGGAGTTTTGAAAGAAGGAAACTGACTGAAGTTTCGTGATAGAGCACCCTGTTTCACAAGAACCTGGGTGCAAGTTTAAGTACTTCCACTTACAGCCTTAGTGGTTTCAAGAGTAAAACCGGAATGATGATATCTATCCTAACCACACATGTCACCCTAAACTGTAAAATGTACAAAATACATGGGGTCATTACTGCGTTTTGTGAGAAAGTAAACAATAGTCTGTCCTTCGGAAGAAACTGAAGATAAACAGAAAGATAGGAACATATACAACATTTATTTCAAGCTGGGGGCCCATGAGCCAGTTCTCGTTCCCATGCTTACTAGCTAAAAATTTTTTCAATGACTGCCAACATTCAAAAATAGAAAGATTTCCCATAGAATTCCATAGTTAAGTCTTCTCATGAAAAACCGCCAGACCAAGCAATGTTGACCCTCAGTTTCCTCAAGGCAGTTACTGGCCTGAGATGCGCAATGGCTCATCTATTGGAAGGGATCATGAGGAACTCCGCCTTACCCACATTATCTTTTTTAAAATTTAATTTAATTTTTTCAGTGTTCCATGATTCATTATTTATGCACCACACCCAGTGCTCCATGCAATACGTGCCCTCCTTAATACTCACCACCAGGCTCACCCCCTCCCATCCCTCTTTCCTCCAAAACCCTCAGTTTGTTTCTCAGAGTCCACAGTCTCTCATGCTCCATCTCCCCCTCTGATTTCCCCCAATTCACTTTTCCTTTCCTTCTCCTAATGTCCTCCATGTTATTCCTTATGCTCCGCAAGTAAGTGAAACCATATGATAATTGACTCTCTGTGCTTATTTCACTCAGCATAATCTCCTCCAGTTTCGTTTATGCTGACACAAAGTTGAGTTTTCTTCCTTTCTGATTGTATACATGGACCACATCTTTATGCATTCCTCTGTTGAGGGACACCTTGGCTCTTTCCACAGTTTGGCGATTGTAGTCCTTGCTGCTATGAACATTGTGGTACAGATGGCCCTTCTTTTCACTACGTTTTAACTTTGTTACCCACATTAACTTAATCATTTACATTCTTACCTGCCTGGCTCTTGGAGAAGATAGAGTTTTCAAACTGACTGAACCCCATTCATACATGCACTTGTAAAGCCAATCCCTACCATTGTAAACCAATCCCCACCATTCTGTACTCCTTGCTCTTCTTGTACAAAGCAGAGGGCAGCTAGCATCTGTGCCTTCACCTTTTGGAGGAGCACAGGATAACTGCATCTTTTCCCTCTGTCACTGCATAACTCCTGAGGTCCAGTGACTGACTGGGGCAAGCATTAATGGAAAATGGGAAGTCAAAATAAGCCATCAAAATCTTATCTTTCTCTTTGTGCACACTTTCTCCCCCTTTAAAAAATTATATTGTGGCAAGATATACAAAAAATTTACTATTTCAATGTTTACAGCTCAGGTGGCAATAGTACATTCAAATTGTTGTACAACTGTCACCTGGAACTTTTCATCCCCCAAACCATGACTCTATATCCATCAGGTCTAGATTTGAATCGCTCAATCAACAAATATTTCTATGTACCTATGATGTGCCAGGCATTCTCCTAGACACTACGGGGCAGAATATAGGCAGTAGGGATACAGTTCTAGGGGAATTAGGTTTCCTGAATCCTGCTCACTTTTCCAAGACAGTTTATCTTGTGATTAGTGGTATATACCTTTCATCTCCTGAAATAACTCTTTGGGGATGCGCTCCTGGACTTCGAGTGCGCCTTAGTATGTAGAAGGTGATAACTGGACATTGCTTGTTTTGGTGTTTGGCTTACCCACACCTTGTAAACTCATCCCCATTTTTCAGCAGGCATCGTTTCTCATCCACTCTCAGTAGATGTTATGATATGAGTCAGGCTTATTCTCATTCTGGTTCCAGGAATGAGCATATGTTCTATGTCTACCTGATTAAAATTCTGTCCAGCACCACCCCATAACCTCCAGTCACCATAATTAGTTTAGTGGTGGGCATGTGACTCAAGTTGGCACATGAGGTCAGTTTTGAAGCTTATGCTAAAATTATTGGGAATGAGCCATGCTCTTTTTGCTGGGGTTATCATACAGCAAGAGCCAGCCTGAGGAAACTAGAGCCAAAAGATAGATAGACAGATTCCTAAAACTATCACTTAAGAACTAAAACCTACCTGCACTGAATGGGAATTTTATGCCAATAAATCCTCATTTTTGTTTAAGCTTATTTGAATTGGATTTTGACACTTGCAACCAAATAGATCTTAAATAAGAGAACAATTAGACAATAGAAATAATATTGGAGAGTGTTATATCATCTTAACAAGTAACCAACGGCCAATTGTATAATAACTCCTAGAAATCTGTTCTCAAACTCTATCTTCTTAATTCTCTTTGAAACAAAAACTATTCACCTTGTCCCTGACTAATTCTGCTAGTACAAAACTGCCCTAATACATCCTTGTCTTCTCTGCTTTCATTCTTCTTCTTCTGATGTCTATTCAACCTCATTCTAACTAAAAAACATGTCATCTAAAAGCTTATGCTAAAATTTTAGATATAATGTTGCATTTGCCATTGTTAGTAGGGTGACCTTGGGTAAGTCAGTTCAACTCAGAGTTGTTCTAGTAGTCAAATTGGCCCTACAAGAGTATGGAGATGGGGAAGTCAGGCATTGTTATTTTCTGTAGCTGATCTCTTCTGATGGATGATGGTGAAGATTCAGGACAGAAGGTAAGGATGGAGTGAAGGAATGTCCTTTTCAATGAAGGCTCTGAGCACAAGCATTCAATGGTCATCTGTAATTTGCTAGGTGGCCAGGTGCTGGCACACTCTGTACAAGACAGACACAAATGACAGAAAATCACATATGGATTGGTTATTCTGCAAAGGAGGGCATGTGGCACAAAATTATTTTCAGCCAGCTTCAAAAACACAAACATACCAACATTAGCTATAACGGACAAGAGGCATATAATTTTAGCATTCCTGCCACCCTGCAGATTGCAAATTGCTAGGTCAACATGGATTAGCTGACTCTCTCTTATCATGCCTGACCCTAGCTGTACTTTTTCAGCTTGTGGCAGGAGTTTGAATTTTTTTTTTTTTGCCCTCCATGAGCTTCTTAACTAAGACCTGTTGAGCAAGGGGTGATCTCAGACTTCGGTAGATCTCTGCTTGTGGATAATTGCATGTAGATAGGCCTTAGTGACCTCAAAGATGATAGGTGCCAAGGTCACAGCTCAACTATCAGAAGAAACTGCCAAGTCTAGCCCTTGAAACTTTTGCCTTTTCCTTCCTGAATATGATAAAAAGATGAGAATAATAAGGGTGTAATAAAAGGACTCAGACCAGAGAACTCTGGTCAACAAGCTAAGAGTATATAAAAACGGGACTGATTATAAGGAAAAACAAACAAACAAACAAAAAACAAACAAAAAACACGAGTACCCACTCTATACAGCAACACTTGAAACACGTAAGCATGAAATACTGGTTTCACTGAATTTAAAGAGGCATTCTATGCTAAAGCCACGAGGACAAATATATTGGGGAAATAACAAGTTGAAAAAAATTGGGTACCTTTCTTCACTACAGTACTTCTTCAAGTCCTTGAGCTGTAAAATCTCCAAGAGGAGAATTTCACATACAGCATTTCCCAAATCAAGGAACTTTCCCACACACCCTTAAAGTATGAGAGTTGGTTACTGGAAATGTAAAAATGGCATTTCTATTACCATAATGTCATAACGATTCAGAAGCCATTAATTAAAATACATAATTAGCTCAGCAGCCTTTAGTTGGCATTTATTTTGAAAAATCTGTTATAAAAGATATAAATGAGAAGTATAAGAGGAGAGGTTTGAAGCAGAATTCAAGTAGAAGAACTCAGAGCAGATACCATGAGGAAGGCAGATCTTAATTCTTAACATGTCATCTCTAAGTCATTTACTCTCCTTAAGCCTCATGCATAAAATAGTACTAATAATTTACTTTTCTCAAAGGGCTTTTCTCAATATATCACCTACTTTGGTATTGTCAACATGTCTGTAATAGGAATGTAATTCCTAGTTTTGAAAAGGGTTCTCAAGTAATGTAAAAACTCTCTTGTCCTATACTCTTGGAACCTAGTTAGTTGATTAGCTTAAAAAGTTACTAAAAGTGGGAAATCATGAAAAAAATGCCACATTTACATCATAACATTTTATCCAATTAAATTATCTGATATTATTTATTTATGTACTTTATATATTTCTATATATTTATTACTCATTAATAAATTCTTATTTAGATAATTAAAGTATTATTTGTCAATCTTCTGATATAGGAAAAATGTACTCCTTTGTCTTCTTGTTTCTTATCTTATTTTTTTTTTAGTTGACTGTTGACTGGGGTTGATGTTAACATTTTTAACTAAACTACACCCATCATTCCCGAGACTTGATTTTGTTAAAGTAAGACATGTGAAACTACAGGAATACAGAATCCTACTAGAGTTTAATGACCCTCCGCCCCAACTTTCATAATTATCTTGCCCACAGCATCTTTATTTTTCACTGACTTGCCTTTATTGAGTCTTTCCCAAAGGATTCCAAGTAGTTTTTGTAGAAATGACAATTCTTTCCTTTTTATTACATTTCATTAGTTTATGTAATATTTAAACTAAATAAGTACAACTGCCTTAAACAGGCTTAGGAACAAAAACAACTGATTTTTGGCAAGTATACAACTTCATAGGGAGGAACAAAAGGATATAGGTTCACTTGATTGTAGCCTACCCAGCGATGAGCCAACAGCTTGCCACAGGCAATCGGCATTGTTCATTACAGAAGAAATGGAGAGAATCTCTTTATTCAGAAAGTTAGGTAAGCGGAGGTGCTCTAAAAGAAGCCATATTCTGTTTTATTGCCCTGTAAGCAGACTCTGGCTTATTAGACCATGTAATTATATCTTAAATCTCTGCATAGGCTTCCTATAGAAACACTGCAGGTTGACTTCTAACTGGTTGGTTCCAGTAGGGGAGACTCATGGTGGGACCTGATGGGCAGATGACAGACCAATGACTAATGAATATGGAGAAGGCAGTTTTCTAGATATCTCAATTGTGAAATATAGATGATTGTCCAGTCTGAATACAACAGCGCATTTCAACCTTTCCACTGATGTACCTGAATAATGGGATATAACACTCACTCTGAAGAGGCAGGAGACAGATCCTGAAGCAGTCTATTGCAAGCCAGGGGTTTATATTACATCTTTATTCTACTTCCAAATTCCACTGGCTAATACATTTATGGTGGTTTTAATACAAAATCTTTTTTTAAAGATTTTATTTATTTATTTGACACAGAGAGAGAGATCACAAGTAGGCAGAGAGAGGGGTGGGGAAGCAGGCTCCCTGCTGAGCAGAGAGCCCCATGCGTGGCTCGATTCCAGGACTCTGAGATCATGGCCTGAGTGGAAGGCAGAGGCTTAACCCACTGAGCCACCCAGGCGCCCATTAATACAAAATGTTTTAAAATACAACCATGAAATTCCTCAAATCTGTTAATAAATACAGTTCTTGGAAAGGAGAATATACCACATAGTGCCAAACACAATTAAAGGAAAAAAAAAAAAAAAGGCAACGAAAGAGATTGTACTATTTTAGAAATATCAGGGAAGGAGTGAAAATGACCAGAGCTTTAACATGAAAAGGTACAGGCCATGAAGGTATCTGGGAAATGGGAATATAAAGGCAAGGGAAAAGCTATCACAAAGGCCCCACTGTAGGCAGGGACATGTTTAGCCTCTTTGAGAAACAGTATATTGGTGCAATATCATGAGAGGGGGGATGATGATGGAGATTTACCAGGGATTAAAGCTAGTGGAGGCTATTAGCCCCCTAACGGGGGGTTTAGGGTTTTTTCCTGGATCAGATATAAGACTTTGGATAGTTTTATTATTTTATTTTTATTTTAAAGATTTTACTTATTTGACAGAATGAGACACAGCGAGAGAAGGAACAAAAGCAGGGGGAGTGGGAGAGGGAGAAGCAGGCTCCCTGCTGAGCAGGGAGCCCAATGCTAGGCTTGATCCCAGGACCCTGGAATCACGACCTGAGCCAAAGGCAAATACTTAACAACTGAGCCACCAGGAGCCCCTGGACAGTTTTAAGCAAGGAAGAAACATGAACTGATTTATATCTCAAAATCACTATTTTTCTGTAATATGGAGAGGGTTAGGAATTGAACCAGGGACAATGGTTAGGAGGGTGTTTTGAAATCCAAGGTAGATAAGATGGGAGCTTGAATGAGGGTGGCAGTTGTAGAAGTAGGGAGAAGTGGTTAGAAGCAGGGTCTATTTTGAAGATACACTGGAAAGGGCTTGTAAATAAATTGGATAGTGGTGGAAGAAAAAGAAAGTAATTAAGGATTATGTCCTAAATTTCAGTCTTGAGCCACTGCATAAATAGAGCTGTCCTTTCCTATGATTGGAAAAACACTTAGGAGGATCAGTTAGTAAGAAGATCAAAGCTCAGTTGTGGTCATATTATCTTTGAGATAACTGTTAGGCAAACAAGCAAGATGATGATCAGACAATGGTTACAGGAGTCTAGGATTTAGGAGGGCGGGGTGGTGAAGAGAGACATTTGGAAAATATCAATATAAAATTGGTATTTGAAGCCATGGGTTATATGACATTATTAGAGAGAGAGAGAGAGAGAGTGTGTGTGTGTGTGTGTGTGTGTGTGTAGATATATAGATATAGATCTATATCTATATATCTGGGACGTGGGCCTGAGCCTGAGGGTACTTAAAATTCACTTTAAGAAGATGGGAAGAAGACAGGAAAATGAGACACCAGACAAGGAGACTGAAAGTTGACCTTAGAGGCCCAAAGAGACTTTGTATTTGTGTTAAGGGAGGGAGCAGAAAGCATCGATTGCTACAGCCACTATCCAAGACCAAAACACTAATGTCTCTTGGTCAGACTATTAAAACTACCACATTTTTGGTCCCTCTTCACACACTCCTGCCCTGCTGCAAGCCATTTCCCACATCTTGAGTTATATTTTCAAACTATGAGCGTAATTACCTAAAACCTAATGGCTTTCCATTATCCTTGTGTCAGAGAACATAATCCTTTAGACAGCTTCAACAATGCACAGTGAGAATATTTTAAATGTTGAATGAAGGCTCAGTATTTTCTCTTAACTAATGTATTCTGGAAAACAATGAGGGGGGGTGGTTTCTGTATTTTTTATAAGCTTCAACTGGATAGAAATGGTTCTTCTGTTTTTACATCATATATTTCAGTGTGACCTAGTTAATCCTTTAATAGCTAGCTTTCGACACCTTTGATCAGCTTCTTACTGTGATATAAAAGATTAGATCCTATTCCTAAGAGTAAATCTCCTGTGGAACATTTCCTTGGTGAAATGTTTAATATTGTGGTCAATGGAGGAAAATGAAATTCCTACAAATGCCTGTGTTATCATGAACAAGAACATTTCTAATAACTGTGCTTTCAACCTATTCCCTTCTGTTTCTAATGGATATACCCTTCCTATATAACAAAGAGTCTCTGACCACCCCCACCCCCCCAACAAAATGAAAAGATTTCTTCAGGAAGGATTGAGCAAATAACCAAATCCTTAGGCGTTGGCCAAATACAGACTTGATGTTGAAGCCTAGTCGGAAATGGATAAATTCCTTTATTCAATGCTGTTTACAGAACGGAATTCCTGATTTTGTCCCCATAAGACTGATGAAATTGTAGCAGAAAAATAAAAATAAAAATAATCCTAATCCTCTTTCATTTGTAAATTAATTCTCTACCACAGTACATTTTCGTGGTGATGATGGCAGAAGAAGCACAATAAAGAGATTTGAATGAACGCAGGATAGAAAAGCATAACATGAAGCAATTTTAACTGGGATTGTATCAGCTGTGACTGTAAGGGCCTATTTAGCAAAGATGCTTTCATTAAAGTTAAACTGTCCCTGCTCCCCTTCCCCCAGGGGATTCACTTAAAAACAAGTCCTGGAAACCAGCTCCAGGTAACAAAGCCCAGATACAAGGATGGATCAGGCCAGGTGGAGGCATTCGATCGGTGGGGGGTTGCATACTGTCTCCCTAGCCTCCAAGGAGTATGCGCCCCCCCCCCTTTGGGAGCCTTTTTGGTGCCAATCCTAATCAAGGTGTAAAAGGCTGGTTCAAATGTCTACTAGGGTAAATTGTAATTCAATTGGTCACCTAGCATCACTGTGCCGCTTTCTCTGTGTGTTACGATTTCAATGGCCACCTCAGTGTGGCCAGGCCCAACCACATGGCCTTTGCTCTATAAAAGTCTGCAAAGCAGGGAGGGGTCACCCTCTCTTGTAAGAGGCACGGCCCCGAACGTTCGGTTAGATTCTTGATGCTTGGCGCGAAATAAAGATTTGCTTGACCTTCGCTTTATATCAGTCTTAATCCTTTAATCACGGACCCGTTATTGGGACATAACAGTGACGATACAATCTCTGCACTGTATCAATATATCAGGCAACTGAAAAACCAGTCTAAAAGCCAAAATTCACCAAGGTACTACTTTTTTAACCCAATTTCTCTGGGCAATGCAAACAAAAGCAGGTATGTTGGTCTAAATTCTATGAGAGTTAGCATCATTTTTCTGAGCATCTTTGTTGCAAAATCTTGTCCAACAATGGACATTTAGGCTTGAAAAGACCCCTGAGTGTTTTATTCTGTTTGGATTTTCACATGATAAAGAAAAGTAGAAAGGGAAGGGAAGAGGAACTTCCCTGACACTGAGCATATGAATAGGAAGCATCACATCTTGTCAATTAGAAAACAGTAACAGCATCATAGAAACAGCTTTTCACCAACTTTAGGCAAGCTTTTATTCTTCTACTTTAGTTACGATGTAGATCACACAGACAATTGCTAGAATCCCAGGACCCAGGTCTTCTGTTTCCTGGTTCTTTACTCTTACTTAAGTATTCTCACTTAAAAATTGGGAGACTTAACAGTTAAAATATCTGAACTTCTAGCTTTTCTGAAACAAGAAAAGGATGAGGAGGAGGTGGGGGGCAGTGAGAAGGAGGAAAGAAAAGGATGAGAAGGAAGAGAAGATGAAAAGAAAAAGATCTGAGCCCATACTCCTACATGTTAACAGTGTATAAAATGTTAAAAATCCTATTTTCTTTATAAACAAACTTATATTAGGTTAACTTTCTGTCTTTGGTTCCCCAGAAATGTGATAAAGGTTAGATATCAGCCAGGTGACCAGGCACCAGTGTTAGAGTAAAAATAACCCAGGATTGGCACCCTGTATCAGGCTGAGAGGAATCCAAATGAACCATACACTTCTGGCGGACAGTCATTGTGTTAGGTTTCCCTAAATGTGGTGACTCTCATCATTGGACCCCCTCAAGGGGTCTTTGGAAGCTATGCCTATAGAAATGTTGCAAGATATTTTTGCTTCTTTTTAAGACATCAATCTTCTGGGTCACCTGGATGGCTCAGTTGGTTAAGCATCCAACTCTTGATTTCAGCTCAGGTCATGATCTCAGGATCCTAAGATTAAGCCCTGAATCAGCCTCCATGGTCGGGGGTGAGTGGGGGGGGGTCTGCTTGGGATTCTCTCTCCCTCTCCCTTTCTACTCCCCACTCCTGTGAGTATGTGTGTGTGCATTCACTTCCTCTCTCTCAAATAAATCAGTAAATCTAAAATTAAAAAGAAGATATGGACCTTCTAAGTTAGAAGTCTTGAGGCTTGCTACATGAGTCTCAAAACTTTGTTCTTAAAACATGACTGTGGGGCCAAGAAACAATCCCCGAATTGCTGTTTTGACTGCTCCCAGATTCCCACTGAAGAGAAGGTCCTGGCCCTGCTCTTTCAGCACGCACTCTGTCCTGTCCTTATGTGAGCCAGAGGCCAAGTGTGCTCCATGGTGATCGGGTCTGTTTGACTGCCTAATTGACCCTAAGAACCCCACCAGGATGCACCTGCACCTTTTGGATGAGATACATGGTCTCTAGTTCACAGAGCCTTCACCATTCCTTATTATCTCACACCTAGCTTTTCCAGGGTAGTCTCCAAAAAGTTTTAGAGTGCTTTTCCAGATTCTGGATAAGGTAATTCATTGTTACAGTAACTTGACAAGTAACCTGTTAAGCAAGGGAAGTACTGAGCATCTTAATATGGATGAGATTTAGAGAAATAAATATCATTCACCTACAGGGGTCTAACATATTTCTGTTTTGGTCACTTGTTTGTTCTTTCTTTTGTATTTTGTACAAAAGCAAAAACCTGCCATTCTGGCCCAGTGGGCTTCCAATTTTCTTTTTTCTGCCCCCAGTTTTTTATCTGCTTCTGAGATAAATTAACAAATAATCCAGCCAAAATCTTCAAGGCCATTTTGATTTACTTCGGAGAATTCTTTCTCAACTATTAATTGGAAAGCAGGTCTTAACATACTTAGTCGTCACATCTTAGGACGATTTCTTTGCAGATGTGGAAAGAAATAATGTTTTCAAATTAATTGGGCTCCATCTCTAAGGATTCAACATAACAATTAAGAAATGTATCTCTTAAATAAAAACTTAGGATGTGTGTGTCAGTGTGGATGTGATTTTAAAAAAAAAGAAAGAAAGAAAGAAAGAAAAACTGGTTACAGGCTGTCACCAGGCTAGAGGAAGGAGGCCATTAGCACAATATTCATCATTCAGTAGTCCCAGGAACTTCATTTGAGAGAACAATCTACCTGCTTTAGTTTTTATGAACCCCCTATGAGTTACAGATGCCAGATGTCTTTTCTCTGGCTATCTCTCTGATGACAGTCATAGTGGCACATAAAAGGAAAAGCAGTCGGTGCTGGGGAGGAATCTCACAGCTTAAGGCGGGACAGTCCATTATTAATGGAGAAAGTCACAGGGTAGTTAATGTACGGATGTCAGACTTTCCAACTTTCATTGAGTCCCCTTGGGAAGTGGTGCTGACAGATGTGTTGAAGGCAGAACCGCAAGCAGAGCTGATAGTCAGCAGGGGATCATTAGTCTGCTTGAAGAGCTGGGGCTCCTGAGTGATTAAGAGGTAACAGCTTACAAGAGCCATGCATAAATTACACATCCCAGGGTCAACACCCCGAATTCTTCATGTTTTTTTTTTAAAGGCATAGGATATGAATGGCAACTAAATTTGATCAGTCAACAGAAACTCTGAAAACATTGCTATTTCTTATACTCAGTGTATATAAAGGCAAACAGACTCTTCAATTAATTAATCCTGGATTGTTTCCCAGGTTCTGTTGGAAAAAGGATATGATGGAGCTGAACGTAAAAAGCTGTCCAGAGGAGCCTGTTCACAGACTTGTAACTCATTTTGAAGATACCTGTACACAACAGAGATGTGTGTTTTTAAAGCTAGGATTATGGAGGATTAATTTCAATTCTCCCAGTTCTATCTTTTAATGAGCCCATTCATTCTCACTCTGAAAACTTCAGTGTGGCCATGTGAAAGCTTCTGTACTTTAAGCTTTATGGATCTACCCTGACATTAAAACAGAGGACACGTGTGGCTTAACAGGGGAGCCCCATACATGTGGTTTGTTGAACAAGGCAGCTCATTGTCAGAACACTGACATATTCTGTGCTACTCTAACATACTTAGCCCTGAACCTGTGAATTTAATTCAGACTTGATTCTTAATTGTTTAGGAGCTGTCTGGAATGCTGGTCTATTACAAGGTAACTTAAGTTAATTGCATTTTCTGCTATTAGAGATTGCTGCTGGGTACTTGGGATTTTGTTGAAAACAAAAGGAGAAGGTGTACCAGTGGAAAGCAAATCTGGTATGGTATTTGCTACCAAATAAAACATGACCTGTTTCAGATCACAGCCACTTTCAGGCTTCGGACCACTGACTTTCCCCATCCCTTCCCTGTATTCCAGTGGTTGATTTTTAGTGACAAATGCCACATTTCCCCAGCTGAGATAAGTATGGAAATGAAAATAGAAGCTATGTCAACTTGAATTTAAAGTTTTCTAACCTGAAAATGAACTAGTCCTCTTAGCATAATGTACTCCCCCGCAAGCAATTCTCTTAACTAGGCTACAGTGCCGTTTGGGAATGGGGTGTTTATATGTATATTTTCTTCATTCCCTGCAGAAAGTCATCATCTGAGCATTGCTGAGTGCAGATTTAATGCACATCACTGCACACTTGCCCCAGTAACACGGCGAGGGCCTGCCACTAGAGACTCAGAATAGCTCTAGGCAGGAGCAAATCGGATTATTGCCAATCCAGGCATTTTTAGTGATATGCATCTCACAAAGCAGGGTAGTAAGGGCAGCTATTTTAACTTGAATATCTAGATCGATTTTCACATGGAGAATAAGTAATGAAATAGCTATATGATTGGCAAGATACCCATATGTTCATGCATTGTAGAAACCCCTCCAGATAATGCAAACATCTTACTCCCATAAAGTATGGTAGAAAATTTTTTTTTGTTTTTTGTTTGTTTGTTTGTTTTTGAGAAAGATAATTAACAATGGAGAACAATATAAAATCTAAGCTAGAACCAGCTTTGGAGTTCATTAAAGCCAACTTAAATTTTTTTACAGAAAATTTCAAACATACACAAATTACAAAAGCAGATGCAATGGTATAATGAACCTTCACATATCATTCAGCTTAAAAATTATCAATACTGTGTCATTCTTATATGTCTCTCACCCTCTTTGGGAAAGAGGAAATAATGTTTTGCTGGTCAGAAGAGTATCTTTCTACTTTTCATTATTTTCTTATTTGAAAACTGTGTTTTTGTATTTTTAATCCAGAATATGGGAAAGACTGAAACAAATACTCTTTATGGAGTTATCTGTATTTTTAAGACTTTTCTTTGTATTGTAGACATATCCAAAAATGGTTGTTCATAAATGATTGAAGAATGTCATATTTACTTTAACAATGTCACAGTAGTTTTGTCATTTATAAAATGGGAATATATAGTACTTACATGGTTGTTGTAAGAATTAAATGTTAACATGTGTAAAGAATTTGAAATTGCGCCTGACATATATTATCCAGTATATAAGTATTACTAACATTCATTAGTGAGGTTGCTTCCCCTTTCATAGTCTTTGTTGGGTTCTGGTGCCAGGATCATACCCATTTCATTAAATGAACTGGTAGCTTTTCATCCTGTCTTTGCTCTGACACAAATTGATTGGTAAGGGAATTATTTAAAAAATTTGAAAAAAAAATTTCTTATAAAATTTATGGCTCAGAACAGTTGGGAAAATTGATTCTTGACAACTTTCAATTCTTCCCATGATAAATGGTCTATTTAGATTTTCTGTACTTTCTTGATTCAGTTTTGTTATTGATATGATCTCAGTAGATTTTTCATTTCATCTAGATGTTCAAATAATCACAGGATGTGGACAGTCTGCTCTTAGGATTTTAAATCTTGTATACAAAATTGTATGCTCCTTTTAATTTTCAATTTTGTATATTGCTCCTTTTAATTTTTAATTTTGTATATTTGTATTTTTCTGGTTTTTTTATGATTAGAATTGGGAAGAAATACATTTTTTTTTTTCCTTCTCAAAACTTCTCTCGGATGTCTCACATGTTCTGTTTCTATTTTCCAATTTACTAATTTTGACCTTTATCTTCTTTTCTTCTATTTCCCTTAAGTTTTTCTGTGTTCTTTTTAACCTTTATGAGGTAAATACTTAGTTTATTGATTTAGATTTCTATAATTTCTTTTTTTTTAAATTTTATTTATGTATTTTACAGAGAGAGATCACAAATAGACAGAGAGGCAGGCAGAGAGAGAGAGGGAAGCAGGCTCCCTGCTGAGCAGAGAGCATGATGTGGGACTTGATCCCAGGACCCTGAGATCATGACCGGAGCAGAAGGCAGTGGCTTAACCCACTGAGGCACCCAGGCACCCTAGAATTTCTTAATAATAAATTTCAAGTTACTAACTTGCTTCTGAGTACACTTTTTATAAACTTTATCAGGGTGGATGCATTTGTTCTTATTTCTCCAAATTCTGAAATATCCATAAACTATGGTTTTTCTTTGTGCTTTGACCCAGTAGATACTAGAAAAATGACTTGAAATTTGCATGATTGATTTTTTTTAAATGTGATTATTGTGTTGTATAAAATTTTCTATATCTAATTTCTAGTTTAACTGTGTAATGGCAGAAAGTATTAGGCCAGAAAAATTTGAAATTTTTTTTTCTTGGCTTATTATGTAGCCAGTTATAAGAAGCATTACATGGGCACTTGAAAGGAAAGTATATAAATATACAGAAGCTCTCTTATGGGCAGTTTCACTTTCCATGATTTCAGTTACATGTGGTCAGCTGTGGTCCAGAAGGAGATAATCTGCCTTCTGACATATGGTCAGAAGATTAATAGTAGACTAACAGTATGTCAAAATGCCTATGTCATTCACATCACTTCATTTCATCATAGGCATTTTATCATTTACATCATCACAAGAAGGGTTAGTACAGTACCATAAGATATTTTGAAAGAGACTACATTCACTTAACATTTATTACAGTACATTGTTATAATTGTACTATTTTATTATTTGTTATTATTGTTAAACTGTTACTATGCTTAAATGATAAATTAAACTTTATCACAGGCATATACATATAGGAAAAAAGTAATATATATAGGGTTCCTATCTATATTTCCTAACCATGATTTCAGGCATCCGCTGGGGGTCTTAGAACATATTTCCTATTGGTAATGGAAGACTAGTATATATTTTTAATTATTACATTATTCAGTTTTTTTGTATCCTTATTTCTACTTACTTGGTCTGTCAAATTAAATTTAAAAATATGCTTTAATAATTCCTTCTTGTGTTTCCAAATATTTAGCATTATAAATCTTGACACTATGTTTTATGGTGTTCAAAATAATATAATTGGAATGTCTTCATTAGGGTTTGTGTATCTTAATAATAAAAAGCATCTTTTCCCAACTTAATGTTTAATGTTTTTTACATACAAGTAATACTTGGTCCTAGAAAACTTACTATCTTTTCTTTTTAAAGACTATTTTGTTAGAATAGATATTTTATTTTGAAATAAATGCCATCAAGTTCTGGTTAGATCAAACAAATTTTTAACTGGATCTGATGCTCTTATGTTCATATGAAAGTTTTATCTCTTTGTATTTTCTGTCATATACTATATATTCTTGTATCTGTCATCTTTATGTGAATTTTTTTTTCATGCTGTTCTGCTCTTCTTTACCTTTGGTCTTTGGATGAACAGATTGCAGTTTATTTAACTGTCTCCAGCAACTTGGAAGATACACATTTTGATTTTATATCTACGTTGATCTATATTTCCTCTAATTGTTAGAATAAAGAATAACATAAAAACTTCTGATTCCCTCTCCATGAAGGGAAAGTACAACATGTTTTTACTATTGAAAGGATGACGTGCTGGCATGAAATGTTACATATGCCATGATAGTAAGTAAAATAGTATGTATGCGCTGATAAAATATCTTTATTAATTACATTGATTATGTATAGACTGGATCTTTATTCCCAATTTCCACATCTGTGAAGCTTTCTAATCATTATACATTCCTTTTTGAATTCCTTCAAAAAGCTTATTTAGTTAGTCATGCTTATTGCTAATGCAATTTTCTACAATGTTCATTTGGCTTTTTTATTGCATCTGCATTGCAGGTTTTAATTCGCTCATTTCTCATCTTTGTTAACTCTTTTTAAATGCCAGGCTGTATCAGAGCCAGATCCCTTTTGACATTAGCAACTCTGTTTCATAGAATGCATGCTTTCTTTGTCTTGACTGAAAGCACAAGAGAGCTGCATCTTTGTTACGTTTTGATTTACATCCTCAGACCAAGGCTGACTCTTCCCTCCTCTTGCCCCCACTCTTTATCACGGAGTATTTTCTTAGGTCACCATGATGGAATAGACATTTTTTAAAAAAGATTTTATTTATATACTCGACAGAGATCACAAGTAGGCAGAGAGGCAGGCAGAGAGAGAAGAGAGGAAGAAGCAGGCTCCCCGCTGAGCAGAGAGCCCCATGTGGGGCTCGATCCCAGGACCCTGAGATCATGACCCGAGCCTAAGGCAGAGGCTTTAACCCACTAAGCCACCCAGGTGCCCCGATGGAGTAGAATTTTAATTTAACTCTATTTATTAACATTGGTTGTGATTTTATCCAGGTCTTAGATTCACCAACCAAAAAATGGGTGCATCCCTTTATTCACTCAAACTGACCACAGAGGCTCGCAGAATCCCCACCTCAAATCTTACCTTTTAAAGCAATTTGATAGCCATGTTTTTTTTCCAAATTACTGGTGTCTGGCTATCATCAATTTAGTAAGATTCTGAGGAATGAAGACAGAGCTTTCTATTGCTTCAGTTATCACCTTCATGGTGAACTGGTATAAACTCTTTCCTCTTTCCATACCCAATATGCCATGGTAGCTTCTTTATAAAGCATTAGTTAGAACTGAACTGTTGATTACTGGTGATTCTGGGGAGAGGGAGACGATGTACTGTGTGTGTAGAGTCTCTACTCTAGTCAATGTTGTGTCTCCCCAAAATTCATATTTTGAAATCTTATCCCTAAAGGTCAAGGTATTAGTAGGTGGGGCCTTTGGGAAGTGATTAGATCATGAAGTGGAGTCCTCATGAGTGGGATAAGTATTCACATAAAAGAGACCCCACAAAGTTCCCTAGTCCCTTCCCCCACATGAGGATACCGCAAGAATGTTACCTCTAGTGAACCAGGGAGAAAACTCTCACTGAACATGCCAGCACCCTTATTTCAGACTTCCTGTCTCCAGTACCGGGAGAAATAAATTTCTCTTCTTTCTAAGTTCCCAGTTATTTTGTTAGAGCAGCCCAGATGGATTAAAACTGTCTCCTATGGTTATATCTCCATTTGGCCTAGTTGTGCTATAATTATAGGTAATTCTTCAAGTAAATTTTTGATGACTACCCTCTGTTTTTAGTCTGATGAGAACTGCTTCTTTGTTTTTCACAAAAAGCTAGGTAATAATAAATCAGCCTTAGCTGCCAAGCGTCCATTTTTCAACACTGCCTTCTACTTTAATTCATCTATTTCACTTAAAAACAAAAACAAAAACAAAAACAAAACTTTTGCAATATTTAACTTACTTTCAGAAAACACCCAAGTCTATGGCCATCCCACCCTGAATGCGCCCGATCTCATCTGATCTCGGAAGCTAAGCAGGGTCGGGCCTGGTTAGTACTTGGATGGGAGAAAACACCCAGATCTTTAACGCTACTCCAGAGCCTCCTAGTCTCTGCTGATATCCCAACCTTAAACTTGAACTACCCTCCCCACTACTCTCAGGCACTATACCGTGTCATATTTCTTCATAACCAGAAAACCCTCCCACAGCAGACATACATACTGTTGCTTGGTCTGGGATACTATTCTTTCCCTCGACTCTCTCCTCCTCCCACTCTGTATCATATCCTTCCAATAGACAAGCCTCATTTTACTGTGCTTTGCAGATACTGTTTTTTTTTACAGATTGAAGTTTTGTGGCCACCCTGTGTAAAGCAAGTCTGCCGGTGCCATTTTTCCAACAGCATTTGCTCACTTCATGTCTCTGTCACATTTTGGTCATTCTTGCAAGACTTTAAGCTTTTTCATGATTATTACTTTTGGTGTGGTGATCTGTGAGCACAGATTCTTGATGTTACTATTGTAATATTACTACTGTAATTTGGGGCACCAGGAACTATGCCCATATAAGATGGTGAACTGAATTCATAAATGTGTGCGCTCTGACTGTTCTACCAGCTGGCATCAGCCCATCTCTCTCCCTCTCCCTGGGCCTCCCTATTTCCTGAGACACAACAATATTGAAGTTAGTCCAGTTAATAACCCTACAATGGCTTCTAAGTGCGTTCAAGTGAAACAGAGTCAGTTGATACAGAAAACTTCACTATCTTATTTTAAGAAATTGCTACAGCCAACTCAACCTTTAGCAACCATCACCCTAACTGATTAGCGGGCATCAATACCAAAGCAAGACCCTCCACCAGTCAAAAGATTATGACTCACTGAAAGCTCAGATAATGCTTAGCATTTGCTAGCAATAAGTATTTTTAATTATGGCAGGTGCGGTATTTTTAGACCTAATGTTATTAGACACATTATAGACTACAGCATAGTGTACATAAGACTTTTATATGCACTGAGAAACAAAAAAAATTCAGTTGAGTCATGTTATTGCAATATCTGCTTTATTGCACTTTATTGGTCTGTAACCAAACCCATAATGTCTCTGAGGTATGCCTGCATTTTACACATTCAGATCACTGAACCCTATACTTCTCCCAGCTCACAAACAAAGGTACACATTCTAGTGTGACTGGCTCCCCCTTTACTCCCCAGCAGCCGTGTAAGTCTTATGGTAGGGGAACCATTCTGCTTTGCTCACTGTTTTCTCTGCCATATCTATGCCAATGCCTGGCAACGGAGAGGTTGAACTGAGAGGTTCTGCCAAAGTTAGATATTTTTACTTTTTAAAACCAATCTATTCTCTTCAGTCTTGAAATCCTAATTTACATGCTCCATTAGGACCCAATTATAAATCCCATTTATCACAACCATTTCCACTGAAATAACCTGGAACTGTACATCGATAAAGAATGTTGGCTTACAGAAGGAGTGAACAGATTCAAACGGTAGCAAGACTCACAGACAGTAAGGTGTAGGAATGTCTTTCTTATACCTGGCATTCATTTCAGGGCTGTGTTACACATACCTTCTTTTACAGTAAGTGGGAGCCACAAATGGAAAAAATAGGATATTTAAGTCAGCTACATTTTATTTTTAAAATCTTGTTTATCTTTTCAAAAGGTAAAAGTTTGCATAGTGATAAGAACTTGGCCTCAAACACCTACAACCAAACTGGCATTTCCCAGGTGGTCTCTTGTCTATGTGTTGTTTAAGAGAATGAGAAAGCATACAGATTCCAAATTAGTTCACAAAGCAGAGATTCTTCGGGTATTTCCGAAATGCTACATTATCAACTGCAACTCTCTCTCCAGCTGTGCCCGCCATATGGATTTATGAATTCCTGTGGAGTGTTGTTATAACACAACTCCTTTCCACGGGTTAATTTTGACAGTGAAGATTATGATAATGTGTTAACCTGCAACTATCTGACGTAAAAAAATTGGGTGTGTTACACATGAAGATATGAAGAGCTTTCTTGGCTTGATACAGAATTGCTATCAGTTGTTTTGGTAGCAGCCAGTATCTACAGAAGAGATCACGAACATTCTCCCAATCAGCTTCTGAATTAAAGATCTGACATATCTTTTGAAGTTTATTATGTAGACAGAGTTGGTCTCCCTGTAGAACTCTTATTGCTCTATTTGGAATTTTTTATTTATTCTACATGTCTCAAATGACAAAATCATTAGTGAATATAGTTAGGGAAAATCGGCATGACTGGTTAAAAAAAGATTTTTCATCCATATTGTTCGTCCTTGATGAATGTACAGCCACTTAATTAAGTCATTGTTTTTTAAACCAGTATTGATACTGCACAGCATCAGAATTTATAGGCCTATCTTTACACAAAATCCTACAATTTATTCTTTTGGATGTGAAGTTCACTTGGCCAAATGTGTAGTTATCTCTGGTATTAGATTTGGCTTACTTAAGTTATTATCTTCCCAAATGTTTGCAAACTAACTGAATGAATTACAAAATACACATAGCAAAAAAATGGCTCACTTCCTATTTTTTCTTTAATACTCACAGGATCAAGATCCGTGACAGTATGGAACATTTTGGAGCCTTCAATTTCTGATCTCCCAACCAGAGTCTATTTCCACATTTCCAGGACTCAGGCAGCATTTCCTCATTCTATGCACTGCACCATTATCCTACTTAATTCAATGTAACATCATGATGCACTGACCTGACAAAACACCAATTCCTTGCTGAAAATGTATCCAAAGAGCTACTTGTTTCTTTCTCAGCTGAAAAGATGAAATTCATAGGGCATATTTCCAGTAGGCATTAAAACAAGAATGGTTCCCATACATCCTGCAGTGATTGTCCACTGGATTATTTATGAAATGCTCAGCCAGGTTCATGTTGTTGAAAGATTGGTGTTGATCATTTATTCTGTTCTGGCTGGTACATCCCTGGTAGTACTCTACTGGATATATAATGTACTTTTCACATCTCCAGACTCTGCACATCCCAACTAGCACCTGTGTTCCAACACAATATCATCCCTCACTGCTTTCTGGGACAGGACGACTCCAAAAGAGAAAGCTCAACATGAAATTGAGCTTTGTGGAATGATCACAGTTTGCAGATCATTCAGCTTTATGGATCAAATCTCGGTTCCCAAATGCCACTTCCTTTTGGTGTTAATGCATTTGGCCCTGACTTTGACTGATCAATGGGTCTCCTGTTCTAAGGATCAAACCTGGAGATAAGCTCTTTGATTTTTTTTTTTTTTTATGTTAAAAAGAAAAAGAGAGAGAAACATTTCCAACTTGAATTTAAATCTATCCACAAATACTCTTACATAGTGCCTGTCATTAAATTAAATACAGAATAACTGTCAGGAGAGACATGGGTAATTAGGGCCATCATTAATTAACTAAAAGGCTTTGGTTTCTGCCAAATAATGAACATAGAAACATTTACACAGAAGCAAACAAGGAAAAGAAGAGATAGAAAAAGAATTTCTTGAAATTTATTTTTGGAATAACTTTTGTTTAACTAAATGATTTTCTTTAGGCTACTGAACAGAAAGAAATGTAATTAATTGCTATTTATTCAGTAGTCGAGTTTATTTCTAAGTGCTGTGGATTTGCTATAGCTGTAAACCAGTTTTAACATCTCTCTAACTAGAACTAAAAGGAGAATTCGGTAGAAAGTATATGGCTATCATTCCTGGGGAACTCTTCTTAGAACCAAGACCAGCAATTCTCTATATAGTTTAATTTAAGAAATTGGTGGCTTGGCTGCATAAGGTTTAGAATTAAGCTAAGGAATGTTTCCTACTTAATATATTCACCTTTTTTTCTTTTCATAGGTATATAGTTATTGACATCAAGGAACAAAAACATGGTCATAAAATATTCAACTTGTTGTAAAGAGCTGATAGAAAAATTAAAGGCAAAAAGCATCATAGAATAAGCTTAACTAATTGTGGAGATGATTAACATCAGAAATATTGACCCTCCTTCTTAGAGTCCTCTCCAGAGGGGGGAGAAGCAGGTCATTCTTGAGACATGCAGGGCCTAATCTCCTCCTTTTGCTTCCTCTGCTGATTCTTTCTTTGAACTAAACGATCTCATGGCTGTGAGAAATGGAGCCTGTATTTGGTATAATAAAGACAAATAATCCTAGTGGACTATCCTCCCAAACATGAAATACTCCACCACACCATTTGTGTAGGACAGTTTATAACTAGTCGTCCCTGGTCAGTGTGGCTCTTTTTTCTGCTCAATGAGAGAAAAAAGGGAGGCTTAATAAATGAAGAAAAGCATCACCTTCCAAACTGTTTCACATTACTCTATACTGACTAAATCCCTAATGTCTAAAATCTTCTTCAATTGGTAAAATGAGAAGGAAAATAAAAAGGGAGGAATTAGACTATTACATTTCAGATGAAGGAGTTCAGGTTCACAGATTTCAAAGGAATATGGCAGAATCAAACAGCACAAACAACACTGCTTTAAGACTGTTTAATATCACCTGGGTGGCTCAGTCAGTTCAACGCCCAACTCTTAGTTTTGGCTCAGGTCATGATCTCAGGGTCCTGAGATTGAGCCCCACACTGGGCTCTGTGCTCAGCACAGAATCTGCTTGAGACTCTCTCTCCCTATCCCTCTGGCTTGCTTTCCCCACTTCCCTCTCCTGCTCTCTCTCAAATAAAAAAAAATAAATCTTTAGGGGTGCCTGGGTGGCTCAGTGGGTTAAAGCCTCTGCCTTCGGCTTGGGTCGTGGTCTCGGGGTCCAGGGATCGAGCCCCATATGGGGCTCTCTGCTCAGCGGGGAGCCTGCTTCCTCCTCTCTCTCTGCCTACTTCTTTGACTACTTGTCATCTCTATCAAAATCTTTTTAAAAAAATCTTAAAAAAAAAGAATGTTTAATGCTAAAAACAAAAGAAAACAGAAAACACCCTAAAACAAAAAAATCCATAGTTGTCTATGGTACTGATTAACCTATTACTGAAGGTTACCATTTCCTCATTGAAATGTAATAGATGTCTACTTAAAGTGAATAAGTGAAGTTTCTTAAGTCAGACATAAAACTCAGAATGCATTTTCCATAAAAATTTTTGAAAAGGTAGTTTACTCAAGTTTGACTGACCCTTAATATATATGTTTTTTCTTTCTTTCTTTCTTTTTTTTTTTTTTTTACTGAAGTGTAGCTGACCTACAATGTTATATTAGTTTCAGGTAAGCAACACAATGATTAGGCATTTCTATACATTACACAATGCTCCCCATTATAATCTTAGTTACTGTCACCACACAAAGTTATTACATTATTGACTGTATTCCCTATGCTGCACTTTTCATTCTTATGACTTATTCCCTTTATAGTTGGAAGTTTGTGCTTTTTTCTTTTTCTTTTCTTTTCTTTTCTTTCTTTCTTTTTTTTTTTTTTTAAGAGAGGGAGTGGGGAGGAGGAGCGGGAGAGAAAAAGATTCTCAAGCAGGTTCCAAACCCAGCATGCAGTCCTACACAGGGCTTGATCTTACAACCCTGACATCATGACCAGAGCCAAAATCAAGAGTCAGATGCTTAACCTACTGAGCCTCCCAGGTGCCCCCATGCAAAAGTTTTTAGTTTGATGAAGTTCCAATAGTTTATTTTTGCTTTTGTTTCTCTTGCTTGAGGAGCATATTCAGAAAAATGTTGCTAAGGCCAACATCAAAAAGAGTACCACCTATGCTTTCTTCTAGAAGTTTTATAGTTTCCCATCTTACATTTAAGTCTTTAACCCATTGAGTTTCTTTTTGTGTGTGGTTTTAGAGAGTGGTCTGGTTTCATTCTTTTGCATGTAGCTGTTCAGTTTTCCAACACTTATTGAAGAGACTATCTTTTCCCCTACTGTATATTCTTGCCTCCTTTAATGTAGATTAATTGACCATATAAGCATAGATTTATTTTTGGGGTCTCTGTACTAATCCACTGATCTATGGGTCTACTTTTGTGCCATACCACATTGTTTTGATTACCACAGCTTTGTAGTGTATCTTGAAATTGGGGATTGTAGGGGCGCCTGGGTGGCTCAGTGGGTTAAGCCGCTGCCTTTGGCTCAGGTCATGATCTCGGGGTCCTGGTATCAAGTCCCGCGTCGGACTCTCTGCTCAGCGGGGAGCCTGCTTCCCTCTCTCTCTCTCTGCCTGCCTCTCCGACTACTTGTGATTTCTCTCTGTCAAATAAATAAATAAAATCTTAAAAAAAAAAAGAAATTGGGGATTGTAATACCTCTAGCTTTGTTATTCTTTCTTAAGATTACTTTGGCTGTTCAGGGTCTTTTCTTGTTCCACATAAATTTTAGGATTTCTTGTTCTAGCTTTGTGAAAAATGCTACTTGTATCTTGATAGGGAAGGCACCAAATCTGTTCATTGCTTTGTAAAGTATGGATATTTTAATAATATGAATTCTTCCAATCTATGAGAATATCTTGCCATTTTTTTGTGTGTTGTCTTCAATTTCTTTCATCAATGTCTTAACAGTTTTTAGAACACAGGCCTTTCACCTCCTTGGTTAAGTTTATTGTTACATATTTTAGGAAGCCTTTAACTGTGCAGATTGCTGCCATATTTATCACATTTTTAAAAATTGTAACATATTTTACAGAACAAATATAAATTTCATTTGGGTATCATAGTACTGTATGAGGATTTGAGACTTATGCTGGAAATTAAGATATAGGGAAAGAATGGGAGGGTAAAATGTGGATGAAAGAAAGCAGAGGGAATAAACTGGAAGCAGAGGGACTGCTTCTTTTTTTTTTTTTTTTAAAGATTTTATTTATTTATCAGAGAGAGAGGGCGAGAGAGCAAGCACAGGCAGACAGAATGGCAGGCAGAGGCAGAGGGAGAAGCAGGCTCCCTGCGGAGCAAGGAGCCTGATGTGGGACTCGATCCCAGGACGCTGGGATCATGACCTGAGCTGAAAGGTAGCTGCTCAACCAACTGAGCCACCCAGGCGTCCCAGAGGGACTGCTTCTTGAAGAAAATGACCAGTTGTCCAAATCACATGGTGATAAAACTAGAATCCATCCATTCTGATGTCAGTTTTTCAGGAAGTGTGATATAATGGATGGGGCCTAATATGTAAACCTCTTAAATGTCAGCAATACTTTTTTTTAAAAGACTTATTTATTTATTTATTTGACACACAGAGAGAGAGATCACAAGTAGGCAGAGAGAGAGGGGGAAGCAGGCTCCCCGCTGAGCAGAGCCCGATGGGGGGCTCTATTCCTGGGACCCTGAGATCATGACCTGAGCCAAAAGCAAAGGCTTAACTCATGGAGCCACCCAGGCACCCCTGTCAGCAATATTTAAAATCCACAGCACAGTGTGTTATGGTCCCAGGTTTGGATCTGGGTGCATCTTTGGGTGAGACATGAGGGCAAGAGCTAAACTTAGTGTCTATACTACAGTAAAATGAATTGGTATTTGGAGCAAATAAAGATGCACCTGAAAGTCTAAAGGTACACAGAGCTTGTAAGCATGGGAGCCAGTATGGGGCAGGGGTTATGAATAAGGCAGGAGTCGGGTTAGGCAAAGCTGTCAGCTTGACAAAATGCGGATGTCTTAAAGATTATTCTGGGTATAGAGGAGAAACATTTTAGCATAGCAATATCAGTCCAGGCCCAAGACCTGTCAGCATGGTTTGAACTCATTACGAAACTGGGTGAGCCTGATCCTGAAGGTGACATCTGGATGCTAGAAACAGTGTGTGTGGAATGACGGAGTCTAAACAGGTTCCAAGAAGTTACATAAGTGGCCTAAGACCACATAGTAAGTTAACAGGAGATCTGGGTCTGGAATGTGGGTGTCCTAGTTTCATGCTTTTTCCTCTGACTTACAGTAAATACAAAATGATCCAGCTGAAATAACTACACTGTGGGAAGGCATGCTTCATTTAGGGTTATGATATTCGTGGATATGTCAGATCAAATCAAGTTTCCTGGCCCCTGGAGATGTTTGCAAACAGAGAGGTTCTGCTCAGACAAGATCTACCTGATTTTGTAATGCAGAAATGCACACTTTCCACCCTGTCTGCATATTAGAATCATGTACAGTGTTTTTAAAAATGATGCCACAGGACCCCTCTCAAGAAAGGCACACTTAATTGATCTGGGATGGGGCCTAAAGAACCCCTGGCATAGAAAATCCAGTACCTGTTTCTACTGTTGTCTCTGGACTGGGGAAAAAAAAAAAGTAATGTTCTAGGCAAAGATAACTCTTGACCCTGCCATTGATTAGTGTGTGACCCCACATAATCTCTTTGTTTCGATTTCCTTATCTGTGAAATACATGTCCTTCCTTCTTATAGGATTATTTTGAGGATCGGAGATAATATAGTGGAAAGTAAAACATTATAAACACCATAAAGAACTCTACAGATGCTCTGTTATAAGGTCCCTGCATCTCAATGCCATGTGAACAGAATCCAACTTTAATGGGAATGTGTTCTGTGTAAAAGCATCTAATGATGACAATTATAGCTGGTTTCTATAACACCAGTAACAATGAAGATCATCTTAGAATCAGAATCATGTAGTTTCTTTTTAATACTCTAGGAAACCATACTTCTACTAATAATACTGTAGTAAAAGCTGGCCAGATATAAAACGCTACTTTTAAAGATAAATAGTTGAGAAAAAGCCAGTCTTTTCTTGGCTGTTCATCTCCTTTATCAACAACCACAAAAATACATGAAGTAAAGGTAAAGCCTGAGGTAACTATATTTTATTTTAAATTCTTTTAAATATGAATTTGACACAAAAGTGCTTAACCTTTCTGCTTGGGTGATGTGGAAATCAAAGACTTCTATCTGAGCAGTGTGAATCTAGGTTGCGTTTGCAGAAGGTGATCAAAGTGGGTGGATCTTAAATCTGGAGCTACCTTAGAGTCTCTAAAACAATAGATCTGTGGCATTAGAATATCCTTGGGAAGTGGCTGGATACCTATGGTTCTGTGGCATTAGAATATCCTTGGGAAGTGGCTGGATACTTATGGTTTTAACATGTTGCCCTGGTTGTGCCTCAGCTTCCTGTCCATCACTGGCCAGAAGTGAGGTGTGTGTGAGAATCACAGATGTAGTTCGGGGCTTCTCAAACTGTAATGTGCATATGAATCACTTGGAGATCTTATTAAAATGTTAGTTCTTATTCAGTAGGCTCTGAGTGGAGCCTGAAACTGTCTTTTTAACAAGCTGCCAGGTGGGACAGATGCTGCTGGTCCATGGACCACACTTTGAGTAGCAAGGATCCAGGTGACATACCAAAGGAAGATGAGAACAAAAACCCTCCTTGAGGGGTGCCTGGGTGCCTCAGTGGGTTAAGTCTCTGCCTTCAGCTCAGAGGTCATGATCCTAGGTCATGATCCTAGGGTCCTGGGATGGAGCCCCGCATCGGGCTTTCTGCCCAGCAGGGAGCCTGCTTCCTTTTCTCTCTCTCTCTGCCTGCCTCTCTGCCTACTTGTGATCTTTGTCTGTCAAATAAATAAATAAAATCTTAAAAAAACAAAAAAACAAAAAACAACCCAAACACTCCCTGAAGAATTCATGAGGAATTCACCAGTGAGTAATCCAATTTCAGTACAGTGGTAGGAAGAATCTCAAAGTGCCTTGGTTCTATTGCTATTTAATGAGAGCTTGGTTATGCGTCACAAATTCCCAGTGCCAAATGACCTTGGAGTTGATGGAAAGGAGAAAGTTCTGGATCTCACTAAACTCTATTTCTAATAAGATGGAACACCATGGACGACCAGAGCCCATCACAGTGATTTCTATTATTTGGTGATTGTGTTAAGATTTAATAGTAAAATCTATGCAGTGACATCATAATTGAATTCGTATCTATTAACCAAAAGATGACAAAGATACTACATGTGGTAATTGGTAAGAAGGTACTGGGTATACCTGCTGACTGAAATGCTTTTCAAGATATATTAATTGTTGCTCATTTCTCTGTTACCCCAAGAAGGTCTGACATTGCACAGCTTATGAAAGAGGACATGCAGCATTCTTTACAATGACTTCACACCATTACTCAGTATCCCACTGATACAATAAAAGGCTGACTCATTTCCTTCCCTCTGCATGATCTGTTACAATTGAAACTGGGATACCATATGCTGGGTCTAAAATGCTCAGTATGTCCAGTGGCTCCTGGTGATTCTGCCGGCTTTCAGGTGACACAAGCCCGGAGAAACGATGAGAGAATCACTGCGGCACAGTTTGCACCGAAAGGTTCTGAGTAATGGGGGGGATTTCATCACATAATCATTGACTCTGCTGCCCAAAACTGATGGCTGTCTGAGATGCTCTCTTATACCCTTCAAAATCCTGTTTTCTTGCACATTTCTTTGCCTTGCCTGCCTTGCCCACAGTGTTCCTGGGCACGCAATTTCTAATAAAGCCCATAATGAGAATATTTATTTCCTTGTCTTTCACCATCAGGGCTGTCAGGAATGTCAGCACAGCTCAAGAAACTGGATTTCAGAGCTGCTGACTGCTGCCAACAGAGACAAGCACATTTCAGGGGATGTCTATGAAAATGTTTAATATATTTCTCTGTGGGAAGGGGAAAGTCTTCAGGTGTCTCACTGTGTAGCAGCACAGCAACACTCCAGGTGCTTTGCCTTTCCCAAAGATACCATTATACCAGGGAGTAGTGGGGTACTTTGTTTCTTAATATGCCTACAAGATTAATTTTTAGAGTTGCTGCCATGTTATGTAGGTTTAATGCTGTGAGGCAGACTGTAGAAAAAATTCGCAAAACCTTCAATTCTTATTTTGATTCGATTTCACAATAGGAAGAGAAAAGTTAGTCTGAGTGAGCTTCACTTTAACCAAAATGTGTCCAGTTAATTGCTTTCTTCATATAAATGACAGAACTTCAATAATGCAAACCTACTGGATAAATATGTTTAGTCTTTACTGAGTTAGCACCATGTAATGATACAACTAAAAGGGATCTGAGAGCTTTCCTTTCATCTCCTCATTTTATAGATAAGACGAGTGAAAATATTTGCTCAGTATCAAAGAATGATTTGAAATAGAGTCAGGACCGGAACTCATGTCCTGGACTCCAAATGTAATGCTTCTGATACTAACTTGAAGGGGAAATGGGAGCCCTAAGGAGTAAACATCTCTCAGAACACAAACTACCAAAATCTAATCTGAATTCTCTGCCTATCTTCAAAAGTCAGAACCTTGAATAATTCCATGTCTTCAATCTAGACTCAGAAGGGCACCTGCCTCTTCCATCTGTTTTTATACTTGTTGTGTCAGAAGTGCAAGTCTTTTAGCTATTTTGCTAATTGTTATTTCCTGCTGTAAAGGTTAGCTGAGGCATTAGATCAGAGGAAAAGCTACAACTTCAGAATACAGGACAAAAATAAAAGGGTGTTTTCACATTCTCAGTTTAAGATATATATATTTTTTTCTTTTCATCATGTGTTAGGCCAAACAGAAAATTAAAATAGCAAGGACAGACGATAGCGATAGCAAATTCAACTTTAGCCAGAATTTCCAAGAATAGAGTTTATCAATCTTGTTACCTCAAGTTTTAGAGGAATCCCAATAAATATCATTATCTATTAAACCTCCACACTACTGAACCCTTTATGGGGAGTCAGATTTGTCTTCCAGTCATTGTTAGTCTTTTTAGCAGAGACAGCACGTCTCTATAGTCTCCCTTATTACAAAATATGATTTTTTTTTTTTCAGGGCTATCAAACTGATCTATGTAAAATACTTGATTTCTCAGTCTCTTTTGCCACTAGGGGTGATAACTGATATGTAGGTAAAAGTCCTTGGGCAGAGCAAACCTTTCATAATACAAAGGCAAAATGAGACAGAGACTTTTGACTTTTGTCCTTGACTCTTCCTATTTCTTCCTATCTGAACTGCACCTTGGTACCCCAGCCATACCACATGTTGAGGACTTCAGAAAAGGATGCAAGAAATGGCTCGTATCCTGGAAGACATCTTCAAGAAGTGGTATCAGCTTTAAATTTCATACCTCTGGAAATGGGAGTGAAAATAACACAAAATCCAGTCTGCTGAAGCCTGTGTTAGCTGGGTTTTCACTTATTTGCAGTCAAATGAATTCCTTATTTATTTATGTATTGCGTATTAAAGAGGGCACTTGTAATGAACACTGGGTGTTGACGTAAGTGATGAATCACTAAATTTTACACCTTGAACTTATGTTATACTGTATGTTAATAAACCAGAATTTAAATAAAAACTTGGAAAAATAAACAAAAATAATTCAAATGGATTCTGAACTGATCCAGTAATTATGATTCTTTACAAAGTGATCCTGGATTGGATCTGATCCTTTCCCAGGCCAAATACAAGATGAAACCAAGCAACGTCAGCTTTGAAACCAATAAAGTTGGAGAAAGTACTGATAGTTTTACCTACATTGCCTTACCAAGAAACAGGATTCTGATCTCATTGGACTCAAGTGTCTTTCCCCTTGTGCCGGGTAGATAGCAGTTGGATAGAACATTTGCAGAATCTGACATTTCCCTATCCTAATTATGGGAGGCATTGATTCTTCCTTGACACAGAGGGACTTCGGGAATCTCCGCAAATGACACTTTTTCCTTAGCCAGTGCCAAGGGAGGCAGAAACCCAGCAGGAAAGATAGCAGTGAGTGAAGTGTAGACATTTCAGTGAATTTATAGTTTACCTCCTGAATGAGCTGGTGGGCCACACAGTAGTACCATCCCCTGACCTTGACGGACAGACACAGTGCTTCTTGTTCTTGTTTTAAAGTTTTCAAGATCTGTTAGGGGAAATAAAAGAATAAGGGTTTAAATTAAAAAGGCCTGAGATACTGTGGGAGAGTATAGTGTTTCAAAGAGGATGGTCTTTTGCTGAAAAATAGCCTTTGTGTCACTCGTACCAAGGAAATATAGAATAGGCTCTTTCCACATGATATTGTCCTGTCTTCCTTGATTCTGTATCTATCTATACTGTAATGGAGCTACTTGTCACATGTGACTAGTTAGATTTAAAACATATAAAATTAAATAAAATGTACACTTCAGTTCCTCAGCCATACTAGCTACATTTTATGTTCAACAGCCACATGTAGCTAGCGGTTCCTATGTTGGAAATAGAATATTCACATCACTGAAGAAAGTTCTATTGGACAGTGAAGGAACCAAGATTTAATGATGTTAAGTGACTTCACCAACATCATTTTTGTAATTAAATATCATTATCAGGATGTAAATTCATGTAATCTGATGCTCAATTCTGTTCACTTCACAAACCGTTTATTATATGCAATTATATGTATCACTCTATAAGTACCTAGAATACGACTCTGTATATGAACACACACACATTATATACAATGTATAAACATACATATGCACATACACATAATTGTTTCAAAGCTCTTGTATATTTTCAAAAATTTATAAGGTACCATCCAAGGTTCTGTTTGGGGGGGGAAAACAAAAGTTCCCCTCTGTCAAGGAGGTTAAGTCTGGTTAGAAAGATAAGACATTACAAATCCAAAGATTGCAGTTTGAGCCCGTGAATAAGCAGTTGCCAATAAAAGTGAGTTCATGTAAAAAAAAAAAAATATGGCTAATAAAGTGACAGACATATTACTGTTGAAAAAAATTGTTTTTTCTTCCATCCTCCCAAATGTAAATCTTCTCAACAAGGGGTATTTTAAGTGCCATTTTGTTTTTGTTGTCTAAAACATTTGATTCAATAACCTCTTATCAGATTTGAGGATTATTCCAAGCCAAGTATACTCTGCAGGGTTGCAAGGCCATCTCAATGTGCACACTAGAGAACATGGACATTTATTGACTATTTCCTTCATGGTGGCCATTTTGCTAAGTATTTTATCTTATTTTATAATTATTTTATTTTATTTTATATTTTTTAGAACTTCTTTTAAAGAATTTTTTTATTCATTTGACAGAGAGAGAGAGTGAGAGTGAGTACAACCAGGGGGAGTGGCAGAGGCAGAGAGAGAAGCAGGCTCCCCACTGAGCAGGGAGGCTGATGGGGGGCTCCATCCCAGGAACATGGGGTCATGACCTGAGCTGAAGGAAGATACTTAACCAACTGAGCCACCCAGGCATCCCTTGATAAGTATTTCTTGATGATTATCTTAAGTGATCCTAATAATAACTATATAAGCTAATTTCCATTAATGTCTTCATTTTATAGGCTAGAAAGGAGAGGTACCATGAGGTTTGTTAAAGGCTACATTAATGAGCGATGAAACTAGGAGGAGAAAGCTGACAACCTTCCTGCAAAATGGGATGTTTCTATAGTCAGGCTTGACTTTAAGGAGAGGTCAGGATATTTAAAAATTCAGACACACACATATCTTCATTACCAACTTCTAGAATTATGCAAATTTTAAGATCATACATTATTATTTTCATCAATTAAGTACTTATAAAAATTTCACTAAACATCATTTGGTTGTCAGTTCAGGATACAAACATTATATGCTCTATAGCTTCTGCCCTGTAGGGACCCAAGAGTGTAGTGGGCATGACTGATACGTAACACCTAATCACAGGAAGCCAAACTATATCAGAGTTAAGATGTGAAAGAGGGCACTTAGAGGACATGTATGTATTCAGCACAATACAAAAAAGTACTATAGCTTGAATTACATTGCTGCTATAATACAATTCTTTTAATCCAAGGAGTACCAGATGAGACAGATATGATATTTTTCTTTCAAGGAAATGGCTCTTCAGAAGAGATTAAGGGAGAGATTTAAAAAAAACTTTATTATGGAAAATGGTTTAATATGGTAAACCATTGTGCTTAAAAGTCACAGTGAATCACTCTGAATTGTCACTTCTGCATATAGGTTCTTATAATACGTCATCTAAGCTTTTGCACAAACATCCCATCCAATCTTCAGAGTTGCATGAAAAATTAAGGGCTAATAGATAAAAGAGATCAAGTCTTATGTAGGCAAAATGCACCACTGTTATGACTAGAGAAAGGGCATTAAGAAAGAGAAAGAAAATGAGAAACACATGCTCTGATTTTTAACTGTCCTTTCTGAGTTTAAAAAACTAGATTTCTGTTTCTTCCTTTTTGGCTTATGAATTCATGCAGTTCTACAAGTATTGGGTAGTCAGAATAAATCATAGTAATCTGATATTTGATAAAATATTTAGACATATTTCTTAGTAGTTAGTTGAAATAAATTCCACATGGCAAACCCTACTTACATAGTGAATGAAAAGACTACATTTAGACAGATTTGACTTTGAAATCAATTCTGTCATATATTAGCCATGTTGCTAACCTTGGGCAAGTCTTCATTTTCTCATAAATAAATGTGAATAAGTGTGTTTTGTTTTCAAGTAAGAGTCATGGTCAATAATTAAGTAAGATAATACTAGTCATGGTCAATAATTAAGTAAGATAATACTTGAAAAACACAAGGCCATACACAAAGCCTGTCATGCTACAAGTTTTGCATTCATTATATGTTTGTTCTGTCCACTGAAAAATGCTGTAATACAGTGGCAAATCATAACCCAATCATTTTATTTATGAGAGTGTCCCAAATAGTAAATGAATTCTAGAGAGAATTCTAGAGAGCTACAGATGCTAAACAAAAGACACTATATTTATGCACATGTTTAAGGAAAAATTTCATGTTCAAAACTGGCCTTTTTAAATATAACTATCCATCCAGATCACAATTACTAGCAGCATGATAACTATAGAAATCAAAGAACTATGTATGTGAATGGTATATCTGAAGCTTGTATACTCATGGCTCAGGCCTTTCTCAGCAAATTCCCACATATATTATTTTCTAAGAGTCATTTTATTTCTAAAGCCTTGGTACTAGGTAATGAGGGCTAACAACAGACATTACAAGATAGTTAGAGTATGTTTTGGATAATGCTCTATTACCTTGACCATTGCTCTAACAGCAACAATAGCATCCACCTGCAAAATGCATTAAGGTCATACCATGTGCCAAGCACTTATCATATAGATCTCATTTAATTCCATCATAATTTAAATTCTCAATTCAAAGGTGATAGAAGTGAAGCTCAGAGATGTTTCTTTACCCACATACAAAGTGGTCAGAAAAATACAAATTCATATCTGTCTCCCTCCAAAGCCACTGCTCTTTTAAGAATATAAGGTTTCTGCACTGATTGTCTTCTGCACTGATTTAGTGAAGCCAGTGAAAAAGAGCATTCAAACTAGTTATTCAAAATTTTAGAGAAAAAAAGTTTGAATGAATATTAAGCTTTTCAGTAAATGTTCAAGAAAATCCACATTTCAATGCACAAAGCAATGAGTAGGTGCATTTGATTCCAAATCTTCTATTCCTTTGCTTTTCCTTGTGGTTGAATACTCAATGTAAGGATTTTAAACATTAGGTGAAAAGGATGAAATCGAACAAGGAGAAAACAATCAGAAACAACTCTATTAAGAAGCATGATTGTTGCATTGTCAGTAAGGTAGCTGAACAATGCAGTCAGGCACTAAAGATATGGCTGAATAAATGATGTATATGTATGACAAGGAATTAATATCCATGTATTGTGGCTTTTCAAAACAACTTGTTTTTTCAGCTCTATATATGGTTCACTGACACATGATTCATAGACTTTTAAAAAATAAATGGCTATACTTTTTGGTGTTGATTTCATTAATCAGCATTTTAAATAAATTTTTCCAGAAATCATATGCTAAGGGACGCACAATTTTGTGGCAGATGTGTTTTCATATCATATTTTTCTGTGGAAACAATTGTCCTTTTTTCTGCTGTGGAATGTAATATCAGCATTTCATTTTTAAATGAGATTAGAAAATATGCTATAGTACTGGGAATGTGTATTGAGTGCATGGAGGAAATGATTTAGCAGTTAAATTCCTGGGGGAGTAAAAGTATACAAAGGTCTTAAAGCTGTAATATGTGATAAATAATAAAAAGCCTTAATATATGAGAATACTTAGAATTCATGCTGCAGAGTAAATCAGAGAGTGAGAGGGAAAAAATCTCCACATATTTCCTGTCTGTAAAGTTATTAAATGTTTAGAGGAAAGGAAGAGATACTTTATAACAAATACCTGGATGTATTCTAGAGAAAACAAAAATCAAGAGGGCCTAAGATATGTTTTGAGAAGTAACAGTAAATAGTAAAGAGTAACTTATTTAGGCCATCATTAAGGAACTACCCATTGAACAGGGAAGAGCTGAAGACATTCATAGGGTGGGACTAGCCAGGGTATAAGACCTTTAGTTTTAAAATGGCCAGAAAATGTTAATGAGATCATAACATAGATCATTGTTTGTTAAGAATCTACAAAGAGGCAGTAGGAAAGGAAAGACAAAGAATCAAACAGTAAACTATGCAACTAATGCATGTATTTATAATACATGTATTATTTACTACAAGTTAAAAATAATTCACTTTTTCCTGGTTTCGGTAGGCATGGATCCTATTAATTCTTATAGAGTAGCCTTAGAACAAGAAATTTCCATCATCAGTTTCCTTTGGTAAAGCTTCCTCCAATTTTGAAAGTAGCAATCAATAAGGAAATCAATATCAACTTGGAAAAATGGTCAAGCAATACATTTGTTATGGATACAATTTCCATAATGATGATTGCACCATTTATTTTTTTAAAGAGGTATTTTTAGAACATAACTTTAAAAACTGATTATCATGCAGCATATGTAAAATTATGTCTTGACTCTCTGCCATTTGTTCCCTGAATGTATGCATTTGTGGATGCACATTTGCATGGTTTCTTGAATTCTAGAAATTCGTACTGAAAACAAGTCTAAACTTATAAACCCTTAGGAATTGCAAAGCCACATCTTTTACATTCTTTCTACTCAGGAAGAAAGAAGAAACCATTAATGAAATGGGCATGGTTGACTGGGTTTCCCAGTGAGAATATACAGCAAGAGGAAAAATTGCATAATGGTTTAACATACTGGCTTTGTAGTCAGAAGGACCCGAGGACAAATGTGGTACTCTTACTTTCTAGCTGTATGATGGTGATAGGTGAGTTATTTAATCTCCCAGAACTTCAGTTTCTTCATCTCTAATATTAGGATAATAACCCCTATCTCATAGAGCTCTTTAAAGAAGATCATGCATATGAAGAATTTACATACTATCTGATCCAAAGTCCGTAGGCTATAAATTTTAGCATTATCATTATTGTTCATTGCCATCAAAATGAAACTGTAAAGAAAGTGACTTATTGGGGGAAAGCCTGTGAGTCCAAACTTCCACCAGATAAGGTAACACTAGAGTGGTCAAGTCTATTGTACCATGGCAAAAAAATGCTAACAGGGCTTAAAACAGATCTTCTTTTGCTAATCTTAATTGTGTTTTTAAGTCTAGACAGAAGCTGAAGTAAGCAGGCTACCTTATCCTGTCCACTCAATGGACTATATTTTTTATATGACTTACAATTAAGATATACTCACATATAATGGACTCAGAAAATTTTTCTTAAGAACTTTTCTTACGATGATATGGTCTGAGAAAGTCTGTTACTTTTTAGTGAAAAAGTGGAAAATATTTTCATAAAATAGTAAAAACATATTTGTTTATCTTCTACAACAGATGAAAACATATGATTTCTGAAACAGAAATAAATTATGAAACATTATATTATTTACTGATTATATAAATTTACTTACTGAACTTAAAGTATTGGAAGTTCACACTATAGACCAGATGGAAATAGAATGGATATAAATGGAAATCAAAATATATGTATATATTATTGTAAAATATTGATTGATATGTTTATCAGAATCTTGCTTTTCCTTATGTTGCTAACTTTCCCATTTGTTTATCCAGTCTTCAACAAATATTTTTTGAATTCCTCTTTTATTCCAAGTATTGATGTCAGATATCTTATTTCTCTAACAACTAAATAAAACAAAACAAAGGAAAACATATGTCTATGCTAAACATCTGAAATTAAATATCCCAATTTGTTGGCAGTCTCTTACTCTCGAAAGTAAGAGATCAAAATCTGATTCTAGGTGGTGGTCTGACATTGAAAAGTAAAATAAATCTCTTTCCTGGAGATCTTTGTGTAGGTAAAAAAGAGTTTTATTAATATTTCTAAGTTAATGTGAAGTCAATTTACAAATGACTTATTCATAGAACTGACTTACGACCTTGTTCTTTCACAGTCCTAATGCTGCTACTATGGACATCCTATGAAAATTCTCAAGCACCTATTTCCAAGTACAAAGAGCCCGTGGGAGCTCTCCCAGGTGCTGAACAAGAGCACACAATATCTCCCACTAAATGTCTGAAGTTTTTCTCACCCTCTTCAGTTATGCCAGATAGAAACTGTAATTTAGGGATTACTTTGGAATTACAGAAATTATATTTTAAAACCATAAATGGCTGTAAATACATTACCTTGAGAGTAGTCATTTACAGTGAAGAGGAATTAATCCAATCAGATTTCTATCTCTTAATAAGTAAATAAGATCAGTAGGGATTCTTTGGGAGTTTTAACCAAAAAAGAAAGAAAATAAAATGTTATCTATGAAATAACGGGGAGGGTAAAATAGGGCTGAGAAAACTCAAGAAAAAATTAATGACCTAAAAAAATATAATGAGAAAAGGTGTGTAGAGACTGTCAAAGACAAATTTGCCTGGAGTCAGCAATCTTGCATTTTGCAAAAGAGGAAGTTATGCTCCTCATTCTCCTCCACCACATGACTATAACATTTTTCTTTTCTAGCAACAAAACCTAGGCAAGAACTTAAAATGGTATATGTGATAAGGAGGCTTCTGAGGACTCCTTGGGAAATTAATTACTTTTGTAAACTCTAACTCATTAGCAAACAACTACAACAACAACACAATAGAATGCCAGTTTTAACTAGCTTCCATAAAGAACTAATTTCTCATTTTCCACGTGTTCATTTATTTAATCCTTGAAATGACTCTATAATGTATTATTACTAATCCCATTTTATATAAAGAAAAATTAACACCCAAGATCAAAGATACAGTATAAGGAAGAGAATGAATTATAACCAAGGTTAACCTAATCCAGAAGTATAGCCTCATTCTACATAGAATTAAATTTTAAAAAAATGAAAAATGAAAAATTTTAATTACTTTTAAAAATGAAAATTTTAAAAATTTGCTGATTGGTTGACTAGTTGAGACTTTCACTTTTTAACCTCTCTACTATTATTTCCTTGACTTTTCAAGAAAATAAAAGGTGCTTTGTTGCCCTTTGCTCTGTAAGTGTATGACTCTCCTGTAGCTCTTTTTATTCCCCATATTGGGTTCTTTCTCTTTATTCTTCTTTTTGAGCATATTCTATTTTATCTAGACCCTTGTGTTACTTAATAAATTAAAGAACAACTCAATTTAAAACGTTTGAGTTTCTCCATGTGTTCCATAAAAACCCGAACCTATCTAACTCACAAGGTTACAAGAATTAGTGTGATATGGCAACATAAATAATGTTGTTCTACTTTGGAGACAGGTGCTCTAAAATACAAGCCATTATTACCAGCATTTTTCTCTACAGGAGCTCATCTCTTTTTGCATATCATCCTGACTCAGAAGTGTTAATGGTTAGGCAGCTGCATTCTGTATCTTTGGTTTCATGTTTACAAAACACCAACAGAAACAAGGATTTCAGAAAAGCATTTAGCCTACTAAATTTTAGAATAAATCATGAAATATTCACTGTTTTCTATAAAGGCCCTTTGATATCTGGTCCCTGCCTATGTACCCAGTCCCATTTCCTGTTAATTTCCACCTTCCTTATTTAAACCACAATAAATAGGTTTTGTTTTGTTCTTCAAGTACTTTAAGGCTAATCCTTTTTTAAGACCTTTGAACTTGCTGTTCCCTTTATTTAGAACACATTTGACTCATCTTTTGGCTCATCATTCCCATCCCTCAGGACTCAGTTCAAAAGTCACCTCCTCAGACAAGCCTTTTCTGAGGGTTTATCTTAAGTAGACCACCCCTGACGCCAGTCACTTTCCATCACACCACCTCTTTTTGCCTTACGTTTTCTTATATGCCATTTGATTTATCGTCTCCCCTACATCCATTCTTCTACCCAAAAGAAAAGCTCACTGGCACAGGAATCTTTTCAGTCTTTACCAATCTGTAGCACGGGGCCCCAAGCAGTGTCTGATACATATAGGTACTAAATGACTATTTGTTCAGCACAGCTCCCTCCTGTTTTACACACTCAGTAAGACTTGTTGGTCGAGCATGAATTTTCTTGTATTTGTCCACATGAAAAACCATTTCCCAACATCTTGGCTACAAAAGACCTTTGGATGCTGGATCTTGCCAGGGATGCTCTGGAAAGTAACTACAAGAAAAGGTCTCTAATCAAAGGAGTTAAGCCACCCATGTATGAAAGCTTAGAGATACACTCACCAAGACTGAAATAGAAGCAGGGTATGAAAAAAATTTGCTGCTTGATACAAGAAATACCCTCCCACCCGCTGACCCCTGAGGCTCAGGAAATGCCCAAGATGATGAAAATAGGAAACAACAGCATGCAAATTGCATGGGTCTGTTATTTGTGATCAGGGCTCTCAGCTAGTCAGTGATATATCATACAATTATCTGTTTTTCATCTAGTGTGAGAATTCTGTAATTTGATAGACTTATGATCATTACAGTTTTGACAGAAAGAAACATGATTCTTCATTTTGTACTTTTCTTTGTGCCTTTTCTTCTCCCCTCTGAAAATTAAAATTAGCAAGTTGTAATTCATTGTACCAGTCTTCTTAATAAACAGGCAACCCTAGAGGGCAAATCAAATATATTCAAGTAACACTAGAATAAATATCCTCTGAAGAAATGCTGAAAAGGCATGTATCAGGAGGCCATTGTAAAGTCAGTAATCTATAGGAAAAACCTTGGGAAGATATTACTAAATGGAGACATATGGGCCACAGATCATGATCAAACCCTGGAGACCATATATTTACCTGCCATACAATTGGTGATGAAACACTGTGCTTTAAAGAGAAAGAAATCTTTTCATCCAAAACTTTTTCATTCCATTTCTTTTGTTTTGTTAACCTTTAAGAGATACAAGCCTGAGCAATTAATTAATTTACTTTCAAGTTTGCCTAGCGCTGAGTGGCAATGGGTACAGTCTCTAAGGAAGAGGGGCAATTTCTCAGGTCCTGCTCATAAATGAAACTAGGTAGGTGCTTATATATTTAAATGTTCTCTTATTTCTATAATTTGAATTTTTTTTTTTTTTAATTTGACAGACAGAGATCACAAGTAGGCAGAGAGGGGGGCAGGGAGATGGAGAAGCAGGCTCTCTGCTGAGCAGAGTCCCACGTGGGGCTCAATCCCAGGACCCTGAGATCATGACCTGAGCTGAAGGCAGAGGCTTAACCCACTGAGCCACCGAAGTGCCCTCTTATTTCTATCCAAAAAAGTAGACATATTTCCCAAGGATCTTGGGAAGAAGTTACACTGATTGTTAATTTTAAAGTAAAAGGCATACTGGATCAGTTTTTCCTGACACTTTATGCTCTGCAGTGAAGTTTTGCTTTAAAAAGCAAATGAAGAGTCCTCACTACATACTTAGTTTAGGATTTTTGACACAATAAAACAGGGAATGGTGACTCATACAGAAAAATGCCAGTATTTATATATGGAGGGCTCCAAAGTAATTGGACATGCTTTGCCATATAGTTACTTTGAGGGAAATCAGAGCTATTGGAAGTAATAACGTTTGTTTAATCACTGGCTCAAAGAGTATACTTCTCTGCCTTTTTCCTATCTCTTCTTTGAGTATAAAACATATCTTGGGATACTGGATGCTGAATTAGCTGTATTTAGTATACTTCTTTAAAAAAAGTTAAGGGCATAAAAAAAAAAAGTTCTGTATATAAATGAAATCCCCAGATGAAGAGCAGCTGTTATTTATGTTGAATTTGAGTTGCTTTGACAACTTCAACCATATATTTTTATCTCATTACAGTTTTGAAAATAAAGCCATCATCAAATATACATGTAAGCTATGTGTTTATTCATCATCTATTTAGACTTTGCTATGGATGCTATTTCACTGTTCTTATTTTCACAGAGAAAAATCAGAGATAAGTCTGCAGCGTGGTAAACCTGCCCAGTTTTGGAAATGCCATCACTAAAGTCTCTTTTTTTAAATGCACTGTTAAGGAAGATGAAAAATAATACAGATTCAATCAATATCTATAATATGTTTATGATGAGCACTTATATGTCAGCTACTATTATAGGCACAGGGGACGTATTACTGAATGATAAAAAACAAAAAACAACAACAAAAAATCCTCTTCTCAAAGAGGCTACAGTGGACAAAATGACCATAAACAAAATAAATAAATCACACTGATAATAGGGGCTATAGGAACATAAGTTAGGAAAACATAGGGAAAAATTAGGATAAGGAATGCTGGTATGAACTTTTAAAAAAGGAAGATCATGTAAAAGTAGAATCTTATAACTTCCCTTCCTCCTTCCAAATGTGGAGGAATAAATCACTCTCCTTCTGCCAACTCAGCTCTTGGCCCCCACAGAGAATGCCAAGAAGGGTGTAAAGTAGTGCCAAGTGGCACAGCAGTCATGATTTAGTTTTGTACTTTCTTATTTATAACTGAAGTTGAAGTCACCTTAATTCAGGTAACATCTGAGAGGCCTAATAAATATTTTTATTTTGTGTCTAAAAGTTTAATGCAGTTCCCCAGAAAAAAAAACAAGTATAAAACTTCAAATAACTCTAAATAACTGAAGAAATGGCAGAAACAAATAGGCAGGCATACTAAACACATCCTGATTGCCTAAAGGAAGACAATCGCCAAACCAGTACTATGATAATTTATGTGCTGCTTTAAGACAATGTTATTGTTTTCTGTCTCAGAAATCCTACAGAACCAGAAAATTTCAGAGCTGGGAAGATCTTAATGCCTCAGTGTGTTTGGACTGCTATAACAAATACACACAGACTGAGTGGTTTAAACAACAAACTTTGATTTCTCACAGTTCTGGAGACCGAGAAGTCCAAGATTAAGGTGCTGGCAGAGCTGGTGTCTGCTGAAGGTCTGCTTGCTGATTTGTAAATAGCCACCCCTTCACTGTATCCTCCCATGGTCTCTTCCTACAAGGGTACTAATCTCATTCATGGCGGCTTGACCTTCATGACCTAAACACCTCCCAAAGGCTTCACCTCTGAATGCTCTCTGGGGGTTAGGATTTTAACAAATGAATTTTGGAGAGATGCAAACATTTAATCCTTAATACCATCCTTTCTTCAGTGTGAGCTCCTGCCCTCATCCTTAACTTCTCCCCTTAAATATTATTTATGGTGCCATATGTGGTAGATGATGTGGAGAATACGAAGGCAAATCAAACATCGTGCCTGACCTCAAGAAGTTTATAATCTACATAAGATAGGCACGTGAATAACTCCATTGCAAGGTATAAAGCTGGTAATCAATGCAGCAGAGAGGTAGGGAGAAAGCGCTATGGGAGACGAAAGGAAGTACTTTTTATTGGGGTAAATCATCCAGTCAACACTCATTCTGCACAGGTGATGAATCAAAGTGTATGGGAACCAAGAGACTTGGATCTTGGGTTTAATTTAAGTCTGCATCCATGATTTGGCTCCTCTCCTTCCCCATTGCAGGCCTGTTCATTCTCCCTACTTTCTTTAACACAGGTCACTGCACACAGGCAGTGCAAGGCACTGCCTCATTCTGTGGCAAGGTGACACTGGGTTCTTATACGAACGTTAGCTTCAGGCACGTTCAGTTACTCAAACCCAGACTGTGTTAACCTCTGAGATTCCTGGTACTCTTATTTTCCAGAAAACATGAGAGATGCTCATCTCCAGCTACAGCCTCATCTTGCACATCAGCACTGGCCGGTCTTCTTTCCATCTCTGCAGTGTTCAAATCCTAAGGTCACTTTCTATTCCAATATCTTTGGGTATGTCTTTGCCTCATAACTTATCTGCTGGAGTTTCCAGAAGAATCCAACGTGACCCCTGTTCCTCTTCTGAAGCAAGAAACCTCACTGTGGCACACAGATTTCTACAGACTTCTTTAAACACTGTAGAGGAAGCCAGCATTATCAGGATGCTACAGAACAGGGCAAAGGATAGACATATTTTTAAATGTCTCTGATATGTGTGTGTAGTTGGGTAAGTTAATGAAGGTATTTTGGACCTTTGCTGGGGCATCCTGGAACCCAAGTGATGAGAGCAGTGCTCTCATCCTTCTTGCTAACTTGGAATTTTGGTACTAATTCAGAAGTGGCTCTGGGATGCAGTAGTAACAATTGCACATAGAGCTAAGATTTATTCAGTGCTTACTATGTTCCAGGCACTAATCTAACTATATAATCTATATAGTTATAATATATAATATATATTATATAATATATTATATATTTATGTATTCTAATTGAATCTAACTATAGAGAATATTATTATCCTCTTAATAATATCATGAGGTGGGTATCAAAATAGTCTTTTTATATATGAGGAAACCAAGACCTAGAAACAATATGCTTAATTTCATATTGGTAGTAAATAATGTCTTAATTTTAACTTAGGCTGTCTAGTTCAGATAACTTGATGTTTTTCCTTATTTTATAGTTGCTATTGTGTGACATGTTAAGCACATAAAGGTAAACATATAATGATTTTGTGGAGTCTGCAGAACAATACCGTGCACCCAACGGTATTGTTGGTGCACAATACTGTGAACCCAACAGCCAGATTTACAGATGGAGCACCACCAGTAATTCCTCCAGGATAACGCTCTCTACACTAATTAGTTTGCTTATCATTCTGTGTCCTTTCTTATGGTTTTATCAGATATATGTGTATTCCTACATAATATATTTAGTCTTGAAAGTAATGTGTACTTTATGAAAATGGAATCATAGTATGTATTCCTCTGAGACTTGATATTTTTGATTAACATTATTTCTTTGAGAGTCAACTTTGATGAGTTGGCCCTGGTTCATTTATTTTCATTATAGTTTAATACTTTGTAGGAATTTACTGTTTGCATATCCTTTCCACTGTCCACACACAGTTGTTTTTTCTTACTCATTTGCCATTACAAACTAACCTGCTATGAAAGCAAGTTTTCTGGTCACATTTTCAAAAGTTTCTCTGGACTTCAATATATATATATATATAGCTAAGAGTATTTTAAAAAGTTCAGATTTACTAGTTCAAAAGAGAGGTACACAATCTATTTTCCAAAGTGCCTGGGACAATTTTCAATCCTGCCAGCCTAAATGAGAATTCCTGCTGTTCCTCACCAACAGTTAGTATTTTAATTTTTGCAAATATGGTGCATGAAATGGTAATTTATTACTTCTAACTTGCGTTTCCTTGGTTACTAATAAAGCTGGTGTTTTTTTTTTTATATGTTTATGAACCACTTGCATTTCCTTATTCTTAAAATACTAGTTCATGTAATTTACCTGGTCATCTACTAGATTTTTGTCTCTTTCTTACTGACTCAATGGATTTCTTTGGGACCCTTTTTGGTCAGTTATGTTTTTACAAATATTTTTTCTGCATATATAACTTCCCCCCCCCATTCTCTTCCTGATATTTTTTGATGAATGGAAGTCTTTGTATATATTCATTTTTCTTTATGGCTAACATTCTTAGTTTCTTATTTAAAAGACTCTTTCTTATCACAAAGCCATAAAAGTATATTTTTTCTTAAAGTATTAACGTATTTTTTAGTTACTAAATTATTAAAGTTCTTGTATTCTCATTTAAGTCTAGGTCTTGCCCCGACCACAGCACCATACCATTGGGTATCTATAATCAATTCTCATCATTGATGGTAGTTATGTTATATGCTATAGTTATGTTCTATAGAGTTGTTACAAACACTGAATTAGCAAATACCAAACCATTGTTCTTATGGGGAAATACATAGCTGGTTTCTCCAAGTTTCTAGTCACAACATTTTTTTCAACAGATTAATACATAACCTTGTTCAACATGTGTTTCTTTTAAAATATACTTTACTATATAATGTTGATTCATTAACACTAACTCATACCCCACAGCATTCTAACTCACGCTGAAATGAAGCTTATCTAACACACATACTTTTTTCCATAAGGCATATCACGGGCTTCTAGCACTTAGGAACACCAGACTATACTCCAGCATTACACTGTGGGCTATTTTAAACAATGAAATTACCAAAAAAGAACACAAAAATGCAAAAAACATGGCAATAAAGAGATTGCCAAAAGGACATCTGTTTATACTATGAGAGCTGAAACAAGAAGGCAGAACATTACTTCGTTCAACTTTATCAGGGCAAGTATATAGAAGGCTCAAATATTTTGTTTTGCACATGTTCGTGGAGGATAAAGAAGGTGCTAAGAATACTGATTTGAGGGTTATTGATACATTGCAGAGATACTCAGTCTACACCCAGCATCTAGCTCTAGACTGGGCACTTTGCTGGCATTCAACAAATGTCATAGTTAAATATTTGATATTGTACACAGAATTTAAATATAGGTGATATAAAAAAATTATTGCCTAGACCATGCTTTAGGTAATATATGATTACAAAGAAAATGATGATGATGATAATGACAGTAATAATGGTAATAGTTTAGCAATAACAATAATGACAACGAAACTATAAGACATAGTAGTAATAATAGTATCAACTAGACCAATTATATGTTTCCTTATATTTTATTTATTTATTATTTATTTATATTTGTATTTTCTTTATTTATTTGACAGACAGAGATCACAAGTTGGCAGAGAGGCAGGCAGAGAGAGAGGAGGAAGCAGGGAGCCCGAGGCGGGGCTCGATCCTAGGACCCTGGGATCATGACCTGAGCCAAAGGCAGAGGCTTTAACCCACTGAGCCACCAAGGCGCCCCTATTTTATAGTACTTTAAAACACTGCTTTATTTCTGTTGAGTTTTCATGAATTTGGGGACCATCTTAATTACCAAAGGCACCTGAACTACATATCCAAATGAATGTAATTCTTCAAAATGGACTCCTTGGGGTGTGCATTTTTTTTCCATTTTTTTGTTATGGTAAAACACACATGATATAAAATTTTCCATTTTAAATATTTTTAAGTGTATAGTTTAGTGGTATTTAATAAATTATTAATGTTGTGCTAATATCACCATCATCTATTCCCATAATTTTTCATCTGGTAAAACTGAAATTCTATACCTGTTAAACAATAACCTCCCATTCCCCACTTCTCCAGCCCCAGCCTCTGGCAACTACCATTCTACTTTTTATCTCTATGAATCTGTATAGTCCTTATTTTTAAAAATTAAAGGAGAAATTACTCATAATAATACCTCTGATTATAAAAATCTCTGTAAAATAGACAGCAATGGCATTAAGTACTTACTGCAGTGTATAGAAGGCAATGTTTGAAATTCAGAAATGTTAAGAGATCAGTTCAAAGTTAAATATTTTTTTTAAAGATTTTATTTATTTATTTGACAGAGAGAGATCACAAGTAGGCAGAGAGGCAGGAGGAGAGAGAGGAGGAAGCAGGCTCCCTGCCAACAGAGAGCCCAATGCAGGACTCAATCCCAGGACCCTGAGATCATGACCCGAGCCAAAGGCAGAGGCTTAACCCACAGAACCACCCAGGTGCCCGAAAGTTAAACATTTAATAAGTAAATCATACGGTTGTTTCCATATTTTTACTATGGGAAAAATCCTCCAATAACCATGGAAGTGCAGATATCAAGTTGAGATTCTATTTACATTTCCTAAGTGTCTGTCAATGGATGAATGAATAAAAAAGATGGGATATGTATATGTATGTATATATATACACACAATGGAGAATTTTTCAGTCATGAGAAAGAAGGAAATCTTGCCAACAGGATTTGTGTGTATGACATGTGAAAACATGGATGAACCTTGGAGCATTATGCCAAATGAAATAAGAGAAAGAAAAATACTATTAAATATCACACATATGTGGAATCTAAAAAAGGCCATACTCATAGAAACAGAGTAGATGGTGGTTACCTGAGGCTGGAAGGTGGGAGAAATAGGGAGATGTTGGTTAAAGGATATAAACTTCCAGTTTTAAGCCAAGCCAAGTCCTGGGGATCTAATATACAACATGGTGGATATAGTTAGCAATAATTTAAGATTGTTGAAAGTTGTTAAGAGACTAGATAATAAATGTTCTTATTCCAAAAAAAGAAATGGTAATCACGTGATGGGACAGATGTGTTAGTTAAAGCTACGGTAGTCTTCATTTTGCTATAAATAAGGGTATCAAATCAACACACGGACACCTTAAACTTCTACAATGTTATGTCAATTGTATCTCAATAAAGCTGAAAATAATAAATAAATGATCTGAGCCTAAAATCTAAAACATTTTTGGTGGAGATCGCAAACTCCTTGAAGGCTAGAATGCCACCTCATACTTCTTAGGCTCCCAAAACCTATCTCAATGTTCTGATGAGTGGACATGCCATGAAATGTTGTTCTTAACCATGATGATGATGAAAGAAATGTTATTTTGGATTGAAGAACAGAACCACAGCATTTTAAAATAGAGACCCACTTCTTTGTTTAAAATGCTTTCTCTTTCTCCTCTGAAGATCTTTATTATTTTATCAAAATTCATGAAAGGGAAAAAAAATTACCTTTTGAAATTGACGTGCTGTGCCTAGAGTGATATGTGAGGCTACAAAAATTCAACAACCCAGTTCAGCTGTGTTATTAATATTGCTCTTCCTGATTAGTGTTAATTGGAATATTTTAATTGATGCAATGTTTTGCTGCCTTCACAGCTTGAATGAGTTGAAGTGCAGAGAACAATTTTTCAATAATAAAAGCTAACAAAAACTACCCTGATCTTACTAAATTCTGTATGAACATATTGTGACAAGCAGATATCACAAATTCATTGTAGTAGAAAATGGGATGAATATCATACTCACTTATTCAATTCTTTTAACATATGTTTATGAAGTGCCTAATATTGATCAGACCCTGTTTTAGGAGCTTGGGACACAAAATCAGACAAATATTTCTGCCATTGTAGAATTTACATCTGGCCAGATAAGGTAGAAGAATAAAAAGCATGATAAATTATAATTACAAAGTATGCTAGAAGGTAGTGAGGCTGTGGGAGATGCAAAAAGTAGAGCATGGTAGGAGAGACTGGGAGAGCTGGAAAAACAGGTGGAATTTTAGATAACAGACTCAGGGTAAGTCTGTGGGATTCTGACATTAGAGCAAAGATTTGAAGGAGGTAAAGATTTGACCAGGTGGGGCACCTGGGTGGCTCAGTGGGTTAAAGCCTCTGCCTTCAGCTCAGGTCATGGTCCCAGGGTCCTGGGATCGAGCCCCACATTGGGCTCTTTGCTCAGCAGGGAGCCTTGCTTTCCTCTCTCTCTCTGCCTACTTGTGATCTCTGTCTGTCAAATAAATAAATAAAATCTTTAAAAAAAAAAAAAAGATTTGACCACGTGAGTGTTTAGGGGAAACTATCGTATGAGGAACACCACGAACCTGTTTTAACTGGAGTTGAACAAAGGAGGAAAAGAGCAGTTAAGAAATGGAGTCAAGGAAGTCTTACGGCAGGGAGAATGAGTGACTGTTCAGGGATTTGGGGACCTCTGTAAAATCCCTGGCTCCTATTTGGAGTGTAACTGGAGACATTACAGGTTTTTGAGCAGAAGAGCTACATAGTTGGATTTAAGGTTTTGTGGTTATTTGACTCAGTTCTGTTCAACCGGAATGATTACCCATTGCATGGCTGCTGGAGTGTTAAGAAACAAAAGATGTAAAGATAAATTAAGACAAGCCACAGCTTTGGAGAGTTCCTCATCTTGTAGGGAGATGTGGACCTGATTAAAAACAGACAATGGCAAAAGCTTTAGCACATGTGTAAACAAAGTGCTTATGGGAATACAAAGGAGAAAGGAAAATAGTTTTCTTGCAGGAAATAAAAATGTAATAGTATAGATCATGTGGTCTTGGTGTCAAAAAATAAGATTTTTTTAAAAAGATTTTATTTATTTATTTGACAAAGAAAGAGAAATCACAAGTAGGCAGAGAGGCAGGAGAGAGAGGGGAAAGTAGGCTCCCCGCTGAGCAGAGCGCCCAATGTGGTGCTTGATCCCAGGACCCTGAGATCATGACCTGAGCTGAAGGCAGAGGCTTAACCCACTGAGCCACCCAGGTGCTCCAAAAAACAAGATTTAAAGAGGAGAGGAGGAGAGGAAAGAATGCCAGGATGAGAGTGTGAAAATGAATACCGGCAACTTCATTCCATATGGAGTCAAGAAGTACAACAGGGAGCTCTCATGCGCTACAGTGGTTACACCTTGCATAGTTCAGCAGGAAGAAGTTAACATTTCCTTTCTGCTTTCAAGTTATAGTGTAGTTTAGGTCCCCCCTTTTTTGGGTCAAAAACCAACAGCAAGATGCTCTCTCACACCTGCAGCCAATGAGAAACAGTGACCACAAAAGGATGCTCTCCCTTTGTTCTCTGGACTTGTCTACAATTCACCAGTTTGGATCCTGATTATGACTACTCTTCTATTCCTGAATAAACTCATTTCCTGCTTGACAACCTCTCTTGCTTAATTTTTAAGACTGACAAGGGGACAGCACACACATAGATTAAGAGGCATTAAAAATATGTAGTGTGGTCACTAAATGGCCAACAGGTGTATGCCCAAAAATAAGAGACATAAAACCAGAAAGGTGGGTAAGGGTCATCCAGGAGACATAGCCAGCAGCCTAGGATTGCTTTTGGTTTTCCACACAGTAATTTTACTAAATATAATTGATTTTAAAATATTTTGTGGTTTAGTTGTAAAAGTTAAAAAAACACCTTAGAGATTCACAGATCATACTGCAGAAAAAAATATAACAGTAAAGAAATTTGTTAATTTTGTTTAACCCATCATTTCCTATTTATGTGAGTTCTGTACACATTAGAGGTGACTTTATTAATATCCCATAGAACCAGAGTTCACCAATTTGGGGAACAATAATATAATCAACAAGGGCTATAGTACGAACTTAGTTATGGAGGGGGTATGATGTGTTGAGCAACATAACAGTATCTGGATTTGGGAATGTTAACTCTTACACAGTAGTATGAAGTCAGGACAAATACTCTGAGGTTTAGCAACAGAATAGGATGAAGCTAAAAATAAATGCAAAGTAATTTGTACCATTTATTTAATCTTTCTTCCAGAAAACTTTAAAGAACACATGATATTATGTAAAGACTTAAGCAATTAATGTTTCTTCTGATAAGTTTTAAAGAAAGATGCTGAAACACAATGTGAACTGGTAATACTTAATTCATCTTTATTCAGAACAGTGGTACTAGCCTAAATTAGATTTCTTTGAATTAATGTAGCAAGGAGAAAACTTGGGGGTATATTTAGCTTATGTATTAAGTATGGATTTTATTTTTAGATTTCAGCTTTTCATTTCCATTTTTTTTCTCAGAGAAATAAGGGTGCATTAAAGACCATACTATGGAATTAAAAGAGATATTGAAACGTGAATTTAATCAAGTGGTATTTTTAGATTAGGAGAGGCCAAAAGATTCTACTTGATTGGCTTTAAGAATCCTCAAATTCATGTCAGCCTTACTGATGAATTCCTCAACTTTCCACGTGTAGTTTCTAGAGTATCTCCAAATATTATCCTATAAAAAACATCTTGCAATAATTCCATTTTACTAAGAACTACAATGATGAAAGAGGATGAAAATTACCGAGTTCAGATGTTCAAGTTATAGTGTAGTTTAGGCCCCCCTTTTTTTGGGTCAAAAACCAAGCATGTAACTTAACTGAGATGCATTTGGATTTAATTTAAAAGAAGAAAACAAACACAAACTTAACTTCTTATATTTTAATTGTCAAGAGAACACTAACCAACAATGCTATAGTGAGAACAAAACATCCTATTCTTTTCTCCAGTTATTTCTGTGATTAATGAAAGGATAAGAAAAGCAATTTTCAAAAGTCTGAGAAGGCATTGTCTAGATTTTCTGCAGTAATGAACACATAGAAATTAGGTGCAATAAGAAGATTACTTTACCCACAATCATAATTTATAAAAACCTGATGAGTTTTTGAATTGATCATACATCTTTTTGGATATAAAACAAATTTGAACCAAAGATATCCTTCTGTTACTCTAAAATAAGACTGCTATTAGTAAAATGAGATGATCCTTACCTATTTAACAAAATATATTACAGAAAGTTTTCTCTGCTTGCCTTTGGGAGTGTCATCTGAGTTGTGGGCAGAAAAAAAGGCTCTGGGATCCCACCAAAGCCCACTTAAGTACACATATTTCTCTCCATATTCTCTGGAGAGAAGGAAAGAGAATAACAAATAAGAAGCGGCGGGGGGGGGTACTCTTTAAAATCACTGTACTTTTCTTTCTGTCTTCTGTGTAATTTAACCTCTCACTTGAACATTAAGCATAATTCAATTGAGAAGTGTGTTTATAGCACATGAAACACAATAAAGCATGATGAAGTGTATCTTTAAAAAAAAAAAAAAGAGTGGGGGTGGGGAGCGGAATATATGAGGACACTTGACACCAAACCTTGGAGAGAAGGGGATGGATGTTTGAACTAACACCATAAGAAAAAGCCCTTCATCTCAACTACTCACTTTCCTGAAAACATTGTGTATGCCAAAACCTTGTCTAGCTCTTTCTTTGAGACTAGATCAAAGTGCAGCCTGCCAGCTTCAATTCTGATGGATAATCTAATTTGGATTACTTGTCCATGACTTAATCCCTTCAAAATATGAACCCTTTCCAGATTTTTTAATCATTTAAATATTTCAGGAGGTGTTAATGATTCTTACTGAAACCAGCAGAACAGACATAATCAAACTTATAGAATAGAAATGTGAATATTATATAAGAAACTTGTTACCCACAGACAGAGAATTATAGCATTGCAAGTTTTCAAAGGATTCAAGACATCATTTATTTGGACTCCCAAAGGAAGTTGAAGCCTGGAGCCATCAAGTGTATTGCTTGAAGTGCCTGGTTTGTGGCAGAGCCAGGATAAGAACGCACGTTGACGTTTTTACTACTCTCCCATTCCAATATATTGTACTATGCTAACAGTTATTGCAAAGTTTGTTCTGCGAACATTGCTTTTCTATGAACAAAAAGGGGATGCATCATGAAATGAGTTGGGGAGTTACTATTTACTGTATCTCCTTGGGATACACAAAACACATTATAGCATCAAAAATTCCCAGAAGTCCTATAGAAAACAAGGCTGTGGACTGTTCATTGCTAATCTCTCCTAGAATCAGTGTCCTCCTGAGCCTACACTGGGAACTGCTACAGGGAAGCATCATGCTAGTATTTTTCTACTGACAGATCAGGCAACAAATATTATTTACAGAAAGTGAAATATTTCTCTGGTGGTTTAATCCACTTTGAGGACTAGAATCTAAAAAATTAGTCTATATTTTTCATTACTTGTTCCAAACTGTCAAAATTGGTGAATGGACAGGAAAATATACTTGAAAGATATAGAAGATTTGAAACATGGTAAATTTCCTTACACTGCAAACTTTATGCCCTAAACAAGAACATGTACGGCACTGCAAGTTTTTATTTGGTATTCCCAACTATTCATAATCTACCAGAAAAATGGTAGGTAAAAGTTGTTACTTTTCTCAGATTTGAGTATGAGTTACTCAGTCTTCAAGCCTTGTTCAGAGGAAAGGGCTACCTGAATGTTACATGAGTCCTTTCAACTTTCCATAACATAAAGCTCCATGTGACTTTGCCATTCTGTTCTTACTGGGTACTCAGGAACTGTGATCAAGGCAAAAGATGGTTACCTTTTTTTCCTATTATTTCTTACTACATACCATTAATGAGATAACTTCATGCTGGTAGCCACAAATGAGGAGATCACAGAAGGCTGGAAATTGGCAGTTGAAATAAGTTAAGTCATTCTTGGGAAATTTAAGTAAGAAATAATACTAAAAAGGGTCCCCCAAATAGTAGTGATTAAGAACTAAAAAGAAAAATCATTTAGGCACGTGGTAGCTGCAACTATCTTTAATTAAAGCAGCACCATACCATATTTCTTGAAGGTAATATCATCAATAATTAAGGGCCCACAATCTTAAAAGATGCAGAAAAGCATTTGAAAAAATTGTCTGTTCATGAGAACAACTCTCAACAAAGTGGGTTTAGAGGGAATACCTCAACATAATAAAACCTATATACAACAAACCCATTATTAACATCATACTCAGTAGTGAAAAACTGAGCTTTCCCTTCACGATCAGGAACAAAAAAGATGTCCACTCTCACTACGTTTGTTCAATAGTACTAAGAATCCTAGCCACAGCAGACAAGAAAAAGAAATAAAAGACATTAAAACTGGTAAGGAAGAAGTAGAAATGGGGCACCTAAAAATTATATATACTATACAAAGAAAATCCTAAAGATTCCAACAAAAAAAACTATTAGAAGTAATAAATGAATTCAGTAAAGTTCTAAGATATAAAATTAAAATACAGATATCTGTTATATTTCTATACATTAATTACGAAGTAGTAGAAAGATAAATTAAGAAAACAATTCCATCTATATTTGCACCAAAAGGAATAAAATACCTAGGCATAAACTTAACTATGTAGGTGAAAGACTTGTATTCTGAAATGGATAAGACACTGGTGAAAGAAATTGAAGACAACACAAATGGAAAGATATTCTGTGCTCACAGATTAGAAGAATTAGTATTAAAATGTCCATACTACGTAGAGCAATCTGCAGATTCAATGCAATCTCTCTCAAGATACAAAGAACATTTTTCACAGAATTAGAACAAAGAATACTAAAATTTGCATGGAACCAAAAAGGCCCTGAATAGCCAAAGCAATTTTGAGAATGAAGAACAAAGCTGAAAGTTATCACAATCCCAGGTTTTAAATTTTATTACAAAGTTGTAATGATCAAAACAGTATGATTCTGACACAAAAATAGACTGAGAGATCAATGAAACAGAAGAAAGATCACAGAAATAAACCCACACTTGGTCAACTAATCAATAGCAAAGGAGGCAAGAAAATATGTTGGGGAAAAGACCAAGTCTTTAACAACTGGGGTTTGGAAAACTGGATAGCTACATGCAAAAGAATGATACTGGACCGCTTTCTTACACCGTACATAAAAATAAACTCAAAATGGATTAAAGACTTCAATGTAAGATGTGAAACCATAAAACTTTTAGAAGAAAGCATAGGCAGTAATCTTTGACACTGGCCTTAGTAACATTTTTCTGGGTATGTCCCCTCAGGCAAGGGAATCAAAAGCAAAAAGAAACTTCAGTGACTCCACCAAACTAAAAAGCTTTTGTACAGCAAAGGAAACCATCAACAAAATGAGAAAGCAATCTCCTGAATGGGAGAAGACATTTGCAAATGATACATCTGATGAATTAATATCCAAAATATATAAAGAACTTACACAATCCAATACCAAAACAACAACAACAACAACAAAACACACAATCCAATTAAAACATGGGCAGAGGACGTGAATAGGCATTTCCCAAGGAAGACATTCAGATGGCCAACAGACACATGAAAAGATGCTTAACATCACTCATCATCAGAGAAATGCAAATCAAAAACCTTATACCTGCTGGAATGACTGCTATCAAAAAGACATGAAACAAATGTTTGCAAGGATGTGGAGAAAAAGGAACCCTTGTACACTGTTGGTAGAAATGTAAACTGCAGCAGCCAGTAGGGAAAAAAGGATGGAGGGTCCTCAAAATAGAAATAACATATGATCCAGTAATTACACTGCTGGACATTTACGCAAAGAAAATGAAAATACTAAGTCAAAAAGATATGTGCACCCCTGTGTTTACTATAATATTATTTACAATAGCCAAGATATGGAAGCAACCTAGGTGTCCACCAATAGATGAATGGATAAAGAAGATGTGTGATATATTACAATGGAGTATTACTCAGTTACAGAAAAGAATGAGATCTTGCCATTGATGCCAATATGGACAGACTTAGAGGGTATTATGCGAAGGGAACCAAGACAAGGACAAATACCACATGATTTCACTAATATATGGAATTTAAAAACTAAACAAACAAAAGCAGAAACAGGACCATAACTATAGAGCACAATTTGGTGTTTGTCAGAGCAGCAGAGGACTTGCAGGGAGAGGATAAAAGGGGTAAAAGAGGAGTGGGTGATACAGGCTTCTAGTTAAGAAAAGGGTAATCATTGGGGATAAAACGTACAGCATCGGGAAAATAGGCAATGGTACTTTTAACACTGTTGTGTGGTGACAGATACGCTTGGGGCGATCACAGGATTACGTACAGAGCTGTCGAATCACTATGTTGTACACCTGAAACTAATGTGACATTTTATGTCAACTAAATTTCAATTAAAAATCATAAAATAAAACCCAACTCTCTTTTTTCCATTACAAAGGGAAATAAAGCCAAATGTTTCTAGGTAAAAGCAAGAGTTGGAGAAACATCATCACATCACTAATACTACTAATGAGGTCTTAAAACTTGCTTTTGGACCTCATCTGCCAAGGTCTTGTAGGTTAATAGCTGAGATTAATAAGCTTGCTGAATAGATAAGATGATTAACTAGCCTTCTTATTGCTATGACCAAACAACCTAAACACACACATACACAAAAAAACCAAACAAACAAAAAACCCCGGAAGAGAGATAGAGATCGGAAGTGAAACGTGTGATCTCTTTCTAGCAAGTAAACCTGTTTCCATTTAGGATGAAACTAATTGTGAAGTTTTTTTTCATTTGAACTCTGGCATCCTGTTTACAGCATTTTATACAAGGTTAGCTTTCTTCATTTCATTGCCTGTAATGTGGAAATAATTCAGCAACTGAACTTGCTGCTCCCCAGCAACCATAATGAAATCAATAATACTTCCCCAAGGAGGTTACATGTCTCAGGTCATTGGTGGTGTGACAGAGATGTCCCTATCTTTTATGAAAGCTAAGCTCTGCTTGGCAAATCTTTATGCACTTGGGAAATGCTCCCATGAATACTGGTATTTCGGAAACTGTGTTTTAGAAATACGCAGTACACATATACCCCTATATTAATTTTATGGGTCCTATATTATGATGCTCATTTTAAAACGAAAAATTAAACGAATGATCTCCCCCCCCCCTCTCTCTCAGGGAAGGGGAGATTCAGAGTTAAAACAAAAAAACCTTTTAACATTAAAAGTGATTGCTAAGTAAATGGAATTGGTTGTGACAGGTGTCTCATCGCAAGATGATTTCTATAGCTGATTTTCTGTGAAGAACTTCCATGTTTAGCACAATATTGCTACAATAATTCAAGTGCATTTGTTAATTCACTTTTGCTTGGCAAGTTCACAGTCTGAATTAGTACATATTCAGGAGCAAACCAAAAGATGCACAGATCAATTAGTTTTGGATGCTTTCAAAATATCATTTAATGGGGTGCCAGGGTGGTGCACTCATTTAAGTGTCCAATTCTGGGATTCAGCTCTGGTGCTGATTGCAGGGTCACTATAATGAGCCCTGTGCTTGGCTCTGTGTTCAGTGTGGGGGTCTGCCTGAAACAACCTCTCCCTCTCCCTCTGTCCCTCCCCTGCCATGCTCACTGTTTCTCTCCAAAATAAGTAGATCTTTAAAATAATATCATTCAAGGGCACCTGGGTGGCTCAGTTGGTAAAGCAACTGCCTTCAGTTCAAGTCATGATCCCGGAGTCCTGGGATCAAGGCCCACATCAGGCTCCCAGCTCTATGGGGAGACTGCTTTTCCCTCTGACCTTCTCCTCTCTCATGCTCTCTCTCAAATAAATTAAAAAAAATTTCAAAACTAAAAGCAATATTAATATTCAAGCCAATTAATGTTTTCTCATAAGCTAGAAGCATTGTGATTCCTGAAATGACCCATTCCTGAAATATGGATTATATACAGTCATTGTCAACAAAGTTATGTACGAGAAATCTCTTTTGTTTGATTCATGTAGTCCACCAGTGCTCACTGCAAAAATATGCAATTGAGATCTATACGGGGAGAGCACAGGGAGCATCTAAATATATGGAGATGGGGTATAGTGGGCTGAACAGTGGCTCCCAAAATGGTCTGTGTCCTAAGCCCCAGAAACTATGAGTGTGAATCTACCTAGAAAAAGTTCTTTGCAGATGTAATTAAGGATCTTCCGATAAGAGGATCATCTTGGATTATCTGAGTAGGACCTAAAGCCAATCTTGAGTGTCTTTAATAAGACTGAGGCAGAGGGAAATGAGACATTACCACGGGGGAGAAGTCATGTGAGGACGGAGGCAGAAATGGGAATCACATGCAGGAATGGCAGAGATTTTCCTTACACCTACCACAGGGAGTGTATCCCTACCAAGTTTTGGGCCTTAAGCCCCTTAATTGTGAGAGAACAACTTTCTGTTGCTTTAAGCCATCAAATTTGTGATAATTTGTTAGGGCAGCTTCAAGAAGCTAAGGCATCAGGTTTTTGTTCTCCTGCTATGTGAACCTGGGGAAAAGTATTTGTGTAAGCCTCAGTTCCTTTACCTTTTGAAAAGTATCTTTCTAAACTATATAACGAAAATAATAATAATAATATCAATTAATATCATTAACACACCACCATCATTTGTATAACTCCTTACAATAATCCTGAGGGTTGTGTTATAAAACACTTATTAAGTAATATTCTCAGAGAAGTCAAATGGCTCATCCTTGTTGAAACAGGGAGTTTGTAGAGACTCAACCCTCGATCTTCCTATTCTCCTTTTGTCATTGAATAGATCAGACATTTAGGACACTGTGATAGCTCTGGTGATGTGGAGTTTACAGTCAAGCAGGGAGGACAAGTGTTCAGTGAGCAAATAAATCCAGTCTCATTTGAATTTTATACATAAACCAAAGTAATAATAGCTGTTCCTTGTGCAAATTAGTGGTGGCAGATGCTGATTATCATCAAGTATTTATCTCTTTAGTGTAGAAAGTTTGCACCAAAGATAAGATCTTCCATGGAGCAGAAAAAAGTCAAGAAAATGTACAAGTTCTAGACGGCATGAAGGGAGAAGTCACTGGTCATTGAAGTGCTTTTGTGGAAGGTAACTTGTTTTATGATAAATATCAAACTCACTACGGTTCAACAAAAAGGTGTTGGATAAATCCATACAATAATCACAGAAAGCAAAGCAACTTTCATGGACTTACGGCCCAAAGACTGGTTTGCCTAGCATGTTAAACAGAAAGTTCTCAAGCAGAACATCTCACAGTACGTTTGTCAGCCAGGGGCCTGAGTCACATAGAGCACATCTGCCCACTTAGTCCCTTCCTTTGCATGCTTGACCAGTTCTGTTCCTCTGCCTTCTGAGGAGGTTGTGAAGTGACTATCCTTGAAGGTCTTTAAAAAAAAAAAAATAGCAAGCATCTGTTGTAGATGGCTCAGTCATTCACCTGATGGAAAGAAGCAAGCTGGCCTAGCTGATCTCCCGAGATCTATAATGGCTTGATGTCTCTTTCATTTTAGTTCACTTAGCCACAGTTGAATCACTTCAAATGGTCACAAGTACTGAAGGGGGAATCTGACCCAGAGAAACAGTAGCACCGAGAACATAGGAATCTGATAAACTGAGGTTCGGATTCTAACTTCACCATATACTGTGTGACTCCAGATAAATGACTTCACTTGGCTTACCATAGGCTTTCTCATTTTTAAAAGAGATAATGATTTTTCTCCCCTAAAGATGAAGTGAGATCATGCTTGTACATTGCGTAACCTGGCATCCGGTAACTGCTAAGCACTAGATGGCAACTGCTCCTAATATCCATAATCATCATCGTTATTAGCTCCACCTTCTCATAGAAAAAGCTACCTCACTTAATAAATTTTACCAAATGGGTAGAAACCATAAATATTTCCCTCGTTTGATGGAGCCGGAATCATCAGTTGGGTTCAAAATGAAAAATTCACTGTGCAACTAGACACGTACCTTTCCAATTCTTTTCTAGTTTAGTTTCTTTTTCCCTTTGCCTCTCTACATTGTTTTTTGGATTCCCTCTGTTTTCCATCAGAAGGAAGCTTGTGAGTTGCATCTACTTAGGTAATCATGTCAGGGCTAAGACCTCTCAGGCATGACAACTTAATTAACAACAATAATAACTAAACAGTAGTCCATATTTTACATGTGTCAGATACTTAGTGCTTGCAACTGCCTCATGGGTTAGGTACTGGTGTTACCATTACTGCTGTTATTACTGTTTCATAGATGAGGAAACAGTTCAGAGTAAAGGATCTGCCCAGAGGTGTACAGCTATAAAGGGGAATCAAAATTTGATCCTATACCATGTAGTTCTAGAGACGTCTTTCAAATGGTCAGACAAATTTCTAGGGATCCTGAGTCAATATCATTAAGACTAAAAGGATACAACATCACACAGAGTGAAGATCTGATTGGCACTCTGGGGAAATTCTTAAAGCATAAAAAGAAAAAAATATATGTGGATGTACAGACAGAATCAACTTTTTTTCCTTCTTGATTGTCATGTCCCTGAGCAACTGATATGTTGAATGTGGTAGACCAAAAGGATGGGAGAATCAACCCAAGATGTGTTGTGCCTGCCAAACATAATGATTAAAATGCTTTCAAACACTGAATATTATAAACACTGAATACTATAAAAAGAGCATACTTACTCTGGTCTAGCACAGCTTTCACCTCTCTATGGGCTTATATCCATCCCTATGATCCACCCATTCATGCTACCTATATGGGCTCTATGTGGGTTTGGGTTTCTAACTTCTGAGAGAGCAATAAATAGTGTTGGTTGTTATTATCTTTATTTTCTAAATGTCTGCAAGTAAATATTTCAGCAGGCAATCAGGTGACTATAACCAATCCATATAATCTAAAATTTTAAATCATGGTACAATAGTCTATTCTCTGACAAATATATACCCAGAAAACCGGAAAGGGTTATGGTTAATCAAAACCTATACTGACGTTTCCAGAGGAATTATGCATGGCACCTTTATTATAAATATTGTAAAATGAAAAAGAAGCAAGAAAATTACAGAGTTCAGCCAACTAGAGAATGGATTCGTCATGAACATTCATTAAATGTCAACCTGGTGGATTAGGAACAGCAGTAATTATCCTGCAGTGATCAAATGATATCTCAATATGCCAAAAATGAATTTTTTAATGTAACAATTCTTTTATAGTCTTCAGTTCAAGTGCTGTATTTAAAAAAAAAAAGATTTTACTTATTTATTTGAGAGAGAGAGAACACATAAGAGAGAGAGAGAGAGTGAGAGAGAGAGAGGGAGCATGAGCAGGGGAAGGGGCAGAGGGAGAAACAGGCTTCCTGCTGAGGAGGGAGCCCAATGCAGACTTGATCCCAGGACCCTGAAATCATGACCTGAGCTAAAGGCAGATGCTTAACCAACTAAGTCCCTTAGGTGCCCCCAAATGCTGTCTTATAATGGACACATAAAATTGGTTTGAATTTTCCTAAGCATTAGAAACTTTACAGCATTAATATTGGTATTTTCAAGTAATCCCTAGAGAAAAGTTTTAAAAAGTTTAAAAGCCTGGGGCACCTGGGTGGCTCAGTTAGGTGACTGCCTTCCTTCAGGTCATGATCCTGGGGTCTTTGGATCGAGCTCCATGTCAGGCTTCCTACTCAGCAGGGAGCCTGCTTCTCCCTCTCCTCCCACTGGGCTCTCTCTTGCTATCTCTCTTTCTTTCTCAAATAAATAAATAAAATCTTTTTTTTTTTTTTTAAAGGTTAAAAGACTGAATCCTACAGAGAAAAATCACAATTACTTTCTATTTCCTTTGGCTACTACCTCCTCCTCTTCTAATACTTAGATCCCCATGAAAACCTCAATGGCATACCTCTGGAGATAAAGTAGGGGGATAGTGTGAAAAACATAGGCATAATGAGGGAAAGGGAGAACAGGAAACCCTAATAATGGCATTGGGACTTCAGCTAACAATTGTGACTTTCAAGATGCATTGCACCAAGAGCCTCAATTGCCTTTGCCTTTATAATTAGGAAAATGGATCAGTGTTCTAAGGGATCTTTTACATAGCCAAGTAAACTCATGGATCAAGCCAGGACATTTAACAGAAACACAAAACTGATTTCAGGTCACTCTTTTATCCTAAGACTATAATCTCCCTTAAAAGCACTTCATAAACATCAAGTTGCTTTTCCTCACCACAGCGCTTTAGGATACATCCTCTTTTTCTTTTCTTTATTATGGATTAAAGAGCAGAGAGATAAAGAAAAGTAGTAGCTTAACCTGGAAACAATGGGGAATGAGCACTGAAATGGTTTTCAAAGTAAAGTGGTACTGACTTTTGGTCCCTGAACTGAATCATGACACCTGGTCTCCTGTCTGCCCTGTGGTGTATCATAACTTCTTAGAAAAACAGCCAGAATTCTCTGGAGGTTAGGCTAATTATTTGTTAGTAAGGGAGGCAGGACCTGCCGTGAACTATATATATTCCTTCCCATAAATAAAATTTTAAAATCCATACAATCAGAAAGTAGGAATCAGTTATGGATGTATATTTTGAACTCCTTATTGTTACTAGGAAACCATTTAATGCAAAGGAGCTTTGAAGGAAGACTAAGAGGGTTAATACATTGCTCCCAGCTATCTTACTCACTTCACGCATACATCTAGGATATAGCTTAGACCTGATTCACAGTACAGTATTATTGTTTTGTCTTCTTTTCATTTTTTTAACTTTGTGAAGTGTTTTATATTCATTTTGTTAATGATGATAAACTTAAAAGATGGCAGAGTATTTCCCCCATAGTTTTAAAAGGAGGTTTCAAATGAAGGTTATAGAAGAATAAAGAATATAAATAGTATTTACTAAATTCAGCAAGTTTGAACTCACCGGAATTAAGATTAAAAGCACCTTTACTCCTTGTTTAGGTTTCTGGCAGATACTCTATTTCGATTGATCTTATGGCATATTGGTTTCTTTCTTCCTTATTTGAGGCAAAGCACTCCATGTATATTTCTTTTTATTTCTCCTCTCCCTACTCATTTGAGATCATATCTAATTGGCAGGATCATATCTAATTTTCCTCTTGCTTTTCAGAGTTCCTAGTACAGTGTCATGTGCTCAGTTGGTATTTAAATATAGATCAAAATATCCTACTTAACCTGGGCTTGTAATTGTGAGTGATAATTAAAATCGGCAAAGAATTGAGACTGACTCAAGTTTATAATGCAGAAACTGTAAAGAAGATTATTTAATTCTGTATGATAAACAGCATCACAACTTTCCCTCTCAGGAAATGAAAATGTATTATTACAGGTATGAAAGTGGTACATTTTCCACCAATGCAAAGATGGAATTTTAAGAGCATGAGTATGTATGGGCCTATACCAAGACTAGAAACATACTTGTTTACAGGAGTAAAAAACAAACATTAAATGAATAAGGTAGAGTTTAACTGCATAACACATTAAAGGCTAAAGTGGTTAGAAGAATGTACCTGATCTAGAGTAGCTCAATGGCAGCAATGGTTGCTAGAAATTCTGTCTTTAAGAGAAGTTTGACTGCGGTAGAGATTCCCATTTTAGGCAAATTAGATTTTAAACTAAAGACGGTAGTCAGAGATAAAGAAGGACACTACATCATTCTTAAAGGGTCTATCCACTAAGAAGATGCAACAATTATATTTATACCCCCAAGATGAGAGCAGTCAACTACATAACACAACAGTTAATCAAGATAAAGAGTCACGTTGATATGATCAACGTTAGGTGATCTTAACATGCCACTCTCAGTAATAAGTCATCCAAGCAGAAAATCAACAAAGAAACAAGAGCATTGAATGACACATAGGACCAGATGAACCTCATAAATTTACACAGAACATTCCATCCTAAAACAACAGAATATTCATTCTTCTTGAGTGCACATGGAACTTTCTCCAGAATAGACCACATACTAGGTCACAAATCAGGGCTCAACTGATACTAAAATATTGAGATTATTCCCTGCATATTCTCAGACCACAATACTTTGAAACTGGAACTCAACCACAAGAAAAAGTTTGGAAGGAATTCAAACACTTGGAAGTTAAAGACCACCCTACTTAAGAATACTTTGAAACTGGAGCTCAACCACAAGAAAAAGTTTGGAAGGAATTCAAACACTTGGAAGTTAAAGACCACCCTGCTTAAGAATATTTGAATCAACCAGGAAAACAGAGAAGAACTTAAACAATTCATGGATGATAATGAAGACACATTGGTCCAAAACCTATGGGATATGGCAAAGGAGGTCCTAAGAGGGAAATACATAGCTATCCAACCCTCCCTCAAAAAATTGAAAAATCCAGAATACACCAAATCTCTTTACATCTTGAAGAACTGGAAAATCAACAACAAACTAAGCCAACTCCACACACAAGAAGGGAAATAATCAAGATTAGAGCAGAGATCAATGAGATAGAAACTAGAGATACAGTAGAACACATCAAGGAAACTAGAACCTGGTTTTTTGAGAGAATCAGTAAGATCAATAAACCACTGGCCAAACGAATCCAAAAGAAAAGAGAGAGGACCCAAATTAATAAAATAATTAATGAAAAGGGAGAGATCACTACTAACACCAAGGAAATAGAAACAATCATCAGAAAATATTATCAAGAGTTATATGCCAATAAGTTAAGCAACCAAGACAAAATGGTTGTATTCCTAGAAACCTATAAACTTCCAAAACTGAATCAGGAAGAAACTGACAACTGGAAAAGACCAATATATAGTAAAGAGATTGAAGCAGTGATCAAAAACCTCCCAAAAAACAAGAACCAAGGATCTGATGGATTCCCTGGAGAATTCTACCAGACATTCAAAGAAGAAATAATACCTATTCTCCTGAAGCTGTTTCAAAAAAATAGAAACAGAAGGAAAACATCCATACTCTTTCTATGAAGCCAGCATTACCCTGATCCCCAAACCAGGCAAAGACCCCACCAAAAAGGAGAATTTCAGACCAGTATTCCTAATGAATATGGATGCCAAGATTTGCAACAAGATCCTAGCTAATAGGATTCAATAGTACATTAAAAAGTTTATTCACCATGACCAGGTGGGATTTATATGTGGGATACATGGGTGGTTCAACATTCACAAATCAATGTGATAGAACAAATCAATAAGAGAAAAGAGCCACATGGTCTTCTCAATTGATGCAGAAAAAGCTTTTGAGAAGATGCAGATCCATTCCTGAATAAAATGATTCAAAGTACAGGGATAGAGGAAACATTCCTCAACGTCATAAAATCTATGAAAACCCCACAGTGAATACCATCCTCAACACAAGGATATCCACTCTCACCACTGTTGTTTAACATAGTACTAGAAGTCCTAGCAACAGTAATCAAACAACAAAAAGAAATAAAAGGTAATCAAATTGGCAAAGAAGAAGTCAAACTCTCTCTCTTCACAGATGACATGATACTTTATATGGAAAATCCAAAAGACTCCACCCTGAAACTACCAGAATTCATACAGCAATCAAGTAATGTGGCAGGATACAAAATCAATGTACAGAAATCAGGTGCTTTCTTTTACACTAATGATTAAAATATAAAAAGGACAATTAGAGAGTCGATTCCACTATTGCACTAAGAACCATAAGATACCTGGGAATAAATGTAACCAAAGAGATAAAGGATCTGTACTCAAGGAACTACAGAACAGTCATGAAAGCAATTGAAGAAGACACAAAAAGATGGAAGACCATTCCATGTTTATAAATTGGAAGAATAAACATTGTTAAAATGTCTATACTGCCCAGAGAAATCTATACTTTCAGTGCCATCCCAACCAAAATTCCACAGCATTATTTCAAAGATTTGGAACAGACAATCCTAAAATTCATATGGAACCAGAAGAAACCCCGGATTGCTAAGGAAATGTTGAAAAAGAAAAACAAAACTGGGGACATCACATTGCCTGATTTCAAGCTTTCCTATAAAGCTGTGATCACCAAGACAGCATGGTACTGGAACAAAAACAGACACATAGACCAGTGGAACAGAGTATAGAGCCCAGGTATGGACCTTCAACTCTGTGGTCAAATATCCTTCAACAAAGCAGGAAAAAATAAGTAGTGGAAAAAAGACAGTCTCTTCAATAAATGGTGCTGGGAAAATTGGACAGCTATGTGTAGAAGAATGAAACTCAACCATTCTCTTACACCATACACAAAGATAAACAAAATGGATAAAAGACCTCAATGTGAGGAAGGAATCTATCAAAATCCAGAGGAGAACATAGGCAGTACCTCTTCAACATCAGCCTCAGCAACTGTTGGTGGGAATGCAAGCTAGTGCAGCCACTTTGGAAAACAGTGTGGAGATTCCATAAGAAATTAAAAATAGAGCTATCCTATAACCCTGCAATTGCACTACTGGTTATTTACCCCAAAGACACAGATGTAGTGAAAAGAAGGGCCATCTGTACCCCAATGTTCATAGCAGCAATGGCCACAGTCCCCAAACTGTGGGAAAAACCAAGATGCCCTTCAACAGATGAATGGATAAAGAAGATATGGTCCATATATACAATGGAGTATTATGCCTCCATCAGAAAGGATGAATATCCAACTTTTCTATCAACATGGACAGGACTGGAGGAGATTATTCTGAGTGAAATTAGTTAAGCAGAGAGAGCCAATTATCATATGGTTTCACTTACTTGTGGATCATAAGGAATAACACGGAGGACACTGGGAGATGGAGAGGAGAAGGGAGTTGGGGGAAATCGGAGGGGGAGACAAACCATGACAGACTGTGTGTTCTGAGAAACAAACTGAGGATTTTGGAGGAGGGGGGTGATGGATTGGGTGATCCCGGTGGTGGATATTATGGAGCGCACATATTGCATGGAGCACTGGGTGTGGTACATAAAAAATGAATTATGAATCACTGAAAAAAATAAAGTTAAATTAAAAAAAAATAAAAAGAGAAGCTTCAAGTCCAGATTATCTTTCAGAGAAACTACTTCTAAAAATCCTTTATTCTTAGTCAGAATCCCAAATATAAAACAAAAAAAGAGCTAATTCATACTGAATCAAATCAATAAGAACCCTTTGGAAGTCATAAAGGTGTTTACTAAATGAACAGATTGGGGGTGAGGAATTAGTTTCACAGAGCCTAACAGCCATAAATGATCTCTTACACTGAAAAGATACATGTATTCAGGCACTGAATGTGTAATACAAGAAATGACATTAATAGTACTTACTATAGTTTGAAATGAAAATATTTAGAATCATTCTGTTTCAACTTGGTCCTGACAATGTAGATTTATAGGGCAATTAGTTCTGTTTTGTTTTGCTTTAAAGATTTTATTTATTTATTTGACACAGAGAGAGATCCCAAGTAGGCAGAGAGGCAGGCAGAGAGAGGGGGGAAGCAGGCTCCCTGCTGTGCAGAGAGCCTGATGCGAGATCCATCCCAGGACTCCGAGACCATTACCTGAGCCGAAGGTAGAGGCTTAACCCTCTGAGCCACCTTGGTGCCTTTAGGGCAAACAGTTTTATCTATTTCTCATATACAATACTCTCATATATAATGCTCAGAATATAAATCAGAAATATATACCACAACAAGCATCATAATCAATGATGAAAGACTGTAAGCTTTTCCTCTAAGATCGGGAGTAACACAAGAATGCCCATGCTCACCACTCCTATTTACCATAGTACTAGAAGTCTTAGTTAGATAAATCACGTAAGAGCAAAGATAAAGGCATTAGAATTAGAAAGGAAAAAGTAAAACTATTTCTATTTGCAGATGAAATGACTTCATATACAGGAAGTCCTAAAGACTCAGCCAGAAAAACTGTTAGAACTAAGCAAGAAATTCAGTAAAGTTGTAAGATACAAAAATAGCATACAAAAATCTGTAGTGTTTCTATACAACAGCTGAAAAAAAGGATAATGAAATTGATTCCATTTACGATAGCATTAAAAATTGTACAATACTTAGGAAGAAATTTAACCAAGAAGATGAAAGATCTCTACTCTGAAAACTGTAAGAAATTGATGAAAAGGCTCAAAGAAGATAAAAATAAATGGAATAGTATCCTATGTTAACATTGGAAGAATTAATATTAATTAATTAATATTGTTAAAAAATTTCAATACTACTAAAAGTCAGCTGTGGATTTAAACCAGATACTCACATGTAAAAGAATAAAATTAGACACCCCTATCTTACATCCCTTAGAAAAATTAACTCAAAATAAGTTAAAGACTTAAATGTAAGACCTGAAACCATAATACTCTTAGAAAAAAACATGGGAAAAATCTCCTTGACGTGAGTCTTAGTAGTGATTTTTTGGAAACAGACCTAAAGCATAAGTAACAAAAACCAAACCAAAACAAAAAGCTGGTGATGTTTAATCAAACTAAAACACTTCCACAAAGCAAAAGAAATTATCAGCAATGTGAAAAGACAACTGATGGAATGGGGAAAAAAATATTTGCAAACCATGTATCTGATAAGGAATTAACATCCAAATATATATATGTATATATAAAAAAAACTTGTATAACCCAATAGCCAAAAAAACCAAATCGTCCAATTAAAAATGAATGAAGGACTTGAAAATCTATTTCTCCAAAGAAGATAAATGAATCACCAACAGGCACATGAAAAGATGCTCAACATCACTAACCATAAGAGAAATGCAAATCAAAGCCACAATGAGATATCATCTCATCTCTGGTAGAATGGCCATTATAAAAAAGACCATGAGAAAACAAATGCTGGCATGGATATAAGAAAACAAACTCTTGTACACTGTTGGTGGGAATATAAATTGATGTAGCCACTATGGAAAACAGTATGAAGATTCCTCAGAAAATTAAAAATAGAACTACTATATGATCCAGCAAATCCATTTCTGGGAATATATCCAAAAGGAACAAATATACTAACTCAAAAAGATACCTTTGCATGCTCAGGTTCATACCAGCATTATTTATAATAGCCAGACATGGAAACAACCTAAGTGCCCAATGACGGATGAATGGATAAAGAAGTCATCACACACACACACACACACACACACACACACACACACACTGATATTGTCCAGCTGTAAAAACAAGGAAATCTTATCATTTGCAACAGCACAGGTGGACCTTGAGAGTATTATGTTAAGTGAAATAAGTCAGACAGAGAAAGACCAATACTGAAAAATCTAACTTACATGCAGAATATAATAAGTAAATCTCCACTAAAGCCATTTTTAAAAATCAGGTTTATGGTTACCAAAGATGGGAAGTGGAAATGATAGAAAGGTGGTCAAAAGGTATAAACCCAGAGTTATAAGATGAATAAGTACTAGAATGTAATACAACATGATGATTGTAGTTAATGGTGCTATAGGATATTTAGGAAAGTTGTTAAGAGAGTAATTCCTGGAAGCAGTTCAAAATGGCAGCGTAAGAAGATCCTGAACTCCCCTCCTCCCACCAACACAATAAATCCACAGCTACATATAAAATAAATTCACTGAAAACTAACTGAACAGTCCTCCACAACAGAGTATGAAACGGTCAGGTCTGGATCATAGGAGAGGCAGAAATGGGGTTCTGTCACCCTGGTGCAGTGATACACTGTAGGGAGGAAATCTAACAAATACAGAGTTTCTCCTCTGAGGGGTAGAGGGGTTTATGCCCAAATCAGGGATTTCAACAATTGGCAAATATAAGAGAGATGAGTCTCCAAATCATTTGGCTTTGAAAAGCAAAGGGATTTATGTCCAGGAGAACCATAGGGTTCCAGGGAACACACTATGCTCTTAAAAAGCTTTGGAGCATACACACTCCCCCTAGAACCCAGCACAAAAGTAGCAATTTGAAAAGTTCATGGATCATACAGGAATTACACTCACCTACCATTCTTAAAGCATTTGTCAGAAAGACAGGAGCCTCTTAGGGCTCTCTTTGGGGGGAGCTGCTGGCATGTTGCAGTTTATGTTCTCCCTCTACCTTGCTAGTGCTGCCATTGGAAGGTCCCATTTTGGTACTCTCCCTCTAACCTGATGTGGTGGTGGGTGTGTACTATGCCTGTGCAAATGCAAATTAAAGCCACAGTGAGGCACCACCTCACATCTTTCAAAATGGCTCTTATTGAAGGATAATAGATACCAGGTGGGTGAGGATGTGGGGAAAAGGGAACCCTCCAGCACTGTTAGTGGGAATATAAATTGGTACAGACACTTTGGAGAACAGTATGGAATTTCCTCAAATAATTAAAAATATAAGGGGTACTTGAGTGGCTCCGTTGGTAGAACATGCGGCTCTTGACCTCAGGGTTGTGAATTCAAGCCCTCCACTGAGCATAGAACTTACTTTAAAAACGTTTTTAAGTACAACTACCATAAGATCCAGCAATTCCATTTTGGGGTATTTATCCAAAGTAAACCAAAACACTAATTCAAAAATATATGTGCTCTCTATGTTCACTGAAGCACTCTTTATAATAACCAAGATATGGAAACAACCTAAGTGATGATCTGTGGATGAATGGATAAAGAAAATGTGGGACACATCCCCCCACACCCCCCACACACAGTGGAAATACTACTCAGCCATTTAAAAAAAAGGAAGAAAGAAAGAAAGAAAGAAATCTTGCCTTTCCGACAACATGGATGGACCTTGAGGCAATCATGCTAAGTAAAAGAAGTCAGACAGAAAAAAGACAAATACCATATGATTTCATCTTTCTGTGGAATCTAAAATTAACAAACAATACAAAACAAGGGAAAACTCATGGATGTGAGAACAGATCAGTGATGGCCAGAGGGGATGGGGAGGTGGAGGGTGGGTGAAAAGGGTGAAGTGATCAAGACGTACAAACTTACAGTTATGAAACAAGCCATGGAGATGTAACGTATAACATGGTGACTATGGTCAATAATATTGTATTGCAAACTTAAAGGATGCTAAGAAAGTGAATTTAAAAGTTCCCATCACAAGGAAAAAAAATATGTAACTTCATATGGTGACAGATGGCAATAAGATTTACGTGTTGATCATTTTGCAATGTATACAAAAGTCAAATAATTATATTGTACACCTGAAACTAATGTAACGTTTTATGTCAATTACAAAAAGAAAAAAAGAGAGCAGATCTTGAGAACTCTTGTCACAGGAGAAATTTTTCTTTCATTTTCATTGTATTTATATGAAATGATGGATGTTAACTAAAGCTACTATGGTAACCATTTCATAATATATATAAATCAAATCATCATGCTGTACACCTTAAACTTATATAGTGATGTATATCAGTTACTTCTCAATAACACTAAAAAAATATAAACCTGTTTCTTTCTCTTTGCAGTGTATGTATTATTATACCCATTCGTGTGAAGGGAACATTGAGGTTCTGAGAAAATTATATGACTTACCCCAAATTAGCCACATCTACTAAGTGAAAGAAACACCATATGAATGCTGATAGGCCTCACTCCAAAGTTTCTCCTCTTACTTCCCTTTTCCTCTGGCATAATTATTCAAAAAAAGTAAAACTGACCTCTAATTAATAATCAACTGCCAGCAAAGAAAGTCCCTGAATTTTTTCAAAGTCCCAATCACTTCAAAGTGTTGATGTCAATGAAACTATTACTCTGACTCCCTGCCCCCCAAATAAAAGTCACAGAAACATGGCCTGCTTTCTGACAAAGCTTTCATTGCCAATTATATTTAAAACAATAACTTTGTTGATCATTTAATCATCTGAAGTAAAGAAATGCCACTATGGGGCATTAAGAGGCTAACACAGCAAAGAATCTGAGCGGCAATTATAATTTGTTTCTTAGCAACTAATAGTGAAAGTTATAAAGTTGATTCTACCACATCTATAAAAGGGAGCATTACAGCCTTGGGAATATTGCGACAGTCCTTAACAGTATAATGTTGTGAGTAATTTGCTTTTGCTACTATCATAGATAAATTATTTCGGATCTGCTTGGTCAAAGCTCTAAAGAATTCTCATTAAAAGTCAGCTATTATTGTGTGTGTTGTTTTCTTCTCCTCTCTCCCACATTATACTGAACCCAACTGTATTGGTTATTCTGTGTGTTGTAATACATTGAAAAGAATCAGCATGATAAAAACAGATTCGTTTAATAACTGGGGGAAAGAAGTTCATCACTGTAATAGTTCCATTTCCTGTCTGAAACAGCACTTATTAAATGTAGTCATGGTTGGAGTAAATTAAAAATTTTATAATGGATATGAGGGAGAGCAAGAGAGATTGTAAAGGGTTCTATCCATGATATATGGGGAAAAACAGTAGTGAATTTTGAGTGGTCTTAGGTCTGAGAGCTTACAAGATTTTCAGGCACAGATTTGTTTTTGAAAGATCATATTGGTGGCTCATGTTTTGGGAACAGAAATTGTCTGGCCTAGAGGAATACTATTCAATTAATCAAATTTAAAATCTTAAAAATAATCATACCATCATTCTCTCTTACATACACTTGGGATACAGATGATATGAAGAATTTCTGAAATAGATTTTTCTTAAAACTAGAAGATAGGTACTATCAAGAAAAAAATACTACATTAAAATACAAAATAATAGGTTGATCTGCAGTGCAGATCACTGACTGACAAACATCTAGTTTAGGAGCATTTATGTACTTAGGGACATCTGGAAATATGTTGGTCATTTTGGAAAGAATTTGTATATATATGTATAACATATATTAGAACTGCCTGCTTGAGAATGTCTTGGGCAAGCCCTTTTGACATGCTGTGTATTAGAAATCCTGCACTGCAGATCAACAGAGCCCACTGGGCTGCTTACTTTTGAGGAGACTTGGTTTATAGTAACTGAGGAAGAATAATCTGAGTTACCTGAACTGAGGCATCAATTGGTCTTCCTGCCCTTTGATGCTGCCAGAGAGGGTGAGGCACACTGGCCTGGCCTCAGATGGGTAATCGATGCCAGGCACATTAACTAAAGCAAACCCTTATTCAGCCAAGGACTGATGAACAGCTATACTTCCTGGTAGAGGCTCCAAACACAGTACTGGAAATATTAGTTGAAGATGTTTCCAGCAGTAACCGTGACTCTTACTATCTTTAATCCCTCTTCACTACATTTAGGGAAAAAAGCCCACCTATATATAAGGTGCTGAGTAGTCTTATTTTTTTCTCCTTAGAAGTAATCATGAATGAAATAATTTCTATTTAAATAATATATATTTTTTTATTTTCTTGAAAACATAAAGGATCCTTAGACTCAGATTTATCATGTCTCTCAGAATAAAATTAAGGATTCCCAATATATCACATATTTTTTGGTTGCTACATCATTTGCCTAAAAGATCAAATGATGAGGCTAAGTCTATTTCCAGTTAGCAAACAGGGATAACCTAGGTCTTTGCACTCAATGGGCTCAGCAAAACTTATTAAATGAAATGTAATGCAGTGTACACCTACATTAAATCAAATATTTATTGAGCACTGGCTCTCTAGTACAAAGCATGGGTACTAGGATATCAAAGATAAGGAAGACACAATCCCCTTCCCTTAAAGAATTCATAGTCTATCGAGTCCACTGAGGGCAGAGGGCAAAGTTTCACAGTAAAGATGCTATGATACAAGTATGTATAAAATGTAAGGCATAAAGCGGAGTGTTCCAAAGAACACTATCTCCATCAACAAATATCTGCTAGGTGTCTGTATGAGTCAGGTCCAATGCTAGGCGTTGCTATCACTGAAGCTGTGAATATAAAAGAAAAGTTCCTACCCTCACGGAGCTTATATTATAGTGAAGGAGACATGCACTAACTTAGTAAATAAGAACAAAATGAAATGATCAGAAAGTATGATGATTATTGCTATGTTGGAAGATTTTTTAAAGTTATAGAGGGTGGTCAGAAATAGTGTGCTGCCACAGGTACCCCACATACAGAAGAAGGGGTAAGAGGGCAAGGATGGGAACAAAAGAGGAGCAGAAGGAATATGGCTTGAAACAGATATGCAAAAAAGAACTGGCTGGAAATAAAAACACTAAGCAGTATCAGAGTTCTGAAACAAGCCAAAGCAGTGTTCTAAAAGAATCCATGTGAACATTTAATTGTTACAGTGACTGTACAGAGCATATGGATCATATCATACAAGATTAATGCTTTTAAGATGCAAAAGCAAACCATCACTTATGCCTGTTGGAAAGTCATTACTGTCCCACAGAGCATATGATGAATAAAGAGCACCAGCAGGTGGCTGGGTGAACTTTACAAGCAGAACCAGTCTCTTGTGAAGTTGAAACAGCCATCTCTACTTCCAAAGAGAGCTGTATGGCTGAAGGAGAACCGACAAGAATCCTGGGAATCTTGCAAGAACAACAGGCTGTTTTGTAAATCTTTCCCTAAAAACACTGGTTTCATGTTTTAGCTGGTTAATGAAAACAAGAAAATAGTATTAAATAAACACCTTTAAACCAAGTGATGTTGCCTCATACACTATAGTCACATATTGGTTCCCAAACTCCTCTAACAGTCATCCTTTCTCTAATCTTTCCAAATAAAAGCAAAGAGAAAAACTTGCTAGGATGAAAAAGAATCCTATGTTCTGTTTTGCTGCCTTACTCCCTCCCCTTCTATGTTTGGCTCACAGGACAAAGTTTGGTGTTTTCTGAAGGATTTCTAAAACTCAAAATATATAAAATATCAGTTGGTGTCTAGATTTGACAAGAGCTACCAGAGTGAAGTGTAACCATTATTTGTCAGTCAGTTCGTAGAGGAAAGGAGTCCTTCCTTCACTTTGGTGTGTGCAAGCAGAAAATGAGCGACTAGTTACTTTGAAGGTAGAGAACAGAAGGGAAATGCAACATCAGAGTGATGGGAAAGAGAGAAAGAAGAATTGCTGTGGAAATGGTAGGCTGATCAGAAAGCAACAAGATTGGCATATAAAATGCAGACAGAGGAGCAGCACTGACATTCCTTTTCCGGATTAGCACTTGTCTCATTCAGAAGCCGACTGGGTTGAGATGAAAACTTCATTATTACCCACCACCAGAATTTCAGTAACCACCTAAGCTCTCAATGCCTGCGTGTTGTTCAGTCTCATCTTCATGCATAATCAGACATGTATCATCTTTCTGAGGTCTTCCTCCACTTTCCAGGTGTTCTTAAATAATTCTGCAGCACTGTGCCACGGAAAATACCCAATAAGAATGGTTAATTTCCTTCCCTATCTACTTATAAGAGCAGAGTATAAAACAGAACTCAAACGAGTTAATACCATCATAAAATACAGTACCATCTTTAAACTTGAACAAAACTTAAGTCAGTATTACTAATGAATGAAAATTCTATCTTTTAACTTGCAGTCTCTGCCTATTAAAATATGCAAATTTCTGTCAATTTGAAAAAAAAATAATAAAGCAAAACCTCCTTTGACTCTATATTCCTTTTAGCTATGTCCCTCTCTTTTTTCTTCTTTTGGTGTGACCTTGCTTCCTCGACTTCCTCACTTCCTGTCTACTCTTCAGTTCACGTATACTTCACCTTCATCTGGATACTGTCCTCAGTTCTACCTGAAATCACTCTATCACTCTGGCAAATCAAGTCTGTATTGCCAGACCCAGTAGGCATTTTTCATTTCTTTTATCTGATTTCTCATTCCTTTGCCACACTGCACATTTTTAAAAAATTTTATTTATCTTATTTGACAGACAGAGGTCACAAGTAGGCAGAGGCAGACACAGAGAGAGGAAGGGAAGCGGGCTCCCCGCTGAGCAGAGAGCCTGATGTGGGGCTCAATCCCAGGACCCTGGGATCACACCCCAAGCCGAAGGCAGAGACTTTAACCCACTGAGCCACCCAGGCGCTCCTGCACCGCACATTTTCAACCACTCTCTGAAAATAACTCCTATAACTGCCCTCCTATAACTCCTACCTCTTCTGTGTCTTCTCTCTAGTCTCCTTTGTGGGCTCTCTCAACTTTGCCTACCCTTTAAACACTAGTGTTCTCCATGGTAGCCTTGGGCCTGCTGCCCTCTTCTCTGTCTGATAGACTCTCATGGGAAATCTGATTTTAAAATCATGATTTTAATTCTAACCTTCATGCTTGTGTCCACTTACTGTAAATCTCCAATCCTGCAGATACATTATCCTCATATGTTCAGCAGTCTGATTAGCAAAGACATACATACTCGAATCCTAGTTTTCCTGAGATAGCTGTGGTTTACATTTATTGTCCTGGCAAGATTATTTATAATGGTCTTTTTTACAGTCATAAGTATCCAACTTTTCATGATAAATCATAAAACTTGGTATATCTTAAATTTTTCACACACTGATCTCCAACCCTCACCTACTTCCAAGCTCATGCAGTGGTAACCCACCATGTAAGTCTGCAATTTGAGAGTCATTCTGTGTTCTTCACAAGTCTCCCCACCTCAATCATACCATCCACCAAACCCTGATGATTTTACCTTATAAATATTTTCCAAATACGCCTTCTCTAATTCTACTGCATTTTCCATAGGCTATAGACTCTTACCATTTCCTGCCTAGAATATTTAAAAAAAGAAAAAAAAAAGTCACCTTAGGATGTTCCTAAGCTCTGGCATTCCAGTCCCTTAAATGTATTCTCCAAAGTGAAGCCATAGTAATTAGTCTCTGAAATATAAACTTGGTTATATCACTCTGCTGCTTAAACCATTCAAAACCATCACTCCCCGAAAGTCTAAATCAAGCTCATTAGTACGTCAAGCTGATCCTCCCTGACCTGATCCTTACTTCTCTCCAGCCCTACTTCATATCTGACAACCTTGAGATATGGAGTATGGGTGTGTGACCTCAATATCCCTGAAGTCAAGCTTCAACTCTCCTGGCCTCTTCAACTATCTGTTAAGACAAAGCTCAGTCAGTCATCATCTCTTTGGGTAGCCTCCTGGGCACTTCAGCGTATATTACATGTTTCTTCTCCATGCTTCCGTAACAAAATGTGCACATTTGCTGTGTTTTCATTTATCACATTGTGTCCCAGAATTAAAAATTTATTAATACCTTTTGCCTTTCTGTCCCACCAGAGTACAAGATCCTCATGTTTACTTTTTAACTTTTCTGCTTTAGATCTTTTCCTATTTTCTTTTTTCAACAATGCATATCTTCCTTTTAGAATTAGAAGGAGATATTCTCACATACTTTGTTTTGGTGGATCCTTAAAAGAGTCATTGATATTGATATTACTCCCATTATACAGAGAATAAAACTGAGGCTTAGAAAGGTAAAATGGCTTGTCAGATGATTCACAGCAGGGTAGCATAATGGAAACAAAAGAGCTAGCCACATAAATAATGTGGGTAGTTCTACCTACCATGCCTTGTGCTGATCAATTTTCCATACTGCCTTAAAGATAGGAAACCGGAATCTACCTTATTACTTTGGTTCATTATTTACATAGAGGGAGTACCTTGCTATGTCTTCTACTATTTTAAAGATACCTGTTTCTCATACGACATAATGGTAAACTCAGGCTAACTTCTTCATTTGACACTAAACCAACGAAACAGTTACTTGTGTGTTCTAATCCTGGAGGGGAAAAAAAAAAAGGCAAACATGGGCACATATAAACACAATTTAAGGGAATTTTTACAGAAATTTTAATTATATGCATTTTGCTTTAAATGCTGACTTTGAAAACAAATATCTGGAAGGGATGTGAGACTCTATCATGCTCCTTCTATTCCAGGACACTCAATGCTTCTATACACTATGGTGAAAGAGAAGCAGTATTTTATGAGCACATTTGGTTTTCACTTTGAATTTTTTTTTAAAGATTTTATTTATTTATTTGACAGAGAGAGAGAGATCACAAGTAGGCAGAGAGGCAGGCAGAGAGAGAGAGAAGGAAACAGGCTCTCCACTGAGCAGAGAGCCCAATGTGAGCCTCGATCCCAGGACCCTGAGATCATGACCTGAGCCACAGGCAGAGGCTTTAAACCCACTGAGTCACCCAGGCGCCCCACTTTGAAATTTTAATAGAAAAGCAAACCTTCCCAATAAGGAAAATGCAATAAAAAACACTGCTGATCCCATGAGGGTATGCATTGCCTCTGTTTCTGGGGGTATCTGCCACGTATGGTAGAAGAGTCCCTCAGTCTGTGCCTCATATGGTACCACTGAACACTTACTAATAAGTGTTGCTTTTAAACTCTTTCTATTCCCACTGCATTAGCATTTCAAATAGGAACTCTTAGTCATAAGATACTTGAATTTTCTATCTCTTTAATGAGTCTAGTCCATTGATTATCTCTAACTCTGGATAGTTAGTCTTTGTTTATTTTCCTTAATCCTTATGGGTAAGGATTACATATGGCTACATATGTAAGGATTACATATGGCTGGGGGCCATATGTAGTAGCTGTGCATGAAACACCTGAGAAAAAGGAGCTAATGTTCCACAAAATATGTAGCTTTTATGATTCCTTGTCTTTAAGGGAGTCAGATTTGTAAGGGATTGTGCAATGTGCTTCGTTTCTCAGGAGGAAAGGAAAAGATGAGCCTGTTCAAGGATGGGTTGGGATGTGGATGCAAAAGGCAAAGCTACTTTATCCTAAATGGTTGTAGAACTTTTAACTGCTGTCTCCAAAACTAAATTTTCATTTAGTTGGATTCTTTAGTAACAGAGAAAGAGATTGTCTTCTTTAGTAACAGAATACAATTAATCTGACCTTAAAAACACAACAGGTGCTACGGTCCAAGAGATGTCCTCCAGGGAACATCATAATGCCAGGCATTGATGCCTGGAGAAAGTTTACTTGTCTGGCTGGTCACTTCTTGTGAACCCTTGACTCTGCTATTGATTTCTAAGGACTTAAGCTATAGGAGAGAAGCACTTTTACCTGCCGCCCATTCTATCAGCTGCATGTAGTTTTAAAACCACTGGTGTATAGACCTGGACTTTAATGGAGCAACAGAATTGTAAGAAAAAAAAAAAAAAAAGAAGATATATAAAACCAACAAAGCTATTTCTAAGTGTTGACAATAAAAACTACTGTCACTACTACCATCATCTTCCACCATCATCAATTCATAAAAGAAAAAGCTTTCCAACATTAAAAAAAATATAGGAAGGGTATAATTTCAGGAGAAAAACTGTTTTTATTTTCTTTAAAGATTTTATATTTATTTATTTGATAGAGACATAGAGACAAGGGGAGGGAGAGAGAGAAGCAGAGTACCCGCTGAGCAGGGAGCCCAATGCAGGGCTCCAACCAAGGACCCAAGGATCATGACCTGAATTGAAGACAGATACTTAATCGACTGAACCACCCAGGTGCCCCCCCAAAACTTTTCTTTATGTTGTCTAAACTATGCCTTCTTAGAAGTACATAGTACAGTTTCTTATAGACTAATTTTGAGAACCAGCTTTTGAAGGTATACTCTAAAATATCTTCTTCACACAATATTGACAGGTGTCAGATATCCAGCTAGTAAAGGTCCATTTCCTGGTTTAAGAAAGGAGCTCATTTCAAATGAAAACAGCAGTGTAGTGGGGGTGCCTGGATGGCTAAGTTGGTTAAGTGCCTGACTTTTGATTTTGGCTTAGGTCATGATCTCAGGGTTGTGAGTTCAAGCCCCATACCAGGATCTGTGTTGGGATTCTCTCTCTCCCTCTGCCCCTTGCCCTGCTTCTCTCTTTGTCAATAAATAAATAAAATCTTTTAAAAAGAAAAGAAAATAGGGGCGCCTGGGTGGGTCAGTGAATTAAAGCCTCTGCTTTAAGCTCAGGTCATGATCCCAAGGTCCTGGGTTCGAGGCCCACATTGGGCTCTCTGCTCAGCGGAAGCCAGCTTCTCCCCTCTCACTCTGCCTGCCTCTCTGCCTACTTGTGATCTCTGTCAAATAAATAGATAAAATCTTAAAAATAAATAAATAAATAAATAAAAAGAAAAGAAAATAGCAATGCGGTATAGCAAACAGACATCAGGAGTTGGAAGTCAGAAGTCTGAATTCTGACTCCTATGTTTGGTACTTAGTATCATAGACCCGAGGAAGCTACTTTTCCTCTCTGAGCACATTTCATATCAAGTAAAATGAGGATGATGATGATGATAAATCATACCTCATGGGGCTTATATAATGATTGGAAGAAATAGATTTGAAAGTGCCTTCTAAATAGTAAAATTGTATGGACAATTTAGCTGCTGTTTTTCCAAGGTATAATAGTGGTATCTTGGATTATCAGGAAGAGTGAAGCAGTGAATAGAAAGGGACAACATACATTCTGTGAACATGGTAAACATTTCCTTAGTTTTAAAGTCTTTGGTGGGATGCGTGACAAAGCAGTTAGGGAAAATTGCAAGGACTGTCCTCGAGACAACTGGAGGACAAGTTTCTACAGCTTCCATATTTCTATCATGTACTCTCTACAGCTGGCCTAACAAGACATGCTACAAACCCAGTAAATACCTCACTGATTTCCATTTTTCTACAAACACAACTTAACTATAAGATAATTCATTGTTAACAAATTTAATATTGAGCCAATTAGCTAGATTACCTACCTACTAATTGTAGCAACATTGATTTTTATTGAAATATTAATTATCCAAGACAAGATTTTCAGCTTAACCTTCAAAAGAAGCTTAAAATGCATTATTTTACTTCATTGCCAAGGGTAAGAGGAAGATGTTTATGATGTGATTATAATTTATATTCCTGGTTTCACCATTCATTTCAGAGGTATCAAGGCCACCTGGTCAAATGAAGGATACATTTGTGATGCTTAATTTCCAGCAGGAAATGGCAATGACAGTCAGTAATAAATACGAAGGATCCACAGATCTACCATGTTTATTCATCTCTAAGTGCCACTCTGACCATTTTACCTACATTTCAGTATTTTAAAGCTTCAACTTAGTGTAACATTTACATGCAAATGTTTTCCAGCTTCATCATTTGGTTGGCAGAAAGTAAGTGGCAACACACACGCACTAGGTGACAATATTTTAAATTCTTCCTCCCTCTAGCCAATTAAAGAAAAAAATACCAGAAATACTAACATGACAAACTAGAAGAGCTTTTGTTGAGCACCTGCTCTCTATAGAGGTGTTCCATGTTGGGCTATCAGGATTGGTTGCTACCACCAATTAACTCACATTGAAGACTTTGCTTCTTACCATTATTAGGATGTGGGTCACAGAGCAAATCACTTAGAAACACTAAGGGGGTCAGAACCTCTGTCAGGAATTTCCAGTTTGGTACTATCACACAGGAACTTTTCTCCAACTGGTCTTGAAGTATTCCATGAACTAATTATTATCTCTATTTTCTTTCAGTGGGGCAACTAAAGGAAAAAATTTTAAAGGCAAATAAAGAACTTTTTTTTTTTTTAAGATTTTATCCATTTTACAGACAGAGATCACACATAGGCAGAGAGGTAGGCAAAGAGAGAGAAGAGGAAGTAGCTCCCCAGCAAGCAGAGAGCCCAATGTGGGGCCCGATCCCAGGACCCTGGGATCATGACCCAAGCCGAAGGCAGAGGCTTTAACCCACTGAGCCACCAAGGTGCCCCTAAATAAAGAACAATTTTTTAAAAGATTTATGTATTTAGGAGAGAGAGGGAAAGAGGGAGTGCATGAGGGAAGGGTCAAAGAAAAAGGGAGAGAGAGAGAATCTCAAGTAGACTCCCCCAGCGCCGAGACCAATGTGGGGCTCAATCTCAGGACCTTGAGATCATGACCTGAGCTGAAATGGAGTTGGATGCTCAACTGATTAAGCCATCCAGGCACTCCAAGAACACTTTCATAAATTTCCTCTTTCACCATATATACTATGTCCTGATAAGCTGAGGCAAACATTGGGTCTATTTTAAAAATCAGTTGTAAGACAGCAACTCCATAAGAACAGAAGAACTGTCAATCTAGTGCTACACTGTACCTCTGATCAAAAAGTCACAAGCATGATAATCACCTGATAACAACGGAAATAAAGCCTTTGAGAGATCTCCTTTCCTATCCTCCCCCAGATCACATCTCTTCCAAAATGGAAGGACACTCATTTTTGTCTCTGAGTTTACTTTGCACATTGCACTCCAAAGTGTTAAAAATCTCAAGGTTGCCATTCCTATTAGCTTCTCTTTGGAATCCTGGCTTCCATGTAGAGTGACTTATTAGCCTGGTAATGCAACAAAAAATTTATTTAACAGAGCAAGGCACTGGTGGACTTTCTAGTAGGGTTGACAAGCAAAAGAGACTGATGGATAAAATTACAAACTATCAAGGTGATACATAATGAAAATCAAGGAGGTATGAAAAAGACAGGACTGGGCCAGTGTGGTAGGAGCAGGTGACATTAGAAACCTCAGCAATGCCCCCCACCCTCCATGCATCTTATCATGATTTTGGACTTGAACTGATTTGGAAGAAGTAGTGATAATGGATGTCCTCCCATGGGGGAAACAAAAATAAGATTCAATTGGAAAAGCTACAGACAGGAGATAAAATTCTGAGAGGTTCCTAGTCTTCCATTGCCCAAATCCCTAAGCTCATTAAAAGTGTTCTCTCCTTAAAGCTGGTGGTTTGTCCTTTCTGGCACCCAATAACGTTAGTTTCTATGTATGTGGGTACAGTACCATTGCTGAAGAACTACTCACTAAATATTGTTTTTGAATCAATTTCAAATTTAACAAATGCTGTGTACTTCTTGGCCAATGAAGGAGATTTACTAAAGAAGGAAATAGTTTTGTCCAAGTGGCACTTGCCTTATAAATCTACAGTCTGATCACCAAGGACACCTGTTTTAAAACTAGAGCCCAAGGCAGAAAGACAAAGGATCTTATGTGCAGCTATTCACAGATATAAAATCTTTGTGTAATATAGCACTATTTAATTATACCTAATTATATTTAATTGATGATTAGTAAAAATTGCTAAACAAAACTAAAAACACAAATGGGGCTATCAGAGTAATACCTGATTAGCTGTCTAACTATATGGAAATAAATAGTTCCCCATTTCTACTAAATGTCAGATATTGTATAGATGGTTTCTTAATTCTTCCAACAACCATTTGAGGCAAATACTCAAGGAAGCAGGACCAGAAGAAATGGCTCCTTAACTGGGACAGAAAGAACACCAATAGCATCATATAAGCTCCATGCTCCAAGCACCACCAACTAAGTGGTTCTTTCTGACTTAACATCTTCAATCTTATCCTCTCACTTCTGGGTAGAAACTTGGTGATGAAAATAATATTGGTGGGATTGAAATCCTACTGTATATCTCTCTGCACTGCACTCAGAACTGCTGATTACCAGCTAATGAACAAACTACAGTCTTGCTTTTTCACATGTGAATGCAAGGATAGGTTAGTTAATATGACATTTAGAAATTGAGCATGGCTATTTCCTAGCATCACATTCCAAACTCAGTTTTGAGTTTCTTGGCAAAACTGGTGCTTCTGGTGAAGATGCATTTTCACTGTGATGGAAATAACAGAGAGCCAGTAGAGTGCAGTGATTAATGCTGAAAATATTGACATCAAATAACCTGGAATCACCTCCTGGCTCTTCAACTTCCTACCTGTGTGAACTTTGTCAAGTCATACGACTTTTCATGTCTCAGTTTCCTTGTTTGTGAAACGGGAATATCAAAAATACAAGTATCTAGAGCTGAGCTTTGCATATGCAAAGCAAGTATGAACTGTTAGCTCTGTTATTACAGTTGGTTGGCTGAAGACGTGTGAACTGATGACTGCATTTATAGAAAGCCTCCAGTGCATTGAACACCATGTAGAATTCAAAACACTGAGTGTGTTTTACAGGAGTATATGAGAATTTTCCTAATCCTCAGCCAGTAAAATAACATACCTGAGGATAGTGACTCTAGGAAATCTTGAAGTAAAAATGCAGAAAAAATAATCTCTTTTCTCATTCCCTACCACCATCATCTATTCTGCTGCATTCACCTCACTGCTCTGTGCACTCCAGCCACACTGACAGGTCTGCTTTGATCTCCCTATATGTGCCATGTACTATTCTACCACAGTGCCTTTGCACATACTATATTTTCCCTCTGGGACATGCTTCCCCTCTAATCTTTATTTATCTTTTGGATTTCAATTACAGTCATTTTCTCATGGAAGTCTTTCTCAATTCCCTTTGTCTATGTTTCTCAATACCTTTTGTTACAAATGTCATAGTACCACCACCATTTTCTCATCATTCATTTCAATTGGTTATTGTGTATTTCTTGCAATACTATTCAATGAACATTTTCCTCTCCCACAAGAAAGCAAACTCTGTAAGATGAGGGACTAGGTCTTGTTTTCTTTACCTGCCAATATAGAGACCACTCAGAAAAACAAAACAAAACAAAACAAAACAAAACAAACAAACAAACAAAACCCAGAATGAAGGAATGCTATATACAGTCTATGTTTTCCTCTCCTAAAATGTCTTGCTTTTTTCTCTGTGCCCTCGAACATCTGCCCAATCAACTACCTTACAAAAAAGACTACTTTCAGACCATCTCTTCATCCCCCCTGCTCCTGCTTATTCTGTCTTTTGTTCCTTAGAATTCAAGACCTTCAACCTTCTGAACGCTCACCACACTTGAGGTTACTTGTTCAATATCTGTCTTCCCTGCTTGATATAAACTTCATATTTGTCTAGTTCACTGATGTATCTTCCTCATCTAACACACTGTTTTCTACCTAGTTGGTATACGTTAACTATTTATGGGGAAAAGGCAAACATACAAAGGAAATCTCCACACTGAGTATTGATAATTCAATTTTTCACAACACACTTACTTGGATGATGTGGTGGTATTTTCCAAAGATCCTTAATTTTTCAAATATGTAGGAGAATTAATGGTTCTTTACAGTCAAGGTAATTACTTAGTAGAAATCTCAGGCTGTGATTACTGACATGGAACTATATGCAGGATAAATGGAGGGTTAGAGTAAAATGAAGCTTACTATCTTAGAGCAATTGATAACTGTGTTTGAAATCTTGGAACATCTGCTAGGTACAAAGAACCATGCTGAGTAAAACATAGACACATGGATCTGGTTCTCTGGTTATATATGGACTAGTCAGAGAGCCAGACAAAACCATATGCTCAATTCTAGTACCTTATAATAAATATTGGAGCACTCATAGGCAAAAGAGATAAGAAAGCATAGCATTCACATATTAATGCACAGTCTATGCATGTACAGGTGAAGGCATGTCCATAAACATACATGTGACATTTCCCTGACATATTAAATCCTCGTAATTTTAAAATACCGCCATTATTCCTATTCAATAAATGAGGATACTAGGATTGAGTGGAATGTAGAACATTTTCTAGGTCATACAGAGTTTAGGCAGTAGATACCAGAGAACAGCAGACACAAAAGCCAAGGAGAGAATTGAAAGGGCTAAGAAAATTTAGAAGAAATGACTTACTATAAAGTACTCTGGAGGAGATAGGAAAATTAACATTTAAAATAAGCCTTAGGTAAAGAGTATTCTTTGTTCTGAGAAAACCCACTAAGGGATATTTAGTTTTGCAAATGTACATTTATAACCCCAAGGTTCTTGGAAGAGCTAGAGAAGAAGATGTGCTGACCAATGTTTAAGTAATCTGGCTGCTAATTGAATAGTTCTTGCAGAACTTCATCACCTTTGTGGAATTAGACTGTGTCTGGCTGGTAAAATAGTGACTGCTCTTAAGAAATCACAAGCATTCATTGGGGCATGTGGGTGGCCCAGTTGATTAAGCATCTGACTTTTGCTTTAGACTCAGGTCCTGATTTCATGGCTCCTGGGATTGAGTCCTGTGTCAGGCTCTGCACTCAGCAGGGATCTGCTTGGATATTCTCCCCCTCTCTCCCTTCCCCTATTTGTGCTCGATCTCTCTCTCTCTCTCTCTCTCTCTCTCTCAAATAAATGAATAAATCTTAAAAAAAAAAAAAGGAAATTATAATCATTCTTAAGTGGTTGTTTGAGGAAAACAGATCTGAGACCCTGACAAGAGGAATAAGGATAAATGAGTTCCATCTCAAATGTGAGGAAAACAGTGGATTAGATTGTCAAGGCTCAAAGTGTGATGTCATTTAAGATTAGACAACTCAGAATTTGATACTGAATTTTATACTACATGTTCAAAGGTAATATGCTTAGTTGTAGGGAAAGCAGAATGGAGTCTAGAGTTTATGTGCTATATGCATTATATTATTATGATTAAGATGCTATTAATGACACTTGCTGATTTCAAAACGTATTATAAAGCTACATTAATTAACAAAGTGTGGTATAAGGCAGATATACTGATCAACAGAATAAAATTGAGAGCTCTGAAATAAATTCTTCTGTTTACAGTCACTTGATTTTTGACAAGAGTGCAAAATCATTCAATGGGGAAAGAACTACATTTTCACAAATGGTATTGGAACAACTGTATACCCATGTACAAAAGATTCTGTCTCTGATTTCAAACTATATTACCAAGCTATCATAATCAAAACAGTATGGTATTGAACTAAAAACAGACCCAAAGAACAATGAAACACAATATTAAGCCCAGAAATAAGTCAATTAGTTCACAACAAATAGCCAAGAATATACGAGGAAAGGACAGTCTTTTCAATAAATGCTGTTAATAAAACTAGACAGCCACATGCAAAAGAATGAAACTGGGCCACTATCTTATACCATGCACAAAAATTAATTCAAAATGGGTTAAAAGCTTGAATGTATGACCTGAAACCATAAAAATTCTAGAAGAAAACATAGGAAATAAGCTCCTTGACATGGGTCTTGGTGATGATTTCTTTGGATTTGCCAACAAAAGATAACAAAGGCAAAAATGAACAAGTAGGATTCCATCAAACTATAAAGCTGCTGTACAGCAAAGGAAAACATCAACAAAATAAAAAGGCAACCTATTGAATGAGAAAAAAATATTTGCAAATCATGTATATGATAAGGAGTTAGTATCTAAAATATATAAAGAACAACTCAAGAGCAAAAGGACAGGAAATCTGATATTAAAAATGGGCAGAAAATCTGAATAAACATTTTTCCAAAGAAGAAATACGGATGGCCAACAGGTACATGAATAGATACTCACCGTCACTCACCATCAGGAAAATGCAAATCAAAACCACAATGAGATATCACCTTACACCTGTTAGAATGACTATAATCAAAAAGACAAGAAATAACAAGTATTGACAAAGATGGGGAGAGATGGGAAAATAAACTGGTGGAAATGTAAATTGGTGCAGCCACTTTGGGAAACAGTATGGAGATTCTTCAAAAAATTAAAAAAAACAACTACCAATGATCCAAAAATTCCACTTCCGGGCATTTATCTAAAGGAAACAAAAACACTAACTCAAAATGACATATATACTCTATGTTCATTGCAGCATAATTTAAAATAATCTATATATGGAAATAATCTACATGTCCACTGATAGATGAGTTGACAGAGAAAATATGGTATAAATCCAATGAAGTATTTTTTAGTCATAAAAAAATAATGAAATCTTGCCATTTGTGACAACATGCATGGACCTTGAGGGCATTATGCTAAGTGAAATAAGTTAGACAGAGAAAGGTAAATCTATGATTTCACTTATATGTGGAATCTAAAACAAAACAAAACAAAACAAAACAACAAAACAAATAACAAAATAACCAATCTGACAGATGGCAGAGAACTGACTGGTTGCTGCCAGAGAAGGGAGGATGGCGGCGGTCAGCACATTGACTGAAGGGCATCAAAGAGAACAAATTTCCATCTCAAAATTAAAAAGTCATAGGGGAATAATGGACAGCATGGCAACCACAGCTAGTAATACTATATTGCTCATATGAAAGTTGTTAAGTATATCTTAAAAATCCTCACCATAAGAAAAAGGTTTCTACAACCACGGATGGTGATAGATGTTAACTCGACTCACTGTAGTGATCAATTTGCAATGCATAGAAATAGTGAACCATTATATTGAGCATATGAAACTAATCCAATGTTGAATACCAATTATACCTCAATTTTTAATAAAAGAAAGAAAGGGAAAAGAAAAAGAAGGAGAATGAAGTTGGGCCCCTACATCAATATATATAATGACATACCATTTGGCCATTAAGAAAAATAAAATACTGATACATCCTACAATATAGATCAACCTTGATAATTATGGTAAGCGAAAGAAAACAGGTTGCAAAAAGCTACATAATATACGATGCCATTTATGTGAAATGTCCAGAATGGACAGATTCATAAAGACAGAAAATAGGTTAGCACTGGCAGGAGTTGGGAGAGTTGGGGAGTAATTTTTAATGAGTGCAGAATTTCTTTTTTATAAAGATTTTATTTATTTTTGAGAGTGAGAGGGAGTACACATGCACCTGAGCAGGCAAGGGGCAGAAGGAGAGGGAAAGAGAATCCCAAGTGGACTCCTTGCTAAGCACTGAGCCTGACTCTGAGCTAGACTGAAGGACCCTAAGATCATAACTCAAGTCATAATCAAGAGTTGACCACTCAACTGACTGAGCCACCCAGGTACCCCCAGGTTTCTTTTTTTAAGGTGGTAACAGTGTTCTGAAATTAGTGGTGATGGTAGCAACAGAAAACATGGTATGAGAAGTAAGAGAAAATACTTCTTCAATGAACTTTTTTTTTTAATGAGAAACACCATATTTAATATACAACTTTATGGAAGGCACCCCCTGTTTTAGAAATTTAAAAACGTACTTCCCTGTTAAAGGAATAAAGTATTTAGGAGGAGGTATTACCTCAAACTGGTATTTCTGTTTCTCTTGTATTCTTTCATTGGTTGACTAATATAGTCATCCAGCCTCACTTGTTCCACAAATATTTATTCAGCACCTATCCATATATACTGGCCCTCATCTCATGTTAGTAACATTTGAAAAAAGCAGAACAAGATAATTACTAAGATTAAAAATGAGGGAATTCATTTGTTGAGTCCCTCACACTGTCCCATCACTGCTTTTTAACATAATTGTGGGCTATTTAAAGAAGGGTCTTCAAGGTATAATTTATCTATATTTTATGAGGCCAAGTTGAGAGATTGCTCATTGCACAACAAAGGCAGAGAATTTCGTGGAAGGGGTGGCAGCAATAACCAGTATGAAAAAATGAACAAACCTGAAATGTTAATGATGAACAACAATGCAAGTGTTTGGCAGCAAATTAATATCCTGATCATAACTGGATAGACTAAATACATATATCAAGGATAAATTACTGATCTTCAGAAACATCCAGTGAGGGTTTAGTGCTTAGTACAGAATTTAATCTCTGGTATAATATCTAACAGCATAATTTAGTTCTTTGAAAACACACACAGGCACACACACACCCTTTCATGATGCCCCTGAATTTGAGATTTAGCCTCTGAACCCTAAAGCAAATTTTTTTTTTAAAGGGATCACTACTATAGCTATAAAGTAAAACAAAACAAAACAAAAAAACCCCAAACAACAACAACTAGCTAGTGTGGTACATAAAATACATGTCAGCTAGGAGGTAAATGGCCTGTGCAGATTAGAGCCTACTCAGTGCAAGGTGCTCCCTGGGTGGACAATGGAATCTGGCCTTCGCTAGCACAGGGATTTCTGCAGAGAGAAATGTAGTAACAGGAAAGGTAACAATGCACGAGAGACCATGGTCGAACTGTTACAGCCACAGGTAGCTCAGACACTCTAAATGTAATAATTGCCAGTTTTTAGGGCTTTAGTGTGTCATACAAAGGGGTCAAATTCTGGGAAAATGACCTAGAAAAAGAGGTCCAAGGGATTTGGGGTCAACAAACTACCCTGAATCACTTCAAATCACTGCCCTATGAAGAAAGGGCCAATCCTGCCTATTTTAGAGAAGGCCTAGAGAGCGCTATTTCAAGTGAGAGGAGGAAGTACTGAAGAAAAGAAAAGGTGACTTTTTGAATTTCTGTAGCTACCTTTTTTCCATTATTTCATCAAATCATACTAAGTAATGTTCAAAACTCTATTATGCTTACCAGAGGCAAATGCATGGCAGGACACAAAACGTGCGCATGTAATCCCACATTTATTCAAGGCCATTGCTCTCAATAGTTGGTTCCCTAATCCAGTAAAGTTACAAAAACACCCGATTTCAGCCTGATTCCCTATATGGTTGTATTTTTCCTTGGTGAAAGTGGTCAGCAAAGAATAGGAAAGGAATTGCACATATGCTGGTCTACTAGTCTCTTAGGTGGCTGCAGACAAGTTACTACAAATTTGGTGGCTTAAAACACACAAATTCATTCTCTCACATTCAGAAGGCTAGAAGTCTAAAATCAAGGTCTTAGCAAGGCTGTGCTCACTGTGAAGGCTCTAGGGGAGACTCTGTCCTTGTCCTTCCAGCTCTTGATAGCTGTTGGCAATCCTTTATATTCCTTGGCTACATCACTACAGTCTCTGCCTCCATGGTCACATTGTCTTCTCCTTCTTGTGTCTCTTCCTCTGTCTGTTAGGAGGACCCCTGTCATGGATTAATGGTCCAACTGCATACTCTGGATGATCTCACCTTGAGATCCTTAATTTACAATAAAAAAGATACTTTTCCCAAATAAGGTCACATTTATAGTTTGTAGGTGGGTAAGACATTGGGTGAGTTACCATTCAATCCACTAGAGGTAGTCTATTAGATTTTGAATTCTGAACCATAACTGAATATGTATCTACTATAATATCATAACCTCTCAAACAAAAACTCTTGAGAAAGAATGGACAGTGACATAATTAGAGTGATTCCTTAGAGTTGACACTTTCTGCCGGTCAGAAATTTCCCCCTTTTTCAAAGGAATGAGGACATCTGATTGTTCACCAAAACTTCAGTCAAACATAAAGCACAGTTATGAGTGGGTAAGGAGGTAAGACTGAATCCTTGTTTTCTAAAAATTAAGCTGGAAAAACAATAAAAATCATTTTAACATTTGTTGACTGAATTCAGTGAAACAGAAAGTGATAATATTTTAGTAACTTGTTATTTTTTAGTTAATATCCAAAGTGTTAATTTTTAACTTTTTTTAACTTTGGTGACTTTTTTTTTTTTAAAGATTTTATTTATTCATCAGAGAGAGAGAGAGAGGGAGAGAGAGCGAGCACAGGCAGACAGAATGGCAGGTAGAGGCAGAGGGAGAAACAGGCTCCCTGCCGAGCAAGGAGCCCGATGTGGGACTCGATCCCAGGACGCTGGGATCATGACCTGAGCCGAAGGCAGCTGCTTAACCAACTGAGCCACCCAGGTGCCCCGACTTTTTTTTTTTTTTAAAGATTTTATTTATTAATTTATTTGACAGAGAGAGAGAGAGAGAGAGAGAGAGATCACAAGTAGGCAGAGAGGGAGGCAGGCAGAGAGAGAGGGGGGAAGCAGGCTACCCGCTGAGCAGAGAGCCCAATGCGGGGCTCAATCCCAGGACCCTGAGATCATGACCTGAGCTGAAGGCAGTGGCTTAACCCACTGAGCCACTCAGATGCCCCAACTTTGGTGACTGATTAAGTACTGTCTGATTAATAATCTTTGGACCCCCATCTGGTCTTGTTTTCCAATTTTCAGGTAAACAGTATTCTTAAAATATTCTTGATTTTTTAAAAATCTGCACATTTCATTCATTTAGTCATTAACTCTCTGTCAGTCATGTAGACCCCAAATTGGATGGTGGGATGAGTGGAAGAAGAAATACCTAACAAAACCATAATTAACTGGTATCTGTACAATAATAAATTTCATGGAAGGGACAGAAAAAAAATAAAAGGACAATTATGTTGTATACCTGTGAATTTCAATTATTAATTATACCAGAACTCACAACTATACACATCACTAAGAACCCATATAGTATGGCCATATCTGCCTAGTTCTTAATGTTTATATTATAAGATCTTCTAGAGACTTTGATTATCACCAAAAATGTCTTTGTAATACTATACTAAGTGACAGTACCTTTCAGAAACTTAGCAAGGCTTGGTTTAAATGCTTCTAACTATTCAATGAGAAAAATGTACTCCTTTATTGAGAGTCTAAGCCCTGCCTTGATAAGTGTTTTCAGTTTTACCGTCCAAATATTTCTTAATTGATTAAGTTTTAGTTGATCTAAATATTCACAAATTATTTATCCAAACAATCATCCATCAACATTTTATTGCTCAGAAACAAAAGTTAGCTTATTTAAACAGACTTGCTAATTAAAAATAAGTCAAGCCAGTCATGGGTTTGGCCATCTCTCAAACCCCCAGTAATTGTTCGGATTGACTGCACATTTAATTCTTTGGCTATGAAAGATACACTAATTATTGAATATTAAAAGCAATGAACATTTGAAATTTACTGTGAAGAGAAGTAATAATCAAGGCTGAAAAACCAGGTTGCCAAGAGCCCCAGTTTGAACATGGTGCAATATTCTAAATTTAATACTTTTTTCTAGTTTTTATTACCATCAGCACTGCAGTTGTCAGAGGGTGTCCAAGTTAAGGAGAACTCAGACAAAGCTCACTGTGGCAGCAATAAGAAAGATCTATTTCAATGAGAACATCTAATCAGCTTCTGTTCATCAGTGAAATATTTTCACCATAAAAAATGTTGGCTGCCACTTAATTGCTAAAGCTAAATGAAATTAACCTTAGAATGGATTGGTTTATTGAGTTACTTTACCCTTGTAGATACACTGCTTGAGGTCATAGGAAGGCCAAAATGGAGTGGCTTCTGCACCTAAGGGACCCCTTCACTTATCATCTCCATCCTTCTTCTTCTTCTTCTTTTATCATCTTTTCCCTCTTCAATCTCCTTCTCCTTAATGTAGGTTCAGGAGGTAGTGTAGTGTACGAGTCTGGTTTCTTTTCCCACCTCAGACAAGGTACCAACAGAGATCAGCATAGGTAACATTCAAGGGTTTCCTTCAAAGAACATCATCTCGCCAGTGGCCAAGACAACACCAGTTTCTCTACAGGCAACTGGATTTTTGTTACATGATTTAATTTTACCATAAGCAATCTGGAGATACTTATGTATGAATTATTGTCATCCATGACCTGAGATGATGAAGAGTGTTAAGACTTTTTGTTCTGAAGATCTGAATTAATGTAAAACAGCTAATCCTCTAGGATGAAGGCCCCAAACAATGTTTATGAAGCAATCGAGTTTGATGGGCTAAAATCTAGAGTTACTGTATTATTCCCTTGGAAGCTCTTCATAATAATCTATATTTAAAGAATCTTTTTCACGTGTAGGGGAGGAATTATATGAGAGTAAGAAAGCTTATAATAATATGTCATTTACTGCTTGGGGACATACAGTTTACGAACCCAGGGTTATTTACCATAAAATCTCAATATTCAGAATGTTTTATAACCTACTTATAATAAATTGAGAATTTGCATTTTAACTTTTAGAGCAGAAATATTGTTATTAATTATTCTCATTATGGAACCTGAAACCAATTATATTAAAATTAAAGTCACAAATGTATGCATAATTGCACTACACAACATTATGCTTTTAGATGTTAACAGTAAATCAACATCATGATGACATCAAGGAAGCTTATAACTAAAAAATTAAAAACAAAAAAAATTAATGATGGAGATACTATATTAAAGGTTACAAAACACATTAAAAATTCCAAGTTTGTGTCTCTAAAGGAAACATGTTATCACCCACCCAAATCTATGTTTGAACATGAATTCCACTAGGAAAGTTTAATTTTAGGTATCATGAGGGAACCACACTTGGCAAATTCCATGTAATGGGTATCTGCTCAGGAATTAGGAGGTCAGGTCCCTAAGGTTTCCCCTCCTCCCACTGCAACCTCAGTGAAAGTTCTCTCATTTCACTAATTCTCAGATTCTTCACCTGTGAAATAAAAATACCCAGCCTCTGCACCTAGTTCAGTGCACCCTTGCTTGCTTCTGCTTTAGATCCACCTTGATTTATAAGAAAACATCCCTTCATCTTTATCTAACACTTCTTAGTTTCAAGTCTATTTTTATATTTTGTATAAATTCATCTATAAGACAATCTTGGGTTATATTAAGAACTAAACAGGACAGTGCTTTCAAAGTCCTTAGCATAAAATCTGATAGTGTAATAAAATTATAATAAATACTATAATAATAGCTAACATTTATTAAATCCTTAGTGTGTACCAGACAATGATGTGGGAATTTTAATGGGATTAATTTATTTGACCCTTACAACAAAGGAGGTATGGTTATTAACCCCATCTTATGGAGAAAGAAACTGAGGCAGAGAGAAGTATCTTTTCCAGGGTCACAAGGCTATAGAAGGGGCTGAATTTCAAAGCAAGGAATTTAACTCCAGAGCTTGTGATCTTATCCATTATACCTAAGCTGTTAATAAATGTTAGTTATAAACTGATGGTTACCAGAGGGGAGATAGGAACAGGGATGGGTGAAATAGGAGTTGATTTTTTAAATTTCTCTCTGTCTCTCAATCTTTGTATACACATATATATACACACACATTATATATGGCTTTTGCATTATATATTACTTTAGAAATATAAAAAATTTAAACTTTCCAATGTAAACTAAGTGTCTACTTACATTTTTTGAAAGTTGAAAAAAAAAGAATGCAGAAAAATAAACAAACGTTGATTATTATTTTTATTTTAAAAAGAAAAGGGAGGGAAAGAGAAGGACAGGGAAGAAAAGACAGAAAGAAAAGTAGAGAAAGTTATTATATAGCTTTCTCAAGCAAGAAAATATTCTGGGACTTTGTATATGCTGCATAATTTAGTCTTCATAACAACCCTAAGAGCTAACTATGGTTATCTTCCCAATGTTGATGAGATGTCTGAATTTTAGAAACATTACGGACACCAAAAGTGAAGCGGAACAATAAATAGCACTCTATTCCACTTAAACTTGGGCAATATAATATCTTAGCTTCTCAAACCCACATAATCAATTGTTAAAAATAGTTTTATGATTATTTTTCTAAGTATATAAGTATGTCATATAATTTACTTTAAAAACTAGATGTCCATATGTCTGAGAAAAAAAATGCCCTACTGAATTACCATGCACAATGACTCTCGAACAGATTTAACTTGGGATACTCGTCTGCAGGGAGTGGGCGGCGAGAATGATGAGGCTGTAGCCCTTCATACTGCATAGAAGCTCTTGAAACAGCCCCACCATTAAGCGGTGGAAATAATGAACTGAAATTCCCTCCATTCCTGCCTTATCTTCTGATTCAGCTGTCTATGTAAGAATGAAGGATCATTCAACTTGCTTTTTTCCTTGGATGGAGGGAAGATTAAAGCAAGGCTATTCCCAAAATATTGTACTGAAAAGCTAAGTATACTCTGCCAAGTTTTCAGGAGTCGGATGACATGTTTGACGTATTCCATGCATGAACAATATTTTTTTGGCTAAAGCCTCCTGTCCCAACATATACCCTTATCTGGAATAACACATCAGTTGTCTTCCACATAATATCTTCCACCTCAGGGTGGAAATGCTTGCACCCACTTCCAAAACACTCTCAAAGGATCATCAGAAAGTCTTTGAACTCAGTGGTTCAAATCATGACCCAAATATGGCCTGATGAGTTTAACATCCACTCTTACTGTCTTCACTTGTTTAACAACTATTATTGCAAGTTTACTAAGGTCTGGGTACTGGGTAGACTCCTATAAAAAAAATTTTTTTTCAAAGATAATATTCATTTATTTGAGAGAGAGAGACAGTGCAGGTGCACGAGTGGGGAGACAGCAGAGGGGGAGGGAGAGGAAGAGAGAGGATTCCAAGCAGATATTTGATGTGGGACTTGATCCCACAACCCTGGCATCATGACCTGGGCCGAAATCAAGAGTCTGACACTTAACTGATTGAACCATGCAGGTGTCCCAACCCTGATAAATTAATCAATGAGGTTTTGTAGCCCTTGGTATAATAGAAGGAGTAAATAGTGAAAGGGGTATAGTAGTCTTGTGACAGCAAGAAAAATGAATGCTAATGGCTTAATATTGCAGGAGAACTGAAAAACAAAATGTGATCCAAATTGCATTACAATAATGTATGCTCATGAAAATGTCCCCATCTCATCAAGAGTGACTTAAATTATGCTATGCCTTTTTAATAAGGAAGGATTTTCAGCCTAACGATATTGAATGAAAAAAATGGTGGGGAGGAGTAGGTTCTGAAAGGAATCATCTCCATTAACGAGACTTTTTGCTTATGTGAATTAATTCATTCTTTAAAAATGCTAAATACAAGAGACTATCAAATTATGTCTACATAGCAGCATTATAAGATTTAAAAATCATCCATAAACAATGTATACCTTATAAGATTATCATATAGATGAATTTATATAAAGTGTAAAAATGAGACTTGAAGCTCTGTCACGATAAAGATGAAGTCATGTTTTCTTATCAAGGGTGCACTGAACTAGGAGCAGAGGCTGGTTTTCCTTGGCTATCACTTATTTACTGTGTAAATAACCATGAGTAATTCAGTTACTCTAATCTTAATTTGCATTTTTAAAATGATATAGGCCAGGAATATTTTAAGTTCTGTTTCAGCCATAAAATCATGATTAAAAATGAAGTATTTTCACTTGCACATTATGGTGCAGTAAGTATCGTCAGAAGACAATATTTTTTCCCCTCGCTCATTATGAAGATGTTTGGGGTGAAAACAATTAGTAACATTAGAGATGCCATTGTCATGCTTCCCCTTACATCACTGAAGAAAAGTATTTTATTCTAAACTATTTAAATAGGTTATTGAATAAAGGCATTATCTTTTTATAAAATTAATGTTAAAAGGATAGGAAGAAAAAAGTCTAGAAACTGCAGAGTTAAGATCAATTAGGCTGGATTCTAGAAAATGATTAAAATATAAAGGGTATGAGTTAATAAAAATACATCATCCCTCAAATAATTTTATACATATATTTTCTTTTTTTGTGTCACTAAAGAGGAAACAAATTAAGGAAATCCTTTATTCATACATATAAAGTCTCCTAGACTTTGCAGACAAGCTAGTCTCAATTCTCTTGGAACTTAGACTCTATTGCAGTGATTAAACGATGAGGGAAAATAAATACACAAAATCATGCTAGGTTGTATTAAGTCCTAATAAACGAAACAGAGGATGTTATATAGAAGTAGAAGGCTGGAAGAAGGTAAGCAGAAGAGAAAAACAGAAATGATGGGAATCCCTTCTTAGGTTAGACAGGGTGATGTGAAAACTTTCTCCTAGGAAGAAGCTCTACCTAAATTTAGAAGGAAGGATCATGAAAATGAGCATGTAAAGTATCATGAGAAAAGCATGTAAAGCAGAGGGAATGAAAGTATCAAGGCTCCAGTACAAAAGAGAGATTCTCATTTTCAAGAAATTAAAATGAGCCCATGATAATGAATTTGAGATTTATTCTAGTGCAGCAGAATGCATAAAACAGCAAAGTGGAATGATCTCATTTACATGTTTAAAAGATTAATCGGCCTGCTTTATGACAAATGGTTAAAGAAGATGTAGAGAAGTTGCATAGAGACCAGGTAGGAGGGGTATGGAAGAAAAAAATAATACATCTTGATTTTACCAAGCCATTTGGCAAAGATTCTCACTTCTTAAAGAATACATAGGAGAAACTGGGGTCCAACTACAGTATGTGTGGGAAAATGTATAGCTAACTGAACAAGAATATGCAAAGAATATTGATTTAAAAGTTCAGTCTCATCTTGTCTCAGTGGAAGTTCTGTGTTGGCATGCTGCCCTGCCCTGGTCAACATGTTGTATCAATTATTTGAATGTACACATGCTTATCAAATTTTCTGCTGACATTAAAGTAGGAGGACAATCAATATGTCAGATTAAAAAAAAGATATAAAACAATTTCAACTGTGAGGGAACAAAGGGTCACCACTCAGAAGGTGAATTTAATAGGGGTAAATATAATATGCTGAATTTAGGTTAATAAAATAACATGGTTGGGTAGCTTGGGATTAATAGACATTCATAAAAAATCAATCCTCAGATTTTATAGGACTGTATGTTCAAAATAAGGTTACAATGTGAGACTGGGGCTTTAAAATAAGATGAATATCAATGTCAGCTGCATTCACTGAAAAAGAAGTTCACATTGTGGGCTACTGTTTTTCCAACTGTCCTCTGCAAAGGTCAGGGCGCATGCATAGAATTGGGTGCATTTTGATATGGTCACAATTTAATAGATAAATTAACATAAATGTGTGTGTCATGAAGAAGATGGTTGTAGATTTACTGCTTGGAGAAGACAACAATTAAACATGATCATGTTTCACGTATTTGAAGCCTAACCAGAATCCTAGAGCAAGGCTTGGGAGTTAGAATGATGGAAATTCAGATATTTAGCTCAATTTTAAGAACACGATGTTGGGTTTGTTTTTATAGTTTTGAAAAACTAGAGCAGTCTACCATGGGTCAGAATGCTTTGTGATGAATAGGTAAGCTCTCTGTTTTTAGAATTTTTTTTTTTAAGATTTTATTTATTTGACACAGAGAGAGAAATCACAAGCAGGCAGAGAGGCAGGCAGAGAGAGAGAGAGGAGGAAGCAGGCTCCCTGCGGAGAAGAGAGCCCGATGCGGAGCTCCATCCCAGGACCCTGGGATCATGACCCGAGCTGAAGGCAGAGGCTTTAACCCACTGAGCCACCCAGGCGCCCCTGATTTTAGAATTTTTAAGGCTGAACAATAATCAGTCATGGATTCTTAAGGTACCAGGTTGCCTATATTACCCATTAAGTGGGATAAGCAAGGTGGGCTCCAAACACTGGTCCTCAGGCCAACTCAGCCACAAAACGAGTGTTAGAGCTTTTCCTTAGGCTAATAGAATGTAATTAAATGACAACCCTCAAACATGATATTCTGTCTTTTGGATAGTTTTGGTAGTAGAAATGCCTGGACTCTTAAAAAAGGATAGTCTTAACAGTTGGTAATTTGTTTCTCAAAATGTTATAAATTAGAAAGATAGGCTTGGTAGTGCTATGACAACCTTTATTTTTTGTTGTTACTACTGCGATCTTAAAAATTTCTTCTATGAATTCCAAAAATCAAAGAAGTAATCTCACTGAATGCAGAGACCACCCTACTCCGAGAATCAAAGAGTCTAAGAATATTTTTCAAAAGGAACCCAATGAAATTCACTTGTCATTCCTAAAAAATAGGTAAAGGTATCAAACTTGCATTAAACCAAGAGAAAGAGTTTGGTTCTATAACTCTCAATTGGACATATTATCCTTCTATTATTCTGCATACCTAAGAATATTTGGAAGATTCTATTAGGAAATATTCACAAACAAAATGATCTTGGAATCCTATATATATCTAATACTCAGAAATCTCATTTCTTAACTAGTAAAAATGCCACCTGATGGCAATAATAGATCTAGTACTGGATATTAGATATATTTGATGTTGAGTTCCTAGAGAGGATTTTGTTAATGAGAATATTCTACAGTGTTACTGCCAACAGACTTTGTAATTATGAAACCTTTGACATTAATACACTGCTGTATGAGTTGGGATTTTACACAAGGAAATGTATAAGCATATGCAAATACAAAACCCCTTAAAAATGTAGCTGAACATCAACGCTCAAAGACATCCATACTCAAATGTGTACTCACTGTTCTTGCCTGTGGATTTAATTTTCAACTTGCTATTTCTAAATTCCACTTTCTTTGATATGTTCATGAACTTTTATTAGATGATGGTCTTAAGATATGGTGATTTATTTTTTAAATGTTCTAAACTGAAAGTATAAAAGGTATAATGTAGAAGCTAACACTTTGTCTCTACTTTTTGTTGTTAATCTAGTGGTTTTAAAAATTTTCCTAATTTAGGGGCGCCTGGGTGGCTCAGTGGGTTAAGCCGCTGCCTTCGGCTCAGGTCATGATCTCAGGGTCATGGGATCGAGTCCCGCATCGGGCTCTCTGTTCAGCGGGGAGCCTACTTCCCTGTCTCTCTCTCTGCCTGCCTCTCTGTCTACCTGTGATTTCTCTCTATCAAATAAATAAATAAAATCTTAAAAAAAATTTTCCTAATTTATAAAACAAGAAAAAAACTGGAGAATTATAGGATTAATAGACTACCAACTTTTTTTTGAAACTCTGAGCTTTATGATTAAATACTTCTCAAATTGACTATTACTGGCAGTTCAATTGCTTGCTTATACACACTCTATAATGTGTGTGGGTTTATGTGTGTAATTTCTGGCTATGTAAATTTATGTATAAATTTGAGTGCGTGTGAACTGTACAGAGTCTCATAACAAACTATCAAATAATCAAACTGTATTCAACCTTTTAAAAGCAGAATACATCTATCCAGTTAGATTTACAATTTATCCTATTAACAAGATATTTCCCAAATACGAAAAAAAGGTGAAGATCACATAACAAATTAAAATCTGTTTGATTAAAAAAAAAAAAAAAAACTGTTTTAAAGGCTTAATGGTACCAAAACTCAAAGTTACATTTGCAGCATGATGTAATTGCTACTTACAGGCAAACTGAAGCTTTGCTTCTCTGCTAACAATTGTTCCAAATGAGTTTGTTGCTATGCACTGGTACGTCCCAGTATCTTGGGTTTTATTGGGGTTATTGATCAACAAGCTGCCTTCAACAACACTGTAGCGGAAATCCACACCAATGTCAACATCTGTTCCATTTAATTTCCACCTATAGTATAGAAATGCCGGTAGGTAAAGCCTTGTAATATTAATCAATATTTCTGAATCACATAAAAGATATAAAAACTATCAACAGCAGGAAATATCATCTGTGACTTTCTCAACCATGGAAAAAAAAAAGAAATGAAAGAAAGAAAGTCTCTATTCAGCAATGGTTGACTACTGCCATGGAAAGAACATGTCTGTTACAGTAAACAATGATATTAAAATTTTAATACCTCCTTTTGTGGCTAAACTGATACTACACACACTTCACTTTTTTTTTTTTTAAATCCCCATTGCATCTTGTATAACTTTCTTCAAATAGGGTTTCTTAGCCAAAGTCCTTTTTCTAGTTTGAAGTTAATCTTTTTTTTTCCCCCCTTCTCCAAGTTTGTAGTTATTCTTTAAATGGGTCTATACAGATGACAGAATACACCACTTTCAGGTAGATTGCTTAGTATTTGATGAAATTGCAGCAGAGTTGCTTTGATTTGGTCCTTAATATGACTGAAATGGCTGACTGCAAAGCAAAGGAACTCTATTGATCTAGAGCTGTCTTAGGGACCAAACTAGTCTTAACCATGGATCACTTTGAGGATCTTCTTAGTAAGGCACTCAATCATCAATCAGCCATCCCAGTAAACCGAGATCAGGTAATTAGGTAACAGAGGCAAAGAGAGTTTTGTTGTTCTTCTCTTTGTTTCCTTGAATCATCTATTGTATTTTGCTCTAGTGTTTGGCCCTATAAATACATTTTACCGGGACTCACACATTTAAACAGTAAAGCTTTACTAACAGGATCTACTTCTTTCTCTTTTTTCTTTCGTCTTCTTCTTCTTCCTCTTTTTTTTTTTTGCAGCCAATAACATTCTAAAAAAGAGCTTATTTTAATCAAATGCCTTCCTTTGAATACTTAAGAACTTTTAAGCTAATATAATTCAGTGACTATGTATCTTATTTTTTTCTCCCCTTCCCTCCCAAGTTCTACACAAATACGGGGTAATGAAAATATCATAGTTGAAACTTCTGAAATATCAACAGTCTCACAGTAACATTTACATTGAGAGACCAAAAAATAAGAAAACACTGAAGTACAAAGGAAATTGGTAAGAAACAATAATAAGACTAAAGAATGAGAGACTGCCATTTTAATCTCCTTCAATCAGTAAAAAACAAACAAAACCCATTAAAAATGTATATTTGGGGTGCCTGGGTGGCTCAGTGAGTTAAGCCGCTGCTTTCAGCTCAGGTCATGATCTCAGGGTCCTGGGATCAAGTCCCGCATTGGGCTCTCTGCTCAGCAGGGAGCCTGCTTCCTCCTCTCTCTCTCTGCCTGCCTCTCTGCCTACTTGTGATCTCTGTCAAGTAAATAAATAAAATCTTTTAAAAAAATGTATATTTGTACATACATGCTCATTGTGCATCCTCTCATAACATTCTGGAGTATTATGGCTGCTGCGTACATGTAAAAGGATTTAAATGAAAAAATGCAAGGCAGTTTGTTTCAAGATTTTGGATATTTGGTATCCACAAAATAGAAGTTTAAGGAGGATTCTTTTCTTTCTGTCAAGATCTCTCTCATACTTCAAGGTCAATTTTAAATCACACCTCTTCCAATGAAGTCATTTTCTATATTCCTACTCAAAATTAATCAAAGTTTTCCACAATCTCCTACAGGAGTCTCTGCTCTATTACAGAGCAATTCCGCCTTCACTGTAGATAATTTGCCTAGATCTCTTTTGCATTGTCCCTTTAGCAATCTAGACCTTGACACTTTCCTTGTGCTCAATAAATATCTGTGGAACCTGACTACATATTTTACTTCTCCGCTGTATATTTTAGCTTTGAGCATGAACAGTTTATGAAACATTCTAGCCCCTCACAGTATGGTGTTGTATGTTTGTTCACATCTATGTCTTCGAAATATAAAAATTTAGAAACATGAGGGGCAGGAAAGCTAGGTCAAAATCACAAAGTGGGACATAGCTTTTTATGTGTTTGTTTATAAGAAGATGGGTATTAGAAACAGACATTGTTTTTAAGCTTGACAGTAATTCTCTCTGTGCTCTGACACAGGCATGAAAGCAATAAGCAATAAAAAGAGAAAGCCAGGTTATATTTTAGCAGGTCTATATGCACATGAATCTCTAAAAATGACTGCCTGCCCTAGACATTTTTTTTTTTTTTAGTCAGCTGATCACGTCTTGGCTATAACTCTCACTTCAAATGATAGTCGAGCAATTTAATATGACAAATCTAAGAACTCAAAGAGGAAATTGCAATATAATGTGAGCTGCAAGCAGAATGTGGAATTTAGAAATGGACCATGTGAGCCTTTTTAGAAAAGTGGTTGTGGGGATAATGAGAACACCTCTGTAGGTTTGTCTACACTAGTCATCTCAACCTAAATGCTCTGCAGAAAGTCCTTTAATCTACTTTATTGCCTCCTTTTACATACAAATAGCAAAGGAAAAGAGATTATTTAGAAAATAAAGTGCTTGCTGTGAAATGCAGTTGAGACTAGATTGCAAAGCACTATACTCAGTTTTATTGCAATGAAGTCAGTGTTCATTCCCACTGAATGTGGATTGCACTGAATTCCTTATCTTATCCCATACTGGAACACTCTTTGAAAAATCAGTTTATTTTCAATGTTTGAGTCATCTTTTAAGTACTGGCAATAGAAACAATGCCCATGTGGAACAAAGAGAGATTTTCCCTAGGGTCAGGAGAATTAGTGAGTCCTGTAAGTTGATTTCTGAACCACTTTGGGAACCATAACTCAGCTCTTTCCAGAGAGTCAGGCTGAGCCCAACTAAAAGCTGACACTATAAAGTGCTGGGAGGTACAATTTTCCAGACTTTGCTGGGAAGTTATCTGTGGAATTTGTTGCAATAAAACCCTCTTTCTTTGTTCAAGGTCTCAATTTGACCTGGAAGAAGGAGCAAGACCTTTGTGACTTGAAATTTGTTGTTTATAAACGAAGTTGAACAGAAACTTCGCAGTAGAAGTACTCCAGCCAAGTACCTGAATGTCCCATCTGTCTGGAAAGGGAAGCTGAGTGCAATAAGTAATGTCACAAGTCCTTAAGAAACTTTAATGCAAGGAAAGTCGGCAAAAGTCAACAGTTCTAAAATTTTTCTGGGTCTAGGTCAATCCTTTCAAAGTTGAGGGGCAGGAAACAAAGAAAAGAGAAGGCTCAGTTGAGGGAATAAACACAAAGAAGAGAGGTCAGTTGTGGTGTTTGCGGAAAAACCTAATGCTGAAAATCCCCATGTAGAGTTCACCTTGAATTTCTCCTCCTTGTTTGTCCCCCTCAAAGTCAGCCTGAGCACGGAAAAAGTATAGCCACACTGAAAATACCCGATCTCTCCATTCTATCCCTTGCTCTTTCCTTCAGCATGAGGGAGTTTTTAGCTCCCAGGTAGCAACTGGCTATTATGTTACAGAGAAACTGCCAAAGGAATAAAGGAAAACCCAGTACCCTGTAACCAATTGCAGGTACATTTGATTAAAAGTTTTCTTCTCAGCTTTTCCTGGCAATCTTTAAAAACATAATAGGTTTCTGTTCCACTGCTTGTTTTAAATAACAAAGCAGGCCCCTGTATCTTGAAACACAATGTTACAAAAGCAATGTTAATTAAAGGTCACAGTTTGGGGTAAAAACGAAGCAGCAACTTGCTGCAAAATTTGTTTTCATTTAAGGCTAACATCTGAACATACACTTGGCTCTGTGCTAAAAAATAGGCCCATTTAACTCATCCTTTATGTATTTAGAAACCTTTGCCTCTCGCATTTATTTTTTACTATATAACACATCTTAAAATATCTGATTTAACCTTGAATTCAACATATTCTGTGTGCGGAGAATAAGTGCACATTCTGGTTTGTCCGGGACAGTGCTGGTTTTACACCTGCTGCCCTAGAATAATTATTAACAGTGGCCTTTTACTCTCAGAACTGTCCTGGTTTGAATGATAAATTATATATCCATTAGAGTGTTTTTTTCCCCCCTTTCAGTAATGCACGTCTTTTGGCAAAATATCCATATAGCAAAACGTCATTTGCCCTCTGAATTCAGTTAAATATTTCCTTTACTATGCAACTTTCCCTGTACCTCCCCCTTGCATCCTGAAGTAGACTCTCCAGGATGCCCTAGAACGTGGACATCCTTTACAGCAAGGATAGCACAATACTCTCTGCATAGCTCTGCAGCGACCTTCACCACTTCTTAGACCTAGGGTGGTATCCAGTAATATAGTGGTTTGATACAGTAACTTACTATAGTGATTTAAATACCTTTCCTGGACCACATATTTTCAGAATCCTAATCCATATCCCAATTCAAGGAGAGATACTATGGTGAACTCTTGGGTAGAAGCTCTAGAATTACTTATCCCGGGTAATTGCTGAGCCAGTTCCATGCACCCATAACTCAGAATTTGAAAGACACTGGGTGGTGTAGTGAATGATGATATAGTTGATGAATGAATGAATGAATGGGCACACAAATTAAATTCTAAAATAATTTCTACTACACTAATACTCCAATCCTTTAACTTATATAAGATGTCCTTTATCTTCTGCCAAATTGCAAACTAAATATCTCAGTTCATACCCCACTTCTGTGGATCCTTAATGATCCAATCTCTTCTTCCCCAAAACTATGACATATGTTATCTATTATTTTGGTTTCTAAACACCATTATATATTGATCATTAGCTTAAAGTTTCATCATTAAAGGCAAACAGAGGCAAAATCATACGTATGAGATATATGAAGTCATGTGGCCCAACAAACATTTATTTACCAAACATTTACTTTTTTATCTTGCTGTGATTTTCACTCTTTCCCTCTGAAGTTCCAAGACCCTGACCCCACCCTTCTCCTTAGTTCAGAATAACATATATACCACATTTTTGCCTATCTTTGGAATGTCATGTCTGTGTAGATTCCTCATACATATGAATTTGAATTTGATTTTCTTCTGTTAATCTGCCTTATGTTAATTTAATTCTTAGTGCAGCTAGAGGAATCTCAGACAGAAGAAAATTTCATCCTCCCCAACATTATAAAGTGTCACAAGACAATAAAGGTCTGTTTCTCAAGAAAGTAATATTTTAAAGTCTCCATTTCCATTCTGAATCTACTAACTCCCTTTCTCAATAGTTAATTATAACCTCTAATTTTGTCTTTTTCTTTCCCTTGATTTTATGATTTTATCAAGTATGTTGGCATCCTTAAACAACTGCTCCGTCTTACCTGCTCTTGAACCTTATAAATATGGAATTATACCATTCTTTAGTGACTTGCTTTGTTTGCTGGAAATTATGTTCCTGTGATCCATCATACTGTAGCTGTAATTCATCATTTTCACTACTGCATGGGGTTACCTTGTATGAACATACTAGGTTATATTTATTTATATTATGTTGAATTTAGTTTTCTAAATTTCTGCTAATCTGGTATGCATGCAAGAATGTGACATTTCAGTTTTAATTTGTATGTTTCTGTTAATGGCACTGACAATCTTTCTATCTATTTCATGGATGTGTGATATTTCTTTTCTTAGAAGTACCTAATCAAGTCTTTCAGTAATGTTTCTACTAGGCTACTAAAAAACAGTTTTTACTTTTTGATTTGTGGGGATTTAAAAAATATTTTTGGATATTATTTCTTTGCCAATGACATGTATTAAAAATATCTTCTTCCAGTTGGAAGCTTGAAATTTTACTCATCTCAGTATTTCTGTTGAACAGAAGTTCTCAACGTTAATGAAGTTAAATATTTTCTTTTATGATTTGTGCTTTTTCTGTCATATTTGAGAAATATTTCCTTCCCTTCAAAGTCAAGGATATGTATGCCTATCTTCTTTTAAAAGCATGTATGTCCCGTGCAGGTCTTCCAGTCACCTTAAATTGGCCTCTGTATATGTGGTTAGGTAGGGGACAAATTTTATTTCACTTTTTTAAACCATGTATGTAAATCCATTGTGCAGTATATCTTTTAAAAATTTACTTCTACTATTATCATGATTTTTAATTTTTATCTCCACAAGACAGTATATTGTTATTATTTTTATTGTTCAGTGTAATTGCAATTGGTTTTAAGATGGAAATGTTAACATTTACCACTTGCGTTACTACCATTGGTTCTTTTATCTCAGATACTCTACCTGGGACCATTTTTATTTTGTTTCAGTTATATCTTCTAGAATTTTCTTTAGTGAATATGTCTGTTGAAGTCAAACTTTATTTCTTTATAAAAAGACTTTATTTCATTTGAAAGAGAGTAAGAGAGGGAGAGAAGGAGCAGGCAGAGGGAGAAACAGGCTCTCCGCTGAAGAGGGAGCCCCATGAACAGGGTTTGATTTCAGGAACCTGGCAAGAGCCTGATATGACACTTGATCCTAGGCCCTGGGATCACAACCAGAGCTAAAGGCAGACACTTAACTGAGCTACCCAGGTGCCCTTATTGAAGTCTAACTTTAGTTTCTGAATGTCTGAGAACACATTTTTTTTGTTCTCCTTTTAAAAAAATACTTCTGCTATGTAGAAATTTGATAATTAATCTCTCTCAGCATATGGAAGACTGTCATCATCTTGATTTGTTTCTATTGAAAAGTCAGATGCTAATCTGCCTTCTATTTGAAGGTTATCTATGTTATAAGCTTAACTATTTATAGAATTGTATCTTCAACTTGGGTGTTCTGCTATTTCACTATAATAATTCTAGATGAGGCTTTATTTTTATTTGTATTCCTTGAAATTCATTTGGTTACCTAAATATATAGCTTGGAATTTTTTTTTTTTTTTTTTTTTACTTTTTAAAAAAAAGTATTTTATTTTTAGGTAATCTGTATGTAGACCCAACATGGGGCTGGAACTCACAACCCTGAGAATAAAATACTGCATATTTCACTGACTGAACCAGCACTCTTATAGTAAAGAATTTTTATTTGGCTTTGGAAAATTCTTAGCCTTCTCATAAAATATTGTCTCTGCCTCATTCTCCCTTGCCTTTCCTTATGAACTCTGATTAAACATATAAAAACATTTTCTATTAATCTCTCTCTCTCTCTCTCTTTTTTTTTTTTTTTTTTTTTGTGGCTTTCCCTTTCTCTGTATCTCTCTCTCCCTCCTCTTTCTTTCTTTCTCCCTTTACTTCTCTTTACCCAGTTCTGATGCCTTTGGATGATTTCTTCAGATATACCTTGCAGTTTACTAATTCTGCTTTCAGCTGTGTCTCATCTTCTATTAAGACCACTAGCACCAAAGTTTGAAACAGGAATTATTTTTGCTTTATAGTTCTTTGGGGAGGCAAGCGTATTTCTTGTTACATGCACTCTAAGTACATAGCCTTTAGGTCCCAGGTCTATCCTAGAAGGTATGCTAATGTTAGATTCTCCTCTTGGTCTTGGTCCATTCTAGGCTTTATGTATGCAGCTGCAAAATCCAAAGTTCTAGTCCACGTAGTTCAAGGTAAAACCTGCTTTTAGGGGTTAGTTTTCTTCTCTGGGTTCTAAATCCACTTTTTAAAAAATTTTTTATTTTATTTATTTTTTAACTTCTGAGTACTTCTTACTTTAATACCAGTTTTTTGGTGCAGGTGTTAAAAGTGTTTTAAAAAATATGTTAAGAAATATTTAGGCTTTCAGTGAGGGTGTCAGACAGGATATTTAATTCCCAGTACAGCTAGAAACAGAAGTTGGGCACTAAACCTTTCATGAACACAAAGATCTCTTTAGTGTCTCGGGGTATTCTATGATGCCTGTCTAAAAGCACTTTAAGTAATTAGTGCTCTATAAGTACTTGTCGATTTTAATAACAGAACTCGTGTACGCACGGAAACGCATGATTTAAATTAACAAACCTGATATGCGGTTTTGGATTCCCTTTAACTTCACAGTTGAGCTTCACTTTTTTCTCCTCAGAATTCAAAGGGAACATTGTATGACCTGGTTCCTGAATAAAAACAGGGCCATGCAGTGCGTAGTCATCTGAAATGAGAGAGGCAAGTGCCCCAAAATGAAGAATATCTTCCAAATGCAAACAATAACAGAAAATGAAAATAAGAGCAATAAAATAAGAACAAAAAAATAATAATACACAACAGATTTAGTTTCAGCTTCTTAGATGAAATTTCCCACTGAAGACTAATCCTTTGTAGATTATAATGAAGTGGAGACACAGACTCTCCTATTTCACACTGACAATTTATTTTTACTAACAACTTCCTGAATGCTTGACCCTCCCTTTTCTCTCCTCTTACTTTTTATTCTATCTGCCTTTTGCTTAGCCTTTTACTTTGTTTATGTTTTGTGCCTTCTATAGCTCTTTTGTGCTGCTATTACCCTGGGAGACCTTCTAATGTCACAAAGCTAAACATTTCTCTGCTCTGTAAGGGGATAATAGAAATGGAAGCAAGCAATGATGATTTCATACATACACTAATAAAGAGAAACATCTCTGTACTGCTAAAATATGTATAAAAGTTTCTTAAATTCTCTATGTAAGTGAAGAACAACCTAGAGTCATGATTCTCAAATTATCTGGTAAATGACCAGCTTGTTTTTGTCTTTTTTTCCCCAACCTACTAGGGATCCATACATGGGGATGTCTATAGCTAGCTCAGTAATACATGAGTATACAATGATGTATGAGTTTCTGAATACTTTCCATCAATTAATACTGGCTAGATGTATGAAACTTACTTTATCACAAAACAGCTATAAAGTTTAAAGACTAGAATAATCCACAAACCAGTATAGAGCAGTGGAGAGTACTTGTTTCTAGATATACACATAATAAAGATAGTCAAAATGCATCTCACCACCCATACCCATTTTCATTCTTCAAAATTTAGTTCAAGTTCATTTTTTTATCCTAGAAAGCTTTTGTAGACCTTTATCTTTTTCATTTAACCACATGATTCTTCAATTATATCTCCCTGTAGCCACTTTTCTTTTTCTATCAGGTGTATTGGTACCTTGTTTTGTCCTGTTTTGGACTGTAAGCTCCTTGAGATCATGATGTACACATTTTGGTATGTTCTGATACCAAGTACAGCAGTTTATGCACAGAAGATCATTACTAAAGATTTGTTCTATTTGTGTGTAATTTTTTTTCACTTTTTAATGTATTCATTCAGTTAACTTAGGCATTGCCTAATGAATTTCCAGAAAGAAGGGCCAGTGGCTAAGATACTGAATATTGCCCTGGAGCTGACAATCCACTCCCCACTTAGGTGTGATTATTTTGAAGAGTGTGAATTGCAACTGCTATCCTGGAAAGCCTTTACAACCAGCCTTTGTTGATAAGTGATAAGATGAGAGTAAATTCATGCAGTTGTATCAGGACTGAGGAAAAAGAATAAAGCTGGCTTGGAAATCTTGGTGGAGGACACGAAGTAAGGTAATTTCTTGGAAGGTTTACAACCTAGGCTTAAAAAAAAATCCATATGTTGAACTTGGGATAGATAAAATGTAAGGAGATAAGATGACGAAACAGAATTCTATTTTATTATAGAGGAGTAAGGACAGCCAATGACCTCGTAGTAAGAAAAGGCAGGATATGAATTCAGACAAACCATGAACTGAGAGTCAATGCCTTGGGTCAACTACTAAATCAATGACCTAACTCTCCATCACTTAGTCTCTCTAGTCCTCAATTTTCTCATCTCCAAAATAACAGGACTGGACTTAGTCAGTGGTTCTATACCAGTTAAGAATGGGAAAGAATTCCTGAGTATTTGCCCATGAACTTATATGCACATACATGTAAAATATGCATTCAAAGATAACATGAATTATACTGTTACACCATCCTCTCTCCGTACTCCATGTATAAAATCTCTCATTAATGAGACTTAAACAAAAGAAAACAGGATCATGGGGCATCTGAGTAGTTCAGTGGGTTAAGCCTCTGCCTTTGGCTCAGGTCCTGATATCAGAGTCCTGGGATTGAGCCCCACATTGAGCTCTCTGCTCAGCAGGGAGCCCGCCCCTCTCTCTCTCTCTGCCTGCCTCTCTGCCTATTTGTGGTGTCTGTCTGTCAAAAAAAAAAAAAAAAAAAAAAAAAAAAAACTCTTAAAAAAGAAAATAGGATCTGCCAAATAACTGAAAAGCATAGAATGAAAAAATACCTAAGAATGTACTTTTTTTTTTTAACACTCATGGTTTGAAACCAGATAATTCAAAATACAGATATATACATTTCAGATTTTCAACAATTATATAGATAGTTTCGAAACAAATTTAAATACTGGTCAACGATTAGCTCAATTCAAATATGAAGAATTGTGTGAATTTTTGGCATATCTATTTAAGTAGCAAATGTTCCCTCTCAAGATCACTAATAGCTACACACTTGGATTTTTCTCTAAGAGAGAAATATTTCTATTGTTGTCCCAATTCTAAAATTATATGTGTGTGTGTGTGCGTGTGTGTGTGTGTGTGTGTGTGTATGTATAATATCAATCATCTCAATTCATTGGTGTTCCCTGATTTGAAATTCATACAGAAATACACAGTCTATTACTAGTAATTCCAAGTAAGAATAAAACATAATAATGATTATCCAGGATGCAGCTGAGAGACTGTGAATTAACATCTGTACTATTTCTCAATGTATCCATGCCATATTTAAATAACAAAAATGGTATTTTTTCTGTGTATTTTGTAACAAGAATTGATAATAATGATGCTTTGCATTCGCTATAAATAACACATTTCATCCAAAGTTTTTATTTTCTCTTGGTTAACCAAGCTTGCTGCCTGTAAATTAACATTAGCATAAAGGGAGTGGTATTTCAGTTTTCATCTAAGGAAATCCATAGCCTTTCAAACATGAGCTGTTTAGTTTCAAAAAGATGGAGGGAGAGATTTTAGAAAGCTTAGCAATGTAGGTGTAGAAAACAGATAACCTAACTTTAAAAACTTTAGCCTGGAGTTACTATAAATACGAACATTTTAGACAAAATGGAGTTAAAGGGTTGCTTTGTTTCTCTTAAACCTTGAGGTAGCTGGGTGAAACACAGTCCTCAGAATGACATTATGAGATGAAACATGGAGGGAGGTATCAGTAAGTTTGTTCTATCTTTGTGTAGTAGTGACAAAGTGACTTTCAAGTGTCTTGAAGGTACATATAAAACACTTTGCATTTGCCATTTGTAAAGTCTAGGAGATAAAGTTCACCCTTTTCTCTGTCACAGTAACTAGCTCTATGTAATCAAAAGGGTAGCCAAGATTTCCAGCCTAGAGAAGTAAAGGAGCATCTCAGAGAATGACAGAGGACAATGTTTTAATAAGCCAATATGTTTCAAAGTTAGACCGTGGACAGCCCGCATTGTAATCATGTTATGCAAGGACTAAGCAAGTACAGAGCTTGTTTTTCTATATCGTAGTCCAGACTGACTGCACCAGAAAAATCCAGGGACCAGGAATTTGCCTTTAACCTAGTTGAATCTGGGTGATTCTTAGGCACACTAAAATTTTAAAACTATTAACACAGACCCTTTTATGCCTAGCTTTCCATTTCCTAAGAGCAGAACATCAGCCAACACTGGCTTTAGACACACTCCTAAATTTTCTCTGTTGGGCAAAGTCAAACCAACAGATCTTCTCTTGATAACATTTAGAGAAAGACTTTTTAGCACATGTTTGGACTAACAGCTGAGATGCAAGCAGACAGGAACAGAAAACGGTAAAACCAACCCACACAAAGAAAATGGATGGATCTGTCAAGGTACAGGATTCGTGTTGAAACTAAACCAACATTTCCTCAGAACACTCACAGTTGAATGCCAGCAGCTAATTGTGAGAACTCCCCAAGGGTTCTGTGTAACAAAGAAGAGCTACTGATGTGACAAAGTAAAAGTATCCCCAGGGTGACACAATAATCCACTGACCTATAGTGAAAATTTATCCTCACTTGATACACATTGCATTCCTGCTGTAACCACTACCCTTTGTTTATAAGGAATGAACCTCATTTAAGTAGCAGGATGTTCAGATTGATGTTTTAACTTGTGGATTCCCAAAAGGGAGAAAAATCAGGGACTCGCTTAGCTTGGAGAAGTTAGGGCAATGGACTCGCATTATTATCAGGGATCTCTCAAGGGGAGCAGCAGGCAATTATTTTTCGTTCTCCTGGAAATTCTTGAAAATCATGTTAAGAGAAAGAAAGAGGAGCCAGGTTGCCAATAGCACAGATACAGTTTTTCAGATTCCAGATCACTGATTCTAGCCCCAGGCTGGGGGATTTAGTGCAGATGCCAATACTGGTATATCATGATTTCCTGGGTTCTCCTCTGCTTGGAGACCACCTGCCAGTTGTTCACAAGGCTACTTATACAATACTGCCTGCATTCCCTAAAGTTCCGTATCACAGATTCTCATGGACTAGTTTCCGAGTGAACCATACATTTGTAAAAAGAAGAGAGAACACCTAAACTTAGGAAAGCCCCCTTTCATGTTTCAACAGACTGAGAAATCTTTGGGTTTTGATTTCATGACCAGAAATTTATTTAGGTTAAAGGTCAGACTACCCTTAAACTTTCTCTCCAATTGTCATCAAATACTGAAAGTTATTGGAAAACACCGTTCTCAACAAATGATTCTCAAACTTCTTCCCCCATTTGACTCTTTTCTTTTTAAAATCTATTTTTGGGGGGAGACAAAAATCGATGCTTGTCAGCCAATTTCTTCTTGCTTCCTCCTGTTAATGTTCCAGAAACAAAATGTAGTGCCAAGGCTATTCTTAAAATGTTTAGAGTACTGAAAGAGATGCAAAGAACTGTAGAATTTAGATTAAAAGAGATTATTTAATCCTGAATGTATTTTCCCAGTCACAGACTAAATATATACTATATCTATAGTAGAAATAAAAAGGATTTTTACCTAAAAATAAAATAATCCTCTAAGAAATACAGTAAAAAAAAAAAATCTTTCTATACTTAGGTGTCACTTATTTTATCTGCAGTTTTAGGAAGGCAACAATCTTACTCTTTTTTTTTTTTTTTTAATTTGGCCCATTTTGATATGTCCCCAAACTTCTCCCCTGGGCAAGCAAAGTGCTGCTCAGTTAGGCTACCAGAAGACAGACTGGGAAAAGAAATGGGAATGGAGGGGGACAGCCCGAGTTTTTCTGAGACTGAGAAGAGAAAACTATGACTGAATCTCAGGTGATGGTGTACTCAAGCAAGGCAGAGGCCCATGTATCAAGTACAGTGGAACAAGTGTATAGCATAATCTCCATTCCAAGTGTAAGGTCAGCAAAAAACAACATGCATAAAGAAGCAAGCTAGTGGGTAGATATGGCTTGGAAAAGTCCACTAATGCTAAATGTAGATCTTTTTTTAATAGGACATCTATAAACAATCCTAAAATGTAGCCAGCAAAGTAAGGGGAGGCATTAAAGGACTAAGCCATATCAGAGAGCAGTAGGATCTCAATATTTCATAGAAAGGAACTTAGAAAAAAAAAAAATCAAGCTATGCTGCATAAACTTATTCCTTGAAGTGTGGTCTAGAAACCTCCCGCATTAATATCACCTTACCTGGTGGCGCCTGATGAATGGCAGATTTTTGAGCTCCTGCCAGACCTACTAGATTTTCATTACCAGAGCTCAGCACCACTGTTCATTATTATACAATTTAGAGTTTGAAAATGAGTACTTAAGTTATGAATTGAGCACAGATGACTTTCAGCCCTAAACCAATTAAGGATGCCAATGAAGAAAAACAGCCCTGCAGAGTTTTGTTCTATGTGCTAGATCACTCTGTAGCTACCATGTGGGATGGGGTAAAAGGCCACATGTCTCCAGCAAATCCCTTGGTCAATGCACTTCTCTTCTGCTGGAAATATTTTTTATCGCTTGGAAACTCAGTGATTCAACTCTGATGGGAAAGGACAAAAACACAATACTATGATTTCACCTTAGAAAACTAAAAATACCAGATTCAATTCTAATTGTAATTGCTATGAGTTCCCAGACGTTGCATCTGAGGGTTGTTTAGGCTCTTGATCCTAATGGCAGGTATGAAGGGCTGCCACAACAGTCAAGAATCTAGGACTGTGGTACATAGTCAATCTTCCTACCACATCAAATAGGCTTTTGATTCTTAACACCTGGTCTTGGGCAGAAACACTTAAATAACAACAATCTAAATACGGTAAGTAAACTCTAGGACATCTAATGGGGAATGCAGGGGTTTGAGCGTGAGCTCAGAGTATGAGCTTAGGGGTTTAGACGGGAGTTACTCCTGGGTCACATCTGGAAGCTACATAGTTTGTACATTATGCATGCACAGAAGCACCCTGTGCAAACCAAGGTGGTGTTGTCATACTGTATTTTTTTACTCTGCATCCTGTAAAGCCCTTCACCACTCAAGAGCATCAGTGCTGTATGTGTGATCAGTGGGAACATGTTGCCTTCTTGGATTGTAGACCAAAGTCATTTCACCAGGGACAAGAAAGGGGTAGTTCTTCTGCAAAGCTGGTTTGTTGGGTGTGCTCCCAGAGTCATGTTTATATTTTACTTTCTCCCTCTCAGCACTTGCATCAATGGGGAAGCCCAGTGGAGAGAAACATTATTCATTCTGCCACCAGAGTGTTTCAAGAAAGGCACACACAGGGTCCACTACTCTATGCTGCTGGCTGGGAGTCTTCTCCTCCTGCCTTTCTCACAATCACTGAAATTCATTTTGGCTAAGAAACTGTAAGATCAGCAGCATCTCAGTGGATCAAAATTACTCATAAAATGTATGGACAACAACCCAAGGTAATTCAGAAACAAATAAAATACTCTTAACTGGTTTTCTGGAATGTGAGTATTCCTTTAAAATATAATTATTGATTATAGAAATGATGACCGGACAGCTGTCAAACTATCATTACAAATACAATTTAGTGTTGTTAGTCTTTATAACATAAATAGCAAGGGATGTTCAAAAGCCCCACACAAGCACCTATGTGTAACTCTAGCCAACACACAGCATTTTTACTGGATAAGGATCTGCTTCATTCTATTTGCTTGTTCGGTTGAACAGAGCAGAGGCAAAACAAACACCAGAGGAGACAGACATTCCTGCTTAAAGGACAAGGTCTTTCTTTCATCTGTCCTTGCTTCCACCTTCCTTCTTTTAACCCCCTTACATGAGCATTTTAAACAGGAAGGAACAGAGAAGTGTGCAGACAGCCGGTATGTTTGAAGGCAGAAAGTAAAAGAAAGCTCAAATGAGAAGTGAACTCTTCTCCTACTCTTTGTTTCCTGCTGAACAGAGTAGCGCTGCTGTCATCATACATTGTGTCACACATAATGAGGACCTAATTGTATGCAATGTTATATCTTAGAAATGGTGGTAAGGAGTGGAAAGTGTGAGTAGATAAAAGTGATCTCTGTTGGCGAAAAGATGTGCCTTACTGAAGGAAGCATTCACAGGAGTGGCAAAGAACAATAAGGGGAAGTGGGTCAGCAAACCCTACTCTGACCTTGACTCCAAATCCAGACAAATGTCAGGAACAATGGATTCATTACTCCTTTAAATATAAGTACATGGGTGATTCTGACATTATATAAGCTCCAGTTATAAAAACTAATGACAAATTTCACAAATGCAAACATTCTACAACTCATTTGGAGGCAAAAACTGACCTAAAGGGAGGAGGCAGAGTCAAAGTGGCTGAGGAGTAGCAGACTGAGATGACATCAGTTCGCAGGAGTTTTCTGAACACCTACAAACAGATTGAAGAGAAGAAGAGCAGCAATTCTAGGAACAGAAAATCGACAACTTTCTGAAAGGCAGGACCAGCGAAGAAGTAAATCCAAAGCCATGGGAAGACAGACTGTGGAGGGAGGGGCTGGCTCCTGGCAAGAGGTAGAACAACGGAGCACAGAATTTGAACTTTTTTTTTTTTTTTTTTTTTTTTTTTTTTTAGAATTTGAACTTTTAAAAGTCTGCTCCACTGAGAGGCATTGCTCCAGAGGCTAAGCAGGGGTTGAGCCCTCATGGGGACAGTGTGGTCTCAGGTGTCTGAATTTAGCAGAGCTCGCTACATTCCCAAAGGAGGGAAGCCGGCTACAGAAACAGAGCCAAGGACTGAGCTCTCAGCTCGGGGTACATTAAACTGTGATCAGTGGCACAGTCAGGACACTGCTCTTTGAGCAGGGACCCCCACAAGTGGCAGATGCAGGGAGACTTACATTCCTCTGTGGAAGAGCTGAGTGGGAGGATCTGCTGGGTTTGGAGTCTCCAAATGGGGCTCTGTGCCAGAGACAAAAGTGCTCACTCACAGGCTGGGTAAGCTCAGAGTGTGGCCAGAGACCAGGGAGATGGGAGTGATTGACCGCTTTTCTCCGAGAGTGCCTTAAGAAGTGGGGCCCCGTGATTTCGGCTCCTCTGGGCTGGAAAGTGAGAAGCTGCCATTTTCATTCCCATCATCTAGAGCTCTATGGAAAGCATTCAGGGAAAAAAAACTCCTGAGAGTGAATGGAGCAGATTACCTAGCCTGGCCCCTAGCACTACAACAGGTCCCTCCCCCAGAAGATCAGCAAGAGCATCCAGCTGAGACCAAGCTCACTGATCAAGGAGAACAGTGGAATTCCAGAGGAGGGAAAAGCAAAGCATGGAATTCAGGGCTTTCTCTCCAGGATTCTTTAGTCTTGAAAAGTTAATTAAATTTTTCTAATTTTATTTTTTTCTTATTCTAATTTTTTAAACTTTTCCTCCTTCCTCTTTTAACATTTTTAAAATACTTTATCTTAACAATACCTTTCTAAAAAAAAATCTTTTAAAACCTTCATTATTATAGTCATGTTTTATCCTTCACGGTATCGAACTTTATTTTTTGTATAGATATAGGTTTTTTTCTTCTAAAAATTTTTGGGATACAATTTCTTCTAATAAGATAAAAATATATCCTAAATCTAGCACAGGGCTTTGTTCTAGTCTCCAGCTTGAGCAAATTCTCTCCACTTTCTTTTTCTATCTTTTTCCAACCAACTTGTCTTATCAATTCCTTTAAAAAATATTTTTAATAATTTCCATCTTTACAGTTATATTCCATCCCTTCATCATGTTTACCCTTATTTTTGTATATATACAAGTTTTTCTTTCTTTAAAATTTTGGGAGGCAGTTTCTTCTAAGGGACAAAATACACCCAAAATCAAGTGGGGGGAGGGTTCTGCGCTAGTCACCAGTCTAATATATGTATGTATTTCAATTTTTTAAAAAAAATTTTAAACTTCTTTTTACCCACTTTCTTCTTGCCCTGATTTGGGGTCTCTTTTGATTTGGTTTGTGTACATTTGTCTGGGGTCTTTGCCACCTTTTTAATATTTTATTCTCTTGTTCATATATTCTTATCCAGATAAAATGACAAGACACAAAAACTTACCATACACACAAAAAAAGAACAAGAGGCAGTACCAAAGGTTAGGGACCTAATCAATACAGACATTGGTAATATGCCAGATCTAGAGTTCAGAATGATGAATCTCAAGGTGATAGCTGGGCTCTAAAAAGGTATGGAAGATACTGGAGAAAACCCTTTCTGGAGAAAGAAAATCCCTTTCTATAAAAATAAAAGAACTAAAATCTAACCAAGCTGAAATTAAAAAAAAAAAGCTACTAATAAGGTGCAATAAAAAACGGAGGCTCTTACTGCTGGGATAAAGAAGGCAGAAAAGAGATTTAGTGATATAGAAGAGCAAATGATGGAGAATAAAGAAGTTGAGCCAAAGAGAAACAAATGATTATTGGATCATGAGGGGAAAATCTGATAGATAATTGATACCAGAAGATGAAACAATATTAGGATATTAGGATTCCAGAAGAAGAAGAAAGAGAGAGGAAGTCAGAGGGGTATATTGGAGCAAATTATTATAGAAAGTTTCCCTAATATGGAAAAGGGAACAAGCATCAAAATTTAGGAGGCACAGGGGGCGCCTGGGTGGCTCAGTGGGTTGAGCCGCTGCCTTCGGCTCAGGTCATGATCTCAGGGTCCTGGGATCGGGTCCCAACATTGGGCTCTCTGCTCAGCGGGGAGCCTGCTTCCTCCTCTCTCTCTCTCTCTCTCTCTCTCTGCCTGCCTCTCTGCCTACTTGTGATCTCTCTGTCAAATAAATAAATAAATAAAAATAAGAAAAAAAATTTAGGAGGCACAGAGAACCCCTCTCAAAATCAATAAAAATAAATCTACACCCCATCATCTAGTAGAAGAACTTACAATTTTTAGTGACAAAGAGAAAACCCTGAAAGAAGCCCAGGACAAGAAGTCTGTAACAGATAAAAGTAAAAATATTAGAATGGCAGCAGACTTCTCCACAGAGACCTGGCAGGCCAGGAAGAACTGGCATGATATATTCAGAGCACTAAATGAGAAAAGTATGCAGCCAAAAATACTATATCCAGCCAGGCTATCATTGAAAATAGAAGGAGAGATAAAAAGCTTCCAGGACAAACAAAAATTAAAAGAATTTGCAAACACCAACCCAGCCCTACAGGAAACATTGAAAGGGTCCTCTAAACAAAGAGAGAATTTAAAAGTAGTAGACCAGAAAGGAAAGGAGACAATATACAGTAACAGTCACCTTACAAGCAATACAATGACACTAAATTCATATCTTTCAATAGTTACCCTGAATGTAAATGCGCTAAATGCCCTAATCAAAAGACACAGGTGTCAGAATGGATTAAAAACCAAAATGCATCAATATGCTGTCTACAAGAAACTCATTTGAGACCCAAAGACACCTCCAGATTTAAAGTGAGGGGTAAGAAAACCATTTACCATGCTAATGGACATCAAAAGAAAACTGGGGTGGCAATCTTTCTATGAGATAAATTAGATTTTAAGCCAAAGACTATAATAAGAGATGAGGAAGGACACTATATCATACTGAAAGGGTCTGTACAACAAGAAGATCTAAAAATTTTAAATATCTATGTCCCTAACATGGGAGCAGCCAACTATATAAACCAATTAATAACAAAATCAAAGCAACACATCAACAACAATACAATAATAGTAGGGGACTTTAACATCCCCCACACTGAAATGGACAGATCATACAAGCAAAAGATCAACAAGAAAATAAAGGCCTTAAACGACACACTGGACCAGATGTACATCAAAGATATATTTAGAACATTCCATCCCAAAGAAACATAATACACATTCTTCTCTGGTGCACATAGAACATTCTCCAGAATACATCACATTCTGGGTCACAAATCAGGTCTCAACTGGTACCAAAAAAATGAGATCATTCCCTGCATATTGTCGGACCACTATGCTTTGAAGCTAGACTAAACCACAAGAGAAAAGTTGGAAAGAACGCAAATACATCGAGGCAAAAAAGCATCATACTAAGGAATGAATGGGTTAACCAAGAAATTAAAGAAGAACTGAAAAAGTTCATGGAAACAAATGAAAACACAACTGCCCAAAATGTATGGGACACAACAAAGGCAGTGCTGATAGGAAAATATATAGCAATACAAGCCTTTCTCAAGAAACAAGAAAAGTCTCAAGTATACAACCTAACCCTACACCTATAGAAGCCGGAGAAAGAACAGCAAAGAAAGCCTAAGCCCAGCAGGAGAAGAGAAATAATAATCAGAGTAGAAATCAATGAGACAGAAACCAAAAAAAGTAGTAGAAGAAATCAATGAAACTAGGAGCTGGCTCTCTGAAAGAATTCATAAGATTGATAAACCCCTGGCCAGACTTATCAAAAAGAAAAGAGAATGGACCGAAATTAATAAAATAATGAATGAAAGAGAAGAGATCACAACCAAGACCAAAGAAATACAAACAATTATAAGAATATATTATAAGCAAAAATACACCAGCAAATTTGACAATCTGGAAGAAACAGATGCATTCCTAGAGACATATGAACTACCAAAACTGAACCAGGAAGAAATAGAAAACTTGAACAGACCCATAACCAGTAAGGAGATTGAAGCAGTCATCAAAAATCTCCCCCCAAAAAAGAGCCCAGGACCAGGTGGCTTCCCAGGGGAATTCTACCAAACATTTAACAAAGAATTAATACCTATTCTCTTGAAACTGTTCCAAAAAGTAGAAATGGAAGGAAAACTTCCAAACTCATTTTATGAGGCCAGCATTACCTCGATCCCAAAACCAGACAAAGGCCCCCGCAAAAAAGAGAATTACAGACAAATATCCTTGATGAACACAGATGTGAAAATTCTCACCAAAATACTAGCCAATAGGATGCAACAGTCCATTAAAAGGATTCTTCACCATGACCAAGCGGGATTTATTCCTGGGCTGAAAGGTTGGTTCAACATCCACAAATAAATCAATGTGATACAATACATTAATAAAAGAAAGAACAACCACCATAGGACACTCTCAATAGATGCTGAAAAAGCATTTGATAAAGTACAGCATTCTTTCCTCATCAAAATTCTTCACATTGTATGGATAGAAGGAACATACCTCAATATCATCAAAGCCATCTATGAAAAACCCACAGTGAATATCATCCTCAATGGAAAAAAACTGACAGCTTTTCTGCTAAGGTCAGGAACACGGCAATGATGTCCACTATCACCACTACTTCAACATAGTACTAGAAGCCCTAGCCTCAGCAATCAGATTACAAAAAGAAATTAAATGCATCCGAATTGGTAAAGAAGAAGTCAAACTCTCACTCTTTGCAGATGATATGATACTTTATGTGGAAAACCCAAAAGACTCCACTCCAAAAATGCTAGAATTCATACAGGAATTCAGTAAAGTGTCAGGATATAAAATCAATGCACAGAAATCAGTCTTATTTCTACACACCAAGAGCAAGACAGAAGAAAGAGAAATTAAGGAGTCAATCCCATTTACAATTGCACCCAAAACAATCAGATACCTAGGAATAAACTGACCAAAGAGGCAAAGAATCTGTACTCAAAAAACTATAAAGTACTCATGAAGGAGATTGAGGAAAACACAAAGAAATGGAAAAATGTTCCATGCTCAGGGATGGGAAGAACATATATTATGATAATGTCTATGCTACCTAAAGCAATCTATATATCTAATGCAAACCCTATCAAAATACCACCTTTTTTTTTTTTCAAAGAAATGGAACAAATAGTCTTTAAATTTATATGGAACCAGGACAGACCTTGAATAGCCAGAGGAATGTTAAAAAGAAAGCCAACATTGGTGGCATCACAATTCTAGCCTTCAAGTTCTGTTACAAAGCTGTCATCATCAAGACAGCATGGTACTGGCACAAAAACAGACAGATAGATCAATGTAACAGAATAGAGAACCGAGGAATGCACCCTCAGCTCTATGATCAACTAACCTTTGACAAAGCAGGAAAAAATGTGCAATGGAAAAATGACAGTCTCTTCAACAAATGGTGTTGGGAAAATTGGACAGCCACATGCAGAAGAATGAAACTGGACCATTTCCTTACACCACACACAAAAATAGACTCAAAATGGATGAAAGACCTCAATGTGAGACAGGAATCCATCAAAATCCTTGAAGAAAATCCAGGTAGCAACCTCTTCGACCTCAGCCATAGCAACTTCTTCCTAGAAACATCACCAAAGGCAAGGGAAGCAAGGGAAAAATGAACTATTGGGACTTCATTAAGATCAAAAGCTTTTGCATAGCAAAGGAAACAGTCAACAAAACCAAAAGACAACTGACAGAATGGGAGAAGATATTCACAAATGAAACGTCAGATAAAGTGCTAGTATCCAAAATCTATAAAGAAATTATCAAACTCAACACCCAAAGAACAAATAATGCAATCAAGAAATGGGCAGAAGACATGAACAGACATTTCTGCAAAGAAGACATCCAGATGGCCAACAGACACGTTAAAAAGTGCTGAACATCACTTGGCATCAAGGAAATACAAATCAAAACCAAAATGAGATACCACCTCACACCAATCAGAGTGGCTAAAATTAACAAGTCAGGAAACAAGAGATGTTTATGAGGATGTGGAGAAAAGGAGAACCCTCCTACACTGTTAGTGGGAATGCAAGATGGTGCATCTACTCCGGAAAACAGCATGGAAGTTCCTCAAAAAGTTGAAATTATAGCTACCCTACCACCCAGCAATCACACTACTGGGTATTAACCCTAAACATATAAATGTAGTGATCCAAAGGGGCATGCACACCCAAATGTTTATAGCAGCAATGTCCACAATAGCCAAACTATGGAAAGAACATAGATGTCCGTCAACAGATGAAAGGATAAAGAAGATGTGCACGTGTGCGCACGCGCGCGCACACACACACACACACACACACACAATGGAATATTATGCAGCCATCAAAAGAAATAAAATCTTGCCATGTGCAATGATGTGGATGGAACTAGAGGGTATTATGCTGAGTGAAATAAATTAATCAGAGAAAGACAATTATCATATGATCTCCCTCATATGAGGAATTTGAGAGGCAATGTGGGGGTTTTGGGGGATAGGGAAGGAAAAAATGAAACAAGATGGGATCGGGAGGGAGACAATCCATAAGAACCTCCTCATCTCACAAAACAAACTGAGGGTTACTGGGAGGAAGGTGTCAGGGAGAGGGTGGTTGGGTTATGGACATTGGGGAGGTGTGTGATATGGTGAGTGCTGTGAAGTGTGTAAGCCTGACAATTCACAGACCTGTACCCCTGGGGCTAATAATACATTATATGTTAATTAAAACAACAACAACAACAACAACAAAAGCTGACCTAAAGGGATGTGAAGCTATATATAGCCTTAATATGAATATTGCTAGAGACTTACAAATGTGTTTGATTATGGAGTACTGACCCAGACTCAGCTGGGGATGTTATGTAACACTGGGTATATTTTATGGACCGTGTTTTGTTTCTAAACTCAGAGAAGTTCTTAATTCTCAAACATTTCTGACCCAAACAGTTTCTGATCAGTGTATGGGCCTATACTATGTGCCAATACTGGTAGTGTAGGTAGAGCACAGTATACAAGGTAGAACCATCCTGTCCTCATGGGGTGTTTTTTCCACGGGGACTGCCAGATGATTATTGGATAATTATAGTTAACTTTACTTTTTACTTAATAAACTTTATTTTTTAGACCAATTTTAGGTTTACAGAAAAATTGAGCAAAAAGTACATAAAGTTCCCTATATTCCATCTCTCCTGTTCATAGGAACCTAGTGTTCAGTTAGCTAGATATGAGCAGGGAAACCTACAACAACCCCAACAATACAAACAGCTGGAAGAGTCTCGCGGGAGCCGGCATGCACCCTTCCCCATAATTGCTGCCCTAAAGTAACTTATAGCTTTATTATAATACATTTACATTGCAGATTTTACTCCTCCCTCTGCCCTTGTCCCCACGCAGGGGAAGGCTGCTATGACAGTTCCAACAAGGACCATATAAGACTAATCTCCCCCTTCCCCAGCTACCATGTAGGACCAGTAGGAGGAGTTCCTTAGGTGATCGATTGGAGGTAATCTCAGTCAGACCTTCCTAGCTTTGTCCCATAAACCATGCCAAGCATAAAAGGAAAAGACACTCCTAACCCCTAACCCTTGGGCGGGGGGTGCAGTTGCCACCTCTGGGTCTACTTGAGTGTGCATTTTCTCTTTAATTGCCATTAAATTCCTCCTTACTTAAGAATTTGGCTCCAAAGTCTTTCTTGGCCAAACTCAAGAACCAAGGTGTGCATGGAGGCAAGGAAGGGACCTGATGCTGACAACAATTTCTCCCATTATTAACATCTTGCATTAGTTGAGGTACATTTTTATAACTGATGAGCCAGTTGATATACTATTACTAAATCCATAGTTTACATTAGGGTTCACTCTTTGTGTTGCATAATTCTGTGGGTCTCAGCAAATGCTTTTTATCATGAATTCACTATTACAATATCCATAAAATAGTTTACTGGCTCCAGTATAGTTAACTCTTTAATTTATATTCAAATATATTACTATTTACTGCTGATAGCTACTTACTATATTCATAAATAGAAATAGAGAAAAGCATATGTATGTAATTGATCAGTTTTGACTAAAGAAATTGGAATGAAATACCAGGACACTAATTCACTAAATATTATTTCCGTAGTGACATAAGTATATAATAGTTATCTATGGTTTTTGCCTCCTCAGAATCCATCACTTACTTCTCTTTAAGGTTTTCACTTTTTCTTTTTCACATTTCACTTTTTCTTTGGTGAACCAAGTGCCCTAATTTCTTAAGCTAAATGGTTTGGATAGACTAAAATCCTCTATCTAAGTCAGGAGAAGCAGGTAACTCAGGCCTGGCCAATTAATATTTCATTTTCCTGGCAAACTGATTCCCAAGGATATGATGCACGTTTGGATAAGATTCTATTTCAGAGCTTTTCATAAAACTCCTAGAAAAAAAATTCCTTTTATAGTCTGGGATTGCTTGGAGGGAGAAAGCTTGGAGCTTCCAAAGGCCTCCACATAGAGAATCTAAAAAAAGAGAATGAACTAACACGAGGGAAGCCAAAGAATGGAGGCTGAGTTTCAATGACATCATTTGAGCTTTGGAACCAGGTCTGTTCCAAGCAAGGTTTATCTCTAAGATTCCCAGATACGTGAACGAGTGACGGCTTTTATGTAGGCAAACTTGAATTAATTTGTATCAGCGGTAGATAAAGTGACTCCTAACTGAAACTATATTCATAGAAAATATATATCCATTTATTCCATGCCTTAATTCACTTCAGTAGTCTTCCTCCTCTTCTTACAGTTTCCTTTTGGCAATTGTCCAAAAGTTCTTGTGTGTATAAATCCACACGAATAGGCCCTCAGCAAAAAGGCAGGCAAAGATCTTCCTCTGGAGCTACCATTCATTCTCATGCTTCTACTTCAACACGGTCACTCCTATGAACAACTGCTCCCTAAAAGTCTGCTCCTTTAAATGGTTTCATATTGTCTGATTTCTGGATACTTATGACACGCCCCATAAAGCATGTCTTCCCCATGCCCTTCCCTATCACAGGACACTCTTTCCTGTTGGAAAAATATATAGATAACTTTATGTTAATCCATTCCCCAGACTCTTAGCTTCTAGCTGAAATTCATACACTTTAATTATGGCCTTTTGAAGAGATAATTAACCTAAAACAGTGTTAATGATCATAATGTGGTTTTATGTATTCTTCATGTGCACAAAGACACTCTTCAGGAGCCAGTTAAAAAAACAAGTACAGGACTAAATTACCCCCCCCCCTCAAATTCTGATTAGATAGATTTGGAGGTAGGGCACAGACATATGCATTTGAATCGTGCATCCCAGGTTATTTAGATGCAGATGATCCACAATCATGAGCCATCATTTAAGAAAGAAAGATTGAGAGAATGTCAGCAACAACAGTAGGCTGTTTCAAGCACATGGCGGCTACCAGAACTTTTCACCATGGAAAGAGAGCATGTATTCAGCTCTTAAATCAAATACTGGAAATGCCTCTCTTCTTTGCTTTTGCTGAGCATGGTGTTTCCCATCACACCTGTTCATGGGGATAAATTCTTCTTTGCAATGGGAGGTATAAGGGATTCTAACAGACCTGCTTTGGCTGCTGATGTTTTGCTTATTACATCTTAAGAATATTATAAATACAGATTTGTTTAGGTTTCTGTGTGATTGGGAAAAACAATGAACTCTTTCCCAGGTTATGACTCTGAGCCTCCCAGAATCAAAGTACATTCATTCTCAACTGAACAAAAGTATGGCCAACTTTGCCTCTTCCGTATTCAGTCACATTTTCGTACTTCTTTGGGGACCCTCTGTTTTAAGGTCTTCCGGGGTGAACTGCTGGTGTTCTTATCTCCTCAATGACACCCTATGTTCTCCATTGCCTTCCCTGACATTAAATTGCCTGAACATGGAACACCTGGAAATGGCACTTTCATGCTACGTGCACTATACCTCCTCAGGTAATATTCATGAACTTTTGCACCTGTCTCTTTGGTAGCTGAAATACCCTTATCTGTCTTTCATTAAATGTTTCAGGTTTTCAATTTGGCACATAATGAATGCACACACACACACACACACATACACGGAAGTGTGAAAGGGAGCAATCTGGGAGCTGTTCAAGCAAAACTCTGACAACATATTTCTAACAGGAAAGATTCACTAAATTTGAATTTAGTATGCTTCTCTTTCTGGTGTGTAAGTATTTTTATTTATTTTGCATATGTTGCTTAGGATACATGGCTGTCATGATGTCCCTGATGAAGCTGGGGAGGAGATAAAATTTAGACACAGTTCATGGCAGACAGTTGGCTTCAGGGTATAAGCCTCCTTGGTGGGATACTGGCATTTTAACTGAATACTGGTAAGGACACCCAAGCCAGACTATGTTCTACATCATTCTCTGACCAAATCCTGAAGTCCTGCTAGAGATAGACAAACAACCACAATCACTCAACTTAGGCAGTGATGTGTTCAGCTCTGGGGAAAAAAGGAAAAAAAAAAAGATGCTTCTGAGACTTCAAATTAACTTCTACTTTCCCTTTCTCCAAACATAACCCCTGTGTCTTCTATTGAGAGACATGCAAAATAATGGCAATAAAAACTACCCCTTACTGAGCACAAGAAGGCAAGGCTGTGCACAAAGTAAAAACACTTGCTAAACTTTATCTCACCCCACCAACTACCCTGCTGACTGGTCCTATATTCCTTTTCACCTGATGGAGAAAAAAGAAGATTAGAGACAATTCACTTACAATAGGTTGCAAATAGCTGGCATATTCTAAGATTAGAGCCAAGTATTTAGTGGCACTATCCTACGTAGTGGCAATTGCTCTCTGTGCACTACTACCAACAAGAAACAAACGGGATTCTGATATGTTGAGTAAGAATGGTATCATCAAGGGGTGCCTGGGTGGCTTGGCTGGTTAAGCCTCTGACTCTTGGTTTTGGCTCAGGTTATAATCTCAGGCCTTGAGATTGAGCCCCACATCGGGCTCTGCACTCTGCACTCAGGGTAGAGTATGCTTAAGATTCTTCATCCCTCTCCCTTCTGGTACCACTTGTGGTCTCTCAAAGAAATAGATCTTAAAAAAAAAATGGTATCATCAAATGTAACTTCAGATTTTAAAAAAGATTTTATCTATTTATTTTAGAGAGAGAGAGAAAAGGAGTGTGAGCAGGGGGAGGGGCAAAGGGAAAGGGAGAGAACCTCAAACAGACTCCATGCTGAGCACAGAGCCCAACACGGGGCTTGATCTCATGACTGTGAGGTCATGACATGAGCTGAAATCCAGAGTCAGATGCTAAACCAACTGAACCACCAAGGCTCTCCTCTTAACTTCAGAGTTTTAATTCAATCTCATTTTTGAGGTAAGGAATCAAAGATTTTCAGAGGTTAAATGGTTTATGAAAACTCACATAGATACTCAGTGACAGAACCCTAACGAGAATTTTGATTGTCTGATTACCAGTTGAATGTTCTTCATAGTACCATCAGTTCACTTTAGTTTACTTTTTGGATAACAGTAGAATTGGTCCACTTTTACCTAGAAATATACTGGAGGAGAATAATGGGGTCATCCCTTAGGAAGAGAGAGAAATCTATTTTGTCAATATTTATGTCTTAAAACTTTGGTTCAAGAGAAAATAAGTGAAAACCTATTTCCTTTCAATAAAGAGCAGAAGGGATAAACGTATTCATTATATGCTGTACTTGTTACTAATTCTTTCAAATTACAAAGTTGTTCTTTTTTAGAATTACCAGCATATTGATGTACAGAAAGGATATTTTGTCTTAAAGTATCCTCTATAGAAAACTTTATAAAAGGGGGATTCATAACCTTTCAAAACGACAAGCATAAAATTTGCATCTAATTATTGGGCATTCTGCTTTTTCTATGTCATTCTGTCATAAGGCAAAGTGGCATGCACACTGATTTGGGCAAACACAAAGCGAAAACTCTTTCTGTGAAGGGATAAATGGCAGCAGAAAATGCCATTGACTTGAATTCACAGGCTTATCAAAAGAGGAGGAAAAAACATTTTCTTGGCTTTCCTAAGACAAGGTAAAAAGCATGTCCATTAAGTTGTTGAGAGCCTTGAATAAGTCATCCACCTGTCCTCCTCATTTTACTAGCAAATGAAACTCAGATCGCTTCCCACAGACCTCCAGAGAGGAGATGGATGACCATGTGCATCTACTTTTATAACAAAAATATGTTTGTCTGAGCAAAACAACAACTAAGCAGAAAGTAACTGACCAGGGATAACGGGTTAACATCTTCCATTCATTCAACAAGTTTTTATGGAGTGCCCACTATGTGTCAGACCATATTCAACACATGGAGGGTAGAGAGAAAAGTAAATAAACACTCTGCCCTAATAGTGATCACATCTTAGGTTGGGGGTGGAAGACTCAATGCAATTTATACAGTGTGTTGAAAGGTGATGAATGCTGTGACGTAAAAGAAAGTGCACAGAATTCCGGGGAGGGTAGTGCAATTTAAAATAGGGTTGCCTGTGATGCCTTTATGAGAAGATGATATTTTATCCAAGACTTGAAAGGAGTGAGGGAACAAACCATGAAGATATCTGGGAGGTAATCATTGCAGGCAAAGGCAACAATGACTGCAAAAGACCTGAGCAGTGGGAAAATGCTTAATTTATTTAAAACACATGCTTTTCTGCTTAACCTCTTCCTTTCTCCTCTCCCCCACCCCTTCCCCCCATAAATACACAGTATGGCAGCAGCCAGTATGCCTGGGGCCTAGCACTCAGGGGGAACATTCTTAGGAGATAAGGAGTATGGTAGCGTTTATACCACTTATCGGTGCTTATTCACACTGCCACATTCATGGTAGAGTTCTTCAACCCATATTCATATAAGTCAAAGCAGGTATTATTGTTGTACTATTATTTTACAGATAAAGTGAGGCACAAAAAATCCACATGAGGGGGCTTGAGATGCTCTGGCATTACTATGATTTTTTTTCCTTTTTGACTTTCAAAGGATGCGAATAGAATTAGAGAACTATAATTTTTGACCATTTATCTTACAGAATTTTTTCCCTAAAGACAATGTCGAGATCCATAAGTTGTTTACAGTACAGGAATAAGAAGGAAAGACTCTTGACAATAGTGCCTGGGTTCAAATCTCTACCTCTGGGTGACCTTGAATAAGTTGCTTAGACTTTGTAACCCAGCTTCCCCATTTGTGAAATGAAGCATAGAGCAGCCCCAATCTTGCAGGGTTATCTTGAGTGTTAGACATCTTAACTTTTTTTGTTTTTTAAGTAAACTCTGTGGCCAATATGGGGCTCGAACCCATGAGCTGAGATTAAGAGTTGCATGCTATACCAACTGAGCCAGCCAGGTACCCCAAACATCTTAATATTTTTAAAGTGCTAAGAACACTTCCTGGCACCAGTAAGTCCTACACCAGGAAGAAAACACAAAATGTCTACAAACTCCCTCTTTAAAGTCTCTGATTTGGGGAGTAGGGACATTGGGGATAGAGACAAGAATAAGCCCTTCTTACTTTTTAATGTTTCTCTAGTAGGTAGGAGGGCACACCTATCCCTCAGTGGCTGAGATACGATAAAATTTGAATGTAAATCACCATGGTCACACAATTTTTGCCTCAAGGAAAGTAACAAATTGGGTCTGCACATCATTATCTCCTTACCTCCACTCTCCATAATTAGTAGCATAGCTGGGTCTTACACACAATTATATTACATACAACCTATCCTCAATCTTCCCCTAGGTGTCTGGATGAGTGATGCCAAGATACAGGCTCAGAATACTTGTCTAAATGAAAGAAGGTAACCTTGAGACACAAATGAATGTAGGTAATGTCTCCATTTAAAATGTAATAAAGGGAATAGAAATCCTTTTGACTGGTTTCTGTCTATTGATGTCAGGACATTTCTATCTCCATGACATCAAAAAAAGCAAAGTGTGAATCAGAACAAAAACAGGAGATGTCTCTCTTTTGGCAGGCAATAAAACATCCCCTTCAATAAAATGTCCTTTGGGGTGCCTGGCTGGCTCAGTCGGTTGATCATCTGGCTCTTCATTTCGGCTCAGGTCATGAATTCAGAGTCGTGAGATCAAGCACTGTGTTGGGCTTTGCACTCAGCAGGGGGTCTGCTTGAGATTCTCTCTCGCTCCAGTTCTCCTTCTGCCCTTCCCCACCCACATGCATGCTCTCTCTCAAATAAATAAATGCATCTTTAAAAATAAATAATTTAAAAAATAGAATGGCTTTCCCTTCTGCTCCTAAAACATTTTGTACACTATGAAACTTACCTACAAGACTATGATAATACTTTATTTATTTGTGTATAGCTTGTAAGCTCTTTGAAGATAGGAACCTAAGTCAGTGTGGTCTTCTTCTCCAGTCTTTATCATTATTTCTACCACACTGTCAGTGTCTGGTCCATTTTTAATGAACGCATTAATGAATGAAGGAAACAACCTGCCAACAAATATAACTTGGTATGTAGCAAAAACAGGGCAAAATTTAAGTATCCTAATTGCTTGTCAAGTTCTATTTATAAGAGAATTTCATGCTTCTGGAAGATCTCCTGAGAGAACTAGCTGGGGTTTATGCTATCAAGGAAATCAATTCTGGGGGGAACCTGGGTAGCTCAGCTGGTTGAGCATCCGACTCTTGATTTTGGCTCTGGTCATGATCTCCAGGTCATGAGACTGAGACCCACATTGGTTCTGTCCTCAGTGGGGAGTTTCCTTGAGGGTCTTTCTCTTCTTCTCCCTCTGCCACTCCCCTGTCTTATACTCCCTCTCTCTCTCTCTAGAATGAATGGGTAAATGTTTTTAAAGAAAAGAAAATCAATTTTTGAAATTTTTATGAAAATTAACATTTCATTCTATTTTACAATGGACTGCTACTTTTATGAAGTCTGTTTCTAATGTTAGGTTACTCTGTAGAAGAATTCTTTCTCATTTATTCATTTATCCATATAATTTTCTGAGCACCTGCTCTGTTCCACATACTTAAGATATGAAAATAAACAAAGACAGACAATGCTTCCTTCATTGAGCATCTATTCACTAACAAGTTGATGCTTAGTAACTTAATTCAAAGACAAAAAAACCGACAGGATCTCAACTAGTTTAAGACATCATTTACTCTTTTGAGTGGTTTTTATCATTTATTTTAGTCAGAGACACATTGAAATGAAGTTAAGGGAGGAATTAATACACACACAAAATTTAACATAAAATTCCAGGAATTTCACAGGCTACCCTGAAGATGATTCACAGATTTCAGGTTAAAATTTTCTGATCAGATCTGGAGCTATCCTTTTGTGTGTGTGTGTGTGTGTGTGTGTGTGTGTGTGTACATTTACTTTAAAACACAAGTTTAAAATACCAGAAAACATGTAACAAAAGGGTAAGAAATACATAACTATATTAATTACTTTAAATATAAATAGACTAAATGCTCCAATAGAAAGACAAATGACAGTTGAATAGATTTTTTAAAAATCCAAGGTCCATTTACGCCTAAAAGAGAGTCACATCAGATCAAAAGACATAAACAGACAGAAGGTGAAGGGATGGAGAAAGTGTAATGGAACTGTGTAAATGGAACTGAAAAGAAGCTGGTATATGAAGAATCCTATCAGGGACTAAATGGACTAAAATGGACTAAAACAAAGATTGTTAACAAGAGACAGAGAAGAATATTATCTCACAATAAAGAACTCAGTCCAAGGGGAGGGTATAACATTCATAAATATTTGTGCAATTAATATAGGAGCACCTAAATATAAAGCAAATATTAACACACATAAAGGGAGAAATTGAGAGTAAGACAATAATAGTAAGGGATTTTAATTCCCCTATACACCAATGCATAGATAATGTAGACAGAAAATTAATAAGGAAACCCTAGGCTAAAATGACATATTAGATAAAATAGACTTAATGGATATATACAGAAAATTCCATCCCAAAGGAGCAGAAAACTCATTCTTCTCAAGTGTACATGAAAAATTCTCCAGGATAGATCATGTTAACCACAAAATAAGTCTCAATAAACTCATTAAGACTGAAACAATATCAAACATCTTTTCTGACCACAATGGTATTAAACTAGAAAGCAATTATAAAAACAAAACTGTCCAAACACATAGTTACTAAACAACCAATAAATATGTCAACAAAACAAAAGGAGGGAATTTAAAAAATACCCTGAGACAAATAAAAATGGATACACAGCTTTCCAAAATTCATGGGATGCAGCAAAAGCAGTTCCAAGAGGAAAATTCAGAGTTATATAGACTTACTTCAGGAAAAAAGGAAAATATCAAATAAATCTTACTTTATATATAAAGACTAGAAAAAGGAGAACAGAGCCTCAAGTTAGTAGAAGGAAGGAAATAATAAAGATCAGAATGGAAGAAAATAAAACAGACACTAAAAAAGATCACTGAAAATAAAAGATAATTCTTTAAAAAGGTAGATAAAAGTGATAAACCTTTAGCCAAACTCATCATAAAAAAAAAAAAGAGAGAGGGCTCATAGAAATAAAATTAGAAATGAAAGAAGAGAAATTACAACTGACACCACAGAAATATAAAGAATGTTAAGTGATTACTTCAAATAATTTTAGGCAGGTAAATTGGAAAACTGAGAAGTAATGGAAAATTTCTTGAAACACACAACCTTCTAAGAATGATGCACAAAGAAACAGAAAATATGAATAGACCAATTACAAATAATGAAGCCAAGTCAATAATTTAAAAAACTGTCCCCCACAAAAGTCCACTCAGACAACTTCACATGGGAATTTTAGTGAGCATTTAAAGAAGTTAGTGCCTATCCTTTTTGGATAATTCCACAAATTTAAAGAAGGAATGCTCCCAAACACATTTTATGAGGCTAGTATTACCCTAATATCAAAACCATAGATGTCATAAAAAAGAAAGTTGGGGGCTAATATCCTTGATGAACATAGATTAAAAAAATCCTGAAACAAAATTTTAGCAAACCCAATTCAAGAATACATGAAAAGGATTATACACTGCAGTCAAGTGTAACTTATTCCAGGCATGCAAGGATGGTTCAACATCCACAAATCAATCTTCATGATACACCACATTAACAAAACAAAGGATAAAAGAAATATGATCATCACAAAAGACATAGAAAAAAAATACTCAAATTTAACATCCACTTATGATAAATAATCTCAACAAAGTCATTATAGAAAAAACATATCTTGACATAATAATAGCCACATATGACAAACTCATAGTCAATATAGTACCCAAAGGTGAAAAGCTAAAGCTTTTCCTCTAAGATCAAAAACAGGTCAAGGATGTCCATTCTCACTGCTTTTATTCAATATTCATTGACTTTAGAGATAAGCATTGTAAATCTAGCCACAGCAATTAGAAAAGAAAAATAAATAAAAGGCAACCTAATTATTAGGGAAGAAGTAATATTGTCATTCTTTGCAGATGAGATGACACTATATATAGAAAAATCTAGAGATTCCACCAAAAACACTATTAGAATTAATCAATAAATTAAGTAAAGTCACAGGATACAAAATAACATAGAAAAATTAGTTGAGTTTCTATGCCCTAATAACTATCAAAAAATCAAGAAAGGAAATCCCATTTATAATTTTGTCAGAAAGAATAAAGCACCTAGTAATAAATTTAACCAAGGAGGTAGAATATTTGTACTTTGACATTTATAAGACACAGATGAAAGAAACTGAAGATGACACAAATAAATGGAAATATATTCTATGTTCATGGATAGGAAGAATTAATATTTTTTAAATGTCCGTACTACCCAAAGAATCTACAGATATAATACAATTCCTATCCAAATTCCTATGGTATCTTTCACAGAAGTAGAAGAATTCCAAAATTTTTATGCCATCCACAAAAGACCCCAAAGAGCTAAAAGCAATCTTGAGAAAGAACAAGTGAGAGGTATCATGCTCCCTGATTTTAAACTGCATTACAAAGTTAAAGTAGTCAAAGCAGTATGGTATTGGCAAGAAAACAGACATATATATCAATGGGAGAGAATAGAGAGCCCAAATATAAACTACTTATATATGGTCTATTGATCTATGAAAATGGAGGAAAGAATATATAATGGGGAAAAGACAGTCTCTTCAGTAAATAATACTGGAAAACTAGACAGCCAAAAAATGAAACTAGATCACTTTTATAGACTATTTACAAGAATAAATTCTAGATTAAAGCCTTGAATGCAGGAACTAAAACCATAAAACTAGAAGAAAACGTAAGTAAGCTTTTTTACAATATTTTTTTGGACTCGTCTGCTCTGGCAAGGGCAACAAAAGCTAAAATTAATAAATGAGATTACACTAAACTCAAAAGCATTTGCACAGTGAAGACCATCCACGAAACAAAAAGGCAACTTACTAAATGATAGAAAATATTTGCTAATACTGTATCCAACAAGAGGCTAATATTCAAAATATATAAAGAACATGCACAAATTAATATTTAAAAAACCCAAATAATCTAATTAAAAATGGGCAGAAACATGAGTGACATTTTCCTGAAGAAGACACAGAGATGGCCAACAGGTACATGGAAAAACATTTAACACCAGCAGTCATCAGGGAGCTATGAATCAAAACCACAATTAGATATTATTACCTTGTACCATTCAGATTGGCTATTATCAAAAAGATTTAAAAAATTACAATGTTGTCAAGGATGTGGAGAAAAGGGAACTCTTCATACACTGTTGGTAGGAATATAAATTTGTGCAGCCAACATGGAAAAAATATGGATCCTCAAAAAACTAAAAACAGAACAACCATATGATGCAGCAATTTCACTTCTGAGTACTTATCCAAAGGGGAAAAAAAACAAAACAAAACACTAACTTGGAAAGATATATGCATCCCTATGTTCACTACAGTATTATTTACAATAGCCAAGATATGAAAGCAACTTAAGTGTCCATTGATAAGTTAGTGGATAATGTGATTACATATGTATGTGTGCACTTATTTATAAATATAAATACACACACAACTGAATATTATTCAGCCATAAAAAAGAATAAAATCTTGCCATTTGTGACAACATGGTGGACCTAGAGGATAATATGCTAAGTAAAATAAGTTTGAGAAAGACAAATTTCATTTATATGTTGAATCTAATAACCAAAATAAAACAGAAACAGATTCATATACTTCCCTTATCAGAAGGGAAGTATAGGAGGAGGGGGAGCAAAATAGTTGAGGGGGATTAAGAGATGCCAACTTCCAGTTATAAAGTAAATAAGTCATGGGGATATAATGTACAGCATAGGGAATATAGTCAATTATATTGTAATAACTTTGCATGGTGACAGATGGTAACTACAGTTACCACGTGGATCACTGCATAATGTATAAAAATGTTGAATCACTATGATGTATACCTGAATCTAATAGGATACCGTATATCAATTATGCTTCAATAAAAAAAAAAAAAACGCAAAGTAACATTAGGCTTATATCTGAAACTTCAAAAGATTACCTATAGCGGCAAAGTTAATCAAAAGATTAGAGTTATTTGGGGGTATTTCAGGAGCTTGAGAAGTTGCAAAAGTGGAAGTAAAATTTTTAAAGTGACCAGGGTAAAAACTGGCAATTAGGAAGAATTTGTTCTCTTTTAGTAGCAAAGTTATAAAAAAATACATTTTGAATGAGACAAATATTCTTAATTCTTATGTACCCTCAGAAAAATCAAGAGAAAAGCATTGGTTATAGTGTTAGAAGCTAATCTCTATAAAAAGATTAAGTAAAATAAAACTATTTTGCTGGGTAATGACTACTCTCAAATGAGAAGGAACTATTTATTACCAAACTTTTGAGATCTTGCCCAAAAGGCATTTTGAAGTAGGATTTGAACAATTGTTTACATTTTCTCAAAGGGAATTCAGAAGTTAGCAACTGACAGTTGATATGCTTCTACTCTAGGCAAAATTTCCAGCATGTAACTGAGGCATTTATAATCCTTCCACAGATGATTACTGAGATATGTAAAATATTTGGTCAACATACATGGGGAATTCAGTATGCTATCAACATAGCAAAAGTCAGAGTTATTAAAAATAATCATGAAAATAGATGCATATGGAAATAATAAAAATGAGGCCATTTTTGTCAACTGTAAAAAGGCTAGTAGATGATCTGAAAATATGATGATTCAAACATAATAATTATCAGCAAGCTTTTTACATCACTTAAAATCTCATGGACCATAGTACAGAAAACATACGCAAGTCATTTATCTAGTAAGGGTCCAGTATCCAGAATATGCAAAGAATTCTTACAGCTCAACAATGATAAGATGACACAATTTTAAAAATTTGGTAAAGGATATGAATAATCACTTCTCCAAAAAAACCATATATAAGGGGTGCCTGGGTGGCTCAGTGGGTTAAAGCCTCTGCCTTCGGCTCAGGTCATGATCTCAGGGTCCTGGGATCCAGCCCTACATGAGGCTCTCTGCTCAGCAGGGAGCGTGCGTCCCTCCCTACTCTCTCTGCCTGCCTCTCTGCCTACCTGTGATTTCTGTCTGTCCAACAAATAAATAAAATATTAAAAATATATATATAAATGCAGATAATCACACTAAAATACGTTCCACATCATTATACACTAGAGAAATGCAAATTAAATAAGATACCATTTCACCACCACCAAATAGACTACATATAAGCAAACAAACAAAACCAGAAAATACCCAATGTTGACAAGAATGTGGAGAAAGTGGAACCCTCAAATACTGCTGGAGGATATATAAAATGGTACAGCTGTTGTGGGAAACAGTTGCAGATGCACAAAATGTTAAGTGATCCACAAGTTCCTCTCCTAGGCATATATATAGTCTCCAAAGCCATCCCAGTTTCAATAACTTGCCAGGAGGACTCACAGGACTCAGCATACAGCAGTACTCACAGATATGATTCATTGCATCACAATGTGAAAGGATACAGAGCAAAATCAGCAAATGGAAAAGGTGCACATGGAGTAAAGACCTGCAAAAGCCAGAGACAAGTTTCCAAATTCTATCCCAGTGGACTCACACAAAAGCAAGATATTTTAAAAGCACTGGTGAACGGCTGTCTACCAGGGAAGTTCACTAGAGATTCAGCACCTAGGGTTTTTAATGGGCTTTGGTCACTCAGGCAGCCTCTGCTTAACACACACCAAATTTTCAGATTCCCAGAAGGAAAGCAGATATTAATTATAAAGCATATTTTTTACATAAGCAGTTTAGGAACAGTGAGCTATTCTTCTTAGAGTAACGGGAAACATACAGACATCTTGAGTTTCCGGAGGCTAGACAATGGCCAGCCTCTCAAGCAGCCTTTTCAAGTACAGGGGCCAGCCCTGCTAAATTACCTCTTCTCTGAACAATACCCAAGAGAATGCCGATAGCCACACAGCCTCGTCAATATACTAAAATCCAGGAAAGTGTATACTTCAAAATCATTAAATGGTGAATATGATCTCAATTAAAAAAAATTCTCACAGATGTTAACCTTTGAGTTAAATTCAAACATATACATTTGTATTAATTTGTATTACATTTAATGGCATAATGGTATATTGGTATAATGGTATAATGGTATATTTAAAACTTGTCGGGACTGCTATGGACTGAATTGTAAACCCCAACAACTTCTACACTGTAGCTTTTATTCCCAGTGTGGGTGTATTTGGAGTACAAAAGTAAATTAAAATAAAATAAGGTCATAAGGAAAGAGCCCTGATTGGAGAATCAGTGCCCTTCTAAGAGGAAATACCAGAAGGCTCATGCTCTCTCTCTGCCATGAGAGGAAACAGCAAGCTATCTGCAAGCTAGAAAGAGAGCCCTCACTAGAAAATCAAACAGCCAGCACCTTGATCTTAGAATTCTCAGCACCCAGAGCTGTGAGGAAATAAATTTGTGTTATTTAAACCACTCACTTTATTGCATTTTGCTAAAGCAGTCCGAGGTAAGACAGGGAATATAAAATATGCTTTACATAAAGCATCTCATTTAATCCTTACAATAATCTTGTAAGATATATTCTATTGATGTTTCCTTTGTACATAAAGCCTTATGAAAATGAACTTATTAAGACAAAATAGGATTTTTTAAAAAGATTTTATTTATTTATTTGATAGAGAGTGAGAGAGAATGACAGGGGAGAAGGTCAGAGGGAGAAGAAGCAGACTCCTCATGGAGCTGGGAGCCTGATGCGGGACTTGATCCCAGGATTCCGGGATTCTGAGCTGAAGGCAGTTGCTTAACCAACTGAGCCACCCAGGTGCCCTGACAAAATAGGATTTAAACTAACGATGTCTGACATTAAAAATCCAAGTTTGACCACATTCTATACTGCCTCAAGTGATGATACTGTGATGAAATTTCCAAAATATAAAACCATTTAATATAAAATAGGCTTGCTTTATATATTTCTTTTGTATACATATATTGCTCCTTTGTGCATGTATTTGCACAATTCCTTTTCCTTTATTATGTTGCTTTTCAATAATTTTTTCCTTTAGAAGGTCTTCAGAAAATCTAGTTTTAAGTTGATACATAAAGGCAGTGCTTCCTTCTTTTCTTGTTGGAAATCACCACAAAGCAAGGATGTAAAAAGGAAGTGAGAGAAAGGTATATCATAGACAAGAATAGGAAATATATGTGGAAATCTAAGTAACACAATACATGACGAAAGCTGCTAAAGGCTGTTAAAGTCAAACAGGAGTTCATAAAGATCTAGAAAAAAAAAAATGGATGATTTTAGACAAAGTGATAGAGGACAGCTCTCAAGTGTGTTGTCCAACCAATAATATCCTGTTTGAATAAAAAGAATGGTTTTTATGAACTGAAATAAGGACAGTATGAAATTGATTTTATAGAAAATCTCAAGAAACAGGAAATGTAAGAAGGAACATGGAATCATACAGAAGATATATATATGGCAAAAGTTATATTTTAGCATCAAGTGTGGTCATATTGTGAGCATCACTGCTAGATCTCTGTTAGAGATAATTAAAGTCTAAATAACATTATTTATTTTTACTTCTTTTTTTTTTTTTTTTTTTACTTTTTATTTATAATTTAACAGAGAGAGAGACAGACAGGGAACACAAGCAGGCTTCCCGCTGAACAGAGAGATCAATGTAGGGCTCAATCCCACAACTCTGGGATCAAGACCCAAGCCGAAGACAGCCGCTTAACAACTAAGCCACCCAAACACCCCTAAATAACATGACTTGTAAAACCTCTAGTCAAAAGGAGAACTCTTTATAGTATGCAATACACTATTGGGTTTTTAATAGTACTGAGTGGTCCAGGGAGAACTCAACCGATTCAGAGATGTGTAATAAAAATTATAATCATAAATATAGAATATTTTGCACAAATTAAAACAAAAAAATGATAAACAGAACAAAGTGAATGGCAGAAAAAAGAACATGCATCAAAAATATGCTGCCAGAGAACAGATGAAATATGATCAAATATATTATCACATAATAAATTTAATAGGGGTGCTTGGGTGGCTCAGTAGGTTAAAGCCTCTGCCTTCAGCTCAGGTCATGATGCCAGGGTCCTGGGATTGAGCACCGCATTGGGATCTCTGCTCGGTGGGGATACTGCTTCCCCCTCTCTCTCTGCCTGCCTCTCTGCCTACTTGTGATCTCTGCGTGTCAAATAAATATACAAAATCCTTTAAAAAAATAAATATTTTAATAAAGAAATACTTAGAGAATACAAGCTGAAAGCAGAGATACAAAAGCTCAGGAAAATATGTTGTGATATCTGAAGAAGAATATAAGCTGGGAAAGCACAAAGTAATAGAAAGAATTAAAATAATCATGGACAAAAAAATAGAAAAAAAGAAAAAACTTCCAAACTAATTTAATGAGTCCAGCATTACCTTGATCCCAAAACCAGATGAAGACCCCATCAAAAAGGAGAATTATAGTATTTTTTAGTTTTGTTTTTTTGTGTGTTTTTTGGGGGAAGAATCTTTTTAATTGCACATTTGAATTTTGGTCTTGAGGTTCTTTTGGGGAGAATGACCGGTGAAGGGAAGGGGACACGTGGCTTCCTATGTTGATTCTTGGTCTTCTGGTCTCTATGTTGATTCTGGTCTCTCTGGTGCCTTCCAGAGGCTTCTCTGGAAGCCTTGCAACACAGGTGTAATGTAATAGGTGCATAAACAACAATCATTGGAGACCCCAGAAGGTCTTACAGAAATTCCTTCAAGTCACAGACACCAGCTGCCTTCCAACCAGTAGTGTAAGCCTTCCTCCAGTCTGAAATAAAGAGGCATTTTTATTTTTCCACAGTCCAGTCTTCTGATAAGCCAGATGCTTTGGTCTCTGGTTAATGAGTCTGTCAAGAAAGGGACAGCAAAACCACAGACCACGGCAGATCTCCAGCCCCAGCTTCCAGGGTTTAAGGAAGAGGCGGAGCAGGAAGGAGTGGTGGCTGGAGAGTCTGGGCTTGTGGCACAATCCTTCTGCTCTCATCCAGAACTAATCTACAAGAAACCCCATGTCCTTTTTAAACAAGTATTTCCAGAAAACTGCAGCAAACATGCTACAGCTGAAGTCAAGTCTGGCAGGAAGCCTGATGTTCAAAAATAGGATGCTTTGGAGGTTGATATTCTTGATGAATATTCTTGATGAATACAGATGTAAAAATTCTCACCAAAATACTAGCCAATAGGATGCAACAGTACATTAAAAGGAGGGGCACCTGGGTGGCTCAATCGTTAAGCATCTGCCTTCAGCTCAGGTCGTGATCCCGGGGTCCTGGGATCGAGCCCCACATCAGGCTCCTTGCTCAACAGGAGGCCTGCTTCTCCCTCTCCCACTCCCCTTGCTTCTGTTCCCTATCTCGCTGTGTCTCTCTCTGTCAAAAATAAATAAATAAAATCTTTTAAATCCCACAACCAAGTGGGATATTCCTGTGCTGCAAGGTTGGTTCAACATCCCCAAATTAATCAGTGTGATACAATGCAGTAATAAAAGAAAGAACAAGAACCATAGGATACTCCCAATAGATGCTGAAAAAGCATTTGACAAAGTACAGTATCCTTTCTTGATCTTCACAGAAATCTTCACAGTGTAGGGAGAGAGGGAACATATCTCAATATCATCAAAGCCATCTATGAAAAACCCACAGTGAATATCATTCTCAATGGAGAAAAATGAGAGCTTTCCCCCTAAGGTCAGGAACATGGCAGGGATGGCCACTATCACCGCTGCTATTCAACATAGTACTAGAAGTCCTAGCCTCAGCAATCAGACAACAACAAAAATAAATAAATAAATAAATAAATAAAAGGCATCCAAATTGGTAAAGAAGTCAAACTCTCACTCTTTGCAGATGATATGCTACTTTATGTGGAAAACCCAAAAAGACTCCACTCCAAAACTGCTAGAATTCGTACAGGAATTCAGTAAAGTGTCAGGATATAAAATCAATGCACAGAAATCAGTTGCATTTCTATACACCAATAGCAAGACAGAAGAAAGAGAAATTAAAGAGTCGATCCCATTTACAATAGCACCCAAAACCATCAGATACCTAGGGAAAAACCTAACCAACGAGGCAAAGAATCTGTACTCAGAAAACTATAAAGTACTCATAAAATAAATTGAGGAAGACACAAAGAAATGAACAAACATTCCATGTTCATGGATTGGAAGAACAAATACTGTGAAAATATCTATGCTACCTAAAGCAATCTACACATCTAATGCAAACCCTATCAAAATAACACCAATTTTTTCAAAGAAATGGATCAAATAATCCAAAAATTTATAGGGAATCAGAAAAGACCCTGAATAGCCAGAGGAATGTTAAAAAGAAAGCCAAAGTTGGTGGCATCACAATTCCAGACTTCAAGCTCTATTACAAAGCTGTAATCATCAAGATGGTATGATACTGGCACAAAAATGGACATAGATCAATGGAACTGAATAGAGAGCCCAGAAATGCACCCTCAGCTCTATGGTCAACTAATATTTGACAAAGCAGGAAAGAATGTCCACTGGAAGAAAGACAGTCTCTTCAATAAACAGTGTTGGGAAAATTGGACAGCCACATGCAGAAGAATGCAACTGGACTGTTTCCTTACACCACACAAAAAAATAGACTCAAAATGGATGAAAGACCTCAATGTGAGACAGGAATCCATCAAAATCCTTGAGGAGAACACAGGCAGCAACCTCTTTGACCTTAGCCACAGCAACTTCTTCCTAGAAACTTCACCAAAGGCAAGGGAAGCAAGGGCAAAAATAAACTATTAGGACTTCATCAAGACCAAAAGCTTTTGCATATCAAAGGAAACAGTCAACAGAACCAAAAGACAACTGAAAGAATGGGAGAAGATATTCAGAAATGACATATCAGATAAAGGGCTAGTATCCAAAATCTATAAAGAAATGATCAAACTCAACACCAAAAGAACAAATAAGGCAATCAAGAAATGGGCAGAAGACATGAACAGACATTTCTGCAAAGAAGACATCTAGATGGCCTATAGACATATGAAAAAGTACTCCACATCACTTGGCATCAGTGAAATACAAATGAAAACCACAATGAGATACCACCTCACACCAGTCAGAATGGCTAAAATTAACAAGTCAGGAAACCACAGATGTTGGTAAGGATGTGGAGAAAGTGATACCCTCCTATGCTGGTGAGAACATAAGCTGGCGCAGGCACTCTGGAAAATAGCATGGAGATTCTTCAAAAAATTGAATAGAGCTACCCTACAACCCACATACAAATGTAGTAATACGAAGGGCACATACACCTGGATGTTTATACCAGTAATGTCCATAATAGACACACTATAGGACGAACCTAGATGTCCATCAACAGATGAATAGATAAAGAAGATATGGTATATTTACACTATGGAATACTATGCAGCCATCAAAAAATCCAAAATGTTGCCACTTGCAATGACAAGGATGGAACTAGAAGGTATTAGGCTAAGTGAAATAAGTCAATAAGAGGACAATTATCATATGATCTCTCTGATATGAGGAATTTGTGAGGCAGGGCGGGAGGTTATAGGGGAAAGGGAGGGAAAAAATGAAACAAGATGGGACCGGGGAGGGAGACAAACCATTATTTACTCTTAATCTCAGGAAACAAACTGAGGGCTGCTGGGGAGTTGGGGGGAAGTGATAGGGTGGCTAGGTTATGGACATTTGGTTGGGCAAGTGCTATGGTGAGTGCTGTGAACTGTTTAAGACTGATGATTTACAGACCTGTACTCCTGAAGCAAATGATATATGTTAATAATTTTTAAAAAAAGATAATTTATAGAACCAAAAGGAAAATTTTCTAAATTATTTTTAAAAAATTATATCTACCAAGAAAATAACAACAACTTACATGTGGAAGTATTTTTAAGAACAATAAAAATGGACACTATCTAAATATGATAAAAACGATTATTTTATATTAATGAAATATGGAAGAACTATTAAAAGAAACATACTCCCAGTTTTAATTATAACACAAATTCCAGTTAATTCCTAAGTAAGAGTCACAACTTTTTAAAATAAAGGGATGGACAAATGTATACACAACAAAAGCAAATATAAAGAAATCAGGAGTTACCATATTACTATTAGATAAGGAAAAAGCAAACGAATAAAAAGAAAAATCTTCATAATGTTAAGAGGTCTAATCCGCAAAGAAGGTATGTTATTAATATGTGTGAAAACAACATAGCAGTGACATTCACAATGCAAGTACTAAAGGAGATATGAGAAGAAATATGCTGAAAATCTTAGGAAATGTTAGTATTAGAAAACATTTATTTGTCTCTTTCATGGTATGAGAGTTGAAATGTGGAAAATAATCATATAAGACTCTTCAATAATGTACTTCTAAGGACTACTTACTATATATATATATATATATATATATATATATATATATGTATATACACACATAGAGAGAGAGATGATACCTACAAATACAGATTTATAGCTATATGTAACATTAGGCTCAACAGAGAAATGAACTTTTCTTCATATGTCTGTGTAACAATCACAAATGACCATATTAGTTACATATAGTAAATTTCCAAATAAAAGAATAGACTAATTACAATGTAGGAATGAAACATAAAAAACACTTGCTAATTAAAAGAATGTCAAGGGTGCCTGGGTGGCTCAGTGGGTTAAGCTGCTGCCTTCTGCTCAGGTCATGATCTCAGGGTCCTGGGATCGAGTCCCTCATCGGGCTCTCTGCTCAGCAGGGAGCCTGCTTCCTCCTCTCTCTCTCTGCCTGCCTCTCTGCGTACTTGTAATCTCTCTCTGTCAAATAAATAAATGAAATCTTAAAAAAAAAATAAAAGAATGTCAAAGATCAAGAAGAAAACAAAAATGAAAACTGAAGAATACTTTCAGAATAACATGGTAAAAACACCCCATAAAACTTACATGAGCCAAAAAACCCACAAAACAATGCTTTTAGGAACATCCATGTTCTTTAATATAATGAAATAAATACCTAAGTAAAGGACAAATGAAAAGCATAATAATAACCAAAAATGAAGGGAAGCAAATAAATATAGAAAAAAAAAGCCAATTAATAAAGAGAGTGATTTAACACACCTAATTTAAAGAAACAACAAAAAAAAAATGTTAAAGTGTTCAGCAATCTTATAAAAAAAAAGGAACCAAAAGCCCCACACACAAAATAAAAAATGAATAGCCACAAACACTGAGGAAATTCAAAGAATCCAAAGAGATTATTTGCCTCAATTCTATGTAAATGGATGATCACTAGTAAAATATTAATGTTCTAAACTAACCCAAGAGGTAACAGGTAACCTAATTAGGTCAGTTAGCAGATTAAAGACAAAGTTGTCTAAGAACTACCAAAGAACCAGTCACAAATGGATCCGCAAATTCTACAAACATTTAAGGAATCCCATGCTATTTGACAGTTCTCAAGCTAAGAAAATGAAAAAAGAGTTTCTAAATTATTTTTCTAAATATTGAAAAACATATATACCATAATTCAACAAAAACAGTTCTCTCTGTGTCAACCCATCTCCTCCCTCTTTCTCTGTCCCTCCCCACACCAATCTCTTTTTGACAGTCTACTGATTTTCAGGTAAATAAAAAATCTGTACATAAGAAAAATACATAGTCCAGTTTCTTTAGTTTCTAGTTTACATTTGAAGTAATTTAAAAATAAATTAATTTGCAATTGTATTTGGAACATTAAGTTTTACATATAGCATATATAAAGTACTCCATAAAATCCAGAATGCAGAGCAGACTAATGTCAACATTTAGCAACAAACTGGTGTCTAAAATGATGTTTTGCTCGAGTTGAATTTTGTGCAAGCAAAACCATTGGGTCTCCAACCCAAACCTCCATGAAATCTGATACTTGGAAGAAGTCTAAGACATGTTTACTTGAATTTGATTCTTAATGTAACCAATCCTTTTATTCTGAGATCACAACTGTGTAATTTAAGAGTCACATCGCTTTTGTAAGGGGCCTCATAATTATTTTGTTTATGTTATTTCATTGTGTGATACTAATTTCATTTAACTACCAGTCACAAATTGAATAGATCAAAATTCCTCAGAACTACTGCTAGCAGTTTTCTTCCTGACGAAGCAACTTATCATTGACAAAGAAAAGAAAATTATGTATGGGGTGCCTGGGTGGCTCAGTGGGTTAAGCCTCCGCCTTTGGCTCAGGTCATGATCCCAGGGTCCTGATAGCGAGCCGTGCATCGGGCTCTCTACTCAGCAGGGAGCCTGCTTCCCTGTCTCTCTCTGCCTGCCTCTCTGACTACTTGTGCTCTCTCTCTCTGTCAAAAAAAAAAAAAAAGAAAAGAAAAGAAAAAAAAATTATGAGGTAAATTCACATTGTTATTTCTGCAATTAGATCTCTGCGTTCTTCTACATAGAAACAAGGAGTCGATTCTGTCACTGGGATGTGGATACAAGAAAGTGGTTCAGCTCCAGAGAGGAATGGAGGAAATAACATGTATGTATCGTGTGATGAAGTCAGGTGAATATTTCGATGTGGGTTCATATCCTATGATAATGTTGTTGATTGGAATACATTATCTTTGTCTACATGTACCAGAAACCTTTTTGAAGGTCTGTGAAAATTTCTATGTAGAGTTTATCAGGACTCCGAATCTTTGTTGAAGGATGAATGTTAGAGGCTTTGACTTCTGAGAATGATCCCAAAGTTCTGCTTGACATCTTATGACTTTGTTGAGACACCATTTTAAACTGCAGCCCCTGAGAGGCAAGGGGAAAGAGGTCAGTGAGTAGTACCAACACCAACTTAGCATCGCCATGTCTCTTTGCTACCACCTATTCTTCATCATGGACAGGATTAATATGGTATTGAGAGTAAACTTCACCTCTTTGTGGGAGGAAAAATGGCACCCCCAATAGTCATGCTACAGGGTATTTGTGAATTTAGGTATTTACATGACAATATCTCCTAAAACTTAATAACATATTCTAATATTTTAATTTAAGGAGCGTATTTTATAAAAGGCCACAGTTTCCACAATAATCTGATTAAAATTCATTTTCTTTCCATGCCTTTGAACTATTTAACTTCTCTATACAATCCCCAACCTTAAAATTGAAAGTGAGCACAAGGCCAAGGATGCTTTCATGATTCTTTCTGTAATTAGCCTGGTCCAATCTTGTACTGCATATCAATTCCTAGAATTCCTTTGTCTTAAGGGGCAAATACTTGTTCAACTTCACTTTGTCTTTGGACTGCATATTCATGGCTCTGGCAACCTGGTCTTAATCCAGAGCTGCAGCTTAAAAGATGTTATCTTTCTCATAAATGCTCACATTCCTTTTTGGCATAGTATCTAATTCTCTGGCAGTCCAACTAGTGAAAAAATCTCTCTAGTCTCAATACCTCCCCACTTGACCATTCACTAAGTAAAGCCATGCCATTTTCTAAGGCTACACGTAGATCTGTCTGTAGAATACAATTTAGATCTGTCTGTAGAACTCAGTTTAGAATCATAAATGTCTGGGTTTAAGTGCTAACTCCTTGATTTTTAGCTATAATTTCTTGGAACAGTTACTTTGACTCTGTAAGCCTCACTTTCTTTGTAATAGTATTATTAAAATATTATCTTATGTAATATATAACATTGTATATATATAATATATTATACCACTTTTTTTTTACTATTCTATATCTTTATAATAGCCTTATCACAATACTTTTTTATTAATGGATTGTGTGAAATTTAGAAAGCAATCAAGTAGAAGTCCTAGCACTCTACCTGGTATTTAGTGGGCACTCATTTGGATAATGAGTGATCACTACTAGAATTACTAGAGTCTTGGCGCCATTATTATTATTAGTTCTGTAATGAGGGTAAGGTCCATAACAGTAGTAATAATAGCTAACATTTGTAGAACACGTCTCCCTGACAGGCTCCTTGCTAAGTGCTTTACATGCATTATCTCATTTCACTCATGAGAAAGGCATTATTATCCTTTGGATTTTACAGATTATAAATCTGAGACTTTGAGAAAGGTTAAGTTCCTTTCCCAAGGCAATATGACGAAATGACAGAGCTGAGAGTAAAATCCATGACAGGTGAAATCCAATGCACACTTTTTCTATATTTATGCCATAGCTCTTTCAATATTTATTTCATTATTTCTCAGCATTCCTAGTTTATAGATGAGGCTAACTAATAAAATTTTATCTCCCTATAACAAACTAGCACATTGCTGGATTCTCAGTAGATGTAAAAATAATTTATTCTGGTGTCTGTACATTTATTTTTTATTAGAAGAATAGAGAGATAAAACAATTCAGAAAAAGAAATGTTTTAAATGACACGTAATTCCATCTCCTTAACAGCTACTTTTGGTATATTTCCTTCCAATTTTTTGTAATTCAACTATAATAACAGTAGTAATCAAAATGTATGTACAATTTTATATCAAGCTTTTGCACTAATGATAAGCACTTTCAACACTTCCACAGAGCCTCCACAAACTGCATTTTTAATGGTTGTATAATTCAGTAAATGCTGCATAATGATTCATCTGTCATTAACAGCCAGAGCAGATCAACCATGAAGCTTTCTGATGAAATATACCATGAATAACATTTTTAAAAGTTGTAATACATTGAAAGGAGAGTGAAAAAAACTGGTTGAGCACTCATATGCTTAAAAATATTCATACCAAATACAGCTGGGAGATTGGCTCTGTCACTCACGATGGGATTTGGGCAAGTTCTCTTTGTTACCCTTGGTAGTCTTTGGACCCATATCATAGAATGAGCTGGAATTTACATTCTCTCAAAGATTCCTAGCAGTTTTATAATTTGTTTACGATCAGTGCCTGGTCCCAACTCTTGACACTCGGAAGCTAGGTGACTGGACCAGCTTCCTTAATCCTCTGTGGTTAACATTTCTAATCTGGAGCGTAGTGTTGATGGGAACCCCCATCCCATAACTTTAGCGACTTTATCATCATCCTAAACTTCCTCCAATTCTAGATGTTCTTTCTTTTTTTTTCCTCTCTTTGTCTCTCTCTTCCTTTCTTTCTTGATTTATTTATTTGAGAGAGAGAGGAGGGGGAGGAGCAAATGGAGAGGGAGAGAGAATCCTCAAGCAGACTCTCAGCTGAGCATGAGCCTGATACAGGGCTCAATCCCAGGACCCCCGAGATCACAACCTGAGCCAAAATCAAGAGTCAGCCACTTAACCGACTGAGCTACCCAGGTGCCTCCTAGATCTTCGTTCTCTTTCTTCCTTCTTCTAGAAGAGTTAAGGGATTTAGAATATACCAAGCCTAAAGTCCCTTGCTAAGTCTGGGCCAAATATATCTATTGTGTTGCAGGTATGGTGTTTTAATCCCTTTTATGTTCGTTTCTAACATTTAAAATAAAAATCCAGACTTACAGCTCCTCCAAAAAAATTGAAAGCTCTTCTAACATGTTGCCAACATGTCTCTGAAGCAGAAACTGGATGGTACCAGTAAATGCCAACTGCCTTACATAAGCCACACATTTGACAAAGGCCAGGCCACAGTCTCTAGGACTACCTATTATCACCTACCTGAGGAGTTTCACTTCTTTCTTTCCTTACCTGGCCTCTGTAGGTATCTCGATTAGTGACCCCATGTCCTGTATGATACTTCTCTGGCTGAGGGAATTATCAAACACCATGGATGACTTTGAAGGCCAGTTCTTCCAACAATTCATTCAGAAAATATCAGCTCTCCTCAGGCTGACTGACTTTCAACAGAATCCAATTCAAAATTTCACTGGTTTCAAAGTTTGCCATTTTATGGATTTAATACACAGTGTACTTACTAAGTAAAGCTGACTCTTCTGCTTTGAAGCTTGGGGTCAAGCACATTTTCATACTGTAAGTAAAAAAAGGGAGAGACTGACCTTCTTCAAGAGGGAATGCCTCCCAGTGGAGCGTCAGGAAGGCCTCTCTCAAAAGCAAAGGGTGAAATAGAGCTGTTCTTTGCTGTTTACTTTGCATAAACAGTCACTCACAAAGCATTTTCCTTTGTAACAAACTTTGTGAAATTCTTCATCTGAGGTAGAAATGGCCTCAATTAGATAAAAGAAATGGAGCATTTAATTAATTTGTGACAAACCCATGGGTGGCCAGAAAAATAAAATCCTATCTAAAATTAGTTGAAGACAGACCACAAGATAGGATGCTTTCTCCATATTAAAAAAATGAATGCAATTGACACCTTTTAACATTTGTCTTTTATCCATCTAGTAACAAAAAAATTAATTTCCTTAGTCAAAGCAGGGAAACAAAAGACCAGGTTACAACTAGACAGAGCTTTCAGGAAAAGGAAATTGCACTAGTTACAAAAACAAGAAATTCTGGGTGCAGCTGTCACCATTAAAATACAACAAAAGGCAGAATAAGATTGCCACAACAAAGCACAATTAAAATTGTTCTTCGCTGTTTTCTCTTTTTCCTCTCCAAACAGTATTTGTGTCTGACTAAGAGAAACAATCTTTAAACGGTTTTACCCATACCCCATACACGATGGATGTCATTAAATAAAGCATTATTTAGAGTTTTCTGAGGTCTGCACAACAATGAAAGTGTTGTGTAATGAAAGTCACCAAACCAAAGTCACTCTTATGTGGTGCATAACTAAGCACCCAAAGCCCTTATATGAAAAAATATGTGATTGTGATGCATTAAAACACAGGCATTTTTAGTGTATTGGTATATTACTAACTGTGGTTCTAATTATAACATGGGCCAAATATTACAGCTAGTGTTAATAATGAAATTTTTATCAATGACTTCTCCAGAGGAATGGTAATGATATTTATAGAGTGATGATTAAATGTGTTAACAAAGAGGGTCATTAGCAATAAGTAATAACTGAGGAAACATGCCCTTTTGAATTTCAATAATTATCTAATTATTGAAAATAATTTTTTAATACGTGAATTAGTTCATCTTATAGAGCTGGGAAGAGGGTTGGTCTGGAAGCCTATTCTAAGTCTTTCTTGGGCTTTAGGCTAACTAGGTTTCCTCACTAGAGTTCTGGGGATTGGGTCCTAGCTGTTCCCATCCTCAATAGCATAACACAGTAAGTGAAGTAACTGAAGAGAGCTTTAAAAATCCCTGGTGCATGGGTTACCCTTAACCAAACAAATCCTAATCTGGGAGTGAGACACAAGCATTAGGGTTTTTCAAAGCCCCACAGAAGATTCTAATAGGCAGCCAAGGTTGAGAAGCACACTACACTGATTGTAAATATTTTTTAAGAATAAAAGAAAAAAATAAAAATACAGAAAAAACTGTGAATACAATCTATATTCTAAAAGGCATGGTTTTCTCTACCATTAAAATAAGTTTTGTCTATTATAAATGCAATATGCATTTTTTTTTCTGGATCGTCATCAGTTGTTAAGTCTACATTTGTGATATTCTGGTATACAACACACCCTCTAAGGCCTAAGAAGAGCAAAAGTCACTGGGTGGAGGAATGGATTATGTGGAGCATCTAAAAGAGCTATGCCTACCTTTTATTCTGAAGATGTGAATAGTAACGGCCAATAAAATGTATACATGCATTTCTGCAATGCAGTATCAAACATGAGAGTTTATACTTAAAAGTTCTCCTATTAGAACATTTTATATGAGGAATGCAAAGGTTCTTTATATATACGTTTCCAACAATAAGACTTAGTTTGTTTACTCATTATAAAATAGTGATGTCTTTGCACTAGGAAAAAAAGTCTATCCTTTTCTTCTGGAATGTGTGTGTACATGTGCGTGTGTGTGTGTGTGTGCCTGAATGCACTGACTGGGAATGAGGGAATGGACTGCCTTTCCAGGAGGTACATGAAGGTCTCCAGATTTCAGGTTTTGAATATTCATGGAGTGGGACAACAAGCCACAGTGCTAGAGCCTCAGGCCCATACCAGTAGGCTCCTTTATTAAAACTTCACAGTTTTGTCACTGAAGGTGATTGCTCATCTCCCAGAGCTTCCGCACAGCAGATGAAGATAACCTAATTCTCAAAAATCGGGAGAGTTTATCTCCTCCAATAATAGACAGAATCTCTTAAATCCCTTATTATCACCCCTCTCAATAACTACTATTTCTTCAAAATGAAAGGATTTATTTTTTATGTAGTATTTGAAGACAAATGATTACTTCCTGTTGGATCCTCCTTTTCCTTCTTAAAAATGTCACTGTATTATTAACAAATGAAGACGTTTTGTCATCATTATTATTGGTTTTAAGATATGTAATGAAGACTGTACTATTATATATTTTGATTTTTTTGTCACTAGCTTTCATTTTTAAGTGAATGGAAACTATGAGATAAGCCCATTGTAAATTTAAAATAGAAAATGATTTGGGGGGCACCTGAGTGGCTCAGTGGGTTAAAGCCTCTGCCTTCGGCTTGGATCATGATCCTAGGGTCCTGGGATCAAGCCCTGCATCAGGCTCTCTGCTCAGCAGGGAGCCTGCTTCCTCCACTCTCTCTCTCTGCCTGCCTCTCTGCCTACTTGTGATCTTGGTCTGTCAAATAAATAAATAAAATCTTTAAAAAAAATGATTTGGGATGGTCTTACAGATAATGTACTTAGACAACTTTCTAGCCTGAAGACAATTTGTTAAATTCTCACTTTGTTTTCTTTGCACCCAAAAGAATTAAGAGAAAAATGGACTGGCATTATATAAAACAAGCAATTTTTTTTTTTTTTTAGTTCTGCTATATCTCAATACAACACTGAAGTAAATAAAATAAGAATATTATGATTTGTTGGATTATTCCCACACTTGTTAGCTTCAATTATAGCTTAGGTACAAATATTTGAGCACATGAAATACAGTTAGATTTGTGAAAGTTCAAACATACTTTAATTTACTTCAAAGCACCAAATAGCATTATTAAATGAAAAAGGATGTAATAACAAAAGTGTTCATTTATCTTCTCTACCACTGCCAAAGGAGAAATTCTGGTGTGCTACCAATAATATGGGTCTTACAGTTGGAAAACTTGATTTATAGACCTGACTGCTGTTAACTAGCCAAGAATTCTCACACGCTAATTTGTGTTATCCTTTTGGAATTAAGAGGGTTGAATTAAATTATTCTTGAAGTTTTTTGTTTTGTTTTGTTTTGAAGATTTTTACTTATTTATTTGACAGAAAGAGAGAGAGTGCACAAGCAGGGGAAGTGCTGAAGGAGAGGGAGAAGCAGGCTCCCCCTCAGAGCAGTGAGCCAACATGTGCTTCAGGACTAGATCCCAAGACCCTGAGATCATGACCTGAACTGAACACCAACACTTAACTGACTGAGCCACCCAAACACCTAAAGTCTTTTTTGAATTTAACTTACTATGATTTAAATAAAAACACCCATTCATACCCACAATCTTTTGTTTCCCTGTACCAATTACACTTGTAGATACTTTGGAAATACTGACTCACTTAAATTTTATCACAACTCAGTAAGTTATATTTTACAGTTGAGGAAACTTGGGCATAGAGGTAAAGGGACTTGCTCAAGGTCATACCAAGAAAGCTAGGATTTGAATCTAGGAAGTTTGGCTCTGGAGACTCTGGAGATCTTTTATTTCCTCTTGTAACATTTTGTGAAAAATTTCAAACATGCAGAAAAATGGAAAGAACTGTACATGAACAGCTATCTCCCTACTCACTTAGGCTATAAAAGTACTACTTTGCTATGGGGGGTGAAAGTTAATAACCACAAGTAGATCACCTAACACATGGCTACAATTTCATGTACAATGAAATTCTCCACCCTGCCTCCTTGTTAAAGTAAAGCGGGAGAGGCACAGGGTCTGATGTGATGACCCAGGAGGCCCCAGGAGGCCTACTCATCAGCTGTGAAAAGTGAATTACAAACATGACTTCGAAGTCAAATAATAATAATACTAAAAATCAACACGACCCTTCCACTATGCTGCTTCATATTTTATAGCACCTTATAATTAATGAAACAACTATAGGTGTCATTCTTTCCCATGAAATTACACTACTATTTTCTCAAAAGTGACAATGGAGTATTGTTTGAGTGGACAAATATCAAGAAGATTTCATGGATCTCAGTGGTGGGGATATGCCAGAGATTTTTATACACAGACATTATGCATTATGTCAGTGGGTTTTTTCTATTATATAAAGCATATTTTAAAAGTGGACTTCTATAGTCATATATTATTTTATGATTCTACTAGATTAATAGAAGTGTCACCTCCAATAAGGTAGATGGGAACTTTTACACTCAGTGCTTTATAAAGCCATATAATATCTGAAATCAGAACGCTTTCTTCGGAACTCTGATTTAATATATGCCTAATATAGTGCTCCAGTGATCTTTGATCCTATCATCACTCACACAGTCTTTAGGATACAACTTGAGATAGTTAAGGCAAATGTACATTAATGTCCCTTAAGGAACATAGTCTTCTTAAGACTTATATTTCAATAATCATTATCTATAGCCAACTTTAATAAAATATATGACACATTAAAGTCTTTTATTCAACATCTCTCATTTCATTTTCTCTAAAACCTTCCTGCCTTGTAAAAATATGAACCCATTAATGCATTTTTTTATTAACATATAATGTATTATTTTTTTCAGGGGTACAGGTCTGTGAATCATCAGTCTTACACAATTCACAGCACTCACCACAGCACATGCCCTCCCCAATGCCCATAACCCAGCCACCCATTAATCCATTTTTAAAGTCAATGTGATTGTCCATATCCAAATCTATGTTTTAGTAATCTGGAAAGACACACACACAATGTAAAGTCCAAACAGGAAGCCAGTCATGCTTTTTCTAAATGTATGTAACGCTCATCTTTAGAATAAAGAATAAACCTCAGACATGACTGGAATAGTGAGAGATCTAGCCTTATTCCCATGAATCTTTGAATGGAAGCTCCCAGTATTCTGGCATAGTACTTCGGAATATTGTTTTCATACCAGCAGCAGCAACTGGAAACCCAGAATGCAAAATTTTAGGTCCCACCCCATACACACTCAACAGAAGCTCTGAGAATGGGGATAGTAATCTGCACTTTAACAAGCTCTGCAGGTCATTCTGATGTCTGCTAAAGAGAAGCGCTATTCTTGCCTGTACCAAATAACATTCTTCCCAACAAAGAATGACATTTTTGTCACTGTACTGGTTAGCCGAATTTATCCATGCATTTTTTAAAGCCATTAGAGATCACTTTGGCAATATTTTTTAAAATTGATATTAATTTTAGAGTTGATCCTATTTTCTATCTCTATGATTTTATCTTTCAAATCATCACTTACTTTAAATAAATAAATTTAAAAGAAATTTCAAAATATTAAAAAATTGGAGCACCTGGGTGGCTCAGTGGGTTAAGCCGCTGCCTTCGGCTCAGGTTATGATCTCAGGGTCCTGGGATCGAGTCCTGCATTGGGCTCTCTGCTCAGCAGGGAGCCTGCTTCCCTCTCTCTCTGCCTGTCTCTCTGCCTACTTGTGATCTCTCTCTGTCAAATAAATAAAATAAAATCTTTAAAAAAATTATTTGTAGTGAAATATATACCTTTTATTTTTATTTTATTTATTCTATTTAATTTTTTCTAATATAAATTAGATATTAATTGCCAGCTTCCATTACTTGTATCTTAAGAATCCCAACTAATCAAGGAATACTGAAAAAAGGAGTTCTATTTCAAAACAAGGAAAACAACTGTGAAAGAGGAATCACAAGATCAGCCGTGAAATCTCAGTTTTTATAACTCAGTGGATAAGTTGCTAACCTTGCTAAGCCACAGTTGTCTCATGCGTAAAAAGTGAGATTGGACTCAGGATGCTATTATTCATGTCTAGCTCTATGAGACATTTTGTCAGAATGCTCTGGGTGGTCTCTCCTCAAACCCACCTCCCTGTTTAGCTGCCCCCGGAGGGAAGAGACCATGCACAGATAGCAGAACAAAGGTAGAGAAGTAGGTCTCCAGAACATTTTGAATTGCAGCTCAAAAGCTCTTTCATCCATGATTTTTTCAGGCAAGGGTGGTGAACATCACTGTATTTTCATTAGCAGTACTCATGACTTTGTGCCTTATTTCCTTACTTATGTCCTTCCTCATTTCCGCCTTATTTCCTACATGAGACCACTAGTTACACTGAAGTACCATCCATATCTGATTTCTGTCTTATTTCCAGAATCTAGATCAGTGTCAAGAATCACTCCCTACTCAATAAATAACATATAAATTTTTCAGAGTGGGTTGTTTCTACTGACATCCACTCCATGGATGCTGAGTAAGTACATGTAGCTACAAGGAAGGTCCCAAAGAATTATGAGAAATGAATATGTTTTAGTGAGAAGGAGAGAATCAGTATCAAACATGACTTGTTTCACGGCAGTTCTCTTTAACAGAGAATGGTGCCGGTACAGTATAAGATTTGACCAAAGACCCACCAATCAGTGGTGAAAACTGTTGTAAAGTATTCCTTTGTGTTTTAAACAATTCCACCTGATCTCACCTTCCCAACACTCCACCACTTTGGGCATGCTCACTGAATAGCGGTAAGGGGGGAGGATCAAAGAAACAAACAAACACACAAAACCCGAAAGCAAAACCAAAGGAAAAAACTAACCAAACCAAACCAAAACCAGACCAAACATTTTCATTCAGGTGCACAGGTGAAAATTATTCTTACTGCATCCCATTATTAGATTCTTTGACAGAAATTGTTTGCTAAATGGAACTTTTAAAATTTTCATTGAAATTTATGGCCAATTTGAGGGAAGGTTTAATTGAATATCACATACTATAGGGAAAACTAATAACTGAACTGAAGCATACACTGGAATTGATCCATATAAATGATAAAATCCTTTCTGTTTCTTTTTTTTTCCCCCTTTCTTTCTTTCTTCTTCTTTTTTTTCTTCCAAGGGAATTCATTTCAATACTATCTCAGTGAATCAGATGACAGGCTAATTTCAAACCAACTTACAAACGAATATTTCTGTAAGTTAGAGGTCTAGCAAGAGTCCCTTTTTTCCAGGAATGTAAAAAGAGAAGCAGAATAAATCCAGGAAGAGTTCAAAGAGCAGCTAAGAGTCAAAATTTTTATATAGTTGGAAAGGATGAAAAACTTTGTGTTTCACAGTCCCTTGCAATTTAAATAATGCATTCATTGGTCACTCTCTTTTATAAGGATAACGCCGTGACTCAAAATGACCTATAACTCTTGCTGTATCTCTGCCACCCATGTAACCATACTCAAGGGTCTTAACCCTTGCAGATCTCAGTTGTATTATCTTTACGATGAGAAAATGAGGTTATGTTGATTTTATAGCTATTTCATCTCTAATTTTATCTTTGAGCATAAAATCTCACAAGGCCTTTTAACTATGATGAATTTCACATAGACACTAAACGTCCAGTTCAAGTGTTGCAGAGGCTAAGGGTATCATATCTATTTCCTGTGTTATCCTTATATGGCTTAGTAGCATACCTCATGGAGGAGGAGTGGCTGGGGTAGGCAGAAGGACAGGTTTATACTCAGAGATACACAGAGGCACAGACAGCCTGCCACCCCATCTGTCTGGTGCAGCATTATTGGAGTAGGCATCATCTGCTTCATCCACTTACTCGGCGGCAGAAGCCCGTGTGAATGCTCTGAATTTGTGCACAGATTCAGCTGTGTTACCCCAACAATCTCTAAAATGCCAATAATCAACATATTACTGGTAAAGGATCAGGCCCATGAGGCCAAGCCGTATAATCATTAACATTTTTAGGCAACAAATGTGATACAGAGTCCAACTCTACCCCAAGAAGCCACACTGGTGAAATTACTGAATGCACATATTGCTGAATTCCATGCCAAATTGGCCCGAGCTCAGTAAGTAAGAGTGCCTAAAATTCACCTGAAGCATTCTGTACTAGCCATTTGGACACTTGCCGCCATCTCCCTCACATCTTGGAAAGAGAAGAGGACCAATTCCAAGGGCAACTGAGTTATTCTCCAAATGTCAGTTTCAAATAAATACCAAAATCAACCAAAAAGGTTTAGGGGTAAATCCATTCTCAATTTATACCTGACTTTTACGAGTTCAAGTGAGTTGCACTTGAAAATGTCAGGTAGAATTCTTTTATGAGGTTGTATATGACTTTTGGGGACACAGATCTAGTCTGAAGTGGCATTTGACAATCCCAGTGCAACATTCAGAGAGGAGCTGAGTGAAGAACAGTCAGGAGTATAGGAGACAGAGTGCAACGTGTGAAACACACCCGAGCTGTCTTCCTGTAAATTAACGATGACGGAAATCTCCATTCCAAAGCCGTCTCAAAAAGGCTTAGATCTTGGTAACCTGAATTTATGACCCCAAAATCTTTATTTTAGGATCAAGTGATTAGATTTGGTGAGATTTAAAAAGATCATTATTAGATCCGCCTAAGCACTAAGCCACTCCCTCAACTGCAATTTAAACAACTTGGCCAAGTATGTTAATGTTCCAGACTCCTAAAACTACATAGAAATGGCTATGTTTACATATCTTTGCTTTTTTATATCTTAAATGAATGCTAGAATACTAAAATAGATATGAGACCACGAGTAAGTAACATTAACTTTGTTAATAAACATATGTGCTAGTTGTATTGACTTAAAAATATATGGAGACATCTGATTGGTTAAGCACATGGCTGTCAAATGTCATTATTTTAAAAAGTCATCACCAAAGAGAATAGCTTCCTATGTAAAAGATGAATGGAAGGCTAAATGCTCTCTCAGTCTAATCTCGGAATGCTGCATGGTCAATAAGAAACCAGTTAATTTTTAAAACAGAAACTCTCAACATAAACTGTTTTTCAACATTCCAGATTTAGGTGCAGCCACAGGCTTACTCTGAGCCACAAATAAAAAGTAGAAGGAAAAAAAGATAATTGAACATTTAGGTTCTGGCCTTCTATGTTAGCAAAGAGTTCTGGCCTTTTATGGCCTTCTATGTTAGCATAGAGTTCTGGCCTTCTATGCTAGCATTTTCACTTCTCCCAAATCCATGAAAGACATTCCCATCTTATAAATACAAAACAGTGGAGTATGAATTTTCGAACTTAACACAAAGTAGTACACCCCTTGACAGCCTCTCCTGTCTCCATCCATGATAATTCCTGACACATCCGAGCTTTTACACCATCTACCGTGGGAAGTAACCATGATTTTTTCATTTACAAGTGTGATGGTTAATTCTATGTGTCAACTTGGCTAAGTTTTGGTGTCTAGTTGTTTAGTCACACATCAATCTAGATAGATGTTAATGTGAGGTAGTTTTGAGACGTGATTAACATTTAAATCAGTAGACTCTGACTAGATTACCCCTCATAAAATGGATGGGTTTCATCCAATCATTTGAATGCTTTAAAATGAGTAAGGCTGCAATCCCCTGAGAAGGAAGGAAATCTCCCTTCAGACCATCTTTGGACTCAGGACTGCAATACCAACTCTTCTCTGTGACTCTAGCCTGGTGGCCTGCCCTATAGAACTCAGATTAGCCTGTCCCCATAATTGCATATGCCAATACCCTAAGATAAATATCTTTCTCCCTGTATATGCATGGATATTTCTAGTTCTGCACTTCTGGGGAATCCTGACTAATGCAACAAATGACAAAGAACTCAAACTGGCTTAATTAAAAAAAAAAAAATCTGTTGTCTGATAGAACTGCTTAGTCTAAGCTCTACTTTGTTGTCTGTATTTTTAGGTGGGCTCTACTTTGTAGTCACAAAGATGGTCTTTGGGAACATGGGCTTACATTATAATGAGTAGGCACTTTTTCCACAGAGATTCAGCAAGAGTTTGAGGAAGGACTTTGAGAGTCAAACCGAGGTGTCACTAGGTGTTCAGGGTAGAAGGGGATGCTTGGAGGAACACCAAGGGATTGAAAATAGGAGAGGCGATAATTCTCCAAAAGAAAAATGAAATGCTATCACAAAAGCAGAGGAAATAGACACTGGGAAGGCACACTACAGATGTTCCTTACACAGTACAGAACATTTACTTATTACTTAATATTGTAGGCTACCTTTTAATAAGCATATGTAATATCTCCTTAAATAAACTACAAAATTATTGAAAAGACAAGTTCTTAATAGTGTGTTGTATTTCCTGTGGTAAGTAGCACACTGAGTTCTACATTTCGCACCCCTCTTTTTTTTTTTTTATGATTTTGTTTATTTGACAGACAGAGATCACAAGTAGGCAGAGAGGCAGGCAGAGAGAGAGAGAGAGGGAAGCAGGCTCCCTGCTGAGCAGAGAGCCCAATGTGGGACTCGATCCCAGGACCCTGGGATCATGACCTGAGCCGAAGGCAGCGGCTTAACCCAGTGAGCCACCTAGGCGCCCCTCGCACCCCTCTTCTTAACACAAGTCTCAAAGCATGAACTCAAATGTCATTCACAGACTGTATACAGTGAGCTTTGAGGTAATTGATATTGAGTGAGCAGTAGAGGAATTTATATTTTAATTCACAAAACTCCCTTTCTAAGTATTCACAGAGCTTGTACAATATTGTGCAGTCTACTTCTAGTAATTATGTAACTAAAGAGTTATCTTAAGTTGGACAACATCAAATAAAATTTGGTTTCTGGAATACAAATAATCCATGGGATACAATTCTTCTGAAATAAAATGATAACCTTCCCCTCTAATATCAGTAGTATAGTAAGAATCAAATATGCCACTTTATTCAGGTAAAAGTAATGAAGCATCCCGAAATGACAAACCTCCATACTACGGTACCTGAAACAACCTGGCATTGATTTATAACTGTATCTATTACAACATGCACTATCTAAAACTCTGCTTTGCAGAAATTATTTATTACAGTATTTCAGGTCATTATGATCAGGTCATTACAACCTTAAGTGCTAATTCTTTATGATTCCTTGAAAAGCTAATACATTAGCTGAAGTCCTTGGACATAGAGAAAGAATTCTAATTTCCAACAAGAAAATTGTGACATTAAGAGTCACTTATGGTTTGTCTCCCTCCCAATCCCATCTTCTTTCATTTATTCTTCTCATACCCACTTAAGCCCCCATGTTGCATCACCGAGGGTTGCTGGGGGGAGGGGGTTTGGGAGAAGGGGGTGGTATTATGGACATTGGGGAGGGTATGTGTTTTGGTGAGTGCTTTGAAGTGTGTAAACCTGGTGATTCACAGACCTGTACCCCTGGGGATAAAAATATATGTTTATAAAAAAATAAAAAATTATATTAAAAAAAAAAAGAAAATTGTGACAAAATTTATTAATTAAAATATCAGAATATAGCTTCATACACATATGCACCTTTATAAAACACACATACATACACCATGAGCCCTATTTTTCCTCCCAAATTTCATTCTTCAAATATAACTATAATGTTTCAACATTATAATGTCCCAACATTATAATGTCCCATCACTCATCTTACCTCAATGTCTTAACTCCTGTAGTCTTGCTTCCGATATTTCTTTTCCTGGCTAATATTTGATTATTTCAGATTCAATTCTGGTGACATTGTCTCCAAAACTATTTCCCTAAAACTCAGTTTGGACTAAACTGTCCTCCTGAGTGCTTCCACAGTATAACTCCCCCTATCTCTGACATAATTTACAATATCATATTGAAATAATCTGACAAAATAATGGTCTCCACTCCACCATACATATACTTTTAGACAGGGTTTATTTTCTATTTCCTGTTTTCTATTTTTTTTTCCTGTTTATTTTCTCTGCAGCACCCTCCCACCAGTATGGCCCCATCATATACCTATCACCAGACTTGTACAGAATAAACAGAGGAGGAAAATTCACGGGATTGATAACAAATGTTTAAAAAGAAGAAAACAGCAAATATGGAAAACAATTCCTTTGGAAAAACAATTAATTTCAAGTTTGTATACTTTCTCTGAAAAAGAGAAGACGTAGAAGGTAGAGAATACTCAATACTGAAAAAGGTATTATGCAAAAGAGTAGTTTCTTTGATTCTGGATGCTCCACAGGCAGAAACAGGGTTGAAGGGAAGAAGGTGGACAGAGTGGTATAAAACTTAGTATACAGAAGAACATTCCAATAACTGGGCTGTCTGTAGACAGAAGGCCTTGATTCACTAAAGATTAAGTTTCTAATATTTAAGGGTTGAGACAGAAAATGACTATGTCTTTCTCTGGGGTCTACTCTGATATATTCCAGAAGTGGAAAAATTTCTACACCAGGCCAGCACTGTGACTGCCTTGTGTCTGCCACAGAGTAAGTAGCTGATAGATGAACAAATGGCACAGATACTCCAAAACTAAACATGTATTCCTTATTTCCTTTCCTTATATCCCTTAGAGGAATGACTTTTAAAATTTAACAAATGGTCCGCTTAAAAGCCATTATGAGTAGAAAGGAGGAAGTTGAAATATCTCGATACAAAACTGAACACCTCTGTGAGGTCCAGTGCTGAAACAACACCTTGCCTGGATTGGTATTATGTATAAGTAGAATAATGGCAAAACCATGGCTGTGATAGAATACATAGTAGGTTCATTTGGAAGTTTGTTCAAGCCTTTTATGAGTTCTGGGAATACAAAAATGCATAGAATATAGACCCTACCTTAGAGAAACTCTAAGTCTAGAAGTACACACTAACATAAGGTAGAAATCATTATCTTATTCAACAAATACTTAATAACTTCTACTTTGTGCCAAGAGCTGTCCTAGATTTAGCTGAGGCAGAACAAAAGATCAGAGTTTGACTTTAAAAGGAGCAAAGAGCTATGGAATTTTTTTTTTTAAAAAAGATGGCTTCTCCTGAGGAAAGGGAGAAAAAAATGGACAAACAGATGGAATTTTGAAATGCAGATCTTGAGAGAGAATTCCAGGGTTGGGGGAAGGCTTGAGCAGAGGCGTATTGGCAGCAAAGTGTGAAAACTGGAGAGTTACAGAGTTGGGGACAATATGAATATAGATGTGTGTGAAACAGTAAGGATGAGAAATATCAGGACTACATTATGAAGGTCCTTGATGGAAGGAACCCAGAAACCCTAAGATGAGTAGAATGTATTTATTATCGGAGGCAATTAGGAAGTCACTGAAACAAGGCTTGAGAGGTGTCCCTTTGATAAGCTGGGGCTCAGCAACTCAGCAAGTGGAGAGGAAACTGAGCAGTGCAGAGGATGCTGAGCTTCTCAGAGAATTCCCTGTGAACTGTTTCCTAGAATTCTTGAGAGGATGATGTACATTTTTCTGGGTCTCTGATTCACAGATTCTCCCTAACACTAGAAGAACAGATACTGTTTCAAAATAATCTTCCATTTCTTAGGGAAATTTCTCTTACCATTCTTTTGTCATGGCTAACATTTATTCATTTTTCCAGACTTCAGCTGATTTCTCCTTCAAAGGCCTTGCCTTAGAGCCCAGAATGATTAACAGACACTCCTAGACACTCTTAGAGTACCCACCACATGTTACTATTTAAAAAACATGGAAATTGAAATTTTCTATTTGCATATTTTGGCCAACATACATATAGTTTTAGAGGGTAAGGATTGGGTGTTATTCACCTTTTTGTATCCCACCTGCATATAACACAGATCTGGCAATAACTAATTATTTGTTTATTTACTTATTTTTAAAGAATCAGACAGGTATTTAGAGCACTCGCCTTCCAAGTTGAGATGTGATACTTCTGAGATGTGCAGTCTTGGGAAAGCCACTTGCCCGTTTGGGATTTTTGTTCTTGAAAATAAATTCAGAGGATAGGATCTGTGATCTTTTCCATAGAGTAATTATAGTTGTGGGCACACATTTTTAACAGCAGATCACCTACTACTTAGATTTAAGGATCCATTAGTATCAAAAAACTTCTAGCCCAAAGTCAGGAAACTGGAAAAATATATCCTAACTGGAACATATCTATTAGACAGTCATGAGAACAAAGATAATAATCCACTGGCACAAGCCTAAGAGCAAAGAGAATAATTCTCATCACAGGTAAGTAGGTTCTGCTTAATGTCACTACAACAGTCAAAAGAGAAAACCAAGGCAAGGATATTCAAAAAGTCATCCTAAAGGCAACTCAACCCTGGATTAATCTGCACATCTAACTGGCTCTAAAGAGTTTTAAAGAAAATCTTGGGGCGCCTGGGTGGCTCAGTGGGTTAAGCCGCTGCCTTCGGCTCAGGTCATGATCTCAGGGTCCTGGGATCGAGTCCCACATCAGGCTCCCTGGCCTGCTTCCTCCTCTCTCTCTCTCTCTCTCTCTCTCTCTGCCTGCCTCTCTGCCTACTTGTGTTCTCTCTCTGTCAAATAAATAAATAAAATCTAAAAAAAAAAAGAGAGTTTTAAAGAAAATCTTGTAAAAATCAATCTTTTGATTTTTGGTTTAAAATTCAGCTCAGACTTAGAAGGGACAATAAGGAGCTTTAGTTCTATCTTGATAGGGGTTTGGATTACACAGGTGTACACATGTCTTAAGTCTCAAGAAATGGTCACTGAAGATCTGTATACTTCAATAAGTTCCCATTTTAGCTGAAAGGGGGAAAAAACCTAAACAAATGTTTAACACTAATTAGTGATATGCTAGCTAGGTGTTTAGGAAGAAGTGTATGGAGGTCTATAGTTTACTTTGAGATACTGAAGGAAGAAAAATGAACAGATAGATGAATATGGGGATGGATAGATAGATGGATGGATATGTTAAAGGTAAAATCTAGCTGTTGGGCATACCAGCGCTCACTAAGATATTACTTCAAATTTAATGTACTTTTGAGAATTTTCATAAGAAGATTATGAAAAGATTTTTGATTAAAAAAATATGAGGAGGGGTGCCTGGGTGACTCAGTTGTTTAAGTGTCTGCTCAGGTCATGATCTCAGGGTCCTGGGTTTAAGCCCAGGTTGGGGGGCCCTGTTCAGTGAGAAGTCATCTTCTCCTTTTGCCCCTCCCTAACTTATTCTCTTTCTCTCTCTCTCTCTTTCAAATAAATAAATAAATAAATCTTTAAAAACAATTCAAGAACAGACATGCACAGAAGAAGTACCAAGTTAGTCTTCTGAAACTACTATATTTTTAACTATTCTAATCTACAATAAAGAAATGCAAGGTGGTTAAAATTAGAGTATCTTTTTTACTAATGCTTTTTACACATTTAAATTCAGAATTTTCTCTAAGGATATCTCTCTTTCTTGACAGAGTCATCACAAGATTAAATAAATTGTGTTTGTATGCGTCAATGTGTGTATGACAAAAAATATTTACAAAAGAGTATTAAAAAAGAAATCTCAGGATTTATGTTTGCAGGATGTTTCAGTCAAAGAAACAGACAGCAATAAACTTCAGAGAGATAAATCTAATCTTAAATTTTCTGCTATACTAAGAAAGAGAGAAGAGGAAAAAGAGACAGTATCCAAGTATTCCAAAACAACTGATGGATGCAGCGTTCCATCCCTTCAGCCCCAATCCTCAAGGCATAGCTATTCACAGAATGACGCAGAGGAGAAAGGAGGCAGGAAGAAAAGAGAAATTAATGGAACCGTCTACAGGGATGTCACAGGTAGTAGAGGGAAAGCACTGGGCTCTATAGGTTTTCATCATTTTTTCCAAAAGAGGAGTTTCAAACTCTTAGAAGCAAAGCTGTTTCTTGCCAACTTACCCTCCCACTATTTGCAGAAATACTTAGTCAAGGGACTCCATCTTCAAATATTTGTGAATAAGCTAAGGAATTACCAGTTGTCCACTGAGAAACCCAGTACTTCTCCTGGGTCCAAATGTGCCACTTAACTTTAAGAATGTGAGATGTAATTTATTCAACACATTAAATGAAAATCAACTTGATTGCACTCTGCTCCCTAACAGTAACAAGGGTGCAGGACATTGGCTCTCATCACCCCTGAATACTTTGCAAAACAGTAAGAACAAATGTCATCATCTTTAGCAGGTAGGTACTCACTTGTCTAATATGTTGACACACACTGGTGAGCTAACAAAGGCCATAAATATGTTTGCAATGGGGAACACATGGGTGTTAGCTTAGCTTACTTATAAACAACGGGGAAAAAAAGCTCTAATAATTGTTTATTCTAACTCGCACATTTTTCACAGCACTAAGAAAGTACATCTAACCCTCTTTGGTTACTGTGACAATTTGTTAGTCAAAATACATATGTTTTAACTTATGCATATGCACTACTGTTGTTGATAGCTATGCTAATTAGTGTATTCCCCCGAGGCAATGGCTTCAGGTAAAGAGTGTGATGAAATAGTACCATGGAAAAACTAGACCCTGCAATTAATAGTTACTACTACTTTCTGGTGAGTTCCTCATTCTCAGGAGCCTGGTGGGAAGAGCTCCTACCTTGATTACACTTAGCTTGGCACGGTGATCATGTGATTCTTAAGGCCTTCACCTACAACAGTGCTGGGCCTTTATCAGGAGGGACTCTGAATCTTTTTTTTCTTCTCTTTCTCCTCTATCAAAACCATCACCACAACCATCACATATTATAAATAAAATTATGTTTCTGCCTCTTTGTTGCTATACCATTCTGAAAACTGCTGGGTAGATTTTTCAACCACTTTGAGGGCAATCTATGGGTATTTGAGTTAAAATACGGTCAACAAGGCATATATGGAATAAACTTTGAGAAGATCTTGAGGAATGTCTCAAAGAAACCATCACTTATTCTCTCAGAGAGCTGGAAGTTACATAATATGATAGGTCAGGTTAACTGCCGACAGAGAGGGAAAAGCCGTACTCATGATGACATGGCATAGATAAAAATAAACCCTGATTGTGAGTATAAGACCTGCATCAAAGGTAACAGGGAAGGAGGTGCTTCTTCTTGATGGAGCTATTTCTCACATTGTCTCCTCTGTAGCCTATTCTCTAGGGCTGGGGTTGATAAATATTTTCTGTAAGGAGCAGATGGTAAATATTTTAAGTCCTGTGAACAAGGGTCTTTGTTACCACTCTGCTGCTAGCTGGTGAAAGAAGTCAAAGGCAATACATAAAAGAATGAGGCTATCTGTGCTTTAAACAAATTGTACTGAGGCACATCAAAATTTGAATTTCATACCATTCTCATGTTCGGAAATATTAGTATTATTCCCCACTTATTTTTTCAACAATGAAAAAAAATGTAAAATCATTCTTAGCCTATGGACTGTATGAAAACAAGTAACTGTGAAGATTACCCCGTAGGTTATATCTTGCTGACCCCTGCTCTAGGGAGAGTAGCAGTAGGGAATTATTACTTAAATGATGGCTAATATCTTTTCCCCAAAAATGGTGAGGAAATTTTGAAGATTGGTAAAAGCAACAACAATATCTCTCTTGGACTGAATACTGACTAATGGCCTAAATTGTAATGCTGGCGGTATTAGCCCACTTGTGGATTAGAAAATAAGGCCTGGAGAGTTAAAAACCTAGCTCAACCCTCATAGTTAGTACAGGTATACATGTCTGGCCTATCCCAAATATCAGGCTCAGTTCATTTTGCTGAGTGGCTTTTCTGAGAACATAGCTGGGACTTTGCCCCAGCTTACTCTGTCTCATGGTAAGCATATTCACTGGAGAAGGATGCATATAACCAAAAGTAAAGCTATCTTGTTTTTCATTCCCCCTGCCAGAGAATATAATTTAACTGAAGTGGTATGTGCTGCAAAATATTCACAAGCCATAACACAGGTTACCTGCTGATGGAATAGAAACTTTATTTTGGAAACCTATTACTTTAGGAGCTCACCAAAGGAACTGCAGATTATACAGAAAAAAAAAAAAAAATGGAGGGATTAATAGCTTATATGAACATCATTGGCTAGTATGACTGCCTTTCTAAGTTTAAATGTTCAGTTCATTCCTGAGCAACAGAAACACAAAGGAATGAGAAGACATATAATGTAATCTTAGCTCTGGGGCATAATGGCAACACACACACACACACACACACACACACACACACACACCATAGGGCATGCCTGGCTTTTCATAAAGGATACATATGAAATAGTGAACTGTTAAAAACCTTTATGTATGTGCTGAAGGTAGAGAGGGAGGTGTGGATTGTTCAATGTCTCTGTAAAAACTACCGAATTCTCATAGTGAAGAGGTAGAAGGAATTGGGCCTAGAGCACTACATGCAGACTTTGTACATCAGCCTCTCCACTGCTAATCCCAGAGTGGATTTCAGAGAGTTCACTCCATCCTGGCTCTCTGAATAATCAACTCTCCCACAGATATAACCCTCTCTAGTATTGTCCCCTCCCCTCCCCCTCACTTTTTCCTCTTATAATCACTTCCAAATATCTCTAACCTGATCCTATTAAATACAACATAGAGCCATGCTTCTCAACCTCAGCACTACTGACATTTGGGGGTGTGTAATTCTTTGTTGTATCAAACTGCCCTGTATATTGTAAAATGTTTAGCAGCAGCCATTGCCAAATGTCTCCTGAGGAAGGGGTAGGGAAGACATTTTCTGCTCCCCCTCTTTCTTTCTTTCTCTCCTGAAAGGAATAGCAAAGAGCTTGTAAAAGCAGATAAACAAATGGGTTGGGGCATGAGTCATAAACAAGAACAACAAGATCTCTATGGACTGAGGAGAGGATGTGGTACTGCAGGAGTGGCATATCTGTGCCAAGCTAGTATTCCCCACTACCACTGGGTTACTCCTTGATGTGCCAAGGGAGGGGCTATCTAAAGGTTTTGATGTTATAACCTTAATAGAGATTTTCTTCCTAGAGGCAAAAAAGCTGAGAGCTGCCATATTTCAAGGTACCACTTGGGCTTTGACAATGAGAATGTCAGTGGCAACTTTAAGAAACCAGAATTTGGTACCCTTCCCCATCTCCTGTGTACAACTTTAGAGACTGGGTTGGTTCTGGTAAGATTGGAAATAAGATTTTCTCATCAACCTGGCAAAGACTGGATGGAGCTCTGGAGTCAGAAATAAGTTGCTTTTGGGGTGCCTGGGTGGCTCAGTGGGTTAAGCCTCTGCCTTTGGCTCAGGTCATGGTCTCAAGGTCTTGGATCGAGCCCTGCATTGGGCTCTCTGCTCAGCAGGGAGCCTGCTTCCTCCTCTCTCTCTGCCTACTTGTGATCTCTGCTTGTCAAATAAATAAATAAAATCTTAAAAAAAAAAAAAAAGAAAAGAAAAAGAAAAAGAAAGAAAGAAGTTGCTTTAAAGGAAATAAAGAAATGAAGTTTTACACACTAACATTTACTTGTTTAGGTCTGGTAGTTCCAGAACTCTCTATGGTGTTAAACTTCCAGTGTCAATGGTGGAAGATTTAGAGTTCTCAGGTACTACAATGGACTCAATAAGAACTCTATCACCTCATCTTGGCCCTGTTTTTAGCTTAAGAGTTCCCAAATTGTCAGCTTTTACAATGCTCTCAATGCTTAACTCTGACTCAAGGCTGGGCCACGGAAATGCTTCACTTGCTGCCCTGGGCTCAGATAAAGGCTCTAGACCTTCCCTATGGAGGTTGCAAAGACCTGGGGAAGGCAGAAGTCTGATAAATACTAGGTGAAAGTGTGTTTTCTGAAAATCTTTCAGCATATTCATTCCTGCAACCTTGTTGAAGAGTTAACCTTGCTGGATGGTTCCTCATTATCAAGCTGCCTGCGCTCGTCTGCTCTTTTAATAAATGCAGGCTCAAGTTAAGCACCTTCCTCAATAACAGGAATCACATACCACTCCAGAGCAAATACCCTTGGTCTTCCCACCAACAGAGAGCTGTGTGCATATGATATATTTCTCTCTGTGTGTATATACACATTTGCAATTATTTTAATTCCATGTATTCGGGATGATAAAATACAACTTGGGTAATCAGTAATTGGCTGGTGCTGTGCCTGGCACGACTCATACTTTCACACCAAATGATTCCTTTGATTTTTGGGTGTAAGGCGGTATCTGTGGGCCTTTTAATTTGGCTGCACTGAGAACTGTGTTGGGAAAAAACCCAATGTGGTCCAAAGGAAAGCACCGAGGAAATAGCTATTTCTCTCTCAATGGGTAGAAATAAGCAGATTATTTTAATAAAAGGCACAGTTTAAAGCACAATTGCAAAAAAAATAAATTTACAATCCCCTCAAAATCTGTGTAATATTTTCATATTTTGGTAAACTATCATATTAGTTACAGGTCTTAAATTCATTTTTGGTGTCTCTTTATTCCTATCCAGGTACAAGTACTAAATTTGCTATTCAATTAAGAGCAAACATGTCAGTATATATAATAGCTAAAGATTCCAAGCTCTAAGAAGAGCCATGTGACCTGAGTTCTATCGTTTGTTATGATGTGAACTTATGGAAACTCTGAGCAAGCCACTGTCCCAGACTCTTTGGGTTTTTTATTCTCTATCTGCAGAATAAACTGCTGACTAAATAACTGCTGAGATTTCTTCCTACTCGAATATTTGATGGGTCCATCTCTCTAACGATTTGATGCAAACAACCCTATCAAAAAGCCACACTTTTAATCCCTAATTGTCAAAAATTGCCCATCCAACTAATAAGAGAAAGAAACCAAAGAAAGGCAGAGATATGTATTTACTATTGTCTATCAGTAATTGCAAACTCAAATGTTTACAGGTGACAGACTTGCATGTAAATGGATGAAATCAATCAAGAGTAAGTGGTGGACACTTTTGAGAACCAAAGAGCTTATGTCCTGTATACAGAAGGCAACTTCTCAGCTCCAATCTAATGTTGTTATGTAGGAATGCAAGTCTTCATATAATTAAAAGAAGTCAGATATCCAGACATTTTTGCTAGATTTCCTGATATTCAAATGATTGAAACTTTGTAAGCTGAAGAAAAATCACAGTTCTCTACTGAAAGCATATCCTCTTCCTCAATGAGTTCATACCCACAAAGGCATCAATTAACACTGCAAAGGAAAGGACAGCCAGGTTTAAATCTCTAGCTTGGTTCTTGTTCTGAAGCCTCGATCATGTGTTTAGTGGACCCCCAGTCATCTCCACTTGGACACCATGAAATTTTAGTAGCACAAATTTTTCTTCTCTCACAGCATTCAGTAATTCAATTGTGGACACAGTTAAAGTGGACGAAAAAGCATAAGTTAAAAGGAGGTACATCTGGATTGATATAAGGATCAAGACCCGCTAGAAAAGTGGGGCACTGGGATGGCTTAGTCTGGTAAGTGGCTGCCTTCGGCTCAGGTCATGATCCCAGGGTTCTGGGATGGAGTCCTGCATCCAGCTCCCTGCTTTTCCCTTTCCCTTTGCTTGCTGCTCCCCCTACTTGTGCTTTCTCTCTCTGTCAAGTAAATAAATAAAATCTTAAAAAAAAAAAAAAGTTTCATTATCAGGTTGCATGTATCATATATATGGCTAGCTTCCCCTACAGCATTTATCTTCTATTTTAATAAATGTGTTCTCAAGTTAAGGGCCTTGTTCAACAATAGCAATCACATACCACTTCAGAGCAAGTGCCTTTGTCCTCCTACAAACAACTGGGGAGCTAGTTTTCCATACTGAGTTTAGTTCTCTTTATGTGTATTCCCATTTGCAATTGTTTTAATTCCATGTACTTTGGGATTAAAATACAGTCAGGGTTATCAGGAATTGACTGGTTCCTTTCCTCCAAACAAAAATCAGGTTAGTCTATACTTTGGGGTTTCTACTGCTGTGAATCACAGAATATAATATTGCTGAGATTGGAATTTGGAATAGAACACCATTGTGAAGTGTCCACAGATTTAAACCAAAATTACCACCATCCATTTTGAGACTCTTTAATTCCTTCGATTCTCTTTAAATTCTAATTTAAATAACAAAGGACTCAAACAGGGGGAAAACAAGGCTTTAATCTATTAAGGAAAATAGATAAGTTTCATGCTTTAACCAAATAAACACACAAAAAGCAGTTAGCTTTCCTCCTTTTAATTGCTACTATGGCCCATGAAGCTTATCTCTTGAGTTCCAAATCTTTAAACTGTTTGCATAATTGTCAAATAAACCACGTTTTTTGGAAGGACCCTTTCATAGGTCTTGTCTCAGTATAAAATCAAATGCTACTGAATTGTATGGGATAATGTTACCTCTTGAAATAAAATAAAAATAGACGAAAAAAAATGTAGTAGGGGAAAATTATACTATTACCATTGGTTTCTTCAGGAGTTTATACGAATTTTTATATTTCAGGATAATTTTTAACATTTTTGTCCTAAATTAAAGGAATGCAAAGGATGGTAGGACACTTAAAATTTTCACCATCTCACTACTTCCCAGACTGTGATGCATAAGTTACTTCTCGTCAGATGTCTTCATTCAGTTCTCCAATAAGTCACCATGAATTTTTATTCCCATTATTTGATCTTGACAAAGATGATTCATGGTGTGGGCATTTTAAGGTTAGCGACCAGATGGTAGGTAATGTATATACAAAGAAACTATGGAGATTAATATAGTAATGTTTATGCATATTTCGATGACCATAGCTAAGGGCTATGTAAAGAACTCATCACTACATGAATGTAGTTTCCATTTCCCAAGAATGTATGGCTAATCTTTCTTTTCCACGAATTCAGACAAGTACAAGTTATTATACTGATCCTTGAACAAGGCAGTGGCCTGGCTAATTACATTTCTAAACGTGTTCTCTTCTCTGCTCCTCCCAATTCATCTTGCCTGAGCTTTCCTGACCCTTTTATCACTTTAATCTGTACAATGATATGTTCATATAGATAATGAGAAAGTCATATTTATAATCACTGGGAAAAAAGTTGAAAATTTTTAAAGAAATTTAAAAAATAACTTAGGGAAAGTATTCATAACTGAAAGGTTTTACTGACAAAACAAAATTACCTAATTACTATTATTTGGATAAATTTACCTTTACCTTTTGTTTGACTTATTCAGAGATCATGCTTATTAGTCCCATGATTTATGCTAGGATGTCAGCACTTGGCATTAGACCTTTAAATACATCACATGTGATCAGGCATCACATTCTATCATAGGTCATGCTGGGAGGGAAACAGGGAGAATTGGTCCTTAGGGTCCACCTTTACTAACAACTTATCTTAAACTTGTTTATGTAACTTTCTACAATTTAACCTTTTTGCTTTCCGGCAGCTAGCTATAAGATCCATTGTTTTCACATTCTTTTGGCTGTCCAGAATTCTTAGCTGCAATACTTCAGTTAGGTTGATCTATTCTGTTCTTTGCCTTCTCTCTTCATTGTCCTCAATGGGATTCATTCATCTTCCTTTCCCCTTGAAGCCTTGCTAACTGATTGACTTTCAAATCCCTAAATCATGCAGAGTGCTAATGGATGTTAATGGCTTCCCCAAGTATTTAAATTTTAAATGGAAACTCCTATAGGTACGCTGGGAACCAAAAGAATAAATATTTAATATTGTGAATTGCAGGAAGTATGGTAAAAGACATTTTAGAGCTGGTGTTCTCTCTCAGTCCTCATCAAATGAAATCCCTCCTTTAAGGAAGAACCTATATATGATATGCAATTGTGAGTTATTTCCAAGTTTGGATAGAACAATGGTCCTATTTTTTTTTTTAAGATTTTATTTATTTATTTGACAGAGAGAGAGATCACAAGTAGGCAGAGAGATAGGCAGAGAAAGAGAGAGAGGAGGAAGCAGGCTCCCCGCTGAGAGGAGAGCCTGATGTGGGGCTCAATCCCAGGACCCTGGGATAACAACCTGAGAGGAAGGTAGAGGCTTAACCCACTGAGCCACCCGGGCACCCCTAGAACAATGGTTCTTAAATTTAAGTGTGCTTAAGAATCCTGTTGGGGAGGGTTGCTTAACAAGGTAGGCTTGGGACATAACCCCAGAGACATATCCTCTGTTTTAGGAGGTTTAAGGAAGAGCCCAGGAATCTGTGTTTAAGCAAATAACACAAGAAATCTGAGGAATACCTGTCACCCAAAAGGCCACTGGAACATTCCTGGTCAAGAATCAGAATATAATAACTAGACTTGGCACTTAGGTATCAGAAGGGTTAAAAAGAATAACCTTGCTAAGTTTTTCTAAGGAATAAAGAAGTTAATATTATACCATCGTCACCCATCACCCCTCATCAACATCATTATTAACCTCAATAATAATGGAAAATCACGGGCGCCTGGGTGGCTCAGTGGGTTAAGCCGCTGCCTTCGGCTCAGGTCATGATCTCAGGGTCCTGGGATCGAGCCCCGCATTGGGCTCTCTGCTCAGCAGGGAGCCTGCTTCCCTCTCTCTCTCTCTGCCTGCCTCTCCATCTACTTGTGATTTCTCTCTGTCAAATAAATAAATAAAATCTTTAAAAAAAAAATAATGGAAAATCACTTGAAGTTTGTTGGCGTGTACCTAGTGTTTACAGGTATTAACCTATTTAATCACCAGGTGGACATATGCTCAATGGAACTTAATGAAATATGTTCAAGAGTGACCATGTAATTTTATTCTTATCATTGGCAATATCAGGAAGATCACATCATCAACAAGACTCTGTAGAAGTCACTGGCTGAGACCATCTGTGTGTGCGTGTGTGTGTGTGTGGAGAGTGTGTGTATATGTGAGAAAGATACGTGTGTTAGTACAGGGTCTATCAATCTTGCCGTGACTATTTTTTCAAGTCAGCAGCCTTACCTTTACTTTTACTTCACTCAGTCTCTTCTTGTCATTTTCCCTTTCTGTTTGAAAATAACTATACCCAAGTCTGCAAAACATCATCTTTCTATTCCATTTCTTGTTGTAAAGAGTTTCTGACATTCTGGGAGATGGACATTCTGTAACAATAATGGTGCTGGATTGTTTTGACTTATAGGGAATCTAAGGAGAGAAAATGTCCTTACACAGGAAAGTGATAAGACAGAACTGAATGGTTCTGAATGATGGGGTCAGTGATTGGTATGGTCTGTCCCCAGTCTCTCCTATGGTTTCATGGAATGTAAAACACATATCTAGATGCTGGCACCAGAAAGAAAACCATCTTATGAAAGATAAGAACAAAATTTGCTGCTCTATAAAAGTGTAACTCTGAAATGAAACTGGGAAAAGTGGGCACTTACACCTAAGTGAAGATTAACAACTGTTTAATTGTTCTTGGAAATGGGCTCAAGATGCAATACAGGTGTAATTTTTAGTAATTGGGGATGTGAGCCCCTCAACTATCAATCCAGGTCTTCCATTATCCATTTCCACATTCAAATGCAGCTATTCTCCATTTTCTATAACATACTTCATTACTTCACCTTGAATTCCCTTTGCCTGCTTCTAGCGTAGTACATGTGCAAATGCTAACTACTTATTAAAATAGTGGGTTCATAAACTAAATGCAGATAGATTGACTTAGAAACCATAAATTTGTTTAATTGAATAACAACTTGCTTGTGAATTTTGGATGTGAGAAAGAATAATTTTCACTAGATTTGTCATCTTTGAGAGATGTCTGACTTCACCTACTGCAAAAAATTTAAGAACTACAGCAATCTGGAGCCTAAACCATGGACCTCCTTTTCCAAAATGATGTCCCCTGTCAAAAGCCCATAAGTGAAGGTCAACAGTTAGAATGGCCTTGAGGGCAACATTAAAACCTTTAGTCTCCTAACTCCTCCAAAAAAGCAATGAATGTTTCACAGTCAAGGAATACATTTTATTTATTCTAGAATTCTCAGTTATATGTAGACTGTCAGTATTCTTGTTCCTTGATTTTTACTTTATTTTCCTATAACACTTATCAGTGGCTTTACACCTCAGAGTGTATTTATAAATATCTATGTAAAAATTCATATTGAAAGAAAAAAATTTTAAATAAGCATCTAAGAACTATCTCATTCTCCTAATATTTTTAATTTGGTATGATACTCTCAAAAGAGATTGTGTTTGTTCTCTTAGGTCTCTGTAAAAAAAATATCCTTCTTGCTCTTTTGCAAAATATTAGCCATTTTCAATTGCTACAATGTATGTGTTTTTTTGACTATTCAAGTAATTCAACAGTAACTGAGAATAAAACAAATTGGTGTCAACAAGGAATAAAAATTGTAATTCCACTTAAGTGCATTTATATAATCACCTGCCACTGAAACTGGGTCATTCCTAAAACATACCCACACACATACACACACACAAATACATGGCATGTATGTATGTATGTACGTATACACACATATACAGAATACACACACATATGTGTACATAGACGTTTGTGTGTGTAATTAATGTTTATCATGTATGGGATAAAATATAACCTATATAATTTAGGGAAAGGTCCTTTGGAAAGATACATAATTGAGGAAGGAAAGCCAATGAATACCATCTACTTATTTCTGGATCCCTAGTAATATAAGATCTAGCATCTCTTCACCCTCCTCCTCTCGACCTTCTCAGTCAGCCTATATGTACTTAGCATTACTCCCTGACTCTGCTGCCATGGTAGATGATTACAGAGCCCATGTGTCTTTGCATAGCCGGTGAGACCACTTGTATCCCAGGGTGCTGGGAGATGACCAAAAGCACTAAAAATTCTATGTAAATATTCAATAAGCCAATCTCTCACTGCACTAGCCGATAACTTATAGACCACACTTTTGGCAATTTATAGAATCCTGCCCGTGGTAAATCTACAACTGTAATCTAATATTGTTATTAAATTACATGTCTTACTTCTCCAGAATTTTCCCAAAGATTATAAAATCTTTTGAGTTGAGAGCCATAGCATACCCTTTTTTTCTATTATGCCGAATACCTAATACCATGCTTTACCCACATCAGGTTCTAAATGACCTGTAAAACTCTTAGTTCATTTTATCATTTAGTCACTAATTATCCTATCTAATTTCCTTTACAAAATATACAGTTTCAAATATATTTGTTTTCCTTGTTATAAAAGGAATATATCTAGTGTAGAAACTCTAGAAAACTATATATATATAGATACACACACACACACACATACACAGAAGAAAATGGAAAACCTCTGTAAAACTACCACCCAAAGATAATTAATGTTAGTAAATTAGCATACAGTTATTTCCTTTTTTCTTCCATACATACTTTAACTTCTTCATTATATTATATACATACTTCATTCCAAGCACCTTCCTGTGTCATTAAATGTTCTTTAAAAACATGGTTTTTTGATGGATGCATAGTTCATCCCACACAAATTTTATAATTATTTAATCAGTGACCTACAACTGTTTGTTTAGGCTGTCAATGATATTCATTATGCTGTAATAAAAAATTCTGAACATAAAGAACTGTACATATCTCTGATCATTAAATAGAATCCTAGAAGAAGAAATATTGAGGCTTCTGATATGTATGTACCCAAACTGCTTTCCAGAAAGTGAATTCCCATTTGCAGTCCAGAGTGCAAGAGTGCTTGTCTCACTGGATCCTTGCTAAGACTGAGTGCCATTACATCTTCTAATCTTTGACAATTTGCTAACATCATATTCATTTTATGCACCTGGCCTTTGTACATCTTACTTCTTCCCAGCATGTCCTTTCCCTAATTCTCCATTTATTCAAAACCCCCTTCAAGGCAGATTTCAAATAATCTCTGCATTTTTAAAGCTTTGCCCATCTTGGAAGTTCTGCTTTCTATATGTTCTCATAGAGATGTTTCTGTATCTTTTACAGTTTGTATTATAGTCTGTCTTATATGATATTTAATTGCATGAGCCTCTCCTCTACTGTAATATAAATATTTGAAGGCAGGGATTAGCTTTTACTCATCCATCTTTTGTTCCTGGAATCTAATAATAGAGAGGCACCAAACATAATGGACACTTACTACTTAAAAAAAGGTCAAATAACTTATAGTTTCTAGAAAAGATACTTTAAAATTTATTCATCCATTCATGAAAATTTTTATTTAGTGTCTACTCTGTGTCAATTACTAAACAAATGGCAAATAAATGATAAGGAGAATTAGAAACTATCTCTGTCCTTGAAAAGACTTCATTTATTGAATGAGGCAGACAATCAAGGAATCAACTAAATCCATTTAAATTATAATAAGGATGAGTGGTGTCAAGGAAGGAAAGGTATATAATTAAGTTGTGGATGGTTTCTCTGAGAAAGTGACACTGGAGACAAAATCTGAGAATGTAAGAGGGAAAAGATGGGAAGAAGGAACTAAGACACAACGCATGCTTTTTCTAATCTGCTCACTGGATCTTTCCTTCCTCCAACCAGGTGACTTGCTCAGGGTGACCTCAGTATAATCCCACACATACAAACATTGGAAAATCCATTCTAACAAGTATCCACAGACCCTTACAAAATAGATTCACTCTGGCTACTCTTTTCAAGACCAAATTTTATCCATAATCATCACACTTCCTTGCCCCTCAGAGACTCCACATAATGCAATGAATTACCAGAGTGCATTTGTTCAGTGTCCTTTATCAGTTGAGAAAAAATATTTCCTACTTCTTTGTCTGGTCGATGGCCTGAGTCTCTGTCCTATTCAGTATGAGCCGCCACATACCAGACACAAAACAAATCAATACTCTCTACTCCTCTCAGTCAAGGGATTCAAGGTATTCCAATAATTAAGCAACCATGTGTGTACAGAAAAGGCAATATCCCCAACGATTAGTGTTAAATTTAATTAATTACCTCTAAAATAAAATGACACATAAACTTTGTAATTAAGAATAATTCTTAATTAAGGAATATTTGACAGATAGGCAGGAAGAAGGAAAGGGATGGAAAATGGCTGATTAAGATGGGGAATTAAGCACCTCATTGCAGATATTAGCAAGCCCTGTTGTGTGTTTATTTAATTTTCAGGGCATTCAATGAACTGAAATTCAAAACAGATATAGAGGGCATTTCAGTAAAAACATGTGTGGACTTTTTTTCAGGTTAATGTAAAACTGTAGCTTTGCAGATAAAACAGCAGCTGTACTTTTACACCCTTGATCACCCAACTAAGGAAAGGAAGCCAGTTGGTTGGGGAGTTATCACATCTGTTGACTTTTTAAGGCACGAGAAAAACCTTATAGTCTAATGTGGGTCTGTTTCATAAGACATACAGTTCTTTTCCTATTATTGGCATTTGATGAAGTTTGTTAGCTATCTCATGTGCCTGACATTTGGAGGGGCTGTGTTGTATCTTGAGCTATTCCATTTCATGCTGGTAAACCAACCGTGCAAAAATGGCCTGGAGAATCTTGGATACAGAAGATACAGCAGAGCAAATAAAAACAGAAAGGTTATCTGCAAACATGGTCTATCTGTGCTAAGAATAATTCTGGTGATTCTGATCACTTCAAATATACCCTTATACCCTTCAATCCCCTACCACAACTACCACTTCTACTACCAGAGAGCAGAAACCAGACAAAAAGACAAGTAGAAAACATAATTGAAGGGGAAAAGTGACATATAACCTTGGTTGAGTTTTTATTAAGCAGCTATCTAGTAAGATAAAGGTGAACAATCTGTAAAATTTCTATTGATATAAGAAGCTATACTCAATATTTTTAAGGGCAAGGCAAGCATAAACATGACCAAAGATAAATTATCTTTAACCAGGGTTGAACAAGAATTTCTTCATAAAATTTTATCCTTTGAAGCATTCAGAAATCTGTAGAAAGTAGTTTAATGACTAATAAAAAAATCATTTATTTTATCAAAATTGTATTAAAAGCATAATCACTAGTAATAGGAATAGTAAGTATAGTAAGATAATCATCACTCTACTAGGGCATGAGACTAAGAGAAAATATACTGCTATTTTTTTCTACTTTAAATCATTAACAGAAAAACCACAATCTTTTTGAAAACACCTCTGGTAAGCTGTGTTGGAAAAAAACACATTGGTTCTGCATTTCTTAAGTTATTATTTACTAAAAAGACTTAGTGACAGCTAATATTCAAGTTCTCTCCTAAAAGACTGATTAAATGCTTTGCATTTCCATAATGTAAAATACACATTCTTGTGTATATTGCAAATTCTACAGTTTCTCAATTTTTTGATTTGCACATAATAAGATGCATAGTAGAAAACCTGTTATTTTTTTTTCTAACATTCACTCCTTTTTGTTCCAAGTTTAAGAATCAGCTCTTTTAAAAGTTCACTTTGATTTCTCATTGACTAGAGTGCCTGCCTTTTGCCACCACCATCTGCTGGGAATTTGCAGTCAACTGCTTAAAACGCTTAAAACAAAAATTCACAATAAACCATGCTATTTGATGATGTTCAACCTATCTTCATAAAGACTATATTACTTCCCAGACATCCTAAGGATCTTGTTAAGATAAACCAGTCATAAGTTATACACACACACACACACACACACACACACACATATATACTTTATATGTATATATAATATATAAATTATTTTCACTAAACTCAAATTAAATGTGTGGGATACTATGACTTGCTTTTCTCACACAGTATCTGCTCAACCAACAAGTTATTTAAACCTCACAACTGAATCTGGTTTGTTAATCCCTAAATAGTTATCATTTGTTACTGAGTTCAAATTTATTTGAAGTGCACATATTCCTCAGATAGAAGTTTAGTCTAAAAAATCCAGAGTGCTGCAGACTCTGAAGAGTTTATTTGCTAGTGACTAAAAAATCTATATAGATTCCTTTAGTCCACAAACATCTTTCAGTTAAGGGCAAACACCATATACTATTTAAGAATATGGTCCACTTAGGGTGTATGCAACATATGGGCTAAGTAGTTCAATTATCTGTTGCTGTGTCCAAACTACTCCCAAACCATTATTGTGGTTAAAACAATAATGATATATTATTTCTCACCATTCTTTCAATTAGGCTTACTTATTCTGCAATCAGGTGCAGAGTTATCTGGGTTGTAAGGTCGAGATGACTTCACTCAAGTGTCTGACACTTGGTGCAAGTTGGCTGGTCTGCTTCCACATGGTGTCTTCTACATGGTGTCTCATCATCCAGTAAGCTAGACTGGATTCCTCTCATGAGAATCACAAAGCAATGTTTCAAGAGAGAAAAGCAGAAGCTGAGAGGCCTCTTAAAGCTTAACTTCATAAGTATCATTTCTGCTATATTCTACTACTGGTCCAAAGCAGGTTACAAGTAGAGCTCAGAAAAATGGGATAGAGAAATAACAGTCCATTTCTTGATGGGAGGGGAAACACTCTTCACATCACAAATGACTGTGCCCATCTGGATGGCAAGAATTTATGGTGATGTTCTCTAGCCTATCTTAGCAAAAACAGTCCAGGCAAGGGGTGGCGGCATAGAGCTGGGTGTGATATGGGAGCAAAGATGGAAAGAGTGTACTAAACTATCTGAGAGGGCTCTATTTGATGTCTATTTTGCTGTCTCTAGAATAAAACTTATACAGATTAAGTGACCTCCCAGTGTTACCTATTTACTGAAGCCAAACATTTAAATCCAGGTCATTTGACCACAGATTATGCATTTTTAATTAAAATATAGTACTCTCCATTGCTTCTCACCCTTTTGGCTAAGATCAAGTGTAAAATATAGTACTCTCCTTATCTATGGGTGATAGGTTCCGAGATGTGAACCCTGGGGATGCCTTAAACCATGGAGAGTATTGAGCCCAGTGTATAGTACAAATTAACCCATACATACATATCTATGACAAAGCTTAATTTATTAAAAAATATACTATAATTAGAGTTTATGAATATAGTCTCTTTCTCTCAAAATATCTTTTTTAAAAAATTTATTTATTTATTTGAGAGAGAGAAAGAAAGAGTACAAGCAGGGAGAGAGGCAGAGGGTGGGGCAGAAGCAGAGTTCCAGTTGAGCTGGGAGCCCAATGTGTGGCACAATCCCAGGACCAGGAGATCATGACTGGAGCCAAAGGCAAATGCTTAACCATCTGAGCCACCCAGGCACCCCTCAAAATATCTTATTGTACTGCCCTCACCCTTCTTCTTGTGATGATGTGGGATGATAAAATGCCTTAGTAATGAAGTGAATGACATAGGCACTGTGATGTAGCCTTAGGACACTACTGACATTCTGAACATGCATCAGAAGGAGGACCATTTTTTCTGGACTGCAGTTGACAAATGTGAAACAGGTAACTAAAATTGCAAGAAGTGAAACTGTGGATAAAGGGGGACTACTATATCCTACCATCTCCTACCATAATGTACTGACAGGCAAGAAAAATCTCAGAAAGACAGAGTAATATTTACCATAACCTAAGTACAAAAGTATTTTGGAAACCAGTATGTCTATCTTCTCACTGTACTTAGCATATGTACTACTGCAGTTATCAAATTGCATTATGGTTAGCTATTTATGTCTTTCTTTTATCCTTTTTTTTAAAAGATTTTATTTATTTATTTATTTGACAGAGATCACAAGTAGGCAGAGAGGCAGGCAGAGAAAGAGAAGGGGAAGCAGGCTCCCTGCTTAGCAGAGAGCCCAATGCGGGGCTCGATCCCAGGACTCTGGGATCATGACCTGAGCCAAAGGGGCAGAGGCTTAAACCACTGAGCCACCCAGGTGCCCCTATTTATGTGTTTCTTTGAGCCACTAGAATGAAAGCTTCTATAGGGCAAGGACCAGGTCGTAAACATTTATGACAGCCCCAGGGCCTAAAACAAGTGGCTGGCTAGTTCATAGTAGATTTCTTATAACTATTACTGAATTAATTAATGGATTTTAAGTATTACAAAGCTAATTAAGGATATTTTCTTTCACAAACAGTAGGAAGCTATAAGTTTTAAAAATTTTATTCCTTGTAATAAAATTGCCTCAAGGTATATATATATATATTTTTTTTTCTAAATATTTTATTTATTTATTTGACAGAGAGAGAGATCACAAGCAGGCAGAGAGACAGAGAGAGGGGGAAGCAGGCTCCCCGCTGAGCAGAGAGCCCATGTGGGGCTTGATCCCAGGACCCTGGGATCATGACCCAAGCCGAAGGCAGAGGCTTTAACCCACTGAGCCACCCAGGCGCCCAGGCCTCAAGTATATTTTTAAAGAAAAAAATGGAAACATAGACAAAGTGAAACAGAAATGACTTTGGAAAAATCAATAATGATCATAAAAGGGCCACTTACTGTACTATGATCTAGAGAGGAAAATGGCTACTCCTTAAAACAGAGTTTTCTTTGTTTTGATGTGTGTTTTCTTAGTGCTATTTCAAAAATCAAGTCTTACAAGAACCTACTTATAGAATCATAAACAATGGTTATGAAGATTCCATTCTACAAAAACAAGACTATTCTACAAAAACAAGACTCTGAAAGTAAATTAAAACCCCAAAGACATGAAGCCTGTTATTCAAATACCGAAAATAGCCTGTAAATGCAATTGAGAAATCTAAAGAGGAGGCATATTAATTGGCCTGGATAACAAGATAAATCATCTTGATTTCTCTTCCAGGAAGTCATGAAATAAATTCATGTACATGTGTTCTGTTGTTAGCCAAAGTGTGTTATCAGTGCAGGTTCAAGTAAATGCTGTATAGACAATTCAAGGGCTGTGAACTTCAAGGGGGTCAGTTATCTTTGCCTTTTCATAATTACAGGCTATATTCTAACTTGAAAGGACATCTACCTAAATGGAGATAACATCTTCAAAGAATCAAAGCAATGCCACAACTGACCTTCATGAAAAGGCAGATGAAGGTATCCATTCTATTGATACCTCATGTCATTTTTGTAAGCACAGGACAGTATTACAATTTTAGGATGTGGACAGATACATGTCCTCCACCCCCTCTACAAACATCCAGCTACAGAATCATGTGGAAGATTCTTCCATTTTGTTCCACAGGGATTGACTGAGAACCCAGCTTTAGTCTGTACCACCATATCTACCCTTGCATTCTTTCCTGAGAGGGCTAAAACTGGTCACCAAATCAGGCTGATGTTCCTATCATTGGGATTTCTCATATCAGAAGCAAAAACAGATTTTCAATTTTTTCACCTAGGTTCTTCTAAGTGACCAGGAAATAAAAATCACCAACTTACATGAAAGAGGTTCTAGCTTTGCTAAAGGGATGCCAAGCTCAATTTCTCTAGGTCAATCTCCAGAGATATTAATTCTCAGTTCGTATTTGTATTTTATTGCTATATATGATCATATTGAAAATTCAAAGAGGGTCATGTATAATTTTATTCCCTATTCTGATGTATTTTATTATGAGTTTGAAAATGCTTTTAAATGCTTAAAACACATTAACAGTTAAGACACTATTCCCGAAAACTACTAAAGCGCATGAAAACATCTTAAAAAAATCAAATAGACAATTTTCAAGACCCGAATACCAAGCTAATAAAGAAAAAAAAAAGTAGAGCTTGTACATAGATTGGCTAAGAACAGGCAATTCACAAGAATGATGCAAGATCATCTGAATTAATATCTGCAACACTAACAAATCAGATCATTCTTTTGAAATACAAAGCCCTGCAAGAAGGGTGTCCTACATCATCAGCCCCTTGAGGAACTGTGGATAAACACAAAATAATTATATCCCTAGAGATGAAATACAACTGTCTGTCCCCCTGAGAGAGCCCTTGTTTTGATGTTAAGAGTGAAGGAGGTGTTACTGGTATTTCAAAGGAAAACCTCCCCAGAAGCAGGATGCAATAAAAGGACGCAATCTGACATACAGATTAAAAAGATGATTAAATATTAATGAGGCCAAACCCACTTACAAATCAAATGCTGAAGAAAAGAGACATCTTTCTTCCACAGAAAGTTGGTTTCACTCATCACATTCTATTACTTTAAAACAACAAGTCTGTTTGTGTTATTGCATACCAAGCATTACGTTTTGGGTAACATGGACTTGACCTTTGTGAAGCAAGCTGGTTACTAAATAATGTATAACTATTTTTGTGTTGTTCCCAAAAAACCTGGAGAATATCATGAATGAGAATTTTAATGTAGAATGAGAAATGTTTTCCTCTGGTAAGTGTTGGCTAGGTACACTCTGGGTCCCAGGTATTGCTGAAGGAATGGTTTTCGACTATCTAACCCTGGATAATAGGAGGCTACATGTTTATAGCTAACTGTAACATTTTCTAAGATAATTTTGTTCTTAGTTTTGCTATTAAAGTCTTTTGTTATAAATAAAATGCCCCCAACCTACTAATCATAAATCTCAAAGCTAATTCACAGTATCTAGACTTATTTAAGAAAGAAAAGGCAGAGGTAGTGATCTCAGTGCCTTAAAAATGTGCCCAATTTCAAATAAAATGGACATCTTTTCTATAGAGAAATTTTAATATATTTTTGGACCAAAAAATACATGGTTGGTTTTGAAATCATAGAATTTTACTTCTCGCTTAGAAAACCTATGGCATTTATTGTATTCAAGATTTTGCTGGTCCCTCCCCTTTACTTTAAATGATAGCTATATTGAGATGTAATTTATATATCATACGATTCACCTATTTTAAGTCTAAAATTCATTTTTAATATATTCACAAAGTTGTGCAAGTCCCACTACAGTCAGTTTTAGATCACTTTGATCCTCTTCCCCCAGAAGTCCATTAACAGTCATTTCCATTCTCCTCCCACTACCTAACTTCCCTACCCTTCCTCCCACCGTGGGAACAACTAGTCTACTTTCTAACTCTATGGATTTGCTATTCTGGACATTTCATACAAACAGAATCACTTAATATGTGGTCTTTTTTGACAGGAGTCTGTGTTACTTAGTGTAGTGTTTTCAAGGTTCATGACGTACAATGAACCAGTACTTTGTTCCTTTTTATTTTTCAAAAGATTTATTTATTTATTTATTTATTTGATAGACAGAGATCACAAGTAGGCAGAGAGGCAGGCAGAGAAGGGAGAGGGAGGACGCAGGCTCCCTGCTGAACAGAGAGACCAATGTGTGCTCGATCCCAGGATCCTGAGATCATGACCTGAGCCAAAGGCAGAGGCTTTAACCTACTGAGCCACCTAGGTACCCTCCCTGCCCCTTTTTTAAGTAGGCTCCATGCCCAACATGGGGCTTGAACTCAAGGCCATGAGATTGAGAGTCATATGCTCTATTGACTGAGCCAGGCAGGTGCCCCTTTATTCCTCTTTTATTGCTGAATGATAGTATTATATAGATAGATATACTACATTTTAATAATGCATTTACCAGCTGATGAGACATTTGTATTATTTCCTACCTTCCTTTCACAAATTCTTTCTTCTTTTGGTTCCCTTTTTTATCATTTTAGTCCTTCCATGGACAAATTTCTTCCACTCCTTTGAATTCTGTCTTGCAGATTTGTCACATGCCCTCTGTATGCCTTTACTTTCTCTTTGTGATAGCATTCATTCTATATGCATCAGTGAGTCCTACATAATGACAAGCCTCAAATCTCAATGTCTAAAGACCTTCTTGCTATAGGTCAGACTCCATATAGTTCCCTCCACACCTATTACTTTTCCTTGTTACTTACTCTCTTTCCAAACATCTAACTACTTCAGCAGACATCACTAAAGATCTTGACTCTTGCTTTTTCTTCCTCATTTTTTCACATCAGGTGGATCCCTATGTCACAGATATTTTCCCTACAGCTATTTCTTGAATCCATCCCTATTCTATGCCATTAATTACTTGCCAGGGTTCACCATTTATCCTTATACTACAGACTTCACCTCTTAACTCATTTTTTGGATTCTAGTATAACACTTTTTGGGTTCTCCAATAACTCACTACCATTGAAGAAATAAAATCTAAGCTCCTTAGCTTAAGAAGAAGAAGCCTGCATGGTCTTGCCTCAGTTTATCTAATCAATCTTGCTCAGCTATTCTACAAGTGATCTCGACTCTAGTCGTATCATAAATCTAGTGTTTATGAACATTGCCATGCCTGACTTCCCTTCATGTCAATGTATAGTTTATTTTCTTTGCCTGGAATTCAATTCCTCTTCTTCTATTGCCTAATTTCATATTGTCCATTGAGCTAGAGACTAGTTAGCTGCTTACTAAACACTTTTTTCTTTTTTACTGGATCCAGAACTAGACCATACCTCTCTGCAAATAAATGTAGCCTGGGAATGAACTGCAGCCATAAGCTCATGGGTGGAACTGAAGTATCTGTTCAGGTTTAGATCATAAAACCTTCTTGTATAATGACCCTTTCTCTTTTCCTGTCATGTGGTTCAATGTTGATGTCTAAATATATCTTGAAAGTCCTATGTTGAAGATAAGCCTGGGTCCCTAAATGACTACACAGGGTCATAGCTGTTCAAGCCATTCTCCTCCACTGAATCTTATATAAGCAAGAACTACGTTTCTAGGATATCGTGCCTCAGATTTTAGGGATAATCCAATATAGCAGTCAGCACTACTCTTCAACAACCAAGTGACTGGAAAGGTCTTAATTTCTACTGCCATATCCCACTTTTTATGCATCACACTACTTGCCAAGCTGTATAGTAAGAGCAGTTGGGAAGCCTATCTCCTCCACTACATCATGCACTCCATGAAATTATGGACTGGACTTTTGGACTTTATAACTAGCATCAAATGTAATAGCCATTATATATATATTTGTTAAGTATTTGCTGAATGAATTAAAATTCCCTTCACACATCTTTCCCTATGTCTTTAGGAAACTAGGAATTTTACAACAAACATTTGTGTGTGTGTGTGTGTGTGTGTGTGTGTGTTGGGGGTTATTTATTTCTGTGTTTATCTAAATTTGGAAAATGACAGGTTAAACAACAACAAAAAATCAACATTTTTTTTTTATTGCAGGCCTTCTCTAATGATAAGCATCACCAAGATGATAGTTATTTTTTCTAAAAATTATTTGATCACAAGCTTTTTTCTTATAGAACATCTTGAGAGACAAGTAATCCACAAAGCATACTTTGGGAAAGAAAAACAACAACAAAAAAAACAACCTTCACTAATACAAATATTGCAAGATCTTGCATAAAAACTCTAAAATGTTTATTTCAGTCCTAGATGCATAAATCACACAGTCAACTTAAATATGCAAGATGAGTTTCTGGAATATTCATGCCAGAGGCTCTATTCATTTGGGGTTGCCTAGCTTTGGGATATTTCTCTGCCATAAGTACACACTCAGAACAAGAACAAGGGATGTGGAGATAAAATAAATCATGCTTAGTGCATTTCTTTTGTTGTCTTAGTCTGGCTAAGAATGAGCTGAAAAGAATATAGCTATTGGCTCGTCTAAAGAGAAATAGTTTTGTAGACAGTATGATATAGTAGGAAAGTTATTTAATTGGCCCTGCATCTCAGTGCCTTCAACTATAAAAAGCAAAATATGTAAAGAACTTGGTAGAGTGCTTGATAAGGTAAATGTTCAGTAAATAATCCTTACTGTAGTTATTGAAACAAAAAGAGCACTGGTAGCAAGCTTCCTTATGGTGATCTTGGGCAAGTCACCTGGCCACTGAGGGCTTCAGTTCCCCTGTCTTTCAAAAACAAATAGGATTAAATTGCCTCTGACTTCTACTTCTGCTCTGACATGCTGGGATTCAGTCTTGCTTAACTTCAGTTTTATATCTGTCATTCTGGCCTTAAGCAAGTCATGCTCCTGTATTTTCTCCTTTTGAAGATGCTAAAAGGAGGCAATGTTTTTGTCATCACTAGTGATAACAAAACAGAAGCAGGAATAATCCCCTAAAGAAGATAATTCAATGTCATTTCAATTTGACCTTGGAATTTCCAATGATTTTGTGGTTTGAAATTCACCTTTCTAATTTGCTAGATACTACAGCTTTGATTGCCTAGGCATATACTAATTACTGACAGGGTTAAAACAGGCCTGAAGCAAACCAAATACAGAACTTGTCCAACACACAATATAGCCTTGGATTCTTAAAAGCAGTATGCTCGTTTGCAGGAAGAAAATGTATTCAAAGTAAAATGTCCTGGCTATCTAAGGTGAACACATGCTGTTTATTTTATAGTTTGCTGCTTTATCGCCTCACACATGAAATACCTGTTTGATGTAACAGTGTGGCTGAATCCAACGCCCCTGACATTAGTACATCTTTCTTAAAAAAGCCCTTACAAACTTATAAATTTATTTCTTTTTAAAAGTGTTCGAGTATACTACTGTAGTTTTATCATCATTTATAAAGTATCTCTTAGACCTTGGAAAATCCGTAAGTGCTGTAGCTTTACAGTTTTCAGGATGTTGGGATGCTTTCAACTGAACTGAGGTCACTCCTTAGATAGATTGTCACAGTCAGAGGAACTTGGGAAGAAATGTAAATTTCTCTGGCCATGAGGAAATAGAGATTTGCTGAAGCCCAGTGATTTTGTAGCAAACTGCCATGCTATTTTAAAAGCCAATAAAATACAAACAAAAATGGGATTTTGTGTACAAGGTAGAACCTAGAAAATGAAGTTGTTCAGACAATTCTTGATGAGGTTTCCAGTTCGGCACATAAGAACAAAAGCAACACTTCGAGAAACTCACGTGTTGTCATGCTTAATATAATATCTCTCAAATATATTATGTACATTGAAGATAATTTCAAGCCACTGCCATATCAAAGGAAAAACAATCCCATAAATACCTGTGCATGCCAAATACATACTGGATATTATGAAAAGTCTTAAAAGATAAAGAAGAAAGAATAAGCCCTTGGTCTCAGGCTGACTGTCTGATAGTTGGGAAGCCAAATTAAGTGAGTGAAAAGGTAACTAATAATAATTAAGGAACATTAATTTGAACATTAATGTAAGAGGAATTGCATTTCATTAATCATTATGGCAGATAAAGGAACAGAAACCTCATGGCAGACTAGGGTTTTGCATACAAGATACTACAGATTTATTCTGTTCCTACTCCCAAGAAAGTTTCTACAGTATTTTTTTTCTGCAATAGAGTGTTATTTTCTAATAAAGACATTTTCTGTCTTATGATTGAGCAGTCCAGCCTTGAACAAACACATGAGTTTGAACTGTGTGGTTCTACTTATACAGAGATCTTCGAGAAATACAGTACAGTGCTATAAATGTAGTTTCTCTCCCTTATGGTTTCCTCAATATTTTCTGTTTATAATTTACTTTATTATACGGATACAGTATAGAATACATGTAAGATACAAAATATATGTCAATCAACTGTTTACATTATCAGTAAAAGTTATAGTCAACAGCTGGCTAAAAGTAGTTAAGTTTTGGGGGAATCCAAAACTGCACAGGGAGAAGCAAGATGGCAGAGGAGTAGCAGACTGAAATGACATCAGGTCCCAGGAGTTCAGCTAGATAGGTATCCAACCATTCCAAACACCTTCAAACTCAACAGGAGATAGAAGAGAAGAGCAGCAATTTTAGGAACAGAAAATTGACCACTTTCTGGAAGGTAAGACATGCGGAGAGGTGAATCCAAAATGATGGGAAGATAGACCGTGGAGGGAGGGGTCAGCTCCTGGCAAGCAGTGGAGCAGCAAATCACCAAATCAGAACTTTTAGAAGTCTGCTCCACTGAGGGACATCGCTCCAGAGGCTAAGCAGGGATGGAGCCCTTGTGGGGATAGTGTGGTCTCAGGACCCGTGGGGTCACAGAATGATCAGGGGTGTCTGAGTGTGGTAGAGCTGTCAGGTATCAAAGTGGGGAAGCCAACTACAGAGACAGAGCCAAGAAGTGAGTTTTCAGATCGGGGTTACCTTAAACTGTGATCCAAGGCACAGTTGGAACACTCTTCTTCAAGCAGTGCCACTTGTATAGATAGACAAGTGGCAGATCTAGAGAGGAACCCTACTTCCTCTTCCAGAAGGAGGGGTGCAAGAATGTGCAGCAGGATTTGGAGACTCCAAATAGGGCTGTGGGTCAGATATACAAACACATGATCACAGGCCAGGTGAGCACAGAGTGTGGCCGGACCAGGGAGACAGGAGTGATAGACTGTTTTTCTCTGAGGGTGCACTGAAGAGTGGGACCCCAAGCTCTCAGCTCCTCCAGGCCAGAGATTGGGAGGCCACTATTTTCATTTCTGTACTCCAGAGCTCTACAGAAAGCATTCAGGAAATAAAAGCTACCGGAAGTGAACGAGAGCAGATTACTTAGCTTGGACCCTAACAAAGCCGGTGCAATTGCACCTCAGGCAAAGACATTTGATACTCACTGCAACAGGCCCCTCCCCCAGAAGATCAACAAGAACATCAGCCAAGACCAAGCTCACCTATCAGCGAGAACAGTGGAACTAGAGCTAGGGGAAAGCAATGCATAGAATTCATGGCTTTTTCCCCCATGAGCCCTTAGTCTTGTAAAGTTAAATTGTTTTTAGTTTTATTTATTTTAATTTAATTTCCTTTCTTATTCTATTTTTTAACTTTTCCTCTTTTAACGTTTTTTAACTAGTTTATCTTAACTATAACTTTAAAAAGAATTCGACTTAGGGGCGCCTGGGTGGCTCAGAGCCTTTGCCTTCAGCTCCAGTCATGATCTCAAGATCCTGGGACCGAGCCCCACATCAGGCTCTCTGCTCAGCAGGGACCCTGATTCCTCTCTCTTTAAAAAAAAACAAAAAAGCAAAATAACCGACTTAAACCTTCATTATTATAGTAACATTTTATCCCTTCATTGTATTTAACCTTATTTTTTGTATACATATAGGGTTTTTTTCCCTTAAAATTTGGGGATACGATTTTGTCTAATAGATCAAAATATATCCTAAATCTAGCACATGACTTTCTTCTATTCTCCAACCGGAGCACATTCTCTCCACCTTCTTTTTTTCTTTTTCCAAACAACTTACCTTATCAATTTCTTTTAGAATTTTTAAAAAATTTTAATCTTTACACTCATATTCTATGCCTTCATTGTGTTTACCTTCATATATATATATATATATTTTTTTTTTTTTTTCTTTGAAATTTTGGGAGGTAAGTTCTTCTAAGAGAACAGAATATTCCAAAAATCAAGTGGGTGACTCTGTTCCTCTGTTCTATTCACCAGTCTAATATATATATATATATATTTTTTTTTTTTCTTTTTTTCTTTTTTCCAATTTTTGTCTTCCCCTAGTTTTGGGTCTCTTCCGATTTGGTTAGAATACATTTTTCTGGGGTCGTTGCCACCCTTTTAGCATTTCATCTTCTCCTTCATATATTCTTATCTGGATAAAATGACAAGGCAGAAAAACTCACCACAAAAAAAAGAACAAGAGGCAGTACCGATGGCTGGGGACCTAATCAACATGGACAATGGTAATATGTCAGAACTAGAGTTTAGAATGACGATTCTCAAGGTGATGGCTGGACTCTAAAAAGGCACAGGAGATATTAGAGAAATGCTTTCTGAAGAAAAAAAAATCCTTTTGTGGAGAAATAAAAACACTAAAATCTAAACAAGTTGAAATTTAAAAAAGCCATTAATGAGGTACAATAAAAACTGGAGGCTCTTACTGCTAGGATAGATGAGGCAGAAAGGAGAATATATAAAATATATAAAAGAGAATATATAGAATATATAGAAGACCAAATGATGGAGAAGAAAATACCTGAGCAAAAGAAAGACAAACAACTACTGGACCATGAGGGATGAATTCGAGAGATAAGTGATACAGAAGATGAAAGAATATTAGAATAACTGGGATTCGAGAAGAGGAAGAAAGAAAGAGAGAGGGGCAGAAGTTATACTGGACCAAACTATAGTAGAGAATTTCGCTAATATGGCAAAGGGAACAAGCATCAAAATCCAGGAGATGCAGAGAAGCCTTCTGAAAATCAATAAAAATAAATCCACATCCCATGATCTAATAGAAAAACTTACAAGTCTTAGTGACAAATAGAAAATTCTGAAAGCAGTTCAGGACAAGAAGTCTGTAACATACAATGATAAAAATATTAGAATGGCAACAGACTTCTCCACAGAGACCTGGTACTCCAGAAAGAACTGACATGATATATTCAGAGCACTAAATGAGAAATATATACAGTCAAGAATATTACATCCAGCTAGGCTATCATTGAAAACAGAAGGAAAGATAAAAAGCTTCCAGGACAAACAAAAATTAAAAGAATTTGCAAAAACCAACCCAGCCCTACAGGAAATATTGAAAGGGGTCCTCTAAACAAAGAGAGAGCCTAAAAGTAGTAGACCAGAAAGGAAATGAGACAATATACAGTAACAGTCACCTTTTAGGCAATAAAATGGCACTAAATTCACATCTTTCAATAGTTACCTGGAATGTAAATGGGATAAATGCCTGAATCAAAAGACAGAGGGTATCAGAATGGATTAAAAAACAAAATGCATTAATGTGCTGTCTACAAGAAACTCATTTGAGACCCAAAGACACCTCCAGATTTAAAGTGAGGGGGAAGAAAACCATTTACCATGCTAATGGACATCAAAAGCTGGGGTGGCAATCCTTCTATCAGATAAATTAAATTTTAAGCCAAAGATTATAATAAGAGATGATGAAGGATACTATATCACACTCAAAGTTTCTGTACAACAGGAAGATCTAAAAATTTTAAATATCTATGTCCTTAACATGGGAGTAACCAACTATATAGACCAATTAATAACAAAATCAAAGAAACACATCGACAACAATACAATAATAGTAGGGGACTTTTTTTTTTTTTTTTTTTTTATAGTACGGGACTTTAACATCCCCCACACTGAAATGGACAGATCATCCAAGCAAAAGATCAACAAGTACATAAAGACCTTAAATGACATACTGGACCAGATGGACATGACAGATCTATTCAGAAAATTTCATCCCAAAGGAACACAATACACATTGTTCTCTAGTGCACATGGAACATTCTCTAGAATAGATCACATCCCGGGTCACAAATCAGGTCTCAACTGGTACCAAAAGAATGGGATCATTACCTGCATAGTGTCAGATTACAATGCTTTGAAGCCAGAACTCAAACACAAGAGGAAAGTTAAAAAAAACCCAAACACATGGAGGTTAAAGAGCATCCTACTAAAGAATGAATGGGCCAACCAGAAAATTAAAGAAGAATTGAAAAAAATCCATGAAAACAAATGAAAATAGAAACACAACTGTTCAAAATCTATGGGACACAGCAAAGGCAGTCCTGAGAAGAAAATATATAGCAATACTAGCCTTTCTCAAGAAACAAGAAAGGTCTCAAATACACAACCTAAGCTGGCACCTAAAGGAGCTAGAGAAAGAACATCAAAAAAAGCCTAAACCCAGAAAGGGAAGACAAATAATAGATATCAGATCAGAAATCAATGAAATGGAAATTAAAAAACCAGTAGAACAAATTAACAAATCTTCTCCACAGAAACCTGGTAGGCCAGACCTGGTGGCCCACCAGAGACCTGGTAGGCCAGTTCTTTGAAAGAATTAATAAGATTGATAAACCCCTGGCCAGACTTATCAAAAAGAAAAGAGAAAGGACCTACATTAATAAAATCATGAATGAAAGAAGAGAGATCACAACCAACACCAAAGAAATACAAACAATTATAAGAACATATTATAAGCAACTATACGCCAACAAATTTGACAATCTGGAAGAAATGGATGCATTCCTAGAGATGTATAAACTACCAAAATTAAACCAGGAAGAAATAGAAAACCTGAACAGAGCCATAAGCAGTAAAGAGATTGAAGCAGTCATCCAAAATCTCCCAAAAAACAAGAGCCCAGGGCCAGATGGCTTCCCAGGGGAATTCTACCAAACATTTAACAAAGAATTAATTTTTATTCTCCTGAAACTGTTCCAAAAAGGAAAAATGGAAAGAAAACTCTCAAACTCATTTTATGAGGCCAGCATTACCTCGATCCCAAAACCAGACAAAGGCCCCATCAAAAAAGAGAATTACGAACCAATATCCTTGATGAACAGAGATGTGAAAATTCTCACCAAAATGCTAGCCAATAGGATGCAACAGTCCATTAAAAGGATTATTCACCATGACCAAGTGGGATTTATTCCTGGGCTGAAAGGTTGGTTCAACATCCCCAAATCAATCACTGTGATACAATACATTAATAAAAGAATGAACAACAACCATAGGACACTCTCAATAGATGCTGAAAAAGCATTTGACAAAGTACAGTACACTTTCTTGATCAAAAATCTTCACAGTGTAGGGATAGAAGGAACATACCTCAATATCATCAAAGCCATCTATGAAAAAGCCACAGTACATATCATTCTCAATGGGGAAAAACTGAGAGCTTTCCCCCTAAGGTCAGGAACATGGCAGGGATGTCTGCTATCACCACTACTATTCAACAATCAGAAGTCCTAGCCTCAGCAATCAGAAAACAAAAAGAAATAAAAGGCATCCGAATTGGTAAAGAAAAAGTCAAATTCTCACTCTTTGCAGATGATATGATACTTTATATGGAAAACCCAAAAGACTGCACTCCAAAACTGCTAGAACTCATATAGGAATTCAGTAAAGTGTCAGGATATAAAATCAATGCACAGAAATCAGTTGTATTTCTATACACCAACAAGAAGACAGAAGAAAGAGAAATTAAGGAGTCAATCCCATTTACAATTGCACCCAAAACCATCAGATACCTAGGAATAAACCTACACAAAGAGGCAAAGAATCTATACTCAGGAAATTATAAAGTACTCATAAAGAAAATTGAGGAAGGGGCACCTGGGTGGCTCAGTGGGTTGGGCCGCTGCCTTCGGCTCAGGTCATGATCTCAGGGTCCTGGATCGAGTCCCGCATCGGGCTCTCTGCTCAGCGGGGAGCCTGCTTCCCTCTCTCACTCTCTGCCTGCCTCTCTGCCTACTTGTGATCTCTCTCTGTCAAATAAATAAATAAAATCTTTAAAAAAAAAAAAAAGAAAATTGAGGAAGACACAAAGAAATGGAAAAACGTTCTCTGGCAAGTCATTCTTATGGGTTGAGTTATTCCTGATAGACTCTTGTTGAGTATCAGGACAGGTTGGAATAATACCCATTTTATGGAAAGCAGAATATAGCTGGATGACCCTTGAGGGTTTTATTTATTCACATGCCCCCCCCCCCCAAATTAATAAAGTCTGTCAAAAGAGTTTAAAATTTTCTCTTTTAGGGGTGTCTTCGTGGTTCAGTCAGTTAAGCAACTTCCTTCAGCTCAGGTCATGATCTCAGTGCCCTGGGATGGCGCCTGTATCAGACTCCTTGCTCAGGGGGAGCCTGCTTCTCCCTCTCCCTCTGCCTGCTACTCCACCTGCTTGTGCCCTCTCTCTTTCGCTCTGCCAAATAAATTAATAAATAATCCTAAAAAAATAATTTCCCTTGTAAAAATATTTTATTATTATTATTTTCTATCTTTCTTCACCCTAGAACTCTTTGTATAAACATTGGCTATAGCATATTATTTTGAAAGTCTCTATCCAAACCACAGAGCCATAAACATACACATCCGATGTATGACTCACCCATCCGAGAAACCACACATATGCATCCCATGCTAACTAAATACTTAGGTTTACAGAAAGCGTATTTACAAAAAACTAATTTACTTCCTGTGCTCCCTGCAGTCCTATCTTGTTTCCGTGCAGCTGATCCAACGTTCAATTCACAAAAGCAAAACCTCCTTAGAACCAAAATAAATACTAATCTTAAATTCAATGTACCCTGACAGCAAATAAGTTTGCTGTGCTTACTTCAGCATGAATAAAACGCCCGCAAGGAGACTCCTACATAAGAGTATATTTACAAGTTCCATTACCCACTGGAGAGATTGATGTAATAAACCTATAATAAAAAGCCTCATGTTATAGATTTCTCTAATGTTTCTTATCAAACCGCCTGTATTATCTTGGCTTGTGTATTCAATTTAAAATAGGTTCTTCAGTAAGTGCCTCAAAGCTAGAGGTCATTTTCACTTGTTTTTTTTGACATGCTGTATTGTATACAGACACTTTCTACCCCTAGAATTGGAAAAATATGCCTGTCTGGTCAAGTACCTCATGGCATTAACCTATATAGTTATTTTTAGTCTTTAACAGTTTTCCAAGCTGTAATAGTTGGCTGTCCCATCATATAATTTATTTTTATTGCCAAGTAGGAGTAGGTGAACTGTTCTAGATCACATCAGACGACCACTGTAATCTTAAATTATTTTGCATTATGTATAGATTTTTCAGAGAGCTTGCTTATTTGAATCTGAAAGTACTGACCAGAACTCCCAATGAGCCATTCTCCTTAACTGTGAGGAAAACCACTTACTTAAAACTGGCAGTCTTTCTACCCCAGAAAAAGGAAGATGGCTGGTAAGGCACGAGTACTTGAATTCCTATCCACATTTGTATCTCTATATTCCCATTGAGTTCCAGTTACTGCTCCTCTAGCTACATCTTCCAAATTGAAATGAAGAAATTGATAGAATTTTTCAAATATCTGTAGGCTGTCTGAAAGGATCACAGGATAGAGGCATTCCAAAATAGTGTAAATGATATTAAAATAACTTGCGGATGATGGTTCCAAAGGCAAAGTAGTATTTTGAGAGAGAAAAAAAAAATCTATAGAGCATTCGCAATATACAGTTGTTATATATACTCAGTGACGACTGGGATGCATATAAATCAAAAATACTAATTAGTTAGACTTCCCTTTTGAGACCTGCTTTTCCAATAAATTTTTGTCACATTAAAACTTTCAAAATATATCCATTCATATATTCATCCAACAAATATTTACTTAGTTCTTATTGTGTTCCAGGTACTGTACTAGAGTTTGGGATTCAAAAGGGGAACAGACATAGCTAATGTCTTTGTGGAATTAGGGGGCTTGAAAGAAAGTGTATTTTAATCAGTCGTAACTACAAACCCTTGCTTGATTACAATTGGTGAAACATGCACTTAAGACAGGAGCACATAAGGAATCTGATGATGCTTCTGGGCAATTCAATCTGAGATTAGGTCACACTGCTTTTTGCATGGGAAAAATAGTATTACCCTTAGGTTACCTTTTACATCCATACCTAATTATCTTCAAATTCTTGGACATTTTTCTGTCTTGATGTATTTGCGTATCTTCACCTACTATCACCAAGTGAAATGAGAGGCTATCTGCCCTTTTCTTATAACTTAAATCACAATTATTCTGCTTTTAAAGTTCCACAGGATGCTTACTCACACTCTTCAACATTCTTGCCAGATAATACAGACAATTCCTGCCACAATCCTAACATCTTCACCACAGCAAAACACTCTCCTCCTCTTCATTCTATTTTTTTTAAAGATATTTTTTAGATATCTCAAATTATGAGAAAGCAAATCCTCAATCTGAGGTAGAATGTGTCTTCAGTTTTCACCACGTGTCCAAGGTCTTGGGCTATTGCAAACAAGTCAGTTTCCTCCTCCATGTGACAGTGCTTCAAATATCTGAAAGCTAACAACCCAAATGGAATTGCCCTGAAAGCAAGAGTCAAAAGAAACTTGGTAACACTGTGATGATTTGCATATTCATTTGACCACTGTCCTCTGGCAAAGAGGTACTAGGCTATTACATGTCAAAATATTCATATCCCATCACTTCTAATTTCTCTGGCAGTGTGCAATCCTCTGTTGCAGTTCCTAAAACTTCTCTTCCTGTCTGTAGTATAGAGAAGTCAGGCATCTCAATATGGTGGTGTGCTTTTACTGAACTGACCTACATGTCAGAATATAGAAGGAACAGGAAATAGAAACAGAGGGAGACCACCACAGGAATATGAGGTAATGTGCTACAGTGCTTTCAAGCGAAATCAAGACCCTTAATTCAACTTTTATGAGAACAGAACAGGAGAGAAACTTTCACTATCAATCTCATTCTGAGAAAGGTGAAGGGCAGATAGAACCAAAGAGACAGACTGTCATTAAAAAATGTTAAAAATAGAAAACCAGGCACACGCACCCTGGGTGACGCCATAGTGCACACACATTCTTTAGCAGACAAGATTGCTTTTTGCAGGTACAGCTATGAATCTCCTAAGCCTTACATCCCTGAACTTCCTTCAGAGTTAATGATTCAAAAGGCATGGTGAGCTTCTGATTAAGATTCTGTATCACATTGGAGGGAGGAGGCATAAAACAAAAATTTTCTAAATTCTTTGAAATTTCAGGATCTCTGTCAATTAGAAGTTGTGACATTTTCTTTTTTTTCTTTTTCTTTTCTTTTTTTTTTTTTTAAAGATTTTATTTATTTATTTGACAGAGAGAGATCACAAGCAGGCAGAGAGGCAGGCAGAGAGAGAGAGGAGGAAGCAGGCTCCCCACTGAGCAGAGAGCACGATGTGGGACTCGATCCCAGGACCCTGAGATCCCAGGACCTGAGCCGAAGGCAGCAGCTTAACCCACTGAGCCACCCAGGCACCCCGAGGTTGTGACATTTTAGAGAGAAAGTGACCATGTGAGACTTTAAACCTCTGGAAGAGTACACATTTCACCCAAAAAAATTGTGTAGGTAAAAAAATTTTTAAAGCCATCTGAATGTTAGGGTGAGATGTTCCTCTGATTCACAAAATTCTATTTGTTCCAGAATGAATGTAGTTTGCAAGTAATATGTGAACAGGTCAGATTTTTTCCCAGTGTTAAAACTAGGGCATAGTATCTGGCTCCATGAAGTAGATAATAGGAGAAGCAAAGAGTTATGACCTAGACCCTCCAGAAAGGACTGTAGATTTTTATTTATTCTTACAAAGTTAAATCCAGATCTCTTACCTAAATTAACGAGAATTAGAAAGGATTTTTTGGGGGGGCTGGCAAATAAAGCAGCATATAGTAAAACATCAACACTCTTTCCAAACAATTCTTCTCTTTTCTAAACAAAATACTATTCACCAAATACATACTACAAAGAAGGGCTGAATGCTTCAACTGACTATGCTCTGAGAAAGAATAGAAAGAATGACACCATTTTTGCTCATTCTTAGAATTAATACCATTGGGCTAACCTTATTATGTCTTCTGGAAAAGGGAGATGCAAGGTAGAAAAACACATGGGGGAGAAAGGAATACATCCTGTGATTCAAAACCACGTATTTTTTTAATATTCAAAATTTTAAACTTTATACAAGTACAAATTAAGACACAAACAACAAGATCCCTAAGAACCCATTTGTATATACTTAATAAAAGTTAGTGGGAATTATTGCGACAATAGGCTGAGGAAGTATATTCAAGGTATGTTTGAAATCAGAAAATAAGCTTCCATTATTCTTTTTTTTTAAAGATTTTATTGTTTATTTATTTGACAGACAGATCACAAGCAGGCAGAGAGAGAGGGAGAAGCAGGCTTCCTGCCGAGCAAAGAGCCTGATGCCAATGCCGGCTTGATCCCAGGACCCTGGGACCATGACCCAAGCCGAAGACAGAGGCTTTAACCCACTGAACCACCCAGGGACCCCTAAACTTCCATTAGTCTTAACAGAAGTGCACCTAATTTCCTATGCACTGCAGCTGTTTTAACCCATGATAACTGACTGTAAATACAATATGACACTAGCTAGAACCTTATTTATACCTGCCAATTTGCTATCCTTCGGCAGTAAAAACAAAAACAAAATTGTAGTGAAAGAACTAAACAAGCAAAAAACACCCTGTCCCTCATGTACATACTCCTTTCTATTTCCACAAACAGAATCTTTTGCTTTGTGTCATGGATTCTATCAACAAATTCAACTTCAGAATTTAAAATAAGTGAAGGAAAAAGATAACTGTGTGACATGAGAAAATGAAAATAATTGTTAAGGTGGCCATCTCCTACAAAGATGTGTCTCCCTAACACAGTGCTATTACTATAGTGGCTAATGGCATGTTTAATGGAAAATGTATGATGTATAAAGCATATACTTAAAGCAAAAATTTTATGCTCTTTCCACATCATGATTACAAACAATATAATGTTGAAATTAACAAAATTTAAATTAAATTTAAATAACAAAAATTAATATCTTTCCTGAGCTTTGCGATCTATATACTTTTAAGAGGCTCCCAACCTTGAGAGTGTTTTCTTAGACATTGTGCTCTATAAATTACAAAGAGGTTGGCAATGGCAACACACCAATTGCAAACGCAGTAAAGAACTCTTTTTCAATGGCTTTCCAGGTCCCTCTTGAATCCTGTAGCTCAGCTTTGGGGCAGAGGGAGTAGGTAAAACTCAACCCTGGAGTAGAAATTCAGCAATTAATTGCTTTGAGGAAGGAAAGCAAGGCCTTTGGGAAATTAGCAAACATAAGTCTGATGATCAGGTTAGTTTTATCTACCAAGGATAACAAGAGAAAAAGAAATATAATGACAACAACCAAACTCTGCTTTTCTATAGCACCTATCCTGTCAAACTTGTTTTGCAACTGCTACTGACTACATAGCCAATCTTAACTCAATCAAAAACACACCCTGGGTTTGGCAAAGAAAACTGATCAACTGATTCTTAAAGAAGAGAAAATTGCTAACATTTAGAAGTTCATCTATCTAGTGCCCAACCCTAAAACTGATAGAAGGAATACAAGCAAAAAGGGGCATCAGTCTTGTGTAGGCTAATGGAGGTTGAAGGCAGAGGTTTGGGAGAGAAAATATGAGAATAAGGAATATTTTAGGATAAATCATTTGACCTACATGAGTGGAAGGAGCAAAAATTAGAGGACTCAGGGTCAAAAAATCTGAATTATATTCTCTAGCCCAGCAGTTACTACCCTGGTGACCTTACATAAGTTACTTATTTCTCTTTCCTAAGCCTCAGTTTCCTCATTTAACAATACTCTTTTTAAAAATTTCTTTTTATTTTTATTTATTTACTTATTTATTTTTAAAGATTTGATTTATTTGACAGAGAGATCACAAATAGGCAGAGAGGCAGGCAGGTCGGGGGGTGGGGGGAGCAGGCTCCCTGCTGAGCAGAGAGCCTGATGTGGGGCTTGATCCCAGGACCCTGAGATCATGACCTGAGCTGAAATCAAGAGCAGACACACAACCAACTGAGCCACCCAGGCTCCCCTCATTTAATACTCTTAACATATGTCTTATAAATTCAAAATATGCAATTGAAATGAGCTCAATCTACAGATTAAATGGTAGAAACCACCAAATGAACAATTTTTAAAGAAACTAATTTAGTGATTACGATGTTAATCTAAAACATTTATTCAATTTTAAAGCAGTATGTTGAAATATAATTTAATAATTAACACAAAGTAAGGCCTTATTTTTACAGAGTGATCTACAATGGAAAAAAAAGCCTTTCACATATATTATCTCATGTGAGTTTTCACACTCCTCTTTTACTGGACAGAGAACTGATTTATAAGCTATGTAAGAAAGTTAGCCTTACTAATTTACAGTCACAATTCATTTTCTGACCAAAACCGGTGTTACCCAGCTTGATCACTGATGTTTACTGTGACTTAGTTCTGAATAAGTTTCTTCTAAAAATAGAAAGCTAGCTATTGCCAAAAATAAATACAACACTAAAGGACAAGGATTTACCAATAGTTTAAATATTTAGAGGAATAAAACACAAACCATACAGAAAATTCCCTAAGAGAAGATCCATCATAAATGTTTTTAACAATAACCAGAGCATGATAATAAGGGTATAGTTTGGGAAGCGTACTTTGATAAACAACAGATAAGAAATAATATAAAAAATCCATCTACACTATAAACTTCTACCTACCATACTTAAGTGTGGGTTCCCTTGGAACCAAATACAACTATTTCCTTGCTTCACAGTCATTAGGCATGTCCCTCTACCCTTTGGGCCCCTGCCCAGGTTTTTTTGTTAAGGCTCCTGTGTCTAGAAATGGCAGCATGTCCTCAGGGAAGTCCACCTTTTCACTCCATTCCACATCCTACCATGGCCCCCAAAGGGTTGAATTTGGGTTAGATGCTGTGCTTCACTGTAGCTACACTGCTGTCAGGGCCCATTCTCTGGCCAGCACTACCATATTTCACTGTGGGGGGCAGGGTGGTGGCATCTGTTTAGATTAGCAAGTCCCCAGGGAAAGGACTGCAATTTTTAAACAGAATTCTTGGAAATTACTATAGGCACATACAAATTATTTGTTTTGTGAATAAATGTATGATTGGGTGAAGTTTTTCTCGTTTCTGCTCTCATTTTTCTTGGTGGTCCTGACAATGTTACCCAACCAGAGGAAGACAGTTTTTCTTTCCGCATAACATCCATGGCATGGGAGAGTAGGAGCTCTTTCCTGATGAAGTAAAAAGGGTGGGTCTACATGGAGCTGGAAGAATGGGATGACTGACAGATACACAGGTGGCCTATGAGACAAAGCAGTATTTTAGAGAGAAGGGAGGAGTAATGGCATTAAAGATGGCACGGTAAGAGAGCAAGTGATGTACCGAGCACTGGGTATTATAGAAGACTTACGAATCACTGACCTCTACTCCTGAAACTAGCGATAACATTGTATGTTAATTACTTGAATTTAAGTTAAAAAAAGTTTTTAAAAAAGTATTAAAGAAACCCATGGATTTAAGATACAAAGGGATCACAGAGAAAAGAAATGAATCAGACAGAATCCTAAGAAATTATTTTCCCTCCGCCTATAACCTCACTGTAAGAGAGGAAGCTCTAAGATGTGGACCAGTTATCTGGCTATGGTGGCGACTCTTGAATCCTTTTTCTGGCAGATGGGAAACTATAACAAAGAAAAAGACTAAAACAGTTTTGCTGATTTGTATACTTGGCTAGTCAATCTCTGTTAATAAAGATTTTGATATCCTTTTCTGATGTAAAGGGTCTAGTAACAGGATCACAAATGAATTAGATGTTAAGGTCACTCCAACTTATAGAATGCTAAGCCTTTCTAGTCTTATAAAAAAAAGTTGCTAATCTTCCAAACTCAAATGAATCTTCCAAACTGGTACAGGTTTTCAAATATCTGTAGGTTATTTGAAAGTTACACACAAGATCACAGGATACAGGCATTCTAAATAGTATAAATGACATTAAAATAATATGTAGATGGTGGTTCAAAGGGAAAGTGGTATTTGACCCCCCCCGCCAAAAAAGTCTTTAGAGAATTTGCTTTGTAGTTCTTATATAGACCCTGTGATGACTTGGAAAGATTTGTCTTCTAAAATGCGTATACAGGGGTGCCTAGGTGGCTCAGTGGGTTAAGCCTCTGCCTTCATCTTGGGTCATGATCTCAGGATACTGAAACTGAGCCCCAAATCGGGCTCTCTGCTCAGCAGGGAGCCTGTTTCCCCCCTCTGTCTCTTCACGCCTCTCTGCCTACTTGTGATTTCTCTGTCAAATAAATAAATAAAATCTTTAAAAAACAATAAAAAAAAATAAAATGGGTATACAACAGAACACGGCAAGTTGCTTCAGTGTCAACTGCAAATTACAGTTTACTTAAAATCCAGAAAGAAACCTGCATTTAATTGTAGACTTAGTGCTTTAGCAATGAAGTAAATGTCTTTTCCAAAATGACCGTTAAAGCCATTTCATATTAGTAGCTGTAAACTAACAACCATTGTAAAAGAGACGATAGAAATCATACTGCCGTCTAAATAAGCAGACAGTTGGTGTCTGTGTGGCAATTAAGAGGCTGCAAAGTTCTTTTCTTAGCCCTGTCTTAGTTAACATCTTTTTGTGAGGTTGTGTGTTCCCTTCTGCAGATAAGTAAAAGAAAGTCTCACAGAGGTGAAATGACACACCTGAGTTTACATAATCCCTGCATATATATTTGTATAATACGTTTATGTGTATACTAAATAGCAAATCTGCATGTGAACCTAGGTGTCCGGACCATCAATATTATGATCTTTCTACTACATGAGTTTGACACACAAGCTAAGGATCAGAGCAGAGAAAATAAACATGCAATTTTGAAAGAATGACTGTAACCACAGAAACAGAGCAGATTTTTTTTTTTTTAGATAAGGCATAGATTATATATGCTTTTTAAATACCTTATAAAAATAGGTATGCTTTCATTATGATATGCATTCTGAAGGCAGAGCGTCAGGATAGCTCCCACACATAAAGAAAGCTCTAACTTGGTATGATGCACTGAGCTAGGTTCCCTCAAAATCAAAGGATTGGAGCGATCACCTTCATCATCTCAGACTGTGAGTGATTTGAAGACAGGGCCTTCAAAGTGGTGATTAAATGAAAATGTAGGTCCTAATCCAATTTAACCTATGTCCTTTTAAGGAGAAGAAATTTGGACACACACAGAAGAAATGTCTGAAGGCACAGGAAGAAGGCAGCTCTTTGCAAGCCAAGGAGAGGGGCCTCAGCGGAAACAGAAACCTGCCAACATCCACCCTGATCCTGGACTTTTATTCTCTGTAACGGAGACAATAAACTTCTGTTGTGTAAGCTACCCAATATGTAGTGCCTTGTTCAAAAAACCTCTGATATAGGTGCTTATTCTTTTAAGATGATAACAATGACAGCAATGGTTAATATTTATTGACTGCTTAGTCTGTGCTGGGAAATATTCTAAGAGTTTAACAAGTACCAACCCATTTAGTTATGATCATAATTCTATGATGTAGATACTTCTATTATTCCTAATTTACAAATGAAGAAAATGAGTCATACAGACTAAGTAACTCCTACCAAATGCTCAGCCAACATTTGACTCTATGTATCTGACCATGAGAATGATCATTAATAAATGTTCACTGAGGGCCGCCTGGATGTCTCAGTGGGTTAAAGCCTCTGCCTTCGGCTCAGGTCATAATCCCAGGGTCCTGGGATCAAGCACATCGGGCTCTCTGCTCGGCAGGGAGGCTGCTTCTTCCTCTCTCTCTGCCTACTTGTGATCTCTGTCTGTCAAATAAATAAATAAAATCTTTTAAAATAATAAATAAATAGATGTCCACTGAGCTTAAGAAAAATATTATTGAGCCTTAGAAAGTCAACGCATCTTTAGTACAGACCAGATACAATTACATACTGAGGATCTTTTACTGCAACGTTAGCAAATGCTTTTATATGTTACACCATATTCTAAAAGGCAAATTATATATGACTCCCTTTTGTACAGATGAGGACACTAACTCTCAGATAAAGCCAGTTGCCCAACATCAGTCAGCAAAAGCAGAAAAACATATTAAGCCCAGGTGTGTCTGAATCCCAATGCCATACATTTTCTATTTTAGTAATAAGCCACAATCGTTGAAGTGATACAACTGAAAAAGAAGTATAAAGCATTTAGGAAGAGACATCATTTTTGTATGTGTGTGGTTTTGTGTTTAAACATACTCTGAAATGTGAAAATAGGTCAGAGGATGAAAACCTGGAATCTGACTTTCCCCTGTCTTGAAAAATATTGTGTACTGAGGCCAGAAGTGGCTTTATACCATCCATTTCCCTGTACATCATGCCTCAAGTTTGCGATTTTTGGTGAAGGGCATTTTTAAGTAAAGTCTTTCACATATTCCCCATAGATTCTGAAAAGAATGCTTGGGACCAATGTTTAAATGGAACATCTTGAACAAATTACAGCAAAGGAAAATTCGAGTCCTTGATAATTTAAGTGTTATTTTTACTACTAATGTGAATTCAACCCTAGCAAATTAAAATAGGAAGAATTAATTGGATATGCAAATGAGATTATTCAGTATATAAATCTAATTACATACCAATTTGCTTTAACAGCATGAAAAAAGAATAAATTGTTCTATGTAAATTGATTGTCTTAAATAACCACCTGTAGCCCAACAAAAATTGTCTTGAAAAAGCTATGTTGGTAAGTGCAGACGTCTAAGTTAATAACATAATGTTCTTCACAGATCTTGTCACAAGAACCTCTTTACAATGAAATCTGCTTATACTCCTGATGTACAATAAGGTATTATCAGGTTTCTAGAACATAAGGAAATAATGTCGCAAGTTGGTTTTTTCCCCCCTGAGCACAATAGATTGATAAGAACATGTTGATTTCTGAAACACTTAATGCTTTCACACAGACTAGACTTGAAGTCTGAGCAATTTTCATGTCTGAAAAATAAGAAAGAAAGGTAGGTGAAGTGTGCCAGTTTTTTATTAATTTAGCTGTGGCTCTTAAATCTGTTTAATCAAATGCTTTCAATATAACTCAGCAACCCCCTTCCACCACCCAACTTTAAAATTATTTTCTTTGCCACTTAAACAAATAAGTTTTGAATATTTAACTGTCAAAGGCAGCATTAATTCCTGAAACTCGTGCATAGAGAACAAGCAGAGTAATACTAGATGTTTGCGAACTACAAGATGAGGGATTGGTTGGTTTTTTCAATATGGAAGAGTGACTGTGTTCACCTCATTAGACAGCACTGACATATGGCCCACACAGAAATATCAAGCCAGTGTTCTCAGAGGTAGCCACACTAAGAGTGGATCTACTTTCAACGACTTTTGTTTAGGCAGCCCAAATGTTTCTGTGACTTTCCTGTAGACAGACCACAGAGGCATGGATTCATCCAAGGAATCCAATTCCATCTCAGCCTTCTTCATCTTCTTGGGTTTAGACCTGGGTATTTTCCAGAAAAGTGGGCACATAAAAAACACATATTGAGAGACAGAGACAGACAGACAGACAGATGGACAGATGAACGGACAAGTGACAGGTAAACAGATAGAATAAGCATGTTAATAACACCTATAATCTCCCTCTGTCATCAGCATTCACCCTCGGTCTGAGTCTCAGGAGTGATTCTGAAAAGAGCTCTTGATAAAAGAGTACGAGAAACCAAACTCCATGCAGCTTGTGAGAAAGAAGGCTCTGGAATGATTTATCCAAAGGAAGGTCTCTTCTTCATTTTAAGGACAAGTGTTGTGAAACCCTTTTCAATCTCTAAAGTAAAAATCAGCAATGACAGCTGGTACTGTTGTTGAGTCTCTCTGCCCAAGTTCTTTTCTTCAGGGAGATAATTAGAACTTACCCTTAGGGGATTCCTTATCTGCTTTTCCGTCCCTGGCAAGGAGGAGCACCAAGTGTAGAGACAGGGCATAGAACAGATGTCCTGGCTCTGGGCTCCTGCTGTCCAGCTATGTAGTACATGGCATCATAAAGAGGGATCTAAGCTAGTGATACCGTCTTGGGACGATCCCGAAATAAATGCCAGGCAGACAATAGCTGCAATCTGAGTAGAATGGAAGAGACACTGAATGAGCAGATATAAGGAGAAGATGGATTTAAATCTGATAAGAGTAAATTAATTTGAATGAGAGGGAGGAAGCAGCTCCCCTAGAAGTTCCCTAAGCTAGAAAGTAGAGCCATAACAGCTTTGTATAGGCAGCCTGTGACTTCAGAAGGGACAGTTAGGGAGCATCAAGAGACAAACAATAGTGTGGTCTCACTCTACTCTTAGTAATATAACTCTACACATACAAACAGAAACAGTATCTCTCATATCACCTCTTTTATTTCTATCCTAGCCCTTACCACCATCTCAAATTATGCCACATCTATTAACTCTTTCATTATCTGTATTCTCCAGGTGGAAGATAAGCAGGAATACCATGCCTATATTTTTACTATCTCATCCTGAGCATCTAACACAGTGTCTGCGTTGTAGGAGCTCTGCAATTGCTCAGTGACACAGAAGCTAGGTGTGTGTGTGCAAGTCACTGCACTAGAGAACACAATTCAATACGACCTTTCTAATAGCAAGGCACTATGAGGTCACTTGAGGGGAAGAGATTAACATGTGAAGATACAAAGTGCTCCATGGAGAGGATACAGCTCAGCTCCCATTGTTTAAGCACTTCTTATGTGACAGGTTATTGTGTGTCATGCTCTAAAGGGATTATTTCAATAAAATCACATCTACTCTAGGAGGTATGTACTACTGCCCTCACTCTTTTCCAGGAGAGGACACAGGTTTAGACTGGCTAGGTCACTTGCCCCAAATCACAAAGCAGTCTGTTAGTGGATTTTGAATAGGGATCCAAGCTATCAGAACATAGAGTGCCTCTTGGGCAGAGTTTTAATAAACAGGTGAGGAAAAAAGAGCAGAGAAGCTGGGGAGAAAGCAAGTGAGAGGCAGGAAATTAAATATTTTAGATTTGGTCATAATATAAATATGCACAGAAAATGCAGATGCATACCTGTTTCTAAGTATACATATCTATATAAAATATGGTCAGGATAGATGCTATTGACACTGAAGAGAGGCAGTATACTTTATATAATTTATGTAGTTTATTTGAGGAATGAGAGTGTCTTCTCCCTAGGTTTTCATGAAATATTTTGGGATCCACTGAAGTTAAGGTGTGAAAGAAGTACTGATATAATTAAATATATTATTTAACATCATACAAATATGGCTTGCAATCTGACTGGCTTTTAAAGTCCCATCTGTTGATACAGGCTATGATATAATCTTAGCTTCTAAACAATTTTCCTTGTTGGCATCAAATAAACTCTGGCAAACCAACAAAGAAAAAATATTTCAAAATTCACCTCCAGGGCATCAAATTGCATTGTAACTCATGGTGCTATGAACTTTGCCACATTCTGAGGGACTCTGCAGAGTAACAGTATATCGCCAGGAATGTGAACGAGGGGCATCCTGAAGAGGAAGTGTAAAAATAATTGGAAGGACCAATGTTAACATTAAGACTGAAATGTTGGAGATGCATGAGGTGGGTGGGACTCAAGTTGATGAATTTAATGCTCTCCATAGGAGAATTTATTAATGTGACCTATGTCAAGATTATTTTATTTTTTTTTAATTTTTTATAAACGTATATTTTTATCCCCAGGGGTACAGGTCTGTGAATCACCAGGTTTACACACTTCACAGCACTCACCAAAGCACATACCCTCCCCAATGTCCATAATCCCACCCCCTTCTCCCAAAACCCCTCCCCCCAGCAATCCTCAGTTTGTTTTGTGAGATTAAGAGTCACTTATGGTTTGTCTCCCTTCCTGCAGTCATGGGGAATAAAATAACCTAGATTTTTATTTATGCTTTATTTTTAAAGATTTTATTTTTTTATTTGACAAAGAGAGAAAGAGAGAGAGAGAGAGAGAGAAAGAGCGTGCACTAGCAGGGGGAGCAGCAGGCAGAGAGAGAAGGCTCTCGCTGAGCAGAGAGCCCAGTCTGGGGCTCGATCCCAGGACCCTGGAATCATGACCTGAGCCACAGGCAGATGCTTAACTGAGCCACAAGGCTCCCCAATAACCCAGTTTTTTTTTTTTTTTTTTAAGTGAAAGCTTAAAATCTGGACAATCTACATGTTTCCTTCTTTCCTATCTCTGTGAAATATGTGAATAATATGTACCCCTTGGGAAATACCAACAGAACATACAAATCATTTCCAATCTATAGATAAATGCAATAGGGATTTTAATACTCACATGCTACAGAGGAACTGCCTATCAAGATTAATGGAATGATTTGGCAGTGGCCAAGCACATAGCATTTAAAATTGGCTGCATTTGTTGCATTTTCTTTTAAACATATACTTGGAGTAGTGTATCACATTTATTTGGGGTAAAAGTGAGTATACTAAGTTGTAATGAACAATCTGGCAGAACTCATCTTAGTGCTACGACAATGTAGAACTGAGGAAAGAAAAGTCTGCATGACCACCTTCTAATTTTTCTTTCTTCCTGTTAAACACTCTTATTCTTGTCCTGTCTTACCCCCTACCCAGCATTCTAATGCAGCCTGCAGTTAGTGAGAAAAGTGACCTAACAAATGTGACACATTTAAAAGCAGGTCTTGATAGGACATAGAATCCTAGGAATAGTTCTCTCATTAGAAGGGCCTCTCTGCTTCCAAAATTTGACAATAAAGAAATTACCTGTTAGTAATGGAAAATCCGAGATCAAGAGCTGAATAGTGATGCTAATAATTTTGATAAAGGACATTCCTAGTGTTTCTCATATACACACACACTGTGTATATTATAAGCTTATGTGTGTATGTGTATTTTATACACACACAGACACACACACACACATCTATATAGGAATATATAGGAATATAGATGTGTGTGCGTGTGTGTATACACATTTATACTTACATATAAGTTGCCCTTGGGCATTCAAGAGCTGTCCTTGAATCTAATTTTTATATGGCAGTCCCTGTTTAGCTTTACAAGTGTTTTCAAGTAATATTTGCCGTCACCTGATGTGTCTTCCCCTAAGAACTGTATAAGGTAACCTCTGATTCTTTACATTTTTTTCCCTCTTTCACATCCTATTCTTTCCACAAACCCACCACTTCCTGATTATATAATCCATGCTAGACATAGTTCTGTAGAACAACTGCTTATCTCCTTTAGGTGGAAGATCTTATTCTTTCCAGGCTAACCTGTACATGACCTTACAAAATCTTTGAAAGTAGAGAATGTGGTTTCCTAAAAGCTACAGCATTTTTACAGAGTTCAGCTTTTGCTCTGCTGTTTCTATAGTAGTTCTCATGTATGACATGTTAGTATTTGCTTCTGTTACTCAACTTAAACTCTTCAACTTTGCACACTTTGCCATCAGGTAATGAATTTCCAAATACTGTCATTTCAGAGTTTAGAAAGCGTGCATGAAAAAAACAAAAACAAAAAAAAACAAAACAAAAACAAAACACCATAAACCTACGTCAGATCAATCTCTTGTTTGTGATCCTTTAGCCCTCAGCTACATCCTCTTTTAAGTCAGACAAAAACAGATTTTGTTTTACATATAAATGTTGATGATTTTCACTGTATTTTTGGTTCAATGAATTCAATTAACTAAGTTCTTTAAAAACCAAGGGTGTATTAAGTGCCATTTTGACGATTCTAGCTCTAGTAAGGGGACAGGGGGTGGAAGTCAAATAGTTTAGTTTTTCCTTAAGCTATTATATTAAAAAAAAAAAAAAAGTCTAAACAACCAGTCAACCCAGTCAAGCATTCAGTCATTTGGCTTTATCTGTATGAAAGCAGATAACTGGTGAGATTTTATTTTCTCTTCTGTATTTCAACTTTACACAGAAATGGCAATAGTAACAAACCTCCCACCCAACAAAACCCTAATGTATTAAACTTTTAAAAATGAAATGAATTTATTTGACATAAAATCTCATTTATTCATTCATGTTTTCATTCAGTAAGTATTTATTGAGTGCCTGCTCTGTGCTGGGCATTATTTTCGTCGCTTGGGATACATCAGTGAACAAAACAAAAAGGCTTGCTTTTGAAGAGTTTATATTTCAGGGGGAAAAGGAGATACAAGAAACAAATATGATATGTAAAATGGATAGCATGTGATAGCTTTATGAGTGTTATAGAAAAAAGAGAACATGGAACAGTGTAGAGGGAACTGGGTAGGAAACAGCATGATACACAGTGTTTAGGATAGGTTGCATAGAGAAGGTGGGACCTGAACAAAGCTTGAAGCAAGAGATGAATGTAATCAGCCAATAATTTATCTAAGGAAAGAATAGATCATGCAGAAGATAGGAAGAGCCAAGGTCTGAAGGCAGATACAAGCCTAGGGTTTGTCTCCTAGCTGGGACAGAATAGAATCAGGAGCTAGTTACGGGAGGGAAGGTGGTACAGGTACAGGTGCAGATTACACAGTGCAGGCTATTGTTATTACATTGTACAGACTATAATGTTGCTTGGAGTAAAACAGGGAGTTAATGCAAGTTTTCGAATAAAGGAATGATATATTCTGGTGTGTGTACTTTTTTAAAAATTTTATCTATTTATTTAAGAGAGAGGGAGAATGAGAGACCATCAGCCAGGTGAGGGGTTGAAGGAGAAACAGACTCCCTGCTGAGCAAGGAGCCTGATGCAGGGCTTGATCCCAGGACTCTGAGATCAAGACCCAAGTGAAAGGCAGATGCTTAACTGACTGAGTCACCCAGGTGCCCCTGGTTTGCATTTTAAAATAATTACTGAGATAGCTGTGTTGAGAATGAACTGTATAGAGTATACAGTAGAAGCATGAAAACCAGACTGGAGAAGAGAATATAGAAAGCAAAAGGGAGACCAGTTAGGACAGTATTTTAGTACTGGAGGAGAGACATACTTACTTGCTGGTATCTCAGATCAGGTTGGTAGCATGGAAGGTGGGAAGAAGCAGCTGGATTCAAATATATTTTAAAGATAAAGCCACAGACTGACCAAAAATGTAACAGAAAGCAAGGAACCAAAAAGGATCTCAGTTTTTTGGTCTGCCCAGTAGAAATGATAAAGTTACCATTATTTGAGAAGGGAAGGCTATAAGCAAAACAGCTTAGGGGAGAAAATGAGGTGATCAGGTCAACATGCTGGGTGTGAAATGCCTATTAAGACATCAAACTGTTCCTCTAGCTAAATGGCTTCATCAATTACATTTGTTTCCATACACATAAATTTGCTTTGCTATGGTTTTGGAGTTGTATATACAGTTAAAAATAATGAATAAGTGTCAAAGTTTATTGATTTCACAGGTTTTTTTTTTTTTTTTTAAATATAATGACATGTGTGAATGCATGTCCTAAAGTGGAAAAAGAAACAAATATTTATTCCCTCCAGAAATCTTCAATTTGTACACCTTGCTTGTATTTGGTACACATAAAATTCCATTATAAATTTGAAGGGCTTAAAAATGTTTAAGGCATATCTAGATTTTACAGTAATGAAAACTTTTTCTTGCTATAGCTTTGTTGGGGGACAGAGGCACAACACTGAACCACGTGAAACCCAAAAGTAGAAGGCAAGCTTAGGAACAAAGAAAAAGAAAGGCCTTTACTGATTGTGTACCCAGTTCCAATGTGTGGGGGCATCTCTTACACTACCTAGCAATTAACTCAGTTCTCCATGGACACTGACCAGGGGTCCTTCAATTCAATTCAATTCTGATATTATCTATTTGGAGAGTTTCAGAGTCTACAGGTTAAGGGTTCAGTTCCAGAGGGGTGTCCCACTATGGCTGGTTGTCAGGTTGTCAGTTCAGGTTGTCATTTGTGTTTCTGACGGCCCAGTTATAGATCATAGGTTCCAGTGACCCCCTCCTTTCAGATTTGTTAGAATGGCCCACAGAACTCAGAAAAACATTTTACTTACTAGATTACTTACTAGATTTTCCACTTCAGTATAAAAGGATATAACCCAAGAACAGGTAGATGAAAGAGATGCATAGGGATGGGACAGGGCACGAGTTCACCGCTCTTCACCTGTTAATCATCCATAGGCAACCAATTCAATCTCCAGCTCCTCTCAGCTCCGGAGAGGTCAGGAGGTGAGACTCAAACTTCCACTCCTCCAATCACATGGTCAGTTCCCCTGGCAATCAATCCCATCATTAGGTACTTTTCAAAAGTCGCCTCATTAATGTAAACTTAGGTGTGGTTGAAAGGGGTTTGTTATGAATATTAAAACACTCTTACCACTTAGGCAACTCCTAGGGTTTTGGAGCTTTGTGCCACAAACAAGGATGAAGATCTTCTGTAAGACCATCTAGCTCCTTTTATAGATTGCTGCATCATACTATGGTCAAGGGACCAAAGATAGCTAAATGATTTCAAGAATCTACATAGAGTCATGAACTGGAAGCCAAATGAGATGGACACCATATAGCAGAAGCAAATGGAGAAAATTTTCGTTTTAAAGATTTTGTTTATTTATTTGACAGAGAAAGAGAGATCACAAGTAGCCAGAGAAGCAGCCACAGAGAGCTGGGAAGCAGGCTCCCTGCTGAGCAGAGAGCCCGATGCTGGGCTCAATCGTAGGCCCCTGAGACCATGACCTGAACCGAAGGAAGATGCTTAACCTGCTGAGCCACCCAGGTGCCCCATAAATGGAGAAACGTATCTAGTGAACTGAAGTTTAAAGTCAAAAAAGAAGAAAACAACAGTTACCATTTGTTAAATTCCTACAATATGTGTTGAACTGTGCTTGACAGTTCACACATATAACTCATTAAAGGCCCATCATTTATCTACCTCTATTGAAGAAGAATTCATAGTTGGAGGGATTAGCAATCTAAGCTCATACAGCTGAAAAGTACAATGGGTTTTGATTCCAAGTATGCCTTCCAAATTCTGGCTTTTTCTATTCCAACATGAGGTTGGTGATCAAATTCAGATCTTGTGTTAGATAAAGAATCATTAAGGACAACTTCTGTAACTGGAGACTAAAAGTTTAGGAAATATACCTAGGCATGGCATGGTCTAGAAGGACATCAGAGGTCAGGCAGAGAGCCCTTTTATCACATGCCTAGGGACAACTGTAGTTAAGATTCCAAGAGAATGGCCAACAACCAGGGATTTATAGGAGCTGAAGGAGCAGGATGGCAACAGACAGGAGGCAGAATGCAAATCCCAAGAGAGCTTGGTATATGAGGCAGCTTCAAAGGTTCTTGATGTCTCCCACTGAAGTAGGGACCAAACCTGAAATGATACCCTAAGGCCTCAGGGCTCTTGTGTTGTACAATCTGAATAATAAGCAATAACCAAAATGTATATATTCTACTTATCTTAGAAGTAGGGTGAATGAGGATACTAGTATGTGAACTGTTTTTTTTTTCCTATGTATGTAAAGAAAATGGAAACTGTCCTACATTTAAATAATTAAAAACAAATGTAGAGATACATATGGGCAAGCATTATTAATTCTAAAGCAAATGCCCTTGAGAGAGTAAATACTATTTTGTCCTTCAGCAGCAAGTGCATCTGAATGAAACAAAAAATGGTCTTCATAAAATCTGATGCTTAAAAACCTAGTACTTGCCATTCTGTTAGGATTTTATAAGCTTATTTGGATTTCATTGTTGATATGAAGACTATGGGGCTGCTATAAAATAATAATGAGTTTAGGTTTGGGAGTTTGGAAATTGTCCAATAACAAAATGCTTTACAAAAGACTTTTCTTCGTTTTGTGAAATGTTTCATTTCAGGTTAACTCAGATAATTTAAGGCATTGAGATAAGCAATTCCTGGTTTTTCTTCTCTTTTGAGGCTAGTAGATTTTTAGCAGGTTGTGTGTCTCAGACTTCTGGAAAATGATTGTGCAATCCCTAACAGGCTACCAATATCTTATTTTCTATATCTAATTTATTTATTTATTTATTTATTTATTTATTTATTTATTGTTATTTTTAAAAAATTCTTTTTTTTTTAAATTTGTTTGACAGACAGAGATCACAAGAAGGTGGAGTGACAGGCAGAGAGAGAGGAGGAAGCAGGCTCCCTGCTGAGCAGAAAGCCTGATGTGGGGCTCCATCCCAGGACCCTGGGATCATGACCGGAGCCAAAGGCAGAGGTTTTAACCCACTGAGCCACCCAGGTGCCCCTCTATGTCTAATATAGATAGATATATTCAATGTTCTTCAGCCAGAACAAAAGGACAGAGGAGAGAGGATTTGCAAGCTCTAAATATGGCCAGAAACCAGAAAAGACTGGGGCAGATGCTGGGTGGCCCTCCAGCTAGCAATCCTTTGTGGGCACCTTCCAGCCACAAAAAGGAGAACAAAAGGACAGAGAATTGGGATCCAGTTATTTCTTGGTGGAAGGTGCTATTAGACACATGGGATGAAAGTTATGTGTGGATGCAAAATAAATGGGTATGTGAATATACATAGCACCCCTTTTTTGTTCTTAAAATCTTCATTTCCAAGCTATAGTTTAGCGGGAGGTAAGTCATGACTATAATGTTAATAGAGAAAAATAAAACTGTGGGAATAAGAAAAACTGAAAGAACATATGTTGATTTCAAATTACACTTTGTTACCTCACACTCTCTTTGTAACTTTACTTATATGTTTCACTGGAGATTATCAGATCAACCCATCAAATATAACAGGTTATTTTTCAAGGAGATGTTAAGGGAAAGGTATTTTTATTGTGGAGGACACTTAGTGCATGGAGCACCAGGTGTGGTGCATAAACAATGAATTTTGGAACATTGAAAAAGAATCAAATCAAATAAAAAAAAAAAAAAAAGAAGTTATCCATAGTGTTGGCACTGAATAGTTAGGTAGGAAATGTTCCATTTAAACTAAGCACAGCAACATGGTTTAAGAAAGAAGATAAAACTCATGAAAATTTTAAAAAATTGTCCAGATAATGCAGAGTGATATATCTCACTGATGTATATATCTAGTTACTACCAAAAGTGAATCCCTCCAATAACCGAGTGGTTCATGCCATGTCTTTCCACTAAAGAGAATATCTTGATCTCTCAAATCCAGATTAAAAAAAAAAATCCAAATGATTAAAGTATGTAATCATTTATAGCTTTTTAAAAATAATATCCTTCTTTTGCATCTAACACAAAACAAGAAGTGAATGTTCTGAAACAGCATTTTTCTAGGAAGGAATGCTTATTTTCCATAATAAACAAATACCACCATAGACACAAATATTTTTTGCTACTTAAGAGATTTTTTTTTTTTAAGTGCAATTCTCCAGCATTGAGACTTTAAGCAATGTTTCTGTTACAGACTAGTTCAAGTGCAGTAATGTCTGAGAGAAAAATGCCACAGAATGAATGTTAATATTTTTATATGTAGAGCTAATACATTTTTCATTTAACTACACAGTGGAAGCTAATACATTTGTGTAGTGAAACTAATACATTTTTCATTACCTAAATGCATAGTAGATGGTTCCAGAGTCACCAATGAATTTACATGAGATCTTCCAAAGAACTTGAAAACAATTTAAGTCATTTTCCAACAACCATGTCTACCTCTTCATGATGGGCAATCATTGTAAGGGACAGGATATCATTTGTAGAGAGTAGGTAAGCATTTCTTTATTGATAATATCAACAATGTCTACAGGTAATGGCCCTTTAGGGAAAAAAGTTTGTGTTTTCACTTTATTACCTTACTCTGAGTATATCCCATTTCTTTCTTTCATTTCCTGACAAGTGACAGAGCAGATGTTTTTTTCCTTCTTCTCCTTCCTTACAGGGAGATAAATTTTGAGGTCAAGAGCTAAAGATCGAATGACTCTCTGAATTAACCTCACGCCAGAAAGTTGAGAAACACAGTGCTTCTGTTTTCACGAAGACTTTTATAGGCAGCGGACTACTGTGATTACTTGGACATTTGGAATTAGCCATTTTTATGATTGTATTATTAACACTACACAATAGAATCTTTGGAAAAATCCCCACCTAATTAAAAAAGATACACTAAATTTTCACAACAGGTTTGATGCTGAACTCAAGTTTGGCTTTCTGTATAAGCATGAGAAACAAACACATTTATGGGCACAAAGTTCACCAAGCTGAAATCCTCATGCTTACGTTGGCTGTAACAAATGTGTCAACACATTTATTGGCATCTCTGTGTATTACATTTGTACAAGGAGCAGAATCTGGAGGTCGAGCACTGAATGTAACCAGTGTGTTAAAGACACCATGTTTTTATTTGATAAAGGCAACATTTATGATAAATCCAATGACTAGCAAGAAGGCCAGGGCACTGACCACTCTGTAGAGTTCTGGAATGGGAGCACCAGTCTCATGTTGTTCTGTGTGACTAGCATTCCTGGATTAGTGTAAAACAACAGTTGGTACAGCTAAGGTTTGTACTCCTATGTACAAATGGCTGATGGTTTCACTTTCTTGACTTGTCCTCTGGACTATGCAAAGAAAAAAATGTAGAAATGAATAATTTTTAAAAAGCAAGCTGATCATGATCTCAGAGTTCTGGGATCAAGACCAGCCCCCCCACCCCCCCACCCCCCGCATAGGGCTCTCTGCTCAGTAGGGAGCCTGCTTCTTCTTTCTCTTTCTTCCTCTTTCTCTCTCTGCCTGCCTCTCCGCCTACTTGTGATCTCTGTCAAATAAATAAATAAAATCTTAAAAAGAAAAAAGCAACCTGAAACAAAAGCCAGATACTGTACAGTTTTAAAGTCAACATAGTTTTATTACTTGTAAGCTTCGGGTCATCAACACATATTGACTGTAAGTTAGCGTGGGTTGGTGGCTAACAGCATTTGTGATGTTTAAATCCTGATTTTTGACACTCCTTGGCAAAGTGACCTTTGGTAATTTCCTTAACTATTCTGTTCCTCAGCTTTCTCATCCTTAAAATAAAGATGATGATAATATACCTTGCTCAATGCCATGAGAATTGTTACTCGTAAGTGCATGCTGCCTATATGGTCCAGAGTAAGTGCTAAAAACAAACAAAAAAAAACACCTTGAGAAGTTACTCTTATCACCACCAGGTATGAAGGTTTGAGATCACAGGTGAATTTAATTTACTGGAATTAAATTCCACCCCAACAGCACACAGGGTGTGATCTTGCTCAGAAGGTTCTCAATGACTTTATACACTGTGGTGAGTGTAAGAGTGGCATAAAACTGAAGTTCTTTGAGTAAGTCTTGAGTTCTCCAGGCCATTCGATGCCATGTTAAGTCTGGTGTGTGAAAGGGCATTAAAAAAAAAAAAAAAAAAAAAAAAGATTTATTTATGAGAGAGGGAGAGAGAGAGCGCATGAGCAGGGGGGAACAGCAGAGGGAGAAGCAGACTCCCCTCTGAGCAGGGAGCCCAGCTCCATTCCAGTACCCCAGGATCATGACCTGAGCTGAAGGCTGATGCTTAACCAACTGAGACACCCAGGCACCCTCTAAAGGGATATATTTTACATATAACATGGCCCCTGAGGATAAGAAAAATACTTCATTTAATGTTCAATAGCATTTTTTTCCCAGTGTTATGGGGAAATCCAGAAGTGCTGGATTTAGTTAGAGGTAATACATCAGCCTCCAACATGGCCCTTTCCTAAGGTTGTGAAAAGTAATTTTGTCTCTGTACTGTTTTAAGATTTTATTTATTTATTAGAGAGAGAGAGGCAGAGGGAGAAGCAGGGTCCCTACTGAGTCTGATGTGGAGCTCGAGCTCAGGACCCTGGGATCATGACCTGAATCAAAGACAAATGCTTAAGGACTGGGCCACCCAGGCACCCCCTGTTTTCAAAAATGAAACTGAATGAGATCATAACTGCACTGTGTAAGAAATGCACCTGATAACTACTAGGGGAATTAAAAAGTAATGAAACATAGTCTCTTTTATGAGATTACAGATTAGGAGAGAAGATAAACATAATGCAGGTGAACAAGAATGAAATGATTTTTCAATACAGCATGAAGTTTCGATTCTTGAACATTTGGTTTGAATTGTATTTTCTCTAGTGCATCTTAGTTAAGTTTCCTCAGATTAAAAAAAGTATAAAAATTGGAGAGTTTATTTGTGAATTCCTTAATATAGTGCCTACAATATTATCAAAACTATGGTTAAGTCACCAAAGCCAGTATAAGAATCAGATGGTAAAGATGAGTGACCAACCTCAGGCTCTGGAAGACTGACAGGTCTTCTTTGTACAAGGTAACTGTTATGGTATTTTGTTTATACTGGATTATATACTGTTTTTAGTGTCAAATTTGCTTCCTTCTTACAGTGCATACAAACATCTAAGTAACCTCTGGAGGCTACTACATTTGTAAGGTTCACTGAAAGAAGCCTTCTGCTAACTGCATTTTGCTATTACATAATAAATGAAGTCTTTCAAAACTAAGTATTCATCACAATAACCCATCATGCTGTATGGATTTTAAACTTCGAGTAACTGTTTGCCTTTTTTCTCCTTTCCCCTAAGCTAATTTCCTGACCTTGTAACATTGCCTTCCTAACAGTCAGTAGTAACAGATGTAGAAATAAAGCCTCAAACTCTGCATGTGAGCCATTACTCTCAGAAAATAATGTCAATTCTTAATTAATTTCTGGAGAAGAAATTAAAACCATTACCTGATAATACTACTACTCCCACATCAGCCAATACGAATGAAATCTGATGGGAATGAGAAAAAAGAAAAAGCAACAACAACAACAAAATCACTTTTTATAACTTGGTTAATCCATAATAACACACACACACACACACACACACACACACACGTGTGCACACACTCTTCAATAAATACAGATATACTCATTTAACAAAGAAAAGATTTCACAATATAAAGTATACTTTCTCAGCATTACTTATGATTTATATAGTAATAAGGTATAGGGATGTGTTGGGGCTATCAGGCAAAGAGCTCAGTATATAGCATAAGTCAGCAAACCCTTTCCTCATAGTAAGTATTTTATAGATAATAAATGTTTTAGTAACATACAAACATATCAAGAACACATATTTTAGGTTCATATGGTCATTTTTCTTCTGTAATGTCTCAATTCTGTCACTGTATAGTATAATAGCAGCCATAGAAAACATAAACTGACGCGTATAGTGTTGTTCCAATAAAACTTTATTGATAAAAATCTGGTGGTGGGCCAGATTTGGTCCAAGGCTCTAGTTTGTCCATCCCAGGAAAACATAAAAGATAAATTACCAAAAGGCAAAAGTTATCTTAAAGAGAAACGCAGGGGGAAATCTCATATTGAATATTTTAGGGGAATGGAGGTTGCCCATAAATAACCTTAAGTTTCTAGCATAAGATAATCCCAGTGTAATAAGGTCTGTGTAAAAATCCATAAGTTCATCCTTTAGGAAAACAGAACAAAGAAGCAAAGAAAAAAACATAGCATCAGCTCAAGCAGGCATCACATACTATAGAGTTCACTGGTTTGCAGAATGACAAAAACCAAGAGGCATGTTTCAGGCCTAAAGGAAGTATGAACTGTATCAGACCAAGGAGGCTGACATAATAATCTGGACCTTCTGCTTTCTTTTGAAACTTATAAAGTCTTATGTCCAGCCTTCCAGGCTGGAGTACCTACAGTAAGGCCCAGAAGACAATTTATGATCTTAGAATGGAAAGAACTAGGCTTAAAGGTTATTAGAAGAAAGAAAGTCTAATCCAGAGGTTAAGCAGTGATACCCTGTCCTGAGAAAATGGAGTACTTAAAAACTCTTTGTTTTCAAATTAGATATACTAGTCTGCTAGAACCGTCATTACAAAAGATATCACAGACTGTGTGACTTAAATAACAGAAATGGATTTTCTCATAGTTCGGGAGGCTGGAAATTCATGAACTTCAACCACCTTTCTTTCTTTTTTTTTTTTTTTTAAAGATTTTATTTATTTGTCAGAGAGAGCGAGCGAGAGCGAGCACAGGCAGACAGAGTGGAAGGCAGAGTCAGACGGAGAAGCAGGCTCCCTGCGGAGCAAGGAGCCGGATGTGGGACTCAATCCTAGGACGCTGGGATCATGACCTGAGCCGAAGGCAGCTGCTTAACCAACTGAGCCACCCAGGCATCCCTTCAACCACCTTTCTAAAGACCCTATCTCCAAACACAGTCACATTAAGAGTTGAGACTTCAACGTGAAGGGTGGGAGGGTGCACAATTCAGTCTATAAAAGACACCTATTTCAGTTACATTTCTTTCTTTCTTTCTTTTTTAAACCTTCTTAAGTAATCTCAACACCCAATGTGGGGCTCGAACTCACAATCCTAAGATAAACAGTTGCATGCTCCATGGACTGAGCCAGCCAGGTGCCCCCAGTTACATTTTATTAACATATAATTTCATTATTGCCAATGATGACTGAATTAAATTGTGCTGAAGACCTACCATATCAGTAGTTGGATTCTTAGACTAATGGATACACAATTGGGGAAGATTTTCTCAGAAAAATTATATTTTAAGTTAAAAAAGAACATTTTTTACTTCGTCTAGTTCCAAATGATCACAACCTAGATAAAATATTTTGTGATTTTTTTTTTTAAATAAAACTTTTTGGTATGTCCAATTGTGAGTTACCACAAGATTAGCTTCCCTTTAATAAGACAGTTACCACTCTCTACAAATCAGACATGGAACTACAGGTTAAAGGATGTTCAACTGATTTTTCAAGATTTAGAACTGATTTCTTTCCAATTTGGAAGAATAGAGAGCCTTGTTCTCATTTCACTGACACTGATAAAGGGAACTAGGGGGAAAAAAAAAATCCCACTCATCGTTGCCTACTGATGGCAATCAGAGAAATTTGGAAATCTCTCGATAGTCACTTAGATTGGCACAAAACCACATCAGATAACCACTGCATTCTATCTGGAGTGGAAAATATTCTCATAAATCAAACCTTTTAAAGACTTTCTTCTTCTTCTTCTTCTTTTTTTTTTTGGCCTAAGATCACAGCATTGCAGAACAGCAAAGTTAGTCTGTGGAGCCATTTCTCTTAAGGTGTCCTACTCCCACTCCCAAATGTGCAGTGGCGGCCTGTCCTCTCTGCTTCTTTGTGTGGATGACTGCTTCCTATTTGCTGCCCACAATCTCATTCTTCTTTTCCAAATTCCCCTTCATCTAAGCTGTTACTTTAGAAAGCAGCTGATAAGCTAATTCTTGCTAAAAAGAGTACTACTGATCTAAACCTTCTTAATATGCTGAGTTTCCTCAAGGCATGTGTGCATGCAGCAGCCCCCCCAACATTTTAACAGAGGTGCTGGGTAGAACAAGGGTTAACAAAAAAGTATGCACTAGGTCAGAGGAAGAGATACTTCTACCTATAAAAGCCATTTCAGCCAACTCTCAACTTACACTACAAAGCAAATCTCTAATAAATGTAAATGTAAAAGTGTCACCTCCAGGATAATTCAAGGATGACAGAAAACTTGACAACTACAACTTTTATGATTCGAAGGAGAGATACTTGGTGATATAATAAAAACTAAATATCTTCAGTTAAAGTCTGTAAGATGTTAATTAAGCTCTTAATCTTATGATTCATAATAAATTCATTTTAATTAGTAAACTGTGATTATTTCTGAACATGAAAAAAAAAATACACGATGGCTACAGGCAACATCACTTATATGGATGACAGACCCTATTGGCAAACAAAACCTATGGCTACCCTAATGTCAACAGATTAAAGAAAAATGATTGAACATATTTAAGCAAAATGACAGCTTAATGAAATCATAAGCTAGGAAAGACACATAAGTTGTTAGACTTAGTAGAATCCAAGTCAGAACCGAATACCTCCTAATTTCATGCAAAACATATTTTTAAGCTCCTGACTATGAACAAACTCTGTAAGAAGAGTTGCAACAACATACAAAGATTTCACATATATAGTTCTTGCCCTTAAAGTAGGGTGTTCTAGCTGCCATGTGTTTAGTATGGCAAATCCTGCAAACTCAGAAGCTCCCCAACCTCAGGTAAACTAGGATCGTGGATCCCACCTCAACAGTATGTTCAGACTGGTGGGAAAGTGAGGCACAAATCCCATTATATAAGTAGATAAGCAGAGTGAGGAGCGGGGACCAAGTATAGACTGATTAGGAACGTATCAAATACTAAGACGATAAACTGAAACACAGATACAGTTTAAGTATTATCTTTGAATCACTTCCTAGCGATGAGATAAATATGAGAAGTGCATAGTAAATGTGAAAAGTAGAATGCCAGACACCTTGCTTACTTCTTGTAACAATATTTATATCTCTATTATCTAGGACACTTGAATAAAAAGGTTAGATTGGAGGTGAACACCGAAGGAATATGAAAATTTTATTTACTAAAGATTGTCTTAATAATCTGGTAATCACACACAATTTCTCAGTGTAGCCATACATGGAAAATGTAAAAAGAACCATTTCCCAGCCAAGCCAACTCTTCCCTCTTAGTTTTGGGTTATTATTTGCCCTCTTCAGTGATGCAATGGTTTTTGTTTCATCCATTTTATTGTTAGGGAGAGTAGACTACAATTTTTTATATAAGACAGAAAGCATAATCATAAGGGAAAAGCTTAAGAGGCGCCAACATACTAAAATTAAGTATGTCTGCTACTTAAAAGATTACAAATAAGTAAAAAGACAAGAAGCCAACTGGGAGAAAAAAGAAAAGAAAAATATATATATATGAAGGATAGTGTACAGAATATACTGAATTTCTTCAAACTAAGAAAAGTACAAGCAATCCTGATGAAAACTGTCAAATGATGTGAACAAGCAATTCACAGAAGAGAAATGGATGGTCAATAAAGCCTTGAAAATAAAAACTGCAAAATAAAATCACATTGAGATAGCATTTCAATTCGACAGATTGTCAACATGCAAAAGTCTGACAATATCGAATGCTGGCATGGATGTGAAGGAACTGATACAATTAGACACTGCTGGTAGGAACGTAAATTGGAACAGTTCTTTGAAAAACAACTTTGAATTATCTGGTGAAGCTGAGGATACTCACAACATAATGATTCTTTTTTTAGAGTCAGGAACATGTATAACAACGGTCATGACAGTATTACTGATGGTAGAAAAAAGGGCAATCAGTAGTAAATGAATAATAAATTGTGGTATATACATTTAGTGAAAAATGAAAGAAAGGAAAGAAAATAAAATGAATGATAGCCAGTTGTAATGACATGGATAAATCTCTGGAACTTAAATTGGGTGAAAAAGCAAGGTGTAAGTTTCAATAGGACTTCATATAAAGTTTATATTTATTAGGATATATATGGGATAAAACTAGAAAAATAAGCAATGAATAGTGAACAAAATTCAGGATAATGGTTACATCTGAGTGGAGGAGACCCTGGGGTCACAGAGCATTCTGAGAAATTAAAAGTTAATGGTAATGATGTCATTAGCATATGTTATATTGTTATTCTCTATACCTTACACATACCTTATAAGTATTCCTGTATGTTGACCCAGTTTTACTGAAACTAATTTCTTTTTTTTTTTTTAAAGATTTTATTTATTTATTTGACAGAGAGAGATCACAAGTAGGCAGAGAGGCAGGCAGAGAGAGAGAGAGGAGGAAGCAGGCTCCCTGCTGAGCAGAGAGCCCGATGCGGGACCCTGAGATCATGACCTGAGCTAAAGGCAGCGGCTTAACCCACTGCGCCACCCAGGCGCCCCTGAAACTAATTTCTAAAATAGAATGTAGTCTCATTATATGGTAAGCCATGACATATGACTATGCCATACCCTAGTACTCTGAATGCTAAAAGTTTTGTTCTTATGGAATCCATCTATCCAGTTGAAGTGCATGGGTTTTTAGGGGCTTGTTATATCCTTGGAGACTGAAGATGGTGGTGAACCATAATTCTTACTAAACACAGAATTACACTACTGAAAATAATACTGATGATTGTGTTTTAAATACTTAAACTGTATTTATAACTATTTATTTATTTACTTAATTTAAATTCAATTATCCAAAGTATACTACATTAGTAGTTTTTGATATAATGTTCAATGATTCATTAGTTGAATATACCACCCAGTGTTTTAATGCTCTATGTGCATTCTTTCATTTAGCCCTCTCTGGATCTCTGTAAGGTAGGTATTGCTATTCCCATTTTTATAGATGAGAACACTGAGGATCATAAAGGTAAAACGGTATACCTGGCATCACGTATCTAATGAATCATGTGGCTAAAATTGATCCAAGAATTCCAGTTCGAGAGACAGGACTCTTAATCACAGTGTAAGCTATATCTATTGTATATCTATACAATAAAGGTAAAGGTCGGTAGGGGAATGGGTTAGCATGGTTAGTCTGAAAATCATGCCATGTTCCTGGGTTGGCACGGGAGTACAAAGTTTAACATATCAATGGAAGGCACTACTCCACAAATTAATCTTTATTCACGGTAGATGCTGACTTTTGGCAACATATACATAATGAATATATCAAAGTACAAAGTTTGTTTCATCAAATAGTTTTTAAGAGTTAAATCCTCAAGAATCCAGACCTTATGTACCATTAACAACAACATCTCCTTAAAGAGTTCATAGCCTTTTTGTGCCAGGTATCTTTTTGATACCCTGGTGAAACCTATAGATGCTTTTTTGGTATAATACATTTTAGGAATAAAATAACATGCACAGAAATATAAATATTAAAATATGTTTACAAAAATATTTTTAGGGACACCTGTGTGGCTCAGTTGGTTCAATGTCTGACTTCAGGCTTTGGCTCAGGTAATGATCTCAGGGTCATGAGATACAGCCCTACGTGCTAGGCTCCGTGCTCAGCACTGTATCTGCTTGAGATTCTCTTCCTCTCCCTCTGCCCCTCCCCCACTGCACACACATGCACTCTCTCTTTCTCTTTCTAAAATAAAGTAAATGAATAAATCTTCTTAAAAATTTTTAAACTTTCATGGTAAAATAATATATATATTTCTAGTAGTGAGTATAATAACTAGTGAAATTTCAAAGTAATGAATGCATAATCAATGTTTTGAGATATTTGTAATTACTCTCAATACAATATAAATAAAATACTGATTTCTACTAGTTGTAAAACCACAGTAAGAGATCATAATTCTATTATCATCATTTACCTTGCATAATGAAAGGAACTGCTAAATTTCAGTTAAAGGTTAATGAACATGGACTTGAATGTTTAAAAATTTAAAAAAAAAAAAAAAAGATAAACTTATGGGTACTGGGTTAGAATCCTGGATATCCTATATGTGAATGTGCTTCTCCACACTCATGTCCCTTTGACTGATCTGGTTTTCCCAGGGAGGGACACTCCTCTCCTCTCTTTGCCATTTCATTCAGGCTGAAATAGATACCACTGTTTTTCACTCTGTATTCCCAAGCCCTATGATGTATCCAAGCTACCGTGTTACTGCAGTAGTTCCTAGGCTTGCTCTTTCACCAGGGAGCAGTTTTATGATTCATCATTCACGCCACACAGCTCTCTCTCCTAATATATAAGTTTGACAAAAGGTAGAGCACTTTGGGAACTAGCATTCATCATGCTTGTTTGCACAAACCTGATTTATGTTTACCTATCCCCTGACCTCTCCCACCCCCCTTCTGTCTAGATTCCAGTAGGAAGCTCCACAGTAACAGCTAAATATCATCCCAAAGCCTTGGTAAAACGGCCGTATGGTCAGAGAAGGATTAATAGCACACCACAAGAATATCTGTGCAGTGATCCATAAAACTCAGAAATGACTACAGAGCTTCAGGACGAAGAGTTAAAATGACAAACATACATGGACCATTTACGGGCAAAACAAGGGGGTAGAAAATCAGAAAAGAAAACATGAGAATAAAAATGAAAATAAAAGAGAATTCATCACCAAAAATAATCCTTCATGAAGCTAATATTCAGTATTTACAAACCCACCAGAATATCATCCTTGACTAAGGTGAAGCTTTCTAAAATGCTCTGCACCATTTTTTCAAGGTGAAAGAAAATCTGCCCTCCAAAACACAGCACAGATCTTTAATTTCACTCATTCCTTTGCAGGTAACTCTCTGATGGCTACAGAACAATTACTTTACTAAGTATAAGTGTAGAAATGATACTGGAGAATTAAAGGAAAAATAGTTGCAACAACATTGATGGAGTCATGGGTATTATGCTAGGCGAAATAAGTTAGACTGAGGAAGACAAATATCACATGACTTCATTTACACATGGAATCTAAAAAAAAAAACCCCAAAGCCCCCCCCCCCCCAAAAAAATCAACTAACAAACAAGAAGCAGAATCGGACCTAAAAATATAGAGAACAAACTGTTGGTTGCCGGAGGTGAGTGGTTTAGGAGATGGGCAAAATAGGTAAAGGGAAATGGGAGGTATAGGCTTCCCGTCAGGGAATGAGTAAGTCACCGGAATAAAAGATGCAGCATAGGGAATATAGAAATGATAACTGTGACTGCATTGTATGGTGACAGATGGTAGCTACACTTGTGGTGAGCATAGTGAAATAAAGAGAAGGTGAGTTACTATGTTGCTGATATTAATTTAACATTGTACGTCAACAATATTCAAATAAAAATAAAACAACAACAAAAAAAAACACCCAAATATACATCCCCCTTATCCTCAGATGATCTACTTTTCCCACTAGGAAATCCAATCCTTTTTTTTTTTTAAGGAAATCCAATCCTTAAGAGCCCTGGTTCTGGAGTTAGAGTGCACTGGGTTCAAAATTTTAGCTTTTCCATTGCACCTCTGTGATCTTGGCTGAGATACTGAGCTTCTAAAAGTTCATACATAAATAGATATATCAAATTTCCTCCTTCATGTTTGCTTTGGAATGGACTATCTTAAGATAATGTACAAAATGGATTTCACATAGGGTCTGGCATATATGAAAACATTCAATAAACAGTAATAATTATATTAATATTATTTGTCCATAATTGCTTACATGTTCTGGGTTTTACAGCCATCTCCTTTACTTCAAAATTTATTTGTCCTACATCTATAACTATGTCTATAGTCTCAAAATCAGACCTAACAGGGGCGCCTGGGTGGCTCAGTTGGTTAAGTGTCTGACTCTTGGTTCTGGCTCAGATTTTGATCTCAGCTTTGTGGGACCGACCCCCACATCAAAACCCCCATGGGGCACCAGGTTCAGTTTAGAGTTTGCTTGAGATTCTCTCTCTCCCTCTCCCCTCATTTGTGCACTCTCTCTCTAAAATAAATAAATAAAATCTTTTAAAAATTAGGATAAATGACTTTCCTAATATAGTAAGTCATACTAACAGAATGTCTTTCAAAAGAAAAATACGTTTTTGGGATTCTCACCTTTCTGTGATACCCATGACAGATCACTGAATATCTGCATAAAGACCCTTAGTTACATGAAACTAATATCACAGATCTTTATTGACCAGCAACTCTATTCACCGTCAGTCCTCTAACTGCTGTGGTATTGCTACAATAGGAATATTATGCTTATTCTAGCTAAGTGTCTCACTGTGCCACACTGGCTGAATGAAGTCCTTATCTTCTGTCCAATGAGGTCTACTTTTTTCAGACTCCCATCTGGAAGTTACTCTTTTCTACCGAAAGGTAATAAGCATAAAATCTCCTCCTACAGCCACAGTGAGTAGACAACAGAAAGTAAAAAGCAGAACCTTGAAACAGCAAAGTAAAAGGCAAACAGGCATAGCAAGAGCAGATTTAGGGAAGGGATATTTTCTAATTAGGGCACAGATGAAACCCAAAGTGTCTCATTACTGTCTCTCACAAAGGATCCCTGAATGGGGACTTTGTGCATTTAAAAACAGAGCAAGTTTGTGATTTTGCAGAGCACAATATGGATATCTAGAAGCAATAAGGCAGCCCACGATGGTCTGGATCAAATCTCATGCAGGGCACATAAAGGGTGACTTCTGAGAAGTCATGTCTGAACAAGAATTGTTCCCTTAGTCATACCAGCTTCAGGTTCTCAAAAACTCTTCTATGAAGGGAGAGTTTGTCACAAGTTAGTGAAAAATGTTGCCTATAACGATTCAAGTTAAGGGGATATAAACTGCAGTTGGTTCTGCTCCATGAGGTTCCTTAAGTTGGTCTCCACTTAAAATTTGTGTTTTTAATAAAATGTAAGTTAAGAACTCCCCAGGTGTTTTTACAGTTACTGGAATAGAGTGAAACACATCTGAGAACTGCAATAAGAATTCTGGTGAGGAGGATAGGCAGGTCAGAATGCTTTCTTCCAGAATGTTCTTAGCCAGACTCAATCCAGTTCCCATTCCTCATGTTATACTTTAATATGCACTGGTGATGATAATGAGGAGGAGGAGCAGAAGAGAATAGGGGATTGCTGACATTTACTCAGATCATTCTGTGTGTCCAACAACATGTCAAAATTCTGCACTTTTCTTATTTAATTTTCCAAACAACCTTATATACCAGATACCATCTTTATTATTTCATTTCATAAATGTTAAACTTATGATTCAGTAGGTTCCAGGAGGGACCCAAGTTCAAAATACATACTTTCAGGATTCCAAGTCATTTTTACTTCATGTTTAGGTTTGTGTTCTTAAAATACAGAGTCTCTTTTTGTTGAACATCCAGGAAAGGACAGACATGAACGAGGAAAAGGGCCCCAAAAGATAAAAACATATCTAACCACTCTTAATTTTTAAGAGAGGTGTTTTGGAGTTGAAGTGCCTTCTTTCAAAGGAGGGATGATGATGTGGAACCATTACGGAAGCTAGTGATATGCATATTTCTCTGTCAGTGAGGGTATTAGATTTCCTAAATCCTATTTATCCTATGCACAAGGGCATCCTCAAGTAAATAGATTTTTCATTTAGATCCAAGCAATTATAAATGATTATATTTAGTCTGTAGAAATATTTATTTTATATAGGTAAATTTTTTATCAGTGGCATAAAAGGATAAGCTTATTATTTTAGCCCACATGTTTGTAGCTTAGATTTCTAAGGATCCTCAATAAATCAATATCTATCTTAAGTTCAGAACTACTTTCTGCATCACCAGAAGAGTTCAGCTAAAGTTGTATTAAGTGTGGGGCGCCTGGGTGGCTCAGTGGGTTAAGCCGCTGCCTTCGGCTCAGGTCATGATCTCAGGGTCCTAGGATCGAGTCCCGCATCGGGCTCTCTGCTCAGCAGGAAGCCTGCTTCCCTCTCTCTCTCTGGCTGCCTCTCCATCTACTTGTGATTTCTCTCTGTCAAATAAATAAATAAAATCTTTAAAAAAAAATAAAGTTGTATTAAGTGAAAAGTAAAATTTGATGTCATATAGTATAGTGTGCCCTGCTTTCAATTTTTCAATGTTAATAAAACCAAATGAGTGACTGGCTTATCTCTAATTTCCAAAGCTCTCCAGGGACTTGGACAGACAACATACCACTATTTGAGTACACATTTGGAAGAATCCTCATGCTAGGGATAAAAATTCACTGGGTACAGAAACAGGGGCATAGTCTCTATCACAGGAAAAACAGATTTCAAAACTGAAAAGGTTAAAGTCATAAGCTCTGAGGGCCACCAAGAAAATGAATGTATTTTGGACAGAGAAGATGTAAGCAGTTGCATCCCTGGTAAACTGTCTATGTCTGATCAATACAAAAAACATTTCAAGGAAAAAGCATGTGTTGTCTCATATTCTTCATGAGGAAAATAAAAGACTTCTCTGTAAGGATGTAAAAAAAAAAAAAAAATGAAAGAAAACTGAAATGTGCTGTGTGAGACCCTAAAAATAGATTCAACAGGTCCTGCCCCTTGTTTTATTCCTTAATCAAGTAGTCCAACTGACATCAATCATTTTACAGCTGTGACCCAATGACCATCATTTGTCTCTCATACACAATTTTGAAAGATTTTAAGAGATAATAGAAATGGAAATAAAGGTATACAGGGGATGATGCAAATGTTTTCCCATAAGTGAATGATGAAATGTTCTCTATCAATTCCTCAAGCTATTCATTTGAAAATATTTATTCCCAATGTCGTTTCTATGTTTCATCTGTGCATATGAATCAATATATATATTGCTAGCAGGGGAAAGCCCACACTGGTGTTTTTATTCACCTACGGCTGATAGCAAGAGCCCAACGGAAGGTTACGCATCATATTTGATCTTGATGACAACTCTGTACTCTTTACTTTCTCACATATTTAGTGTAATCTTTTGAGTTGACAAAAAGTATATTAAATGATACTGAAGATACTAAACAAAAAGATGTGGTCCCTGCCATTAAGGAGCTTACAGTTTATGAGGGAGAGTCAGATGACAGAACCCCCCAGGCACTGTGATAAGGGCTACCATCTTGTTACTGTGAAGACATGAAAGAGCTGCCGGGTCAGCCAAGAAAGTCCTTCCCTGTTGTATAGGTAACAGGTCCACTAAGATTAAATAATTTGCCAAGCGACTATAATTATATTAGAAGAGTTATTTCTATCCCAAATCTTCAGATTCCAGATACATTATTCTTGACATAACACTACATTGTCAATGTGTCTGAAAACATCTATTTTTTTTAAAGATTTTATTTATTTATTCAAGAGACAGAGAGAGAGCAGGAGCAGAGAGGGGGTCAAAGGGAAAGGGAGAAGCAGACTTCCAGCCAAGCAGGGAGCCAGACATGGGGATCCATCCCAGGAGCTTGGGATCATGACGTGAGTTCAAGGCAGACACTTAACTGACTAAGCCACTGAGGTACCCCATCTCCCACTATTTTTTAATTTTTTTAAAGATTTTATTTATTTATTTGACAGAGAGAGAGAGTGAGATCACAAGAAGACAGAGAGGCAGGCAGAGAGAGAGGGGGAAGCAGGCTCCCTGCTGAGCAGAGAGCCCTATGTGGGGCTTGATCCCAGGACCCTGAGATTATGACCAGAGCCCAAGGCAGAGGCTTAATCCACTGAGCCCTGACCTATCTCCTACTTTTAAAAGACGTATTCCAGAACATATTCTGATCCTTTTTTTTTTTTATTAGGTTGGGTCCTATGGGTGTCAAACAATTGAAGCTATATGATATAAGCAATGTTAAGAATCAAAATTTCTAGTAGGAGATACTAAATAAGAGCAAGAATTCCAATCTCACTGCCTATGTTCATCATTCCAGCTCTGGTGATTACTGTCTGGAGCACCTTGAGAAAACTACTTAATTTCACTGTGCCTTAGTTTCCAAGTTTGTGGAATGGGAGCAATATAAATGCCTGTTCCATAAGTTGTTGTAAAAATTAAAGAAAAAAACATATAGCTTTGAAAAGTTTCTGGAACAGAGAAAGTGATGAGTGAGGGCATTATGATTATCACTTGATATTTTGAGGTAGAAAACTACTACCTATCTTTTTAGAATAAAAAATAATTTCATGCTATGTGTTCAATATGACACATATTTTTGATAGGCACACTTACCTAAATTTCAAATATAAATATTTGCCCACTTCCTAAGCAACTCTTTGAAAATGCTTTTATCTCAACAAAGAGATTACAACTGAGAAGAAATGAGAACATTATCATTTTGGCAGGCGAGAATTCTACCACTGAACCACCCATGCAACATTATCATTTTGAAAAAATATTTTTATTTCTTGTAATAACCATGCAAGTATGATCTGCAGAAAAAAAAAAAAAAAGCACCCTAAAGAACTAGGATTCCTAGTTTTTGCCAAACAGTGTAATACAGAAAAACTTGTATTTAAATATTATAAAAAATAATTAATCCTAATGTTTGAGTCATCCTGCCTACATTCCTGTTTTTGATGTTGGCTTTAGCTGACTCATGGAAATATTTCAGAACCAGAAGCAAAGGCATACCTATTATTTTATAGGCCATTCCTAAAGGTTAGATTTATCTCAGCTTTCCTGCAAGCTAAGTTTGACACCATTGTAGATAAATCTGCCAAACTTTAAAATTTCATTTGTTCTAGTTATATTTTGGTGATGATTATACAACTCTATATGTTTACTAAAAATTATTAAATTTCACACTCAAAAATAAGTGAATTTTACAGTGTGTAAATTATGCTTCAATTAAAGTACTTTAAAATTCAGCAGTTTAATTTCAACAAGTTTAAAAAATTTTGTAGATGGAATTTAGTCAGCCCTCCAAGTTTATTATTTTTGGGGTAAAATGGTTCATGAACTTCATTCTACTATCTTTATTCAAGAGAAATCTCAACAATTTATATAAGAGAGTTTTTAAAATGCCAAGTGTTTTTAAGCACTGAAATCCCTTGGGGAGCCTGGGTGGCTCAGTCAGTTAATCCCCTGCCTGAAATTCAGGTTAAGATCCCAGGGTCCTGCTCAGCAGGGAGTCAGCTTCTTTCTCTACCTTTGCCTTCCCCCTGCTCATGCTCTCACTCACTCTCTCAAAGAAATAAAATCTTTAAAAAATATATACTGAAATCCCTCTACCTACCTTAAAATAGATAGGGGTTTAAACATGTGCAGACCTAAAAATGATCTGGGGGAATTTAGGCACAAACAGATTAAAGATTCTTTCATACGATCACTGACACCTGCAAGGTTTAATTAAGCTGAAAGTCACCAACTTCTGCTCAAAACGCTGACTAGCGGCTTGTTAATTAGTTGCTTTTTTCATTGATTAGCAAGTTATACAATACTCTGTTATAAATGGCTGTAATGCTTGCCTTGTTTCAGAGCTTAATTAATATGATATAGACTATTTAACAACTGTGTCCTTGTTTGATTTATGAAGCAAAAGCAGATAGTTTTATTGCTAACCCCAAACAGGGATGTACGAAAACACATTTTCAAAGCAAGCTAAAGCTGATCATATAAAACTTTGTCTTTCAGGGAAACTTTGATGAAATGAGCCATCACTGCTTGTCATCAGTAATCAATTAATTTCTCAGAAATCACGTTGTCAACAAATTTTCAAGACAAATGTTTCAATATGTAAGCACCCATCAATTTTCAGTTATCCAAATTATACTTTAGAACACTCTGTGGAATTAATTAAAATAATTGTGTGGGCACTTCTCTGCTTTCTTACTTGCAGAAGACTCCTAAATCTATTATCTCTAGACCCTGTCTCTCTTCTTGGAACTTGAGGCTGATATATTCAACTGCTTACCTGACATTTCTATTAGGATGCCCAACACCCATCTCTAACTTAACAGGGCTAAATCAGACCTCGTGCTTCTGCCTGCCTCCTTTCCCCAACAGTCCTGCTTCCTTCCAATCTTAGAATAATTCTTCTACCTCTTCTGTAGCCTAGGCCAAACATCTAGAAGTAATCTATTTGCTCTCATTTTTCCATTTCTCACATCTTTCCAAACATGTTGAATCTGTACATATTTTGTACATTTCACCACTACTACCTTGTTTTTCCCACCATTTGTCACCTCAGCAACAGTCTCCTAATTGTACTTCGATTGCTTTCCTACAATGCGGTCCCCATACCCCATCCAGTATGTTATGTTGTCACTACTCCTATGGAGGTTTCTATTGGCTTCCAGTTCTGTTTGAAATGAATACCAATCTTTCTGCATTTGACGGCACAATGCCACATGAACTGGTCCCTGTAGACCTCTGATCTCACCCCCTCTCTCCCCTTTGCTTGCTTGTGTCCTAAGCACATTCTCACCTGAAGGTCTTTGTACCAGTTATTTCCAAAGCTTAGCCTAGACTTCCCTGGAGTTCCAAATGCTGGCTCCTTGTTTTCATTTTCTTCTCATTTAGATTCCAGCTTAAATGCTGCTTCTTCAGAGAGGACTTCCTCGACCCTGAAGATAGGCACTTGCTTGCCTGCTATCACAGTGCTTTCTAATATATCACTTTATATTGTTTTTGTTTGTTTGTTTGTTTTGTTTTGTTTTTTGTTAACATACCTGGTTGTTTTTTCTTTCCATAGTAGAATGTAAACTCTTTAAGAACAGGTACCTTAGGGTACTCGGCTGGCTCAGTGGGTTAAAGCCTCTGCCTTCAGCTCAGGCCATGATCTCAGGGTCCTGGGATCAAGCCCTGCATCCAGCTCTCTGCTCAGTGGGGAGCCTGCTTCTCCCTCTCCCTCTCTACCTGCCTCTCTGCCTACTTGTGATCTCTCTGTCAAATAAATGAATAAAATCTTAAAAAAAAAAAAAAAAAAGAACAGGTACCTTATTGGGGTGCCTAGGTGGTTAATTCAGTTAAGCATCCAACTCTTGGTTTCAGGTCATGATCTCAAGGTAGTGGGATAGAGCCTCGCATGCACTTTGCTTTCAGTGCAGAGTCTACTTCAGATTCTTTCTCCTCTTCCCTCTGTTCCTGCCCACTTGTACTCTCTGTCTCACTCTTTCAAATAAATAAATAAAATGTTTAGAAGAAAAAAAAAAACCATGTACCTTACCTATCCCATTCTTTGATCTATCCAAAATGGTTAAAACAGTGGCAAGTACAGGAGGTACTCAGTATTTTTTTTTGTTGAATGTCTAAATGTCTGCATAGATTTGGAGAGGTTTCTTCAATGTGGAGTTACCCTATATTGGCTTTCCTCTCAAAAACAAAACAAAACAAGACACAAGCAAACAAAAAAACAACAACAAAAAAAGACACAAACCCCCCCCCCCAAAAAAAACCCCATAAATAAACAAAACTCCAAAACATGTAAGTTGTTGATTAAACTTATATAACAGCAAAGCAGATTCTCCATTTGCCTTTAAGAAAACTAAGGGGAATATTGGTGTTTTGGTTGAGTCTCACCTTACGTGCTAGGATTGTATTCTAGCACAAATCCTACTGCCAAAGTATGAGTTTAAAATTACCTCTACAAAAAAGTCTTTCTATTGCCCATGAAGTATAATGTACATGGTCTTTTGTATATAAAGTAATATAAATGTGAAATAGAAATAGTATTTTCCACTGTATTAATGAATATACTGCAGATGCTATTTGCCTACCTGATCATTATTCACTCTATTTCCTTTTTTCTAACAGAAACCAGTATTTTCCTGTGCATCAGAGAATATGGGCCCATTGCCAAGCCAATGGTTATTGTGGCTGATCCAACCAAATCATTTTCCTTGCCAGGGACTAGTTTGGTATGTAATACAATTATGGCCAAAAAGAAGTGAATAGAGATAGGCTAGGGAAATACATCATCGCTAATTAAAATATACAGAAATTAGAACTTTTTCCACTGGACCTGAAATCTCCACGTGAGCTTAAAACTTTGATAGTCCTTTTTCTTTCTTTTCATCATCATTATTATTTTTTTGAGTATAGGTGACACACAGTATTACAATTAATTTTAGGTATACAACATAGTGATTCAACATCTCTCTATGTTTTTCTGTGCTCACCACAAGTGTAGGGACCATCTGTTACTATAAAACACTATTATAATATCAATGGCTACACTTCTGATGCTGAGCCTTTTGTTCCCATGACTTACATGTTCACGAACTGGCAACTGTACCTCCCATTCCCCTTCACCCATTTTACCCATCCCCCTCACTTCTCCCCTCTGGAAACCATCAATTTGTTCTTTGTATTTATATGTCTAATTCTATGGCAGCTATCTTAAGGGAAAATAAGTTTACACTCTCAGAATGATAAAGCAAATTAATGGAGTAAAAGAAAACACTTAGGTCACTGATGACACCATTGCACTTCTGATCTGAGCCACAGTGTTCAGTTACAATATGCAAAATACCCTTTTGTAATATTTTATCTTTAAACAACAATGCTCATGTGCAGCACCCTAAGATTTTTCCTCTATTCAGGCATGAAATGAAATGAGATTTACTGAGTGACCAGGTGATTCACTTATATCTCAAGGTCACTCAGGTTAGCACTCTTTGGGTGAAATGGTGTGAGAAATTGCTCATGGTATTTAAGTTGATATTTCTCTCATCTTTTCCTTTTAAGTTTGCCTAGGTGAATGTGACTAAATTAAATACTTGTATGTTGGCATAGTACTCTATTTTCATCTTTAATAAAGGCATCATAAAGTACATGCTGATTAAAGAATAAAGAAACATAGTTTATCACATGAAATCTCTAATTCAAATAATCTAGAATAAATCATTCTATCTGGCTTAAATGCACTATCTTCCTGATTGAATTCCCTTACCACTAATAATGTTCCCTACTTTGTGAAACTAATATTAGTATGTATCATATCTATTCTTCAACACTGTTGCAAAAGCAACTATGAGTGCTCTAATTCTTTAAAAAAGGGGGGGATAACAAAATTCTGGTTACATTATGTTAAACAGTAAATTCCAATTAAAAATATTATAGTATTTTTATCCATTAAAATATTATCATCTAAGTATATTTAATAAGAATCTTCATGGATGTAACTTTATAATATTCTATCTGCTATGTAGCCTTAGTAAGATCAGGCCACCTCTTAGTTCATCATAGGTTTACTCAAAAGGAAAACTTTCCTGACACTAAAGTTTCATAGCCATCTGTAAAAATGAAATTGTCTACTACACAAAAGAGAGTCAAAATATCTTGGTCTCTGTACCAACCTGTATTTCTTAAATGTTAAAGATAGCTTGTTAAAAATTTGTTGTTCTTTTCCTGTTCTGTTCTCTGCTTTCACCCCAATTCTGCTTTCCCATTTCCCTCTAGACTTTCTTTCATGAGTACCTTTCTGCCCTTTAAAAATATAAATCCATTTGACTTTTCCAGGATCCTTCTCATGCTGTATTGTAGCCAATAGTTGGGTATCAACAACAAAGTCTGCACTAGGTGGGCACTAGGTAGCCCAAGAAAGAAGAAACAGAAAAGGCATGAAAGTATCCAATTCACATTTCTCTTTAGAGTTCACAAAGTAGATTCATGCAACAGTTGTCCCAAGTAGAACTATTACCCATTCTGGAGACGAGGAAATACAGACTTAGAGAAATACATCGATTTTTCCAAGATCACATACCACTAGTGACATACATAGTTATGTTTGCATTCATTTCATTACATTCAAATCAACAGATACTGAAAATCACGAACCAAGGACTCTGATAGCCTACAGGACACAGAGAATAATTGAATGTAATCTGGATCTCCTTATTGTGGTTGTGGGATCTTCTCACTATTAGAGATGGACAGGGTCAGGTCCATCCTTGCCTCTAAGACTACCACCACAGTTTCTTGCAAAGCTAACAGCCAAGGTACAGAGGCCACCTGGCTCTTCCCCACACTCCTAGTACTCAAACTGTGGCAGTTCTGTCAGTCTCATTGGCTGATTTCCTTTACCGTTTTTCACCTCTGTCCCATGGCTATCAGCATTCTTGAAAGAGTAGAGGAATTTTTTTTTAAAAGATTTTATTTATTTATTTGACAGAGAGAAATTACAAGTACACTGAGAGGCAGGCAGAGAGAGAGAGAGAGAAGGAAGCAGGCTCCCTGCTGAGCAGACAGCCCGATGCGGGACTCGATCCCAGGACCCTGAGATCATGACCTGAGCCAAAGGCAGCGGCTTAACCCACTGAGCCACACAGGCGCCCCGAAAGAGTAGAGGAATTTTTAACAGGTCCCACTCTTTGTCCCAAGTGCCACACAGACTTTTGTTTCAAACCTTTCTCTTATGAGTTGAAATGCGTATGATTATTTAATAAATATTGCACCTGACAGATGTGAAGCATGTAAGCTATACCCCCTTCTATCATTATCTGTCTACACACTGCTAAGTTTTACTTGCAATATCTGTAAAATAGGAGATAATAACAATATCTATCTGAAAAGTTTATGATATGGAATAAGTGAGATAACACATATAGAGCATATTATAATTATTATAAATTTAGATGAAAACAACTATTAGAGAAAAACAAAAGAATTATCGGTTTCATTATCCTTACACTAACAATGCAAATTTAAGCACCCAATTCAGGTCAAGTAACTTCTTATATCATATACTTGAAAATGTAATTTCCTCAAGTTCATGGAGGACTGTGTCAATTACTTTTTGGCAATGGGAAATAACTGCTATATTCTCAAATAAAACACAGTAAAGTGTTCATAGTGGCTGTTCTCCCACTTGGCTGCATATTTAGAATTTTTAAACATCCTGGTATTAGTCTTCCAAGATACTAAGTTTCTCAGGAAAGCAAACTAATAAAAAAGCAAAACAAAACACAACAAAAAAGCTTTCATGTTTTCCTCTCCACCTAAGATTTGCTGTTACATCAGTTAGTTATACACTTACGGTCCTTCAATGTACCCCCATAATGGCAAAATGCACAAAACGTAAGGCTTTACTAGACGACAAGTTGTCATGAGTTTTCACAAGTGCTGAAACATAACTCAGTGAAAATAGTTGCAAAGAAGGTGAGAATAGCAAACATACACATGAAAAGCAGTACCACCACAGACAGATGTTAGGACTGATTAATCAAGTCATCTCAAAAGGCTAGACACTTGGTCTTTATCAAGTACAGCAAGAGCAATTTAAAAATAGCCATAGGCTTCTAAAGACTTAGAAAAAGTGCTTGCAGGATAGTAACCCAAGAAGTAAAATTCTCATTATGCAAATAAGAAATAACCTTTAACATTTTGTTTGTTTGGTTTTTTTTTCTCTTTAGTAAGAGAAGATTATAAGCATAGGAGTGGAAGTAAGAAAACTTCCATAGACCACAGACCACTGTGCAATTTCTTCAAGGTCTAAGGAATCTAACTTATCACCTCTCCATTTGGAAACAACACCCTTGACTGGAACAGAGGCAGTGAATACAAAATACTTTTATAGCAAATACTCAAAATACTCAATTCCATACTAAATTTTGGGAGAAGAAAATTAAATTATCCCCATTCCTTGCATTTGACAATCTGCTTTGGACCAATGGAAATCAATATTTTTTCAATGATTCAAGAATTGTAATGTGCATATTACATAACAGACAATGTTCTAAGTGGATAAAGCAGTAGAGACAATGAAATCCATCTTCTTGGAATTTATATTTTATGGAAGGAGAAAGATGGGTGAGGGTAGAGTATAAATACACCAGTACCAATGGAGAAAAACAAAGTAGGATGGGCATGGCAGACAATACTGTGCAAAGCTGGATATTCAATATTTATTTGTAATACAGATGCTTCTTCAGTCAATAGACACTTACGTACCTATTATGTGTCAGGCACTGTACTAGGTTGAGGGATTGAGAAATCAGTAAGACATTGTTTCTAAGCACAAAAGCACAAAGATAAGCAGATTTTTTGTTTGGGTGAACATATTTAAAATTAAGGCGAATAAAATAGAGTTCTGTGAGTATAAAATCAGTGATGGCATTTATCTGGTGAAATAGAATAATGCCATATGTAAGGCTATACAAATCTAAAAATGTAATTTCATTGATAGCATGGGGGGAAATTTATTGAAAACTGAAAAACAGATTTTTAAAAGGGAAAATACATGATTATGGATATGTATTTATATAGTTTAGAAATATGTATATATATATAGCATATATATATATATATATCTGAAATACTTTTAACACTTAATTTTTCAAGTCCCAAAGATCAAAGAGTACAAACAAAAACTCATTTTTAATCCTTATTTTTAAATTATTTAGAGATAAACTGGAGAGCTATCCTAGTGAAAATACTACTTTTGAAAACTACCTATATTTTTATAAATGCAAGTAGCTGTTTCACTGTTTGGAATCCAGTATTGTGTCCATCAGTACATGAAGCACACAATTTTTTTTTTAAAGAAAGCCTATTAGAAAAAGCATTGTTTCCAATGCCCTGGCTTCAGTAACATGGCCAACACACTATAAGTCTTCTTAAAGTTCCATCACTGATTATTTTACCTAGGATATGTTGAAAGGTGAGCAAGAGCAGATGGCATCACCAGGCATCCCCATCTCTAGAGAGATTATCTGTCTGTGAAATTCTCTCAAAGGAGGAACAATAGGGAAATTGGACAGTTCATGGCACAACTTCCTTTTCTATCCATTGTACTCAAACTAATTGGTATATTTAAGAGTCTAACACTAACCATGCTCAAATCAAATGGTTTACATTAGTAGGCTAGGTCAACCTGTTTAACTTTTTCTCTACCTTGAATTCCTCCAGCTCACTCAGAACACAAATATTCATCTGATGCTGACTTCAAAAATGCATCATTATCTCACATGATCATTACAGTGGCTGAAACAGCACATCATATTTCACTAATGTCAGGTTATTTTAATCCCTTTAGATCTTACAATAAAACTGACCTAATTGAAGACTTTACTTAAACATTAAAAGTAAAGCATCATGTCTAAAAATGATTCAGTCATTCAGAAGAAGATTCTATTATGTTCTTAGATGGTATGAAGCACAGAAAAAAAAAACACAGGAATGATCAAGATATGACTTGTGGGAAAAATAACTAAAAAATGACTTAAGATACTTTTATTATTTAATATCTTTAATTATTAAATACGTCTATCACAGAAACGTTCATAAATTATTTTTACACCCATGTACTCAAAAGCTGTATTTAACAGATGATCATATTTTACAGATTGGTTAAGATATATTTCTTTTTTAACATACCATTTTAAAAAATGACAGTTGATCTAAGGCCGTCTCTAACTTTCTTACCTGCTTTTATTCTCAGAAGTTTTCTGAAATTTGTATGTATCATTATCACGCATGTTAAAATTTTATTAACCATGTATTCATTTATGTGTGCGTACCGTTTTGTATTTTTACAGTTTTGTATTTATACAGTTTTTGTATTGCTAAAACGATATTATCAGCACTATATTTCCATGTTACTTTCAAGTTCTCTATTTTTACTCAATATTATATTTCTGCAGGTATTTTCAGTGATACATGTAGCTCTAACTTACTTTATTATGCAGTATTCCATGATATGCATAAAATTTGTCTATTTATTTCCCTTCTAATGGACAGTTAGGTTGCTTCTGTCTCTTTGCTATTACCAATAGTGCTTTGGAGAACATCTATGCACGGGTTTTCTTGCATATATTCACATGTTTCTCTAGGGTATATATCTAGAATGATCATTGCTGGGTTGTAGATATGCACATATTCCACTGCATGGAATATTCAAATTGCTCTACAAAATGACTAACAATTTATACTCTATTCCTCCCTCATATAATAGTTTTTTGGAAAAAAGAGTTAAGTTTGAACCACATGCCAAAGGAAAAAGGCCTTGGAAGAACAGGACAGTCTCAAAGTCCATATAATTTACTCAGAAAGAGAGGCAGCAATGCAATAGGAAAGGAGCTTTTAAGATTATTTAGAAAAGCTTGTGATGGGAGCTTGTTGGAGGACTGATGGGAGTCCAGCACAGACATCATAGCCAGGAGCCAAAGGAAAAAGCAGAGAGACAGCATCTGTAAGACTCACAGGTCTGGAGCTGTAAAAAGTCTCTGAGATCATGACTTTTAATCAACACTAGCAACAGGAATGAGGCAGAGGAAAGGATTCAGCACATTCACTATCCTTCATTTGAATTGTTTAATACTCAGAAAAACTTCCACTTAAATGCAACACTTTTTTTTTTTTTTTTTTTTAAGATACAGAGTTTAAAAGGGTAACGAATAGTTTTTAGGGTTTCTGTGAATCACTGCATTCACTAAGAAAGTTGAGTGGCAGGGGCAAAAAGGGGCAAATATTTTACTTCCAAAAACTAAGCAACTGGCTGCATAAAGATAAGAAAAGAATGTGGAATGAGCCAGTAAACAATAGCCTCCAAAATGGTTTCACTGACAAAGTCCCTTTAAAGTCCATTCTCCAGCAGCAAGGATCACCTTTCTAAAAAAAGTAAATCATTCCATGCTCTTCTCTGTTTGAAACCTTACTATGACTTCTTTTTGCTATGGAATCATGTCATCTAGAATTCTCTTTTAAATTAACATATAATGTATTATTCGCCCCAGGGGCACAGGTCTGTAAATCATCAGTCTTACACAATTCACAGCACTCACCATAGCACATACCCTCCCCAATGTCCATCATCTAACCACCCTATCCCTTCCACACCCCTTCACTCCAGCAACCCTTAGTTTGTTTCCTGAGAGATTAAGAGTCACTTATGATTTGTTTACATCTCTGGGTTCATTTTGTTTTATTTTTCCCTCCCTTACCCTATGATCCTCTGTCTTATTTCTCAAATTTGTCACATCAGTGGGATCATATGATAATTGTCTTTTTCTGACTTATTTCACTTAGCATAATCCTCTAGTTCTATCCACATAGTTGCAAATGGCAAGATTTAGTGTTTTTTTAAATTATTTTTATTAAAATATAATGTATTATTTGCCCCAGGGGTACAGGTCTGTGAATCCTCAAGCTTATACAGTTCACAATACTCACCATTATCACATATCCTCCCCAATGTCCATAACCCAATCCTTCTCTCCATACTCCCCTCTCCACAGCAACCCTCAGTATGTTTTGTGAGATTAAGAATCTCTTATAGTTTGTCTCCCTCCCTATCCCATCTTGTTTCATTTTCTCCCTCCTTACTCCCTAAACCCCCCACTCTGCCTCTCGAATTCCTCATATCAGGGAGATCATATAATTGCCTTTCTCTGATTGACTTATTTTGCTCAGCATTGTATCCCTCTAGCTCCATCCACGTCATTGCAAATAGCAAGATTTCATTTCTTTTGATGGCTGCATAACATTCCATTGTATATATATATACCACCTCTTCTTTATCCATTCATCTGTTAACGGACATCTAGGTTCTTTCCGTAGTTTGGCTGTTGTGGACATTGCTGCTATAAACATTTGGGTGCACATGTCCCTTCGGATCACTACATTTGTATCTTTGGAGTAAATATCCAGTAGTGCGATTGCTGGGTTGTAGGGTAGCTCTATTTTCAACTTGTTGAGGAACCTCCATGCTGTTTTCCAGAGTGGCTGCACCAGCTTACATTCCCACCAATGGTGTAGGAGGGTTCCCCTTTCTCTGCATCCTCACCAACACCTGTCATTTCCTGATCATCTAAAATTCTTATGCTGGCCTACAAACCCCAGTGTGACCTGGCCCATGCCTACTTCCCCACTGATGCTGAGCCACTTTCCCTCTCCAGCTATGCTTAAAGTACAGTGGCCATAAGGCCATTGCTGACTAAGCCTACAGATACTTGCACTACCCTATGTCTGCTTGAGTACAACCCTTCCAGCCCACCAGTCTCTTCAGGTCGGACTCCTCTTTGCTTTGGCCTCAGCTCCCCAGGTCTTCCCTCATTACCTTGCCCAACACTGTCACGTAAGTCCCTCATACCCCCACATTTAAATTTTCTTTCTAGCATTAGTTAATGTCTATTATCTTTTTAATCTTTTTTTTTTTTTTTTCAAATTATTTACTATTTGCCTCCCTTGATTAGAATGAAACCCCATGAAAGTTTAACTGCTGTAACCCCAGTTCTGGAACAGCACTAGCACTTGATAGATTACTGGGTTTTTGTGTGGAATAGATAAGGGGCATCTATATACTTATAATTACAATGATAAGCTCTTATCTCCCATCCAGTCGATGAGCAAATCCAAAGGCTGCTTGTTCAAAATGCACCCAGAATCTATCTCTTTCCCAACTTTTGCCACTACTGCTCTGATTCAAGCCAACATTATCTTCTATGCATGAATTAATGTAATAGCTGCCCAGCTGTGGTCCTTGCTTCCATTATCACTGCCCTATAGATTATTCCCTGCAGGGAAGCCAGAGAAAATTCAAATCATATCATGGCACCTTTTTGCTCAAAGCCCTGTAATCCTTCCACCTCATTCAGAACAAAGCACAAATTCCTTACTGTGCCTACAAGGCCCTTCAGGATCTGACCCTTTGCTGTCTCTGATCATGTCTTCTACATCCTATCACAGTTCTTCTTACTCATTGCACTCCGGATATCCTGGGTTCCCTCTGTTCCTCAAATATGCCTAGAAGCATCCTGCCTTAGCTGAATTTGCTCTTCCATTTTTCAGAAGGCTTCTTCTCTAGATAATCACATACTTCACTCTCCCTTTTCTTTCAGGTGTCTAAACAATTAATTCTTCTTAGAGAAGTTTTCCTTGAAAAAATCCACACTGCTTTATTCTCCTTAGAACATTTTACCACCTCAAATATTACGTAGATTTTGTCTATTTGTTTATTGTCAGTGCTGTTAGCACGTAAGACCCAGACAGTCAGGGATTTTGCCTGGTTTTGCTTTCTGCAGGGTTTCCAAAGCTCATCCGGTATCTGGCACATAGAAGCTCAAAAAATATTTGTTGAATGACTGGAAAAAATGACTTTACTCTGGCATATAGGATACACAAGGTCAGAGAAGGGCCATGGAAAAAGGGGTCAAGTCAGGGAAATCCTCTAAATTTCTTTAATCAATTAGAAAAATAAAGCTCAGACACAGTAAAAGAGTGACAGTGTGATAGTCATTAGTAACATCCTGCGGGTACATGGTAGGATCCTACTTTCATTCCTTTTAATCACATGATATGCTCTGGCAGAAATTACGTCACTTCTGGGCAGAAATGTAAAGAGCCTTCATGATTTGCCACCTTTCCCTTCCTGGTCTTGATGCATTTAAAGGAAGCCTCCACCAGCCCAGATCCCCTGAAAGATCCCCTAGCAGAGACCCTATGTCAAACTACCTTGGAAGATGTCATGTGAGTGGGATGGACACTTTTGCAGTGTTATAATAGTGAAATCTTGAGGTTTTTGTCTTTCTTTATTTCTTTTTTTTATTATAGCATAGCTAGACTATGTCGTGTACCCCAAGTAATTTACTGGTAGCTATTAAGTGGAAGTCCTTACACAAATGTACATCTCCTTTCTGTCATTCTAAGCTACTCTGTGGCAGTAGACAGAGCTTTGTTACAGAAGGAAAATACAAGCCCATAATGGGCTGTTTTTATTTAATTGGAAGTCTCATATGCATCTCATTTCATTTTTAAGAATAGGAAATAAAGAAAAATCTTTAAGCCACATGACATGAAATATATGTCATTAATCAAAAGTTTCTGAATTCGATATTTAGAAACTACTATCTCTACTACTTATATGTTCGTTCTTTCTATGTACCTAATCCATTTTATTTAGACACTTAAATCAGCAGAGCACCAAATTTATTTTCCCTAAGATTTTGTTTCTGTAAAGATTTGATTATCTTCTCCTCTTACCACAGAAAAATCTCTATAAAGCAGTACTTACATAATATTATAAGAGACTGACAATTTCTAATGAGTTTTCCACACTAGAAGATCCTAAAGTACCTTCTGAATCAAACACAGAATTTCATGTTGTGAATTTTCAATATTAGGAAATACACTGTTTTTCAAATTTTATTAGTCTTCTATGTTTGGCATTTGGAGAAATATAAGGTACCGTTTAATTACCTACAATATCATTCCCTAATCAAATTGAATACCAACAAGTTTGTTCTATCCTAAATGAAAAAAAAAAAAAAAACCACAATAATAATAATAAAAAAAAAAAACCCTCCTGACAATTATAATTTGGCAGAGAAATAAGAAGCACAGAAAAATGGGAAGGGACTCAAAAATTCAAGAATACCTCCTATCAGCAAATTATAGTTAATTAAGTGAAGAGAAAATTCCTTCACCCCCATATTTATATTCATTAAGCTGCCTAAATCATCCTGCAATGTTAACTGTCAAACAGTTCACTAAGTTGCCTTAACATTATAGTATGCATTTATGTGCTCAATGAAACTCCATTTACTAAAACCTTCCTTTTTCCCTCACCCAAAATGCAGGCTAGCATGTTCAGTGGGCAAATGTGGTGCTTTAGGAAGAAAGTAAGTGGTGCATTATTTTTCTCTGTTGCTTCTGTTATATTATCACCAATACAATACTCGTAATCCGTGGGTTTTCTATGTTATCTATTAATAAGAATCCCATAAACTAAAATAAAGATGGGGTAGAATTCCAAAATCAAGGTTCTGAACTTTTGTCACTTGAGGAACAGATAGCCCAAATCTCAATAAAAAAGGTATCTTAGACTCTTGCTAATAACTAACTTAGGCCTCAGGCAATGCAGAACCTCATCCAGTTCCTACCCAGTGCTTCTTTCTCCATTTAATTCCCTCAGGACTTAGATCTCTGCCAGAGAATTGACAAAAATACACTCTATAATGCAATAATGAATAATGCTGATGTAATTTCCTCTAAGGAATGATTTTCTTTGACTTACCAGCCGAGGATTCTCTAGCATTACAAACTTTTAACCAAGAGAAGTTTGATAAATCCTACAAGCCATTCTATAAAAATGACTCATAACACAGAAACTGCTGTAAGCAAGGCTCTGAATGGTTAGCAGGCTTTCTAGGTGTCTTCTGACTCTTGCAGTGAGAGGATACATTGAACTAGTAACTGACCACCATCTTTGTAGTTCAAGAAGGGATTTAGTTTACACTAACCAATATGATGAAGAAAATGGCATCAGAATAAAGTTGGCCCCAGAGGAAAATAGATTGCCAAAGGATTGAAGATGGCAGCGCTGCCTGTAGTTAACAGCTCACAGACTGTGTGTTCGGACAGACTAGCCTTGAATTCTTTCTCCACCATATGCCAGCTGTATGACCTTGAAACATCATTTAAACTCTAAAAAGCCTTAATTTCATCATTTGTAAAAAAGGGATAAAATGGAACCTACAATTAGTGACAGTGCCAACGCAGTGGCATAGAAAAGCTGTAGTCAAACCCCAACCACAAGTTCATTGACAGCCACATATAGATACCCTCCCTAATCCCTGAAACAAATACATTCCAAGTTCACACGAGGTATGTTTAGGAAACGTTCCTATTTATATTTATCTACAACATATATACCAAGTAACAATAGTGTGCTTAAAATGAATATTCAGCTTCAAGACAAGCTCCTTAATCTACTTTAAAACCAAATTTAGAGTGTGCAGAGTATCTGGAACTGCTGCTGACTAACCCATTTGGAAAATTAAAATAGGACACTGCATGCAAAACACTTTGCACAAAACACTTGACTGGGTACATAGTAAATACTCAGTAGATACTAATTGTTATTATTAATAATGTATTCTATATTATAGATTTAAGTGCGTTTTCTGTAGACTAGAAATTACTTTTAAAGTGAGGAAAGAAAAAAACAACTTTGATGTCCCATTTGAAAATGCTCTTTGCACAGGAAAAGTTGTTAACAGCTTAAGGAAATTTGATCAGCTACAAAACCAAGAAAGTAGACCTGGGTTTCCCCAACCATGTATGTATTTTGGGACATACTTATACATATATTGTGGCTCTACACACACAATAAACACATCAACTAACTGAAAGGGGTTGTAGGGCCTTAGTTGCTGGATGTTTTTATATTTATTTTATTTATAATCCATTATTACCTAACTTCCCTGAACTTTTATTAAAGCTACATAGGATTCCTGATATTTTTGAATTATGTAATAAAAGTGATACACACATAAAATCAAGGAAGGAGTGCTGGCCTTGCTGCAGTTCAATACCATATTTTAAACTATATGTGAATGCGTACACACATGTACGTGTACATGCACACGCGAGTGCGCACACACACACACACACACATTTCAATTTAAACTGGAAGTACTGAATTGCAATTGGTTCCTAAAAATCCCCATCTTTGGTGATTAGAATGTTGAGAGGGAAACAGAGTTTGCTTTGATATTTTTTTTTTCCTTTTCTCTCCAAAGCATTTCCTCCCTTAAAATAAGCCAGAACACTTCCTGTATAATAAGGGTAAGATGATTCAGAGCGTGCAATTGTACTTGCTAATATCACTGCAGTTTGAAGAGTGGGTAACTAACTACTCAGAGCTCCTAACATTGCCGACTGGGCTCAGTGATAGGACTAAAAAGGCTGTTCGGTGACACAGCAAGTAAAAATTAAAATCTGAGGAGCAATCATGTTTGATACTGGGAGTCACTAAAGGGAGCCGGAAGAGAAGCAATAAGAAGCTGCCAGGCTTGAAGCACCTGCTGAATTCAGAGTATGTTGCAACCTCAAAATAGCCTGGTAAGGGAAGGCCATAAAACAGAGTTACAAAAATCAATTCTTGAGGCAACCAAAGCATGAATAAAAATTTCAGCAGCTGTCTGATTAGAACAGATGGATGAAAAAAAGTTCATTAGGTAGGGGAAGGGGACAAAAAAGTGACAGACTGTAATGCTTTCCTCCCTCCTGTATGTAGGTAGTTCAAGTGTGTTTACTTCCCACAGTACTTTTCAAGTCATAGGATTAGATAAGGACAAATATTGGCTGTTTTAAGGGACTGGTGAACACTGCCAACTCATTCTCTGACCCCTCAGGCTTTATAAAGTCCGATTTTCTCATTTGTGATCCCTTGATATATACGCATCTTTACAATGGGGAATGGTTCAGAGTAAGTCCGTACTCTGTTGACACATTCCTAGGTACTCAGTGCCACTTCTCAGATGTTGTCTTTCATGTCTTCAGGCTGCTGATTCTTTCTTTACACCTTTCCAGGGAAACAGCTGGGGTGCAGTCACCAGATGCACACGCTGTTATAGCTCTATGCTAAAGTTATGCAAAATTATGACTCATGAGTCCTGTGTCAGGACAGAAATGCCTTGGTATTTTTATGACCTTTTGCTATGGCTCTCTCACTCAAACAGAAGGTGCTCCCTGCCAAAGACTCTTTAAAGCTCCTGAGACTTCATTCAAAGTGTTAATGCTGAACCTAGAAGGCACATCACAGATTTAGAAGAGGCCCTGTCCCTTCTTTTGCAACACAGTACTGTGTTCTGTTCTAAATTTATAACAAAGCACTGATTCACTGTAATTTTTATGACCATCTCTGAAATGTTGGCTATGGAACTGGTAAGAAAGCAGATGAATAGTGTACTATTAGCTGCAAAAAAATGCAGATTGCCTTGTAAATGCCTTGGAAATGACAGTAGCTGCCAAAAACAGTTGCCAAAGCATTTACAAACTAAGCTTGGGGGTAACCTGGTCTTTTATCTCTTTAACACTACAAAGTTCAAGATATTTTGTTCCGTGAGTTCCCTAAGTAAACAATTTTTGAGTTCCTCTTTGCTATGTGTGTAAGTCAGATAACCTCCAATAAGAAGATATTATCAGAAATGTTTTCACTTAACATTAAACGATGTCCTGTACAGAGAACCAAGAAAGGGATGACTGGAATTCAGATACAGAGGCAAGCCACTGTAGATTCACCACCCAATCTTTTAAAAAACCTCAGCACATAACATTTATGAATTTAAATTATATCTACAAGATGTACAAGATGGTCTTTCAACTTTTGGAGGAGGAAATATTGAAATAGTGATGAAAGGCATGGGTTTTAGAGTTAAAATGGCTCCATTCAAATCCTGCTTCCACTAGCAGAATGATGTAGGGTAAACTACTGAACATTCTTAAGTTTCTATGCCTGGACATAATAAAATAATCTACCTCCCTAGGTCGGCGTGCAGATTGAACGAATATATATACACATAGGTGTATGTATTCATAGGTGTATGAATATATACATGTATACATATATTATATATGTGTGTGTGCATGTATGTATGTATACATACATATATATGTATATACATGTATATGCATATATCTTTGAATGTATGTGTGTGTGTGTGTATCTGGCTTGTTTCTTTATCATCACCAAAGAAAACAGCATAAATGATTGCTGTTGCTATAATATATAATTATAATAATTAGGATTTTTATTACCAACATTATCATCTTTATCTTCATGAAAACACAAAGAATTTGAAGGACAACAAATGTCCATTTTATGAGTCTAGTAAAATTAAACATATAAGCTCAACATATAAACTGTAATTTTTTAGTAAATTAATTTATATGTAAATCAATGTAGAATTATATATAATTTAATATGCTTCTCTCACCTGCTTCTCTCCAAGGAAATATGTAAATCAGGATGGTGATAAGGTCTATTTTATTTTTATTTTTTAAAAAATTTTATTTATTTATTTGACAGAGAGAGAGATCACAAGTAGGCAGACAGACAGCAAGAGGAAGAGGGGGAAGCAGACTCCCAACCGAGCAGAGAGCCCAATACAGGGCTTGATCCCAGGACCCTGAGACCATGACGTGAGGCAAGGGTAGAGGCTTAACCCACTGAGCCACCCAGGAGCCCCATATAAGGTCTATTTTAAACATTTAATTCGATCTAGAGCCAAACTACAGTATCCTTAAAATATTAGCACCAAGTTTAAGGTGTCTGCATATGTGTTTATTTAATGCCTTTAATTGTACCTTCACATGAAGGTATATACCAAAGTGCTGTTTTTTTTTTTTTTTAAGATTTTATTTATTTATTTGACAGAGAAAGAGAGATTCCAAGTAGGCAGAGAGGCAGGCAGAGGAAGAGGGGAAGCAGGCTCCCCCCTGAGCAGAGAGCCTGATGCAGGGCTCGATCTCAGGACACTGAGATCATGACCTGAGCCGAACAAAGCCAGAGGCTTAACCCATTGAGCCATCCAGGCACCCCCATAGTGCTATTTTTAATTTAAAAAAAAAAAAATGTAGACTCTGAGAATGATGCCATCTCATAAACTAGAAAACCATGACAGCTTCATTTTTTTTAAATCCAGTGTTACTGCAATGGCACCCACCAAGAACAGATAATGAGAAATAATTCTTATGGTTTTTATAGTTAGCCTTCTACTAAATGATGAGACTCTGTGTAAAAGGGTATCAGCTTTGAGAAAATGCTGTATCTAACTGTTTAAAAAACATAAATGTATTGTGGTAATTTGAAAGAGTGGAACTACCTGAAAATAGTCATGGAAGCTCACTTTGTTTCCATGGACCACATGCTAATTAGGATAGGAGCTACCCTACTTTTTCCCAGTAGGAGAGGCTGTAGCTAAGGTCATCTTATTATACAACTATGGGCTTCATACTCCATGCAAAGGATAGTGTTACATATCATGGGGCCTGAAGGTCTCTACATGCTGGAGCCAGTATTCTAGAACTCCCACAAATAGTCTGTTTAAGGGCAAGCAGTTAGCTTATCCTTTCCTGACAAAGGAGATCATTAGAGAGAAGGAACCATTGACAAGATCACAGAACCATATTGTAGGCTCAGTACAGTCAGGCTATGACATATCTTTTAGAGGAATGTAGAAGATTAAGTGACTTTGTCTTCTCTTTACTTTGTTGCTCTCGATCTATATAAGTTTTCCAATAAATCCTGTTCTGCAGTCCAGAATATGGGACATTGTATAATTTATCCTGAAGTCTATAGAATAGATGTAGTTGAGATGGAGCCTACCATAGGAACTATGAATAATACGATCTTTAAAATGTCCAAATCAAATTATTATAATGTAATAAATATTATTTCTTTAAAAGAATTCTGTAATTTTGGGGTGCTTCAGTGGCTCAGTCAGTTTAGTGTCCAACTCTTGGTTTCTGCTCAGGTCCTGCTCTCCTGGTTCATGGCATCAAGCCCCGCAGAAGGCTGTGTGCTCACTGGGAGTCTGCTCTCTCCTTCGCTCTCTCCTTCTTGCTCTCTCTCCCTCAAATAAATAAATCATAAAAAAAAAACCTATAATTTCTCAAATTTAACCACATTTCAATTGTTTACACTAATCGACTGAGACAAGAGGCAAAAATAGGCAAAATTTACCACACTTATCTTTATTTTTTTTTTACCACTAAATACCTTAGTATGTATTTCTTTATTTTTTAAATTATGTTCAGTTAGCCTCTGTATAGTACATAATTAGTTCTTGATGTTGTGTTCAATGATTCATTAGTTAAGTATATACCCCCAGTGCCCCTCAAAGCACGTATCCTCCTCAATACCCATCACCCTGTTACCCCTTCCCCTCACCCCTTCCCCTCTGATTCACCCTGACTGTTTTATGTGGTCCATAGTCTCTCATGGCTCATCACATTCATCTTTAAAAATGGGGAAGAAAAACTATTCTAAATACACAAGTATACATTTATATGATTACATAGAAACACAAAGACATAGAGACATTCTTTGTCCAATTTCATAATAAAGAATTCTGAAAGCTGCATCCCATTATATTCTGATCCAGCAGAGACTTCAAGGCAAATAATCCTCAACCAGATTATTTATGAGGGCAAAAAATTTACATGTTTTCATGGCATCAGTGAGTATGCATGTACCCTGTGTACAGTAATGGGCTAAGGGATCTTGATCAGTTTTTTTAATTGCTTCCAATTTAAAAAAACAAAACAGAACAAAACAAAACACTTTCTCAGAAACTCTATTTAAAATTATTTCAGGTGCCAGGGCACAGCTGGGTGGCTCAGTGGGTGGCCTCTGCCTTCAGTTCAGGTCATGATCTCAGGGTCCTGGGATGGAGCCCCAGATGAGCTCTCTGCTCAGCGGAGAGCCTGCTTCCTCCTCTGTCTCTCTCTGCCTGCCTCTCTGCCTACCTGTGATCTCTGTCAAATAAATAAATAAAATCTTTAAAAAAAAATAAAATGAAATAAAATTACTCCAATGAAGTATAGCTCTCTAATAATATGCCAGATTAACAACTATTAAGTATGTAAGCAACATGATGTATGCTCCCCAAATAATCTCCCAATTATGAAAATTTATCTTGAATATTTGCCACTAGATTTTCAGGCAGCCCAATTTGCATGCTCTTCCCAAGTAAGTCAAGGTCTTTAAGGTATTATAGTCTTGAAATACACAAATAACAAGACTATCTGAAAACATCTATTTATGTAAAAATAATGTACTTCTTGCCAGGTTGCAATATTTATTAAAATATGAGATTTTAAGTTGTCTTTTATTTAAAGACAACTATAACTATTTGAACTGACTAGGGCATCAGAGGAAATCAAAATATGGGATTACTTCAGATGATGATGATAATAATGACATTTTTTACTTCTCTTCCTTATACCAAATGGTTAAGCTTTATCAGATACTTTAAGCTATGAATCAAAACTGGCTCTTATTACTCAATCCAGAAGCAGTTGAAAAAAATACAAAAGCTCACATATTCTTCTCCCTAAAATATTTTCAGCATAAGAAGGTCTGCAGTGAAGTAGAACAATCTTATGAGATTTTCACCTCTTCATCTAAGATAGTACATCTTCCTTTCTATCAAAAATACCTAATCCAGACTACAATCAAATAAAAATTTGTCATCATGTGAACTTAGAAGTCAATAACCATTGCCTGATCATTTCATGGCCGAAAAACTCAAATTCCAATTCAATTCTACAACTTATAACTTTGGGTGAATTCTACCTAAGCCTCAGTATTCTCATCTGTTAAACAGGGATGATCTCAATATACCTACCCATCAGAATAATTGTACAGATTAATAGAAAATAGAAGCAGATTCAGAGGTTGTGACATATAGTAGGTACTGAATGAACAAATGATAGAGATTATTGAGAGTTTCATTGTCAAGAAACACTTGAATGCATATGGCATTTCACTATCATGCCATTTATTTATTAGCCACCATTCTTTTTTTTTTTTTAAAGATTTTTTTTTTTTTTTTGGACAGAGACCACAAGTAGGCAGAGAGGCAGGCAGAGAGAGAGAGAGATGGGGGGGAAGCAGGCTCCCTGATGAGCAGAGAGCACGTGAGGGGCTCCATCCCAGGACCCTGGGATCATGACCTGAGCCAAGGCAGAGGCTTAACCCACTGAGCCACCCAGGTGCCCCATTAGCCAGCATTCTTATGCTATTAATCAGTCAATAACCACCAAAACATAAAGTTAAATCAAACAGAGTTGTGAATTGTATTGTGCTTGGTACATCAAATGGATGTTTCCATACATTTAGAAAGTGTATAGACCAAACATTTACTCTTTTTCATATTGTATATAGTATAATTATACAGGTATGTCCAACATGTGACCTCAGAGAGTACTGAATGGGTACCACATATGCTCAAATTTAAACCTGTGAAGGAAAGAAATCTGCTTACAGATATCCAAATTCAAATTCAGACTTCCCATTCTGACACCAATGCTCTCCTCAATACACAGTTCCCCTAACTGCAACTATGCAAATCAATTTAATAAATACTAAAATAAATATGGACAAAGCATCTATTTTGGTGTGCTCCAAATATATTTCCTAACATCTGTGCGAACATTTCTAAGGCTATGAAAATCTTAAAAACAAATAACAGATTTGTTACAATTCCTGAATGGACTACCCCAGAGAATGATTAAACCAATTCTTTCCTTAGTCCCTTTCAGAGTTCAAACTCATATTTGGAATGATACTTGTATGCTCTCAACTTTTCTTTTTTATTAGGAATGACAAAAATCATAAAACAGGTAAAACAAAGATTGGGAAGATAATCACCTATGTTTTTTGATCTGCTAGTACTGTATTAATTGTTCTGAGGTAAAGCCAGGATGACTAAAAATCAAGGCCAAGCTAAAAACATTCAATCACTGAAATAAAAAACTGGACTACTACACCAGGCATTCAATTCTTACCTTTCTTCACCTACCCTACATGACAGTCCAAATAAGATCTTTTTTTTTTTCCTTTGTTTACTCTTTAGAAATAGGCGCCTCATTCTCTTGGCTCAGTCTCAGGAGGCTTTTACTTGTTTTGTTAAAATGCACAAAACTATTCATATTCAAAGGACAGCTACAAAGCAATCAGCTCCACAAACTCCCAAGTAAATCTTCATCTCCCTAAAACTTTGAATGCCTCTCTACACTGTAGCACTTGACCTATAACTCTTTAAGGGCCCTTGTCAGCTAATAATGTACTTAATTGTTCACTCAATCAAAAATTTTTTTTTTCGGGGCACCTGGGTGGCTCAGTGGGTTAAGCCACTGCCTTTGGCTCAGGTCATGATCTCAGAGTCCTGGGATCATGCCCCCGCATCCGGCTCTCTGCTCAGCAGGAAGCCTGCTTCCTCCTCTCTATCTGCCTGCCTTTCTGCCTGCTTGTGATCTCCGTCTGTCAAGTAAATAAATAAAATCTTAAAAAAAAAAAATTTTTTTTTTTTTTTCAAACATCTTCAAAGTTCCAGGCAATATAATCATGGAAAACAGCCATGAACTCTATAGGTATATTTTCTTTTTATGTGGCACTAACAGTTTAATTGGGGAGACACACAAGTTAATTATTATAAAGTAAAATAAGAGCATTGTAACTGTAATTGTCAATTGTGTTAAGCAGCGTAATGATTAAAGAGCATTAGAAAACAATAGAACATGCTCTTTACAAAGAGCCATGAGGCAACTTTTGATGTGATATATGCATTATTTTCTTGCAGTGATGGCTTCACAATTATATACATATGTCAAATGTACCATATTATATATTTTTAAAATGCGGAATTTGATTTTTTGGAAGGTAGTATTTTTTTTTTAAGATTTTATTTATTTATTTGATAGAGACAGATCACAAGTAGGCAGAGAGGCAGGCAGAGAGAGAGAGGAGGAAGCAGGCTCCCTGCTGAGCAGAGAGCCCGATGCAGGACTTGATCCCAGGACCCTGAGATCATGACCTGAGCCGAAGGCAGCGGCTTAACGCACTGAGCCACCCAGGCGCCCGAGGAAGGTGATATTTGTTACATGTCAATTATACTTTGATGAACATTTTTTTTAAATTAAAAGAGAAGACTAGGAAGGTACTACTGTAGTTTCATTGGGAAAGTTTCTCTGCTGGAGAGGTATTTAAATGGAAATCCGAAAGATATGCCAGTGATAGAAAAACAAAGAAAAAGACCAGTCAGAACAGAGTGGCCATTGAGTGGGCATTGAGGGTGGTGAAGGCCCTGAGGCAGTAAGAGATTGAAATGTATTAGCAATGAAGAGAAGATTAGAACTTCCAATCAGTTAGGGAGGGAGTTGCAGGAGATAGGATTGGAGAAGAAGACAGGGACATTTATGTAGGACATTATGGGTTTGATTTTATTCCATATGCAGTAGTAAGCCACTCAAAGTTAGGAAGTATGATACAACAGATTTGTGTTTTTAAATGCTTACTTTGGCTGGTATATCAAGAATGGAATGGATAAGGAGATGAGGGAAAGAAGAGTGAAGACAAGGAAAAGTCCTGATAGAACTGTTCCCCATCATCCCAGTAAGAAATGATGACGGTTCCTCCCATAATGGAAGAATAAGAAACGAAGAAAAGTAGATTGTGGTGGTTTTAGATTATGTCCACAAATTCTTTGATATTTTTCCTTCCAAAGTGTGAAGCTTAAGTCACTTCCCTCAAGTGTGGTCAGGTTATAGTGACTCGCTCTAACAAACAGAATATGGTAGAAATGACATTATACCACCCTGGCCTGCAACAATGCACTGTGGCTTCCTTTTGCTTCCTCTCTGAGCCAGTTGCTCTTGAAGGAAGCCAGGGCCAAGAGGATACACAAGCAGCCCTATGGGAGCTCCATGTCGTGAGGAACAGAGGCCTCCCACCATCTGCTAGCATGAACCTGCCAGCCATATATGTGATTGAGCCAACTTGAAAGTACATCCTCCAGCCCCAGTCAAACCCCCATATACTTTAGCCCCAGGTAACATGTGACTGCAACTTCCTGAGGGATGCTGAGTCAGAAGCACCCAGGTAAGCTAACAACAAATTCCTGACAACAAAAACAGTATCACCAAACAAAACCCAAAACATCTATGAGACAATAAATGCTTACTACTGCTTTATGGAGGGGGAAAATGTTAAGCATGACCCTAGTATTCTTCTAAAGATCCATAATCCAGATATTATCTTTGTGGAGGGAAGAGATGGCTTACATAGTTCTGCCTAAGGAGAAACTATACTCAAACACACACACACACACACACACACACACACACACACACACACTTAAAACACTGGGCTTATTATGATAATAGGCTAAAAATAGAAACATGATTACATTTTAACAGATATGTGAACAAAAAGGCACTGCAAAAAATGTTAAAGATAAGGCAACAAAACCAGGGAAACTCATGAGTCATGTTTGTAAGACCCAATTGAGCTAAGACTTTGAGAATGGTTTCTATGTTAAAACTCACAACTAATGCTACAACTACTCAGCACTCTGTCGAAATACGATGTGCTTAAAGGACCTCAAAAAGTCCTGACAACATTCTATACCAGGCTGTCCCTGTTCCAGGCCTCCAATGAAAGGTTAGTCTGGCTCCTTCATGTCACTTACTGTGTGATGGTCTGCATAGGGAAAGACAGATAAGTAAGAAGACAGGTGATCTTACAAAGCCTTTGAACATCATTAAATTGAATCATAAAGGTAGTAGTAATATTACATGCCTTAGCGCACACATGATTCATATAAACTTCTATATAGTACGTGAGGTGAAAAATTCCAATAAACACTTCCACAGATGAAAAATAATGCATGAAGAAAACATGATCATACAATAAATATGATTTATCTGAATCAATATGGCCAGGATATAACAGATACACCATGCTGGGGCATTCCAACATCCATTTTGGGGGAGCTGGAAGATTTCATCCCTTTACATTAGCATTTCCTAAAATGTGGGATGCATAACACTGGTATGAGAGGTAATTTTTAGAATCATACAGAGACAAAGCATTAAATAATATTGACTCACTTAAGAATAAATTCACTCCTCTTTCAATTAATTCTCTTTTAATTATTCTGATTAGAAAAGAAAGTCTCAGTTGATGTTGGCATACCTTAAAAACCTATCTAATACTTGACAGCCATATTTCTGTGGGAAAATATCAGGACTCAAGAGTATTCTGAAGACAATTCAGGCTTTAATACATTTGTTTCCACAATATTTATTTCTATGTTTTTTTTTTCATTTGTAACAAGTAATATTGCTGTGATAGTTATTTTAGATTTAATAAATTGAGTTAATAAAAACTGAAGTAAATAATAACACAGTAAGTACACAGATTGGACAAAAATTGATGATCAAATTTTGGATAGCACTGGCTTAGAAAGCACATTTGTGCTTCACTCATATATTTTACTCATGTAGAATCTTGGATCCAAGGTGAGACGAATTTTCCTAAAGTTATAAAACCATAAAGGGGCAAATAGGATTCTAAAATCCTGAGTCTCTATTACATTAACATAAAAAAAGTAAAGACCAAAATTTGAGGGCAATTTCTTTTTTTGTGTGAGGGTTTTTTTTTTGTGATATTTGTAAGAGTGTTTTGTTCTTTTTTTTGTAATAATGAGATATAATTGACATATAACACTGTACTCATTTAAGGTGTTCAACAGAGATTTGGTACATGTGTATACTACAAAATGGTTACCACAGTAAATGGTAATTACCTACCATTCATTACCATAAAGTGAATTTTCTTCTCAAAAGTGATTTCAAATTACTGAACAAAACAAACAGTTACTTTTTAAAAAAAATTTTTTTACTGAACTGAGGATCAATTTAGATAATATGAAATCATAAACAATTATGAAGTGCAATTGACTCACAATTGCCTTTCCTCTTTCCTTATCGTTAATGGAATGGAATAGAGCAAGTAGATGAAATCATTAAGGAAATGCAAGAAATCTAGAGTATCCACTTCAAATTTGGCTATGTTTCTAATTAGATAAACATTACATTAAAACCAAGAATTTGTACAGATATCACACCATTGGGGAAAAAAGCATGCCTAAACAGGATGTCCAAAAATTCTTCTGAAGAGTAAAAAGAGGAGAGGAGAGAATTCATTTTCACTTGACAATTTTTATATTGCATAGATCACTTGTGTACAACTCATATGTGGCAGTCTTCTCAGTAGTTCATAACTTCTCAGTCAGATTCTACAAAGGATATCCCATCAAGTGCTGGCAAAAACTGTTGACCCAGACAAACACTGCTGCATTTTTATTATTTACTCTTTTGCTCTGAAGTGGCTTTATTTTGGTTCGGTTTGGTTCTTTGAATTATTATAATTCCCAGGAGGAAAGTGGTATTTTATTCTAAAAACAAGATTATGAGTGAATTTCACTCTCTCTTTTGAAAGAAACACAGTGGCACCTGAGTGACTAGGTGGGCTGAGCTCTGGCTTAGGCTCAGGTCATGATCCTGGGGTCTTGGGATCAAGCCCCAGTATGAGCCTCCCTGCTGGAAGAGGAGCCTGCTTCCACCTCTCCCTGTCCCACCCCCATGCTCCTGCACCCTCGTGCTCTCTCTCTCTCTCTCCCCCTCCCTCTCAATCACAAATAAATAAAATCTTTAAAAAAAAGAAGCAGCACAGAAGATACCACATACAAAGTATGCACTGTATTTGAATATATGAATATATTAGCTTAGTTTTAAACAAATAAATTAGAACTTTGCTCATTTCAAATCAGAGGGAGGTGAACAGTTGGGAGTTTGGGAAAGAGTGCTTAAGGACAATTTCATTCCTTTTACATCTGTATGCTAAGCTAAGATATAATTAGAATGAGAAAGCAAAGGAAGATGGGAGGAAGAAAGCACTAACCCAGAGTACATCAGTGGGAGAGAGATCATGAATAGCACCATAAGGACTGGAGGAAAAACAAGGTGACAACTCAAAAGGAAAGAAAATGGAGGAAATATACCACCTTGGAAAGAAAACAGAGATCATGATACTGTGGCTACATACCAGAAATAAAGCAACTTCAGGAAGTAACATCTGCAAGTTTAATTCGGTGTTCTCCATCATAATGTCGTGTGTCGGTAACTAAGGAGGAGGCTGATGAAGGGCTAAGTCTCACAGGTGCTGGGGGACAGACAGGTGTTTAAGCACTATAAAACCAAGAGTGCTGCTCCAGATGGAACCTGGAAAAGACTGAGCTGATGTGGACCAGGACAGAGTGGGAGGAAATACCTGGCAGTAGTGAAGCCATAACTTGTGACCTTCCACTACTTCCTTAATCTGATTTAGTTGTCCTTCTTCTTCTTCCTTTTTAAAAAATATCTTTCTTTCTTTCCTTGACATTGAGAGAGAGAGAGAGAGAGAGCGCGAGAGCAATCACAAGCAAGGGGAGCAACAGAGGGAGAGGGAGAAAGAGACTCTGCTGAGCATGGAGCCCAGTTATGGGGCTCAATTCTAGGTCTCTGGGATCATGACCTGAGCTGAAAGCAGATGCTTAACTGACTGAGCCACCCAAATGCCCCATGATTTAGTTTTCCTTCTATAATGCAGAGGTGATATTAGCCACATTAGGACTACTCTGAACTCAATATTATTTATATAATATGCAAAGCACTTAGATGAGAGGGAAGAAGATAGTAATTATTAGTAATTATTACTACTATAATCATCATCATCAGTAATGAAAAAGCATCCTAGGACTCTAAGTCATGTTTCAATGGTAAGAAATTTGAAAAATCAGGTAAAGTAATGATAATTAACAGTTAATGATAAAGTATTACCTGTATGATACAGCATGCTCTTTCATTTCTAAAATTTTCTCATTCAAATATTAGCAGATAGACCAATAGGGTAAAGATACAGTAAAAAAAAAAAAAGTTCTTATATACATTTATGTCTATATGGCTATATAAAGAATAGGATACAGGTTTATCCTTAAAGTAACATAATCACATAAGAGAAATAGTTATCAATCCTGTTTTCTTCTTCCTTTCTTACCTATGAATGAGGCTGTGACCTGCTGCCTTTTTATTCAACTTTAGAACAAAACTAAACACCATCACTTTTGACCTCCCTTCCTTAGTTTTAATCATGATAGGCCAGAAGGTAAGCCTGACCTCAGCATTCTCTCTTTCCCTTTCATGCCAGAATTTTCTTTCTTCTTTATTCATTTATGTAATTCAGAATCCACTAAAGTAAAGAAAATTCAAGTGTTTTGCATGCAGTAGGGCTCAGTGGGAAAAAGGAAGAAGGTCATGCCCCTTTATTATTAATAAATGATTGCAACAGACATTTTTATCATATCCTGATTATAGGCCAGACATGTGTTAAATATTTTAAGTCTCCTTTGTCAAAGAATTAAGAAATTTCCTCAAGTAACTTGGTAGCCACACTTAGAAAAAGATTTTCGAAACCAGATTTATCTCAGGTCCAAGACCATCATCTTATCTACTATAGATTATATCAAGAAAGTGTCCTTTTATTTCTTTTTTAATATTTACTTATTTAAGAGAGAGAGAGAGAGAGAGAGAGAGAGAGAGCACGCAATAGCATGAGTGGGGGAGAGAGGCAGTTGGAGAGGAAGGTACAGACTTCCCCATGGAGGAGGGAGCCTGATGCGGGGCTCGATCCCAGCACCTCCGGATCATGACCTGAGCCGAAAGCAGACACTTAACCATCTGAGCCACCTAGACGCCCCCCAAGGAAGTGTCTTATGACATTTTAACAATATGGTTCATTGAGAACACTGTATTTTACTTGGAATTCTAACTTAAATCTGTCAGAACATATTATTTAAAACAAATTGTTTCAGCACACAAGATTATAAACTCTTTAAATCCAATACAGATGGATACACACGTAGATGTATCCCCAACACCTGTCAGTATGTGGAAGATAGTAGATGTTTCGTAAATTGTTTTTACATAGGTGAATAGGTTAATAAATAAAACATGTAAGTATTTTCAAAAGAACCAGAAGTTCTAACGTTAAGAACCTAATCTCTTCTCCAAATTTATTTGCTACTATATGTTATATTGTAACATAAGATGACAGGGTATTGTTAGCTAAGTTACCTAAAACCATTCTCAGGTGGGAAAACAGCTGAGAAAGCCAGTCACAAACTTTTATCCAAAACACCCTCAATAATAAAATTCCATGTCCGTTTACATTAAATTTAGACGTGTTATGAATGTGACACAAACACAGCAATCAATTCCAAGTCCAATCAGGGAGAAGTTTGATAAAAGCCAATCAAATATTCCCAAAATGTGATCCTTGCTCTGAAAGTAGGGCACAAACGTGGGCAGATGAATTAATCTTTTCGCTCTTTTGTTTTCTCATCTGCCCTGAGAGAGAGGGACTAGACAACAGCACAACTTTGGCAAATAATTTTGGCACAACTTTTGAATCTCTGATGGCTAAGGTAATAAATTTGCTGCAAGGGATTGTTAGGTCAACTACCAGACTCATCTTCAAAGCTCCTTAGAAAAGAGTTATGCTTTCTTCGGTATCTCAATTTATCCTGACTTATTTTGAAATTTGTTTCCACATTAATAAGCAGGATGCATTTCTAGGTTTGTTAATTCCTTTCTGGTACAGATGTCACTTAAGTGGAAGCAATATAGTTGACACCAAGAAGTTTACATCAAATTTTGTTTCCTTTTACTTAAATAGTTCAAACAACGTGGACATTGCTGCATTCATACCTTTGAAATAATCTATTTGGCATGATACATTCATCATATACTTTGTCAGTAAAACAGCCTCTGCCTTTTTTTGTCATACCCATAAATACACTCATTTGGATGTATGTATAAAAGTTTATTATAATGCAACCATGCTCATTTGAAGGATCATATAAATATACTTGCTTTTATGTATGTATAAATTTTTATTGAAACTCAGCCACACATACATTGTATTGTATGCGGTTACTTGAGTACTGCAAGGACAGACTTGAGGAGTTGCAACAGAGACTATATATGGTCCCCCAAACCTAAAATATTTACTATCTGGCCTTTAGGTGAAAAAGTTTGCTGACACCTGACCTAAAAGAAACCTGAGACATCTTCCAGAGTAGTGTGCCCAGTAAAAAGAGAATGCAAATTATACAGGTAATTTTAAACTTGCTAGTAGCCACATTTTATTATTTTTATTTTATTATTATTTTTTAAAGATTTATTTATTTATTTGAGAAAGACAGTATGTGAGTGAGCTCAGGAGGAAAGAAAATCCCAAGCAGAATCCATGTTGAGTGCAGAGCCCAAAATAGGGCTCCATCTCATGACCTGAGATCACAACCTGAGCCAGAATCAAGATAAGGATACTTAACTGACTGAGCCACCCAGACAACCCTAAATAAACTGAATTTTTTAAAATGTGGTTACCAGGGGTGTTTGGGTGTCTCAGCCGGTTAAGCGTCTGCATTTAGCTCAGGTCATGATCCAGGCATCCTGGGATCAAGCCCCTCATGGGGCTCCCTGTTCAGCAGTGAGTCTGTTTCTCCCGTTCTCTCTGCCCCTACCCCTGCTTGAGCTCTCTCTCTGTCTCTCTCAAATAAATAAACACTTAAAAAAATCAATTTAGTTAAATAAAAAAATGAAACAAAACCAAATAAATAGTTTACCCATTTGTCCTCTTTCTGCCTTCCCTTTTTGTACTAAAACTATTTACAAAGCATTGGCTTGGGATATAATCCTCAGGTAGGGGAAGTTTAATTTCAAATTCAGTACAGATTTTTAATTTTAGCCACCAGGAGGTTGGGTAGAGACAGGAAGGAAAAGAAATGTTCTGCTTCCTAGAGACACCTATATGGGACAAATCAGTAACAATGGTCATTCTGCTTCCTCAAGATCACCCTCATACACAGATGGTCTCCTTTCCCCGGCATTAGTACCCCCTCTCTGGTTTCCATGATGGAATCAAGTGTCACACCTCAGGTGACTTAAAGTCAGAGACACTCCCACAAGGATGTTCATGCTTTTTTCCCCCTCTTATTACAGGATTTGCGTTTTGGGTGTGGGCTAGAGAGAGATGAAACCCCCAGTTTCCATAAAACACACACTAGAAGGTGCCTTAAGGGAGCAGTGGTAGACAGATTGAGATTAGAGTTTGGAAACTTGGATTCTGAACATGCTACTAATTAACTGTGTGTCTTTGGCCAAACCAGTTAACTTGTCTAAAATATGGGAGTTGGGATAGGCTGACAGTCCTAGAATCCTGTTAATTATATATAACAGAAGTTGGCACTGAATAATGCTGATTTCCTGACAAGATAGGCTCTATCAGTAAAATGTAATATTTAATAAGATTTCAAAAACATTATTCCCCCCAAGGAGTTTTAATAAATTTGCTAAAATATAATCCACATGCAGTATAATCCACCCTTTTATAATGTACAATAAAATCGTACTATGGTATGTATATTTGTTTTCCTCTCAAATTCCTATGTCTAAATCCTAGCCCTGTGATGATGGGTATATAGACAGAATTTAGCTATCTGCCATCTGGAAGAAGGCCTTTTTCACCAGAACCTAACAAGCTGGCAAGTTGATTTTGGACTTCCAGCCCATGGAAACTGTGAGCAACAAATTTCTGTTTATAAGCCACCAAGTTTGTGGTTATCGTAGCCTTCCTTGATTAAGACAAGTGGTTTACAGTGTATTCATAAGGTTGTTCAGGCATTCCTTCATAATTCCAGAGTATTTTCTCCCTTTCTTCCTTCTTTATTCCTCTCTTCCCTCCTTCCTTCCTTCATCCCTTCCTTCCTCTCTCTCTTTTTAAGATTCTATTTGTTCATTTGAGAGAGAGAAAGAGCTTGAAAGAGACCATGAGCAGGAGGGAGGGGAAGAGGGAGAAGCAGACTCCCTGCTGAACAGGAAGCCTGATGCAGGACTCTATCCCAGGACTCTGGGATCAAGACCTGAGCTGAAGGCAGACACTTAACTGACGGGGCCACCCAGGCACCCAATTCCCGAGTATTTTCATCATCCTAAGGAAACTGTACACCCAATAGCAGTCACTCTAGTCTTCCCCTACACCCCCTCTGGGCAAGAATAATTTATTTCCTGTCTATGGATTTCTGTGTTTTGTACATTTCATATAAATGAATTAACATATGGCCTTTTGTGTCTGGCTTCTTTTACTTAGAATATTTCAAGGGTTTATCCATGTTGTAATATCAGTATGCCATTCCTCTTTATGGCTGAATAACACTCCATTGTACGAGTATCATATTTTGTTTATCCATTCATCAACTATTGACATTTGCGTTATCCCCACTTCTTGACTACTATGAATAATAGTGCTATGAACATTTTTGTACAAATTACTTCTATTCTGGTCAATGTGATTTGTAGGGTCTCTGTAAAAAAAACTTTTCAAAAAAATCTTCTAGTCTTCAATATTTCACTGTTTTTGCTGGGTACAAGAAGACTTTGACATTCTTTCTTCTATAAAAGCACCTTGGAGAGACTGTGATAAAGAACATTTACCTTATTCTTTGAGTCAAAAGTTTAAAAAATTTACATTTTGTACCTCTCCCCTTCATATGTGTCCCTTAATCAATTTCCCTTCAGGCTCAGGGCTACCAGCTTGAGTTTCTACTTCTACAAAGACAAGAAAAAGAAGGGAATTATTCTTAGATATAGTTATAAACTAAGGAATAATAGGTTAGTTCCTGCATCTTCTATGGCATTGCTATTCAACAGACCCATAATGTGAGGCACATACATAATTAACATTTTTCTAGTACCTACATTAAAAGAAAAAATAAACTGGCAAAATTAGTGTTTTGTTTAGCCCAGTGTATTCATTTCAACATGTAATTGGTATAAAAATTACTAGAGGTATTTTCAATGTTTCCTTGTACTAGGTTTCCAAATCCCAGGGCAGCCACAAAAAGAAGGGGATGTGAAGGTAAAGGCAGAGATTGAAGACATCCATCCACAAGGCAAGGAATGGCCAGGATTGCTACTATAACCAGAAGCTAGGAAGCGGCAAGGAGGGATTCTTCCCTTGAACCTTCAGAATGAGTATGGCTCTGCCAGCATCTTGATTTCAGATTTCCAGCTTCAAGACCTCTGAGAGAGTAAATTTCTGTTGTTTTGGGCCACTTATTTATTATTCGTAATTTGTTACAGCTGCCCTAGGAAACTACTACAGATTTTGGGAGGTGTTTCGACCAGCCACATGTCAAGTGCTCATAGCTAACTGTGGCTACTTCCAGCACAAATTAAAGCTTTAGAGGGGTCTTCTGTGGCCTTTTGCTAACATTACTATAGAAAAAGAGAACCTTGGACCAAAATCTCAGTTCAGATCTGACAGAGTGAGCCATCTCACCTAGAATTATTCCTTTCCAAAACAAAACAATCTGTTATCTACCTTAAGGGAAAGGATTCTTAATTACTCTGAGAAGACAAAACAACCTGACAATTTACTAGGCACTGTGCAAAATATTCCTGCTTCCCACCCCCCTTTTATTTCTCTAAGCACAGAATTCACATCTAATGATAATATGTACATTATTGTTTACCAAAAGGATTAGTCATTATACTGTATTTGTAGGTTCCAGGGACATTTTTCTTCTATTTTCCACTTTCCCAAGATTCGACCACGTAGTTCTAGTTCCCTTTAAAATTAAAGAAAAACATCTTTTCTGCATTCATTACATCACAAAACAGATCAAGAGCACAGGCCAATATCATACCTGTTAGTAGCTCACAGGCAGTGAAACAAGGCTTAGCAGAAAAATTAAATTATTTCATTACTCAAGACACCTCTTCAACATGAGAAGCCCTTACTTTGTATTATCAGGTATTCAGTAAGGTGCTCTGAAAGTCGCATCAGTAAAAGCGCAGCATATGTACGAGGGGGAAAAGTAAACCACTAGATTATGAATCACAAAACTTAGATTCCAGCTTTGACATTGATGCCAGACATATGACCTTGAGCAGGTCACTTACCACTAAGAATCCCATATGTAAAATTGGAATAACGACAATTCCTGCCTTACCTGCCTCCCACGAGCATTTAATATGGTTCTCAAGCATAGAAAAGCATCAAAATCTTATATATGTGTTATTAAAACACACACTGAGGGATTCATTTCCACAAATTCTGATTCTGTAGGTTTGGGCTGAGGTCTGGCAATCTGCATTTCCGATCACTGTACCAGGTGATGCTGATGCTGCTGGTCCATGAACTACATTTGAGAACTACTGGTTCATAGTATTTTACAAGATGGCGAGCTCTATGAGGACAGGTCCTAGGTGTCATTAGGCATGATATTATCACAGTAAAAAGCTCAGGCTTTGGAGTTATACAGACTCAAATTCAATACTGCTTTGATTCCTTAGTCAGGTCATAACCCCTCATCTAGGAAATGGGTTCTTGTCAGGTTAAATGGGATAACTGCACTCATGAATGTGATGTATCTGGCACAGATATGCTCAATAAATTTTCACTCATTATTATTGTGGTTGCCTCTAGCCCCTAACAGCCTTGCTAAACAGACTGTTCAGCTAATATTTCATAGTTAACAAGTGCTAAACAAATTAAGGGTGTTATTACAGTAGTGTAAGGCAACATCTCATCAAACTCTGTTTATCATATAGATGAAGTATCTGGTTGACATCACCAATGGGAGTTAAGCGGGGAGAGAAGAATAGAAGGATGTGTCTCATCACAGTCTTTGCCCTAGTATATTCCACCACAGTTCCTTAGGGGCTGTTACGTGCACCTTTCTTTATCTGGGTAGGTTGTTGTTGTTGTTGTTGCTGTTATTGTTTGTAAAATGTATTTTGGAAATCTTTCATCATTTTGAGCCACCAGATCCTTCTATCTTTAGAAACTTTATCTCTTTGCAACTTGATAAATTTCTGGAAGCCCCATCAAAAAAACCTTCCCAACTCTTCCCCAGTGCCAGTTCCCCAGACAGATGGCTCCAGCTGGCAATGGTCTTTGGTATCTTCCTTCTAGGAAGCAGACCCTAAATGTTGTGTCTGGTATACAAGTAAATGGACGCCCACTTGTTTGTTACTTCTGGTGATGATGATAATAACAGCACTAACTGCAACTAGCACTTAGTCCATGTGACAAAGCCAGGCACCTTCCTGAGTGCTCTACACATAGAAGTTTAATCAATTTGCGTATTTATTTTTCATCGATATTCTTCATTATTATTATATCCCTATTTTAACGATGAGGTCATACTGCAAAAAGGTGAGGTCAGGGGAACAAATGTGCTATAAAGTCTGCTATCCAAACTTCAACCACTGAAGAAAGGCAGACACCAGGGTGCTAAGAAGTGGATACTGGTGACATCATCATCACCATTACCACCACCACCACCAGTGCCAAGAGGACAGGGTCTATGTTTCACTTAGAACTAAACTACATTCTTAGAATGAGAGCAATGCAATGTTTAGCACTGGCAGATCCTCAAATGGATGTCGAATGACTCAGCGAACAATAGCTCACATGAAATGGTGCTGGCTAAGTATCAGACACCGTACTGAGCATGAAGAACACATACATGATTTCAAGCCTAATAAACACCCAAATGAAGTAAATACACTTATTCTGTCCATTTTATAGGTGGTGGGAAAAGCCACCTAAGAGAGGGAGATTAAAATAGCTCGATCATACAGCCTTTAAGTGGTTGACCTATCTATTTCATTTCAAAGTCCCTGCTCTTAACGACCTGTGCTGCTGGGTCTCCAGGTCCCATTTTTGGCAATGTAGGAGATGCCACAGGCTACTCTTCCACCTACGATCCTCAAGCTCTGGGGTTAATCCCGTATTTCAACAAACAACTACTACACAAGTTGATATGAAATGCAAAGTAATATATAGATTTTAATCTGTTTTTCTCCCTCCCTCCTAATATGTTTCATTCAACAGAATTTTTTTTTTTTGGGGGGGGGGTACATACAGGCCCTAGACTCTATCAGTAAGGGAGTTTTATTTATAGCTAAGACATCCAGCTTGGCTGAGCATATCTAATGAAGCCATTAATGATGTTGCTTCAGGAGAGGTCTTAAATTGAATATTTCTAATAACTTTTGGGTGGTATGACTGCTACTATATGTCCATGCCTATGGGGATATAAAGCTGCTGCCAGTTTCTCTATTTACCTCAACATCTTCATTACTGATTATTATTTTCCCACCATGAAATGTACTTAAGTACTTAAATTGATATTCAAAAGGAGTTTTCCATTTGCTGTTTATTATTTTCTGGGCATACTTCTTCCCATTCTTTTCTTGAATTTTCATCACTGGAGTCACTGCTTTTTAATCTAGTTATTAGCTCTCTTCTTGCTAAATCTTTCTACTGCTTTGGCTTCATTTCATGGCCATAGTTAGAAAAAAGCACAGAGGAAATAGGAAATCCATTCGTTGGGTTCAGTCAGCATGACTATAAATGTATTAGCAAGCCAGTTTCTTAGAAAGAGAAATAATAAAATAGGAGGTCACTAAAGGACTATGCTTTGCAGTAACTCTATGAAAACTGACATTTATCCAAACCTTTTTTGATCTTAACTTTATTTTTGTAACTTTTGCAAGAGCAGAGTCAGTACTAGGTTTAATATCTGTCTAGAACTATTAATTATTTGAATGTTGCCCATTCTTCTGTTTATTCTGGAAAAAATATGAGAATGTTGAGAAATGAAATACTATACAGGCTGTCCTATGAGGACAAGCTGTGAAACTAACTTCAGTGTGCTCTCCATCCTGGTGGAGCTACATGGGCATTATGAAGAAGGCTTCCCTTCCCTTGTTTTCAGCATGATCCTGAACTTTGCTGGAATATTCTGATTACGTGGACAGATGATGCTCATTGAGTTCTATTATCACAATGAATATATACCGGAAGTTCCTAGTGTGTATTTGTGTCCTCTTACCCTGGAAGAAGCTAAAACCATAGACAGCATACTTAATATTAGTGATAAGAGATTTCCTGAGCATAAAAATCCCTTCTGAAGACCACTGAATATTCTTTCCAAGTAGTCTGATTGCAGGTATTGGCCTTTGGCTTATATTTTTTTACTGTCATAGATACAAGCTATATGCCTATGACCAACTATTCAACCCAGGGCTCCTCCTTGCTCCATATTTTGTGCACACTCACCAATGCTAGAATATGTCTCTCTTGAATTATACAGGACCATTACTCCACCGTTTACCCCCATATGCAGCTGTAACAATGGCATGGGATTTTGTGAACAAGTCAACAAATGCTTGCATTTGGAAAGGATGCACTTTCTCAAAAAGAGATAATTGCTGAAGTTGGTAAACTGCACCACAGAGATGGGAATAAATTTAGCCTCTCTGAAACCAAAATCAACTGAGAATACATCAAACATACACATTTTTTTCACTCATTCACAGAGGGTATTCATATAGCTTGCTGCCTCTTTCCATACATGAACATATGGACCAGCCATTTTACTCTTTCTTTCAAATTCTGCCAATGTGAACAGAATCAGTAACACATGGTTGCACATAGGAACTAGGTAAAACTTTGTAGTAAGTTAAACACAATTTTAAGCTTAGCTCTAACATTTCCAGAATGAATGAATGAATTGATTGATTAATTTCTCAGACCATGTGTATAGCTAAAGCCAAAAATTTCTGAGTTGATAAAGGACTTTGGGAACAATCTGTTTAATAGCCTCATTGTACAGAGGTGTAAAGTGAATCCCAGAGGAGCAATTATGACTTGCTCTGTATTTGGCTAATACTGCAACCAGTAAACTGTAAAAACAATAAGAGAGTTGCTTAATAGTAAAATATTATCTGGTTGCAAGACCTAGACAATAGTCAAGTTGTACCTGTATAAAGGCATGTGTACATGCACGTGTAAAAGTAACTGCATACATATACCTACAAGGATATACATCATAGTCAAGCACATCAGTAATCTCTGTCAAAACTATGTTTTCTGTCTGACTTCTTCTTAATTACTGACATGACTAATACTGGGCCACTGCTCTGCTATTAATCAGCGTGTATGTATTTTTGGTTTGTATTCCTCCAAAATCATTGTGAAGGAAGGTTTGGAAATAGCTAATTTATTTGGGAGATGATCCCGGGAAGCAGGGGTGAAACAGGTAAAGGCAGAAGAAACTACTATAGGCAACTGGGATTCCATCTTTCCTAGGGTTCTTTAAGGAACCATGTAGAATGTGCCGAATAACTGTCCTCCTAAATGACAGGAGGCTGTGGTATTTATTACTGTTCTCCCTACCTCACTGGTTGAGGAATGTAGCAGAGGAGAGTGAGCTTCTCATAGTTTCTCTTGCTTGTAACTATAGACAAAGACTGGAGGCAGAGAAACACACAGGGGGCACAGTGTACCCAGCAGTAGCTGAAGTAAGAAATGGGCAAGGTGGTGTCATACCAAGAACATCTCATATAAAGTTTAAGGCAAATAAACCAATTCTCATACTTTATATATTTAAACCTAATACACACACACACACACACACACACACACACACACATAAAATAAGAATTTGTATGGATTAGCTTCAGAGGTGACTAGTCCCTCCCTTAACATAAAAGTGACTACAGTCTGTCTTGGGTTCATAGTCGACCTTAAAATTGTAGACTGCTTTCAATCTCTCATGTCTGGCCAGTATGCAGCATTCATTCATTTGAAACATGTTTATTTAGTTATTGAATGGCACCGTTCACTAGGCATTTTGAAGATGCTAGTGAAGATGAAGATAGCAGTGATCTAAAAAAAAAAAAAAAAAAAAAAAAAACCCACCAAAAATACCTGCCTGAATAAAGCTTCAATCAAGTGGGGAAAGACATTTAATATAAAAACAAATAAAATACAGTTATTCATATATTGATAAGAAACCTAAAGAAAAATAAAACAATAAGAGGGGTAGAGAATGTTGCTAAAAGAAAATGTTGCTATTTTCACTAGTATTAATTTGTTTATTGTTGTCAAGAAGAGCCTCACCAACTAAGTGGCATTTAAGCAACAATTCAAATAAGGTTAGAGAGCAAGTGACAGGGACATTTAATGGAAGAAAATTCTTGGCAAAATGAAGACTTTGTACAGACACCCCCAACATCCAGTGTACTTGGAAAAGTGTATAGTAACAACAACAACAACTAAAAACAAACAAACAAACAAACAAAATACCCAGTGCTGGAAATAAACTTTGCCAACTGGTAGACCAGGAGCTATATCTCTAGCCTGAAGACCATTTTGGTCTGTTTTATGCAGGCTTTTTGTTTTCATTTTTAAAATTAATTTGAATTGATTGGCAATGTTAAAAAAAAATAAGAGGTTTATGCATAAAAATGTTGAAGAACTAGAAGACCTAGCACAGAGGACTAGAGCTGGGCACTAATTAGATGGTTGCTAATTTAACAGGATATATTTTCTCCGATTTTCCACAATTACCAGTATCCTATATTGTATGTAGGAGTCACTATCCCTTGAAGAATGTTCACTCATTTGTTAACTTCCTTACTCATTCAGGTGGTGGAGTTCTGTGATTCCTGGTTTAAATTCACTAAGAGGCAGGATAATAAAACCAATTTTGTAGAGACTGGATTTTCAGACTACTACTATTTCTTCTTCTTCTTCTTCTTTTCTTCTTCTTCTTCTTTTTTTTAAATTATTGTCAGAGACTTAGCTTAGTATTTGGCAAAAGAGAAGAACATTTCTATTGTACCATAAATTACTAATCAATACCTTTAAATAATTAGCAGACCTCAAGATCTATCTCTTGCAGGAGCAATAAGCTTATACATTTGGATCTTCTATCTTATTTAGGAAAAGACCCATTTGAGATCCACTAATTATGGTAAACATAACAGACACAAATATTTTCCTTGACAAAAACTTACCATGAAAACTATGACTAAGGAAGTATAGGAAAGGAAAAAACCGAGAAGCTAAAGCAGTTAAAGAAATCTGTTCAAAATTCAGAGTGCTGAGTGCTATATAAATTAATGAAATCAAGACAAATAGCAAGAAAACAAAAACATTAATTAAAGCTTGACTTTACCTACACTGAAGGAGGCATATGGTAAGGGAATATTAATGCCATGTGAAACAGTTCACAAAAAAGGCTCACAGAAACAATCGATATACCGACCAATTCCCAACAAAACGCTAACTGAACAGAAAGATACAGGTACTCATCTTCAATGAGAATTCCAAGTTTTTCAAAACACAACTCAGAAGATTAATGTCTTCCTTGATTTTCAACTCTTTAATTTCTTGACATCTACTCAGCACACTGGTTTAAATAAGCACATTGCTGTAGTCAAATACTGAGAAATCCATTCACTGCTTTAAACTTTAAAGAATATGTTCATCCCAGAGTAGGAGAAGTTAGAACCAGACTGACTCAGTTAAGGCCTTTTCTGGAGGGTCCATGTACACAAAATGACTGGAGAAAAGCAAGTGAGGCACAAAGCCTGATAAACATTGGTGGAGAATGACAAGATTTACTCTCCAATCAGATGAGGGAGAAGTGATAAAGCTAAAACAGGTGTCTAGACGCCAACATATCCATAATCAGGGAATGGTGAGGATATTTGTGAAGACAAAAGGTTCAGGATTTAAAGGTAGGGCACTATAATGCTTACGAGTGAATGTGGGTTAACATTTAGAAAAAGAGTGAGAATGAAAGCCAAAATTTCAAGACTAAATTTGTAAGCATAAACTGGACAAATCAACAATATAACTAAAGGACTATATTCTAATGATCAAAATTATGGATTCTGGAGTCAGTCTGCTTGAGTCTGAAACTTAAGTTTCCCCACTTACTGGGTTGGGTAAGTTTCTTAAGTTCTTCTTGATGTTTCAGTAATGATATTAACAGTAATGGTGTTGCCAATAAAAATAAATAGTTAACATTGACTTCTTAGTGGTCATGATGTAATTAAATGAGCTAAATTACAACAGGTGAGCACAGTGCCTGGCATGGAAAAGTCATCTCTGTATGCTAGTATTACCACTGCTAGCTTTAATTTTGTAACACTTACAAATAATCTGTTCTATCAAGCTTTCAATCTATGTACCTATAGAACTCAGCTAATAGAGCTTTAAGGGAGCAGTAACTGTGTGTGTCGTTCTCAGGATTATGTTCCGAGATACTACCACAAAGCTGGGTCTTTGCAAGGTACTCAGTAACAGTATTTGAACGAAGTCATGAATCAAAGTAATGGTGACCCAAAAGTTATTTTTGTTGTATTTTATAAAAATGCAAATATACTCCATGTGTCCTTCTTGGACTCAAAACTCTCAATAACAAAGCAGGCCAACTAGACATTTCAAAAAGGCCTAGAAAGATGCCCACCACTCCAACCTTAAAACCAACTCTCAGCATGCGTTGGACTTAAGATGCATCAATATTTGAATTATGCATGCTACCTGGTAGGTTCATATCTTCCAGAAAATCGAGAAAGTAATAAGCAGCATGTCCAAACTTTTTAAAGCCCTTGTCTACTAGCTGACCATTGGTACACAGTAAAAATCTCCTATCTTTTTTCTTTCTGTCTTCTGCTAACTATAGGTGTATTGAAATGAAAAAGAAAGAGTCTTAGTATCAAAAGATGGAGCAATATTAACAAAGACATTGAAAGAGCTGCCCAAATAAACTTCCATCCACTGACATCAAAGTAGGCAATACTCTAGACTATATTATCGGTTTTATTGCCCAATATCTCTATGCAATTGACCAGTGGGATGAGCAAAAATAACAACTTTCAAACTAAATAATGGCTCAGAGGACTCTAAAAGGACCAGATAGGCAGGTGAAACATCAATGTCTAGCTCTGGATACAACACCATGAAAAGAGCCACTAAAAGACCATCAGGAAAGTATATTCAACAGTGTCAGCAAATGTTAGTCTAGTCATAGTAACGTGCACTCTTACGATTTTATCATTGCCATCTAAAGTGAAGACCCACTTTTGAATTAGTGTGAAATACAGTGGCATTTTTAAATCAAGAAGTTTTTAAATGACACTCTACCTGCAAGGCACAACATGAATGATTGCAGTACCAGCAGTTCCCATGGCAACCTCATCTTCAGTTTCCGAGGTCAAAGGAGTTTCGAGTCCAATAACAAGTGAAAAGAATCGCTGCTTCTTTTAAGTTTTGTTCAACCTTTAATCTGTGGGAAAGAAGAGACATTGCAATGAGATTCGCAGATACTTCTTGTGGTCTCTACAAATTTGTTTTTACCTGAACACAAATAAAACTCACTTGTGGAAAGTCCGACTAAAGAATAGTATGTTAAATTATGAATATGAAGCAAATAAGCTCCCTCTCCTTTCCTTCCAAATAACACCTGGGCAGAGAATGGAGCTGGTGTCTTCCTGTGGCTACTGAGTGTAAGCAAGAACAGCTTTGCTTAGATATAAACCAACCCAAAGGCAGAGGAATGGACTATTTTTTTTTTTTTAATAAGGTCCTACTCAAGCCTTAGTCTCCAGTCCCTGTTCTTATTTATTTTCCAATTAATAATACAAAAATGCCAACATGGAAAAACTGCTACTGTATAAGATAGAGTTAACATTGCTGGACCACAAGGAAAAAATTCCAAGGTTTAGTACGGAGTTATATGTGGGGAGATTATAACTACTCTATCAATTTAAGTATTTTTCCTTACTCTATGCTTCATCTCCTGAATCTAATAAAAGAGCTCAGCTCCAGTGCCTACTGGGAGAAATCCTACCATCTATGAGTAGCTGACTACTAGGTTTTTTTTTTTGACAAACAGAGAACATGATTTAAAAAAGCAACTCTTCCATTATCCAGAAATCTCAAAATAGGAGAACTTTGGGGTATATGAAGGGGTCTGTATTCCAAGGGCTACAAAGCAAGTAAGTGAATGAGTGAACAGGCAGACAAACAGGGCACTCTGGAGAACACAACCTCTCTGAAGTGGGTAGGTGCTCCTTAGCTCAAGCTGACGGCTAACATATGGGGCACAGACCCAGGACTACAAGACCACTTATAACTTTTCAAAGAAAAAAAATTTAAATATTATTGTATTTTGAAAATCTTCCATTTTTAAATATTGAAAATCGGTTCAAAATATTTTCTTAAACAATGTGCGAGCCAAATAATGTCAAATTATTGTCAGGTCCCAAAGGTCTGCAACATGACCTTAGAGAAAAGAACTCTGACAGCACTTCCTTTCATCTACCCATCCCTTCTCCCTCCGTACTGCCAGCAAGCCATGTATTTATGCATATATGGGGCACCTTTTGCTTTCCAGACGCTGGATGAGGCACTGGACCTCCCAAAATGCACACAATCAGATCTAGCCTCAAGGATTTCCAACTCCTACTAACTGGAGGCATTTACCCACATTTCATAAAACTGCAATACAATATGCCATTGTGAAGGAAATAAGAGACTTTCTGGCCTGGGAAATATCATAAAGGAGAAGAACTCCCACTGGGGTCTAAAAGATGAGCAGGATACTACCTATTTATCCTATTTACAGGAGAAAGCTAGGAAACTAGGAGACTCAAATGCTCTTTACAATTCTGGCTATAACTAGTTGCATGATTCTGGGTATACACCTGATCCTCTCTCCTTCTCCTTCTTCTTCTTTTAATTAATATATAATATATTATTTGCCCTGGGGGTACACGTCTATGAATCATCAGACTTATACACTCACACCACCAGACTTTCACAGCACTCACCATAGCACATACCCTCCCCAATGTACATAACCCAACCACCCTATGGCCATCCACCCCAACCCGCCAGGAACTCTCAGTTTGTTTCATGAGATTAAGAGTTTCTTATGGTTTGTCTCCCTCCTGATCCCTTCTTGTCTCAAAGATACCACCTTGCTAAGTAAATAAAACCTTTTTGAAAACTATATAGTGCCATACAAATGCTAGATAGTATTTTTACTGCACATACAATATTTTTATCCTAATAATAACCTGGGGCTTTTCATCTCACCCCCACTTGTAAGGAAAACACTATGATGGAACACAGGCTCACATAAAAACATGGAACAGCACAAGCTCATTAATCAAGGGCTCTTAGCATTAATTTATACTGGGTGGTCACTGAGAAGCCTTTATGTGTACCAGGAAGCTAATAGAAAGTGGAGAACCATCATTAGAGAACTTGTCTTTCTTTTGTGCCCTTAAATAGCTCAGTTTCTGATAAAGCTAGACTAATATATTGTGAAGACAAAAGGGACTCTTAACTTCTGATCTGCTGATGTGGCTGAAAGCAGGCAGCATCTCTAATTGGATATGTTCAGATACTTTTCTGACATGCATGGTGATTAGGCCATTTTAGATAAACAGGATGTGCTGATCAATGAAAACTATTAATGTCTTAAGCAAATGATCAGGGTATTAATAATTAATTTTGCGAGGGAAATGTCATCTCAGACCTAGGAATTGATCTACAATGTTAAGCAGTTTCTTGAAGCAATTAAAATTAGCTTAGGAAATGTATCCTATTTCATGATAAAGATTTAATTCATGATATGATGCTATTTACAGTGTGTGTTAAGAGCTGTAGATTTTTAAGGATGAAGGAATTCAAGCACCCTATTGGCATTTATTTACATTCAGGTAAGGTAAGGTCGTTGACAGTAATTTGTCTAGTGGGCAGTTGTGTCAGAGAACCAGGTTTTCTGTACAGAGCTGAAGATTCATGAATCTCATGTGGGACTGTGGTATAGGATACAAAGTTTCATAATTTCAGTTTTTCTACTAAAGCCAGAAAGAAGGTTGTAGGATGAGCCAAGAGTTATGGTGGTAATAGATCTCCCCTGCAGCTCAGAGCTCTCCCTGGTTTATCCTAAGGTGGCTATAGCAAAAGATAGTGTACTCAGCACTAACTCTGAGACCTTGCCTAAGAATTAGACTCGTAAATTCTAGAGAGGAGACCACACAATGAAAGAGGACTTGGTTGCTTTCTCTGGCTGAGCCAGAAGGAGATTAACTGAGAACTCTCAGGATATTTTTACACAATGCTAAACAGCAAAACTCCTCTACCCTTCAATCCTTTGAACAGTTTTGATATTCTGATAGTAATACCAAAGATCTCCCTATAAAGTACTTAAGAAAAAGCAGTATTCATGGGACACCTGAGTGGCCCAGTCAGCTTCTGACTTTGCTCAGGTCATGAATACCAGAGTCCTAGAATCTAGTCCTACATCAGGCTCCTTGCATTTTGGAGAGCCTGCTTCTCCCTTTGCCTGCTGCTACCCCTCCTTGTGCTCTCTCTCTCTCTGGCAAATAAATAAATAAAATCTTAAATTTAAAAAAAAAAAAAGAATTAAGCAGGATTCAATTCCCCCTTAAGAGTCCTGGTTTCTAAGAATCTCCATGCAGGATCTGATCATACCATTATTTGATTTAGGACTCTGTTCATTTACAATGCTGTTGTTATCCAAATAGGTCTAATTCAGCCTGTTAGGGTCGAGAAGACCTCAACCCAGGGAGGCACGAGGAACGACACCCAGGTGGCTCTTTCTGCAACAGCAAGGGTTTTATTGTTCCAGCATGCTGGGGCTCTGCAGCATTCCTGAAAACCAGGCGGAGACTGAGAGCCCCAGCATGCTGGAACAATAAAACCCTTGCTGTTGCAGAAAGAGGCGCCTTGGTGTCGTTCCTCCACGCCTCCCTGGGTTGAGGTCTTCTCGACCCTAACATTTGGAGGTTCCACCAAGATCTGACCCAGCCAACAGGACGCCGGACGGAGCAGCCCCAACTCGCTCTTTGGGTAAGTCTGTGGCGCCTATTCTACTCTTGGTATCGATATACGTGTGCACATATTGGTTTTGGTTTTGTCTGTTGATTCTGTTTTCTCGTGATTTCTGGTGATATCTGGTATTTGGGCAGCCTTCAGTGTCTGACAGACGTGTCTGGGAGACACTGGTTGCAACTCTGGGGGACGCCCCGGAGGTGAAGGAGGGCCAGGGACGCCTGGTGGCCTCCTATCAGGTAGATCCAGAGGATCTACATTTGTATTTGTTATATCCCAGAAAACACTATCACTTTTCATTTCTCTTTCGGTCCCAGTGGGGACGAGCGCTTGCGTTTTGCTTTCTTCTAGGTTTGGTGACCACAGGAATCTTCCTGTACTTTGAAATGGGACAACATACATCAACTCCCCTGTCCCTAATCCTAGCCCATTGGTCAGAGGTACGGGCAAGAGCTCATAATCTCTCTCCTGTAAAGAAAACTAAATGGCAGACTCTCTGTGCTGTTGAATGACCATCTTTCCAGGTCAACTGACCCCCAAGAGGTCTTTCCATCTTTCCCTGATTTTGCAAGTCAAGAGCGTCATCTGCCGGCCCTCCAGTACTGCCCTTTCTCCTTTTCTGATCTCTATAACTGGAAATAATTTGGATTGCAAAACTTAGGAAAGGACTGAGCTCCTGTAACACTCCATGGCCTGAGTGGGATCTATCAGTTAGATCTCCTCCACAGGAAACAGGGCAAATGGACCTAGGATACCTTCAGGGCTCATACCTAGGCCTTCACTGCTCTGCACCAGGACCCCAGACTAAGGGGCTTTTGAGGAATGTGTTTGCCCAAATGAGTCAGCTAGTAAACTTTCTCCTGACATATTTGATGATAATTACGTAAATAAGCCTTCTTCAAGTAAACCCAGGTTGTTGGGCCATCCCTAGCAAAGGGGACTCTGACTTTATTTCTCTGTTTCTCCTAATAGATGTGGGGGCTTCTCCCTCACTCACTTCCCGTGTTAATGGCTATAACTGGAGCCAACTGGGGTTAGTCTAACTCGAGACAGAGACCGTAAGGAATATTCCCAAGCAGCTGCCAAAACTCTCTTTGTTTCGGGGAAGTTTCCCTGTGTTCTCTGGCCTGACTTGGACTGCTTAACCCCTCCCCTCTTGCTGGTGGGAAAGCATGGCATCTGCTCCTCTGTTGGGGCTTATGAGCTCGAAAATCGGGAATCCTTTCTCTGCCTCCTGGTAGCACTTTGTTTCTTCTGTTTCCCCCTTCTCCTGTTTCTGTGCACCAACGTGCGTGCAGCCTGCATGACTACTAGCCTCTAGATCATGCACCATGGCATGATCTCTTTTCATGGATCATGCACCACGGCATGTCTCTTTTCATGGTCAAGGAGCAAGAGCACCCCCTGGACCTAACACCCCCCCACTCCAGATCTTCACACTTGTGTCTCAGGTAAACATTCAAAGTGGAGTGGGTCCAGGTGAAATGTAAATCAGTATTGGAACTAAGTTAAGTTTGTTGTTAAGATAAGATGTGTATTTTAAGTTATCAGCAGTAAATGTGAAACTCAGAAGTTTACTGAAGGTCAAATAAGCTCATGTTATTTGTTAAAATTTGTTAGCAAAGAGATGACTAAACTGATGGTTAATTGTCTCAAAGTTTTAATGGGTAATTGCTGAAGTAGCTTTCAGTCTTTGGTAACCTGAAAGTTTTAAAGTTTTGCTTGGATGACAAATAGAATTGAATTGTGGACATCTATATCTTGACCAAACAGGATAAAAAGCTAAGTCGTTAATTACTGGATGTAGGTTTGTGCTTTTGACTTCTTAACTGCAAAGAAACTAAGAGTATTTAAATCTGTTGGTAAATGTGTTTTGCGCTTAACTGATTCATAAATTTGTCATCTAAAGAATTCTGTTGGGGCGCCTGGGTGGCTCAGTGGGTTAAGCCGCTGCCTTCGGCTCAGGTCATGATCTCGGGGTCCTGAGATCGAGTCCTGCATCGGGCTCTCTGCTCAGCAGGGAGCCTGCTTCCTTCTCTCTCTCTCTCTGCCTGCCTCTCCATCTACTTGTGATTTCTCTCTGTCAAATAAATAAATAAAATCTAAAAAAAAAAAAAAAAAGAATTCTGTTGTAACAGTTCACAATTGGTTAATATTTAGTCTTCACTAGAGATTAAGGTGTTTTTTTTTTTTAAACTTTTTTTTTTTTTTAAGATTTTTATTTATTTATTTGACAGAGAGATCACAGGTAGGTAGAGAGGCTGGCAGAGAGAGAGAGAGAGAGAGAGAGAGAAGCAGGCTCCCCGCTGAGCAGAGAGCCCGATGCGGGACTCGATCCCAGGACCCCGAGATCATGACCTGAGCCGAAGGCAGCGGCTTAACCCACTGAGCCACCCAGGCGCCCCTAGAGATTAAGGTGTTTCTAAGTACAAAATTCTGCTTAGTGTAACTAAGACTGACCCTAGCCCATTGGTCAGAGGTACGGGCTAGAGCTCATAATCTCTAGAATTTCTAAGGGAAGTTCTATAGGTAAGTAGATGATATGTAAGAAAGATTTAAAGAAGGAGAGAGAGAGAGAGGAAAAGGATAAAGAAAGGGATAAAAGAAGGAACAAAGAGTTGACTAAGATCCTGGCCGCAGTGGTAGAAACTGGTAGAAAATCAGATATTAAGACTTAAGGAAAGATAAGGAACCTGGGCCACTCTCCTAGGCGACGCCCAAACTTGGCCTCAGACCACTGTGCCTACTGTAAAGAGCGTGGACACTGGGCTAAGGAATGTCCTAAAAAGAAGAACAAACTGCCACCCCGCCCTACCACTCTCTTGGCTCTAGAAGATGATGATTAGGGGGGACGGAGCTCGGATCCCCTCCCCGAGCTCAGGGTAAAATTTTTGGTGGAGGGGACTCCTATCGATTTTGAGGTCAATGAAAGGCCTGGACAAACTTTACTCCACCAGAAAGTTGTCTACTTCACCCAAAGATGTTTGCGCCCGAAAGTGTCATCAACCCGCAACTTCTGCTTCTGTAAAAGTGCTTGCTCGATGGCGTGCGCGGGCTCCCAACACCAATCAACCAACACCAGGTATGATTTTTAAATTTGTTTGTACCCCACCCAAAACTTGTTTGTACCTGCTTATAAGAACCCTGCACTTACTCTGCCTGACACCTCTCAGCGTCACCGGCAACAGGTGCGTGGAGGTCCGGGTTTGAACTCGTAATAAACGACCCTTGCTGTTTGGCTTTGACTTGCATCTCTGGTGGTCTTTTAAGGTGGGCGTACAACGCGCTCGGCATTACAAGCCTAATTAGTAAGTGCATTTGTTTATTGTGCAACAGAAACAGTAAAAGATGCCCGGTGTGCTGAGGTAGTAGGGTTAAGGGCCCTGTCCAGTGAGTTAAGGGCTCACTGTTGGCTTGGCAATGAGGGGACTAAAACAGTCATTATAATTCAGTTCAAGGCATATAAAAAAGTCTATTAAGTGCAAGGTGTTAAGGATGCGAAAGCACATCATCTAATTGAATTGGGGGTAGTGCAGTTTCAGGAAAGCTTTCCAAGGGTCCTAAACAGTTCATCTGAGTTTAAAGGATAAATAAGAGGGAGGAAGGAAATTCTAAGCCAACTGGATGAGGACAACACAAACCAGGAAGATGAGAACTTAGTGTGTTCTTTATGGCAACACAAGATAATGAAAGCAGCAAAGTCTGAAGAGTCAGACTTGTGCTCTAATCCTGGATCTCAAATTCCCTGGCTACTTGGCTCATTTGTAAAATAATGGCAATCATACCTGTCTCCCAGGCTTCCTGAAAGAATTAGTGAGAATTTATGGAAGGCACTGAGTACAGGTCCTTGATACTTAGTTGCCATCCTTGTTAAAAATAGCACTGCACAATTAAGTCAGGGCCCTGATAGCCAAACTGCCTTGAAGGTATATTAAAGAATTTGGACTTGAATCTGAAAGCTAAGATGACTAGGGGAATGACTTTAAACAGGGAAAAGGACCTTAAAAAAAAAAGTTGATTTATGTGTATGGGGATCTACTTTAAATGCAATCCCAGAAGTATAGGATATCTGTTTTCCTTCTTTGTTTTTCTCCTCTGGTCAACAAATTTAACTACATTTCTAATTACAAAGTATTCTTCCAATATATAACAAAGTTTTCAGGGCCTCAAGGCAGGAAGGCAGAGTGGAATAACACTGGAATTGGAATCAAGCACAATGAGCTCCTTCTTCCTGGTTTTGCCCATGACTCGGGAAAACCATAGTCTTTGTAAATATATTCATCTATAGACTGGGGACATAAGTGTGCTGTAAAGGTCAATTGACTTTTTTTTTTTTTGAAAGTAAGTATTAGTCATTATTATTGTTTAGATAGAAATTAAAATCTTCTCCCCAAATGGAATTTAAACCTAATGAAGGTAAGGAATCACTGCTTTATTCCCTTATATTTGAGAGGCACATGGACAGTGTATGGAACAGACTAGACAGTCAATGGTTGGTATGTAAATGAAAGAACAAATGTAACTCACATCTTTGTGGACATACCACATGCTTTTACATTCCTTTCTTATTTAGCCTTCATAAGGACCCTGAAGGTCAGGCATCAGCACTATCCTCTATAAAATTATAGCTTTGGCAATTAGATTGTGAGAGGCTGTGGAAGTTGTCCAAGGGCAAAGGTCTTTTCATCAATAGAACCAGTACTCAAATCTATGTCTTCATACTTGAAGTTCTGTGCTCTTTTCTACCAGTGACAGAAATGTAAATAAACCCGTGTCTTTTAAAGCATGACATAAAGTTCTGATGGTGATTCTTTTCTAAATCTGCTTTTCACATTGTTCTTTTTCAGAAATGAAGCCAGATGCCAGCACGTAATAGTGCAGAATGTGTGTCATATTTATAATGCAGTTTCTGAGCTGAGACCTAGTCGGAAACTACCTATCACTAGTGTTAATTCACAAATCTTCTTGTGCCAGTACGAATGTAAGTTCCTTTCTCTCCCACTGTAAGAGCAACGTGAACATTTGTTTTCTTACTAATTATTATTTAGAGTGCAGCCATTCTTAAGGCAGGAATTTTAAAAAGGATCATCCACATTTCCCAGTTGTATAGTTGAGCATTTTTTAACTCCACAATTAGCTAATGAGGTGTGCAGTCAATCACAATGGTGGGGAAGCAATGAACAAAACTAAAGCAATAGAGAAATCTGGCTTCCTTAGAAAGCAATCTGCCAATCATTTCAAGGGAAAATGGCATACAGTCAAATCTTAAATTTCAATCAGTCAACAGATATTTACTGAGTGCCCATTATTCAAATGGGAATATGCAGAAAGAAAAGAGTCAAGGTCAAGGTCTCTGCCCACAAGGGCACAGCAACCAGCAACTCATTAGGTAGAAAAGACTGCCGACTATACAAGTTAGTTTATATGTAAAATGAGTAGTATATATAATGTATAATTTCTATGGTTATGGTAGCTAGCCTACAGGTTCTTTCTGACAAGTGAAAATTCTTATCATATCAATCTAATTAGCTTACTAGATTTTCTTCTGCACCAGCTTTTTACTCTATGTTCTAGAAGAGACACATTTCCATTTCTATTTCCCTGATGTCTTCCCGGCTTTTGTGGAGACTGCAATAAGTCTTCTTTAGGAATGGTGAGAAAACATGTTTTGCTTAGTTTTTTTCATTGGACTTCTTGTCCCAAGCATCTCAAAGAACAGAGAGAACAGTGTAAAGAAGAAAAGAGGGGTACCAGGGTGGCTCAGTCAGTTAAAAGTCTGCAGTCAGCTCAGGTCATGATTCCAGGGTCCTGGGATGGAGCCCTACATAGAACACTGCCCCACAATCACATTGGTCTCCTTGTTGAGTGGGGAACCTGCTTTTCTCTCTCCCACTCCCTCTTCTTGTGCTCTCTGTCAAATAAATAAAATCTTAAAAAAAAAACCAAAAAAAACAAGAAGAAAAGTTATAAAGAGCCTGGATAATACATTTGGAAAATGCCACCTATTTACCAAGAGGTAGATAGCATAAGATGAAATCCCTTATTTAGACTGTACGTGCCTACCCGATAGCTGATTTGGACTCTATTTCCATCATAAGACCTCATTAGAGAATACACTGAAGAATTACAGAGGTGGCTTAAAGTGGACAACTTTCCCCATTTTTAAAGGTTTTTTTTTGGACAAAACAGTGTCTACCACTTGTGATAATTCTAACCAGAAATATGATAATTTCATTAGGCAGATATCCTGAGGGATAAAAACCAAGCAAGCCAATATCTCATCATTTCAGTCACTGAAGGATATATGATCATGACCTGAGCCGAAGGATATATATTCTGAGAGCCAAGAAAGTTCTATACACTAATTTTCAAATATTTTTTATTAAAGTTTCTTAGAATATATACCCACTATCACTTTCTCGGTATACTTTTTCCCTATAAAACCTTAATCTGCTTTGATGTTGGACTTGTACACTTTGCTACTGGGGAGACATTTTTCCAAAAACCAAAGCAGTACCAAGAATTACACTGCAGTGTTTCAAAAGATCCCTGGATTGAAACTCAGCATAACTGGGTTACTGACTCAGTGTTGTTATTTAATTGCTGGCCAAGTTTCTCGACCAATAAAAGAGGGTGAACTAGATTGCTTCTAAGGAAGCATGAAAGCCTGACTTGTATCATCATATCAGAGAACAGTTGTGCATTTGGAAGATAATTAGTCAAATGAATGGTAGTCATCATGGCTTTGTCATCACCAAAGCTATTTGAGACACCTCACTGTTTCTCAGATTACACCATGTTCCCATCCAGGAAAGTTGTAGGAGATGTACTGCTTTTAAATGTTATGTGTGCTGCTCAAAAATATTATGATACTGGGATACCTGGGTGGCTCAGTGGGTTAAAGCCTCTGCCTTTGGCTCAGGTCATGATCCTAGGACCCTGGGTTTGAGCCCAGCATCTGGCTATCTGCTCAGTGGGGAACCTGCTTCCTCCACTCTTTCTCTCTGCCTACTTGTGATCTGTCTGTCAAATAAATACAATTTTTTTTAAAGATTTTATTTATTTGACAGAGAGAAATCACAAGTAGATGGAGAGGCAGGCAGAGAGAGAGAGAGGAGGAAGCAGGCTCCCTGCTGAGCAGAGAGCCCGATGCGGGACTCGATCCCAGGACTCTGAGATCATGACCTGAGCCGAAGGCAGTGGCTTAACCCACTGAGTCACCCAGGTGCCCCAATAAATACAATCTTAAAAAAAAAAATGTTATGATACTAAGGAATAAAACTCACCAAATAGGTAAAAGACCTGCACTCTGAAAACTACAAATGATGAAAGAAATTGAACACAACACAAAGAAATGGAAAGATATTCCATGCTTTTGGATTTAAAGAACAAATATTGTTAAAATGTCTATTCCATCCATAGCAGTCTACATGTTTAATGCAGTCCTTATCAAAATACCAACAGCATTTTTCACAGAGGTAGAACAACAATCCTAAAATTTGTATAATACCACAAAAGACCCACAGAGCCAAGGCAATCTTGAAAAAGAAAAGAAAAGCTGCAGGCATCACAATTCCAGACTTAAAGTTATATTTCCAAGCTGTAATAATTAATATAGTATGGTACTGGCACAAAAATAAACACAAAGGTCAAGAGAATAGAATAGAATAGAAAACCCAGAAGTAAACCCACCATTACCTGGTCAATTAATCTTCAACAAAGCAGGAAAGAATAACCAATGGAATAAGGATAGTCTCTTCAACAAATGGTGTTGGGAAAACTGGACATGTAGAAGAATGAAACTAGACCACTCTCTTATGCCATACACAAAAATAAATTCAAAATACATTAAAGAGATAAATGTGAGGCTTCAAACCATAAAAATTTTAGAAAGGAGCACAGTCAGTACTCTTTAACAACAGCCATAGCAAATTTTTCTAGATATGTCTCCTGAGGCAAGGGAAACAAAAGTAAAAAACAAACAAACAAACAAACAAATAAGAAACAAAAAACAAAAAATTACTGGGATTTCTTCAAAATAAAAAGCTTCTGCATAGCAAAGGAAACAATCAACAAAAGCAAAAGGCAACCTACAGAATAGGAGAATATATTTCCAAATGACTTATCTGATAAAGGGTTAATATCCAAAATACATAAAACAACATATACATATAAACACCCAAAAAAGAATGGGCTGAAGACATTAACAGACATTTCTCCAATAAGATATCCAAATGGCCAACGGACACAAGAGAGGATGTTCAACATCACTTACGATCAGGTAAGTACACATTAAAACTGTAATGAGTTATCACTTCACACCTCTTAGAATGGCCAAAATCAACAACAAAAGAAACAAGTATTAGCAAGAATTTGGAGAAAAAGGAACACCTGTGCAGTGTTGGTGGGAATGCAAGCTGGCACAGCAACTGTATTAAACAGTATAGAGATGCCTCAAAAGTTAAAAACAGAACAACCCTATAATCCAGCAAAGAATATGAAAACACTAAATCAATGGGATATATGCAGCCCTATGTTTATAGGGGCAATTTTTTACAATAGCCAAGATAAGGACACAGCCCAAGTGTCCACCAATAGTTTACTTCTGGGCTTATTTCTGGATTTTCTCTTCTATCAATATAAGTGCTTATTGTCTGTTTTTGTATCAATAGGATACTCTATTGATTACTACAGCTTTGTAATATAATTTGGAAGTCCAGAAAAGATAAACAGATAAAGAAGATGTGATAAACACACACACACATGCATGCATACACACACACACACACAGGAATATTATTCAATCATAGAAACTGAAATCTTGCCATGTTCAACAGCACGGATGGAACAAGAGAGTATAATGCTGAGCAAAATAAGTCACTCAGAGAAAGATTAATATCGTATGGTTTCACCCATACATAGAGTTTAAGAAAGAAAACTAATGGGCAAAGAGGAAAAAAAGAGAGAGACAAATCGAGAAACAGACTCTTAATTATAAAGAACAAACTGATGGTTACGAGGGGAGGAAGATGAGGGTTTGGGTTCAATAGATGTTAGGGATTAAGAAGGGCACTTGTGATGAGCACCAGGTGATGAATAGAAATGCTGAATCACTATATTATACACCTGAAACTAATATTACACTGTTAAAAAAAAATAAAGTTACATGTGTACCATAAATAAACAAAAATTGAATTCTATGTATGATGCTATTACCAGAAATTAAATCCTGCACCACAAATGTATATTCACTGTTCATAGCCTCCACTAAATAATCACTTATTGTGCTACTGTTCAAGCTTTACTTATTCTTTACTTTTATTAAAGTAATACATAAACATAGCTTAAATATTTACTCCTGCCCCCTGGAGGGAACTACTTCCCAGAGAAAACAAGTTATTTTTCTGGTATGTATCTTAATTTTGATTAAATAAAAATGCTTAAACTACTATTTCTTGATTTGAGGGTTTAATGTATTATTAGCTTATTTTATAGATCATAATAATTCAGCTCTCTTATACAGTCAGTCCCAATGATAGACACACATGCACAAACACATGCACACATACCTGGTTCCACTCTTGTCTGAATTTAGTTATATCACTTAATTTGGCTGATAATTTTTCAACTAAGTCCCAGAGTATACTGTTTTTATTTCCTTTTTGTGTTAGTTGGGATTTTTTTAGAGTTAATAATTTCCTCTTTATTTGCTTAGGTTTCCAAGTATCTATCACAAATTCATCCTAAACATTGGACTATATCTAACACTTTCAATATGTTTAAACACATCTTATAGTCCATCAATTTTAGGAAGTTTTTATTTACATTTAGATACCGATCACTTTTACGATTCAGTTGAAAAACAAATGAAAATGGGGCCTATCTTCTATCATGAAAGCCATGTATTCAAAACTAATTATATATATTATGTATATTATGCAATTATCTATCTATCTATATGCAGTTTATATGTTTGTGAATTTTCAATACAACTTGTGTAGTTAAAGGAACGTGTATATTTGATTAGAGGTGCCTGAATGGCTTGATCTGTTAAGCTCTGGGCTCTTGATTTCAACTCAGCTCATGATCTCAGGGTCATATGATTGAGCCGACACTCCATGCTGGGTGTGGAGCTTGTTTAAGATTCTCTCTCTCCCTCTCCATTGGCCCCTCCTCCAACCCTTCTGTGCTTGTGTGCTCATGCATACACACACACCTTCTCTCACTCAAAAAAAAAAAGAAAAGAAAAGAAAAGAAAAAGCATATGTGATTAAGCTATTAATGTAGGTGGCAGTGTAATGGTAGAATAAAATACAAAATAACAGAGGAAATGATAAACAACATTATCATCTACAGAGTACTTATTACTTAGTAGTCTTATAAACTAACTCATCTCATTTTTAAAACAACACCCCCCCCCTTTTTTTAAAGATCTTATTTATTTATTTGACAAACGGAGATCACAAGTAGGCAGAGAAGCAGGCAGAGAGAGAGGAGGAAGCAGGCTCCCTGCTGAGCAGAAAGGCAGATGCCGGGCTTGATCCCAGGACCCTGGGATCATGACCTGAGCCAAAGGCAGAGGCTTTAACCCACTGAGCCACCCAGGTGCCCCTTAAAACAACCCTTCAAGTGGCACTGGGGTGGCTCAGTCAGTTGGGTGGCCAAATCTTGATTTCGGCTCAAGTCATGATCTCAGAGTTGTGAGACTGATTCTGAGTTGGGCTCTGCAGTGGGCAGGGAGCCTGCTTAAGATCTCCCTCTGCTCTCTGCCCCACTTCACTTGTGCACATGGCATGCACATTTTCTCTTTCTCTCTCATAAATAAATAAGTAAAAACACAAATACATAAACTTTTTTAAAAAGAGGAACCCGTTAAGGTGGACAATATTATTTTCATTTTAAGGGTTAGAACTTTTATCATAGGGACAGGGCATGAACTCTAAATGCCACCCCCCACCAAGTTTATTGAAGTATATTTTGCATATGCTCATTTACAGTATTTTCAGTGTAAAGTTTGATGAGGTTTCAAAAACTTATGCAGTCATACAACTGCCACTACCAACAAGATAGAGAATGTTTACATCACCCTTGAAATGAACCCTGAAAGTTCAACTTAAGAGTGTAGATATTTATGCCCTATGTGGAAATTCTCCCAAATAGTTACAATGCAGGCTTATTAGAAGAACAGGAAATTGTAGCATGTAAAAAATACACAGTGGTGTTTTCCCCTTATTTAGACTGCTTCTCAGATATTTCATCCTTCCTTTAGAATGGCATTCCCATATTAGTACACTCTCATTACAACAAAAACAAAAACAAAAGTAGATCATAGCTGAAGATAGGAAAATACATGGCACCTCCATTCTTCCTTCCCATTCCTATGGAAAGCAAGCTAATTTAGTATCGCACTCTTTCTTGCTTAGCCCAAGGGCAGTCCCTGAATCTTTTCAACGTAACATTTCAAATAGACACAACAAAATCAATGTAGCTTGCAAGTAAAATTAAAAATTTCTTTGCCTTTCTCATGGAGGTTCAAACAATGGCTTTAGAATTACAAAAGCTAGGTTCAAATCCCAGTTCTATCATTTACCTGCTGACCTTGGGCAAGTCATTTAACCTCTGCTGGCCTCCCTTTTCTCTTTGGTAAAGTGACAGGGATGATACAGGGTTGTTCAAAGGAATATAAGAGAAAACATTTATAAGTAGATTCTGCTAGAAAAAGGTAAGCATGGCTTTTGAGTAAGTAAACTTGCTGGGAAAAGAAGATGAGCAAGCAGTGAAACATTTGGCTTCAGGAGAAAATGGATGCAGAAAAGTACACTGTACGAGCAGGGAAAACCCATGATTACACTGGATTCTTTCCTGAGCATTAAAGAAGGGTGTATGGAAGTGGTTTAGGGGAAACGAATCTTCCCACAGACTCCAGTCTCAGTCTTGCTTTCTGGGTAATGGGAAGTCAACTTTGCAAACTTTTTAAAGGCTCCTACCATCCCAGCAGGATGGGTTCCTTAGCAACCATCTCACGATTGTTTTCCTTCTGCCCACTGGTGTGCTGCAGAGTGCCAATTCTGCTAAACTCCCAAATAAATCACTGTTAATGAAGCATGCTGCAACACAGACAGCAACAGGCATTTTTTAATCACCTAAACTAAAGAAGAGCTAAAGGTAAGCACAAAACACTCTAATACCTAATATATTAGGTGTCAGATTTAAAGTGGCAAGAACCGTATGACTTTCAGAGCTTTTCCTTGGATGCACTTAGTGGGAAAGTAAAGCTTACCAGTATATTCATCACTATGCACAGCTTGCTGATTGCTTGGACAGCCAAATCAGATATCTGATAGCTTAAAAGTGAGTCTCTATCTACTTAATTAGAAGTAGAAATAAGATTGCAAACATAAACTTACAAATAATGATTGGCTATAAAAATAAAGGGACTAAGATCTTTTATACTTTCTCCTTTATTCAAATTATTAATTATGCTTCAAGTAACTGGCATGCCATATGATACAGCAATAAGTAAGACAGATACTTTATTCTTTGGGGAAGTAAGTAACACAGTACAGTAAGGGTGTTTGAAACAAGAGAGTGTAGTACTCTAAGTCAGGAGTATACACAGTTTCGGAAGCAGACCTAAGTTCAAATCTCAGTTTGTTTGTTTTTAAGATTTTTTTTTTTAATTTATTTGACAGACAGAGATCACAAGTAGGCAGAGAGGAAGGCAGAGAGGGAGGAGGGAAGCAGGCTCCCTGCTGAGCAGAGAGCCCCAAGCAGGGCTCGATCCCAGGACCCTGGGATCATGATCTGAGCCGAAGGCAGAGGCTCTAACCCACTGAGCCACCCAGGCGCCCCCAAATCTCAGTTTTTATATCAAATATCTGAACTGTTTTATAAAAGTTATTTTTGACCCTTCAGTTTTTCATTTATCTAATGGAGACACTGCCACCTACTTCAGAAGTTGACAGAAGGGTGCCTAGGTAGCTTAGTTAGTTAAGCATCTGCCTTATGCTCAAGTCATGATTTCTGGGTCCTGGGATCCACGCTGAAGTCTGGCTTCCTGTTCAGTGAGGACCCTGCTTCTCCCTCTCCCTTAGCCCCTATAGTCACTTGTGTACTCTCTCTCTCAAGTAAATAAATAAAATCTTAAGAAAAAAGAAGAAGAAGTTCACTGAGAACTATATGAGCTAATATGTTTAAAATTGTTATTAACATAATAACAACCTTAGTAGGGGTTTTGTGTTACCTAGGGGAAACCTAGAAATCTCTCTGTAGAGGCACCTGGGTGGCTCAGTGGATTAAGCCTCTGTCTTCAGCTCGGGTCGTGATCTCTGGGTCCTGAGATTGAACCCTGCACCTGGCTCCCTGCTTGTCAGGGAGCTTGCTTCCCCATCCCCCTCTGCCTGCCTCTCTGCCTACTTGTGATCTCTCTCTCCCTCTCTGTCAAATAAATAAATAAAATCTTTAAAAAAAAAGAAAGAAAGAAATCTCTCTATAATACATAGAATCCGGGGACATGAAACTACCCACTACCCTCCTCTTTGGTGTAGTGATAATATTCGTAGATTTCCATCCCCTGCAAAGGTAAGTTGTGCATTCCAGTTCCTGTGCTAGCCTTTAGAGAAATAAATACTACATCAGCAAAATACTATATTAGAACATTCATCTGAAAAAAATATTTGTTGAACACCTGCAGTATGTCTGGCATGGTGCTAGGCACTGGATATCATAAAAAAGTTGAAGAAATTTTATCATAGAACTTGCATTCTAGTGCATTTTCCTGTTTATTTTCCCATGGACTCATTTTCTTGAAGAACAGATTAATTTCCCGCAATGCACACTTCACTGACATTGTCCTTCATTCTGGGACTGCATGTAGAGATAGGATGTTTCTATATCATTTGACAAACTCTTCTGAATTCTTGTTTGGTATAGAATAGTTTACCAGAAGTCCCTGCCTATTAAACAGAACAATTTAAGTAAGCAATCACCTGCATTCTCTTGTCTTTTACACTGAAATCTGTACCTCAGGCATGAAAAACAGTAGAATGATAAAATGACAAGCTGTTTTTTCTCTTGAGTACTTACTATGTGTCAGTTACTATCCAAAATTTTATATAGATGATCTAATCCTCACAATAACTTGAGGAGGTAGGTATATAATAATTGCCATTTGTCAAAGAGGAAATTGAAGCTTGGAGAGGAATGTGAGAGACTTATTTCTCTGGTGTTCCTTCTCCTGCTTTCTCTGTACCTCTAAGTGGCCAATTTCCTCTGAGCATATTATGTCAGGGCAAATAGCACTGACATTCAAAGGAAAAATAAAGTATAATGTTGGTAAACCTCTTTGCAAAGGCTGTCTTTCTCTGCACTGGTGGGGATACCTAAGCATCAGATGCACACTAATGATAATTATAGCATGTGGATGCAGAATCATTAGCATGTCAAGGGATTTTTTTTTTCCCCTCTTGTATCAGCAGCAGAAACTGTGAATGTGACTGTTTTAAAAAAATTTTTTATTGTCCTTATCAAAGGGTGGTTATCTATCCAGTTAGTTTCATAGCCAAAATAGGTAGCACGTGATTGGTGTATTCTTTGCTTAATTAGGCTGACTTAGGTCAAACTGGGCAAACACTATTTGGTTCTGGGAAAACCAGATTTCAGGTCTGGCCTGTCACATATATAACAGATGTCCTGTAGTTCTGGGTGTGAAATGAGCACATGCTGCCAATTTACTTTTAGCCATTCTATTTATGTTCTTATTTAAAATGCAATAGAGTGATCATTTCCAGCTATAAAGTGGCTTTTATCTGAGAATCTCCCAAGGACGGTGCATTAATTCTTAGTACACCAGTTGTGATGAACGTTAGGTTCCTGCGTAATGGTTTTTAGGAAGGGACATTAGGGCATAAAAGAATATGGTGACTATATAATATTTAATACATTAAAAAATATATGTCTGTGTCTAAAGTTAATGCTGGGGAAAATATTAATTTTACAGCAGAGAAACTCAGTTGACTTACTCTTAACCAATGATCAAGGCTAACGTCACCAATGAGAAGTCATACTGACCTCGTGCAGCCTCTGAAAGTAGTATATTAAAAGGGCCACAGTATGCTTCTGTGGTTTTCTTTGCCAACAATGCCTAACCTAACTGCAATCATGAGAAAACACAAGACAACTGCATAGGATTCTGTCACATAATTGAGAAGCTGTCTTCAAAAGTGTCAAAATCACAAAATGCAACCAAAGAGTAAGGAACTGTGATGGAACTGAAGGATGCTTAAGGGAAGTAAATACTATAAACCATGTGGGATTCTGGGTCAGATCCTGTAATAGAAACAGGATATTATTAGAGAAACAAAGTCTGTTGTTTACCTACCTGACTTGTACCCATGTCAATTTCTTGGTCTTCGTTGCTCTATTATGGTATGTAAGGTAATTAGAAGAACCATACAGAAAGGCACACAAGAACTTTGTACCACTTTTGGTAACTTCTCCGTAAGTTTATAATTATTTCAAAATAAAGCCGACACTCAGAATCAGACTTCAGAAAAAAAATCTTTTTTTTTTTTTTTGTCTTTACAACAGTGGATCTATCTTCCTAGAAAGGAATGTGAATGTATCATACCAGTATATATGTTATATTTATGGTTTGCAACATCATTTCTGGATGAAGTTCAAAGATCATAAAAGTTTGCTCATAAAAGACACAATGGTCATAGAAAAATTGTGTGAAAAAAATTATGTCTGTATGCCCAGGCTGCAAGTTATATTGTCGATGTTGTTACTTTGTGACAATTTAATTGGTATGAGACTGCTGGAATAGTCAAATTAAGGTGTGGAGAGAACCAGCCTTATCTTACCTTTCTTAATGATAAATAAATAAATAAATGAAGCCACAATTCCATACTTCTTATATGCTAAAAAATAGCATGCAGGTTTTCCCTATATTTCCCATTTACTATCATTGTGAGCTTTTTGAAAATCAAAATAGTAAGATCTATGTAAAGAGAGGAGAAAAATATGAAAATGGGAATAGCTGTAGTACTATATACATTTTTCCATGATATAAAACTCCCTCCTTAAATTGGCAGTCTAGGCATGTCGTTACCAGGAAATGTAATTCAATTACCTTTGGAAACTAAGAGGTAGCTGTTATCTACAAAAAGATTTTAGAGAAGAATTCTGATTAGAGACAACTTAAATTCTGAGACAGAGCTGTTTCAGAGATGAGACAAAGGACCAAAGACAGATTTAAGTAGCTGAACTTACTTCAGGAAAACTCAGTCCCAAGTGTTTCATTTAAGTCCATGCCCACACAGTTCAAGTTTTTATTATATTGCCTCTCAACCCTTCACTTACTACATCTCAGCTGTGAGTTTCAGGGCAATATTTTCAAGTCGGAAAAAAAAACAAAACAAAACAACGTGATGAAATGTGTCCTCTGAATGTTTATGTTTTTGTAACTGTGAATATGCATAAGCTTTTATCTGACTTTTCCACACATCACATTTCAGGCTCAGTTTGTACCTCAGGTTGCCTTATGGAACTTCCACTAAAGGAATACGGAAAAACTCCTTGGAAAACAGTATCCTTGATGGATGGAAAAGAACAGCTTGCATAAATACAATGACAGAGTCATCCAAATATCTGATGAGTGCAAAGAAGACAAAGGTTTACCAACCAGAAATAAATATTTTTATGTACTTTAACAGTGTTCTGAACTCAAGTGGGGCTAATGGAGATGGCAAGGGATCAGACTGTAATGGCAGACTTCCATCACTTCTAAGTTCTGGCTTCCATTTCTCCTAAGAGATCCTGCACCCTGCTTTCTCCTGAATTCATACAAGTGAGGAATGAGTCTCATAGCCATGATAAGCATGGTAATAAAAGCTAAGAAAAAAAATGGAGGTAAAATGTATCATTTTTTTCCTTGTTGATATTAACATGGACTCTATTGGAACCGTTTGATTCAAATCCCCAAAGTTTAAATTTTTTTTTTTTTAATTTATTTGACAGACAGAGATCACAAGTAGGAAGAGAGGCAGGCAGAGAGAGAGGAGGGAAAGCAGGCTCCCTGCTGAGCAGAGAGCAGGATGCGGGGCTCGATTCCAGGACCCTGGGATCATGACCTGAGCCGAAAGCAGAGGCTTTAACCCACTGAGCCACCCAGGCACCCCTCAAATCCCCCCAATTTAAATGATGTCTTTGTCCCACGGCTTTTAACACCTGCTCCTCCAACACAACTGCAGTATCCCCTAATTAAAAACTCCACAGCCTTTAGCTTAGACATCAGAAGTTGCATTTCTAAACAATGTTAAATAGCCAGAATAAAATAGATACATACTATATAATATATATTATATTCATGTGTATACATGTATAACACCCCAGAGCCCAGCTGTCCACACACAAAAATTTTTTTTTTTAATTTATTTGTCAGAGAAAGAGAGAGAGCACAAGCCGGGAAGAAACAGGTAGAGGGAGAAGGAGACAGAGGGAGAAGGCTCCCCACTGAACAAGGAGCCTGACATGGGATTCGATCCTAGGACCCCGGGATCATGACTTGAGCCCAAGGCAGACACTTAACTAATTGACCCACCCAGGTGTCCCCCAAATAAATTTTTCTATAAAAGAAAAGGCTTAGAGGCACCTGGGTGGCTCAGTGGGTTAAGCCTCTGCCTTCGGCTCAGGTCATGATCCCAGGGTCCTGGGATTGAGCCCCGCATCGGGCTCATTGCTCAGTGGGGAGCCTGCTTCCCTTCCTCTCTCTCTGCCTGCCTCTCTGCCTTCTTGTGATCTGTCAAATAAATAAGTAAAATCTTAAAAAAAAAAAAAAAGAAAAAAGAAAAGAAAGAAAAAGAAACCCTCACATCTTTTTAAGTGCTTCCCTGTGCCAGGCTGGATAAAACAGACATACTTCATATACTGTTATTTAGTGAACACAAGATTAAGCTGCATTCTAATTGAGAACTTCCAGAAATGCCTCATGCTTTGCAAGTAAGCAGTACAGGTGCACAAGGACAGGCAGGGTGTGTAATTATATGTGTATATATTTATATGTCCACCGGTTCTGTTGTCTTAAAACAGATCTAACGAAAGGCTCTTCTAGGTTAATTGCTGTTGCTAAGGAAAAGGCCCAGGTTTGTCTTTAGAGTCAATCATTTCTTTAAGGTGTAACAACCAGGTTGGTCTCTTGGTGCCAATTTTTGTCTAACTACAAATAGGTAACAAAGTCTCCTTTGAATTTTCTAAAAACACTTATTATTCACTCCTTATAATTTTTCTAATACCCCAAATGAAAAGACAGTTTAATGTTTCCAATAGCAAGCAGGTGGTTTCAGGGGAAAATATCACCCTGTTCTCGGTTTCTTAATATAACATAGGAGGCTTGGCAGTGTGGTATGGACTTGAAGGAAGAATCTAGAGCAATAGGTCACGATGGTAGATTCCATGGGAAAGCTATAAACATCTAAAGGCAAAGTCCCACATCTGAGCAGACCAGCTCCCTCCAGTTCATTCTCTGCATTCAAGTACCACTGTATTACCAGAGCGCAAATATGATTGAGCCACGCTCTGCATCTTTCTACCTATATTCAATAATTTTACAGAATGAGGAAAGACCTGTTTAATTCAACTCCCACCTATCTCTGCAGCATATAGCCACATTAGAGCCATCCTGTGCATTAGCTGGATAAGCCTGGTAATCTTGCCCAGTATCTTTGTATCTGCTCCTTCCCCATTTCTCTGTAGCTAGCCTGAAATATGTGCTTAGACAGACATCCTGTGGAAGATTTCTCTGTCATTTAATTATGGCTTAGTACTTCTCATATGTACTTTGACAGGATTAAAAATTCCTCTTATTAGAGAAGTTATCACATAGTATTCTAACTTTTGTCTTTATCCCTCTTTGCTATTATAAATTCCTAGAAAAGAAAGTCTTTACATCGCTGTGTCTGGAATGCATGCACACAGTAAATATATGCTCAATTAATTTAGACTATAAAGCATTTGGGGCACCTGGGTGGCTCACTCAGTTGCAAGTCTGCCTTTGGCTTGGGTCATGATTCTGGAGATCTGGGATTGAGCCCCACATTGCGCTTCTGGGTCAGAGGACAGTTTGCTTCTTCCTCTGCCTCTCCCTGCTAGTTTTTTCTCTCTCTCAAATATATTATTTAATTAGAAAAAACAAGAATGCATTTAACCAAAAGAAAAAGTCCAAGAGCTCAAACTGCCAGCAGGAAGTAATATGATCAGAGCCTAAGAAAGGACTAATCGGAAAATTACTCATAACTAGTTCAGATAGTTAAGACTTTACCCTGGCTAGTTTTGTGGACAAGTGTTGGTGAGTGGGCTTTGGACTTTAAAAGATTTCAGTAAGGTTTCATGTAAAGGTTTGCATATGATGACCTATATGGTAGTCAAATTTTCAGTTTGATAACTTGCTTCTAAATCATGGATTTTCTCCTATGTTTAAGACTTAATACAACAACAACAACAAAATTCCAGGATCACATCTCTTTAGGAAAACTGAGTAAGCCAAAGTAGATTACTTTATTGCAAGAGTTCTCATGGTCTTCAAGATAACATGGGATTTGTCTAAGAGAAGAGGTATTCTGTTTCCCAGAATTGCTTGACCTGAAGTTCCTCTTCATTCATGGATACCTCATCTCATCCTCAGAACTCACTTTGGGACAAGTCAGTCATCTCCAGAAATGACTGGTTATTTAAGGGCCACATTCAGACCAATACCTGTTTTTATTTAAAAAAAAAAAAAAAAGTGTTCTGTGGAACACAGCCATGCCTGCTCATTAAGATCTGTCTGTCTGTGACTGCTATTGTGATATAATGCCAGGGTTGAGTAGTTTGCAACAAAGATCACATGGCCAGGAAAGGAAAAAAATACTATATATATATTTTTTTTTACAATAAATGTTTGCTGATCCTAATTCATAGTAGTATTTTGTTTGTAAGCATCAATGTAATTGTCAGCTGGACCCACCGCTGTTGCGTTCTATGAACTTGTTCTACAAATGCAACATGAAATGACCCACAAAACTGGAAAGCATCACATTTTCCCTACACGCTGAACTGACCAGCAGCATTTTTTAATTTGAAGTCTAAACTGAGCAAAACAGGTTTGGATTGTGTGCTTTAAATCCAAATTAGAAACTAACACATATCCTTAACCTAGTAAATTAAAGCTTATAAACATAGGCACATTTAGGGTCACTTGAGTGGCTCAGTTGGGTCAAGTCTGATTATCAATTTAAGCTCGGGTCATGATCTCAGGTTCCAGGGTGGTGGGATCGAGCCCTGTGTAAGGTTACAGGCACTGTGCCTGGAGCCCCCTTATGAGTCTCTCGGTGCCCCTTCCCCACTTCATTTGTGTGTGTTCTTTTTGTCTCTATAATTAAAATGAAATTTAAAACAAAACAAAACAAAAATAAATATAGACACATTTACCACAAAAACATCTGAAATGAATAACTTAAAATACTTTATAGATAATTTATTAAAACACTAATATACTGGAAATCTTACCTTTGATAGCTTGAAGAAATCATACTGATACCCTAAAGTACCTAAAGTACTTCATTACAAAGATTAATTTTGATCACATAGACCTAGAGCAGAACATGGCACATGATACAGATTTGATCTAAATGAAGTATCAGGTCATGCACAGTACATAGACTAATCAGATGACATGATTTTTTATTCCAGTTTGGTAGTTAAATATATAGATTTAATTCCTAATATAAAGAAGATTTTTTTTTTGTTTCCTCAATTGTTAATCCATACCATTAAACTAATTCAAATACTGGTTTAGTTTGGGGCATATTCAACACTGTTTTATAAATCCCTAGAATCAACCTGTTTGTGGTGGTGGTTTACTAGAAAACAGTGAAATGAAAAGAAGCTATTAGCTAGCAGTAATTTCTGTACTTCAGCAGAATTCATTTGAAATTGTATTTCACCAGTTTTTCTCCTCGTCTTTTCGCCTTCCACATCCCCAAAACACGGGGCAGACACTGCTACTGGTTTTTGGGTCTGGTGTCCTCTCTGTGGGTTAAAAACCATCATATTTCTTTAACATGTGATGCCCTGGAAGAAACTCTGAAGCGTCTAGGCTCCTTTTAGAAGCAAAAGTTGATAGCTTCTTTTTCCTTGTGGTAAGAACACTTAACCTACAGGAGTTTTGATATTTGTTTCAAGGCTGCTCTTTGACTAGAGATAAAGAACTCTGCTTTCTATTTTCTTGTTCTTCTTGGGATGAATGACCAAACTGATCATACACAAACGAATTCAACTACAAAGGCTGTGAAAAAAGAGGAAAAGTAATATATCATAAATATTGAGATATGCCCCGGCATGAGTGTGAGTTGGGACATACAAATACAATTCACCATATTCCCATGGGAGATTTCAGTTGTTGATTCTCTCTCATTCCCCCAGCATGAGGGTGATTCCTCTACCGAAAGATACAAACGATTTACAAAACTTGGCTCCTAAATACAAGTCAGCTGCTTCATCTGGTAACTTGGTCACCTACCCGAAACCTAGAAGAAAAGCACTCAGTCTAGAATCTTTGTGAGAGGACATGTTGGTTTACAAATGCAAACCATCATTTACAGGCTGGAGCGTATATCCCAAGGAAATTAGATTCCGAAGAAAATAAATTGAGTGAGTGGTAAAGACAAGACTGGAACTTCAGGCTCCAGACTCTTACTTATTGTTCCCCCATGACACCCTAGCAATCCACCTTCCTTACAAGACCTCTCCAGTCAAATTCCAACCGACTTTTCCAGCCACATCTCCCAATTTTCCATGCATGAGTCTGCTGCATGTTTTACTGTCTGCATAGCTATGCTTTGACAGTTTCCTCCATTTCTCCTCTGTTTAAAATGGAATGTTCTCACTTGTTACCTTCTGAACAGTTAACTTTTCAAGATCCACAAAGGTCAAAGTTACCTTTTCTGCACTGAATAAGAAAGCGCTTCTTCTATAACTTCCCAGTGTTACTTATTCAATCCAAATTGTATTATAATTCCATGTTAACTCCTTGATTTGGAGTGAGCACACTGAGGTGAGGTAAAATCTATAATTTAAATATCTGCATTCCTTATAACATGCTCAGAACCCTATCTTACAAGATAGGGTACCGAACCTATGATCACTAACTCCCAAGGGCAGACAGATGTGTCTCATCCTTAGCAAAAAACTGACAACTATATTTTCCAGAATTTTTTCTTTAACTTATCTTAAAAATCAGAGAAACGTGAATTGTTGTTCTGTCGGCCTTCTGGGTTTCTCCCTGATCTCCAGCATTCCTAAAACACTATCTTAAATGGACTCTATCAATAAATGCCTCACTGTTCTTACTTTTTGTTTTTTTATGTTTGTATAAGTACCATGAGTTTTAATCCACGGTGGCCTACATACATGAGTCCATTTAAAAAGGACTTGGTGCTCTTTACTCTTTACTTTATCTTAGGATTCAGTTCACCTTATATATGTTTTCCCCCTAACTGTATATATTGAGAAAATCATCCTCCTTGAATAAAGAGATAGTGAAGACAGATAATTTTGTCTTCTTGGTCAGAAGGGAAGGGTATCTTGTGTTCAATACCAAATTAGATAGCAAAAAATTCTGAGTATCCATTTTAGTCCATTTTAATTTCTTTTCTGATGCTTTACTGTTTCCCTAAATAAAATGAAGACAATATGCAGATTATAAATGATGGGTTCTATTAATAACTTAAAAAAAAACCTAAAAAAAAAAGGCAGTTGTAAGCCAGTAAATCCAGCTAAAGTTGGGTTATTCACAATGCTTGTGAATAAATCCTGTAATAGAAACTGGAATGGGAATAAATATTTATAAAAGAGTTGATAATCAACACGTATCTGTACATCTCCATTAGGGAAGATATTTATTTCTTTTCCTGCATCATTTAAAACCCTCACATGCCTGACAAACTGATGTTCCATGGTATGCCTTCTGCTATTACTATTAAATAAAGTTAGTGCCTTTTTCTTCAAAAATGTTTCTCTAATTATTTCAAAATAATACTGGTGATGTAAGTAATTTCTTCCATTTCGTCCTAATGTTTAAGTTTAAGAATCAATTTAAGTTTGTGTATTTTTGAACACTACAAATCATTCTGATCCATTATCATTATGGAGTAATAATAAAGACGGTGTGTATGTGTGTGTAGGCCTATATACACTCAAGCACATATTTACACATGTGTATACACACACATACACACAAAATGACAAACATTTTACTTCTCCTATCATCCATAAACATTTTGCATTTTCTAGCTGAAGTCCTAATTTCCTCAAAATATTCCATTAGGTATAAAAAAAAAAACCCTACACACAATTTCTTGATTGATCTGTATCTCTAGTAAGTGATACATTTCCTGTATTCTTAAGGAATCAAAATAAAACCTTATAACATGCTCTACTGATCTCTGGAACAAAAAGGGATCTCATGGATTCACAGACAATTTTCTTTTTTTCCTTCTCTAAATTGACCCAATCTGTGTGTACCTATGAAAAGAAGGAATTGTTTCTCATGGATTTGTGGGCCTTCAAACAGTATCTTGAGAAATCTGATTATTAATAAATTATCTTTCCACATGAGAAGAGTGAAAGCCCACTTTGTTTCACTAATGCTTTGGATGTAAAATGTCTCTAAGCACAGTATACAATCCTTGCTCTGACATATACTCTGGTGACTTGAGCTATATCCTCTAACTATAACTTTGTTTTTCTAATTGCACATCTCCCTGGAATTCTAGGTCACAAATGTCTAACATCTTACTGAATATTTCCCCTTGGATCATCTCATGCAATTCACTAAAAATCATCTCATGAAAAATTTGTGCATTCATCCCCCCAAAAGCAACTCTTTAAAGAAACCTCCTGTTTCAGTAAAATCTATACTTTGTTCTTCCAGTCAACCAAGTTTAAAGACCTGGGGTTATCAGTGATTTCTCTCCATGCTTATCTTCCCCATTCCCTATTGCTCTATCACCTGCAACCAATTAGGGACTAAGTCTTTGTATTGGACTGTCTTAAATTTATCTTATGGGTTGTGGTGAAGATTAATCAATAGTACAGGGAACCCATTAAATATTAAATAAAAAGTTAACTTCTATTATCATTACCACACTTCAACTCAAATGTCCCTGCTTTCATGTTTGTGCACATTAGGGCTCTCTTTTCTGCTCTAGCCTAAATGCATAAATTCTAAAAATCCTTTAGAATCCTGCTCAAATTCACTTCTTTCCATTCACTTTGGAAGTCAGGACAGTCTATGAACATTTCCTCTATTCTCTTAGAGCATTTATTATTTCTGCTATTCATTCAATCAAGTCTTACTTCATGACATCCTCTGCATTTAATTTAGCAGTTACTTACCTCTTACACTGGCACTTTGTTCCTACTGTATTTATTCTCTTTTCCTAATTATATTGTGAATTTTGTGGAGACAGGAAATAGTCATTAATTTTTGATGTCGTATTCCACGAAAATACCCAGTGCTCATTACAATAGGTGCCCTCCTTAATGCCCATCACCTGATTACCCCATCCCACCACCTCCCTCTCCTTATATAAACCTAAGTTGGTTTCCTAGAGTCCAAAGTCTCTCATCGTTTGTAAAGTATATTTTAAAAGATCCTTAAAATCCATTGCTCATTATTTGACGACCGATAATATTCTATTCAACTGTTTCTGGTGGGCTCAATCTTGTATAAAACATAAGCTTGAGGGTGCCTGAGTGGCTCAGTCATTAAGCATCTGCCTTTGGCTCAGGTCAGGATCCCAGGGTCCTGGGTTCAAGTCCCACATCGGGTTTCCTGCTCCATGGGAAGTCTGCTTCTCCACTCCCACTCCCCCTGCTTGTGTTCCCTCTCTAACTGTGTCTCTCTGTGTCAAATAAATAAATAAATAAATAAAACCAAAAAACCCCACAAAAAACAAAAGCAAAACATAAGCTTGAATGGCCACAGACTAGTTACAATTGCCTAAGGATAATCCTTCTTCCCATCTTTTCCAGGGAGAAGGCACTGAAAATTATGTTACCATCACTCACTAAAATACTTAAAGCCCAATCCATGAATAATTCTAAACAAGGGACTGCTAATGGCTTCCATTGGGACAATCATAAGTATTGGAAAATGAAGTCTACAAGTAAGATTTAATCTGGTTTACTAGGATTATAATGCCAGGTTCATGATTTGTGTAACAAAGTTTGTTTAAAAAAAAAAAGTGTAACTGCTATGTCAAGAAAAATTTTTGCATTTATAATTTAATAAATTAGTTATAAGGATTCTTTTGTGCATCCTCAGAGGAAAAAATATGTCAGATAAATCTAAAATATACAATGCTGAATACTTAGCAGGGAGAGGCCTGTCCCTTCCTCTACTCACTATCCAGCCGCCTCTTGACTGAAACAGGAACACAGAAGTCTCCTGCGCCAGAACCAAGAAGGTATTTCTTTAAACACATGTAGTTAAAACAACAGGTAAAGTAAAAACAACTTGTTAAATACTCAACACACATAGGAAAAGGATGTATGAACTAATGCAGAAAGCACCATTCTCATTCTTAAAGCACCATTAGACCATTTGTGAATACAACAAAGAATTTCTCCTGGTGACTCCATGAAATCTCTGCATGCCTAAACTCATATGGAGGGGGGTGTAATTAAAGCAATGGAATGCTCTAGTTTGGTGTCCCTATTATTCCTTCTATAGCCAAACGATTAATCTGCGAAGTCTATGTTGGTCTATGGTTTTGACACCTAATAAAGTCCAAAACTAAGCCCTTATTCACCATTATCCAATCTTAGGGTCCAAATCCCAGGCCTCCTGCTGCGTGGAACCTAACACTAAGATGGAAACACTTGATTATACTTGGACTGCTTCTCTAGCATGGCTTATTATTCATTTATTAAATGGGTTTCCACTGGGTTTTATTCTAAAAGGTTGCCTTAGAATCTGAGAGCTTCAAGTGAACAGCTCTGTCTTTACTTGACAACTATTTCTAACAGCAGTTTAGATGCTTAGCTCTTTATTAAAGATGCAATAGGCTTGGAGTTCTACTTTCAGGTCAGAATATATCCTCCCTTATTTTTCAAACTAATGATAGTCAAGGAGCCATATATTTCCTGTAACTGAAAAACAAAACAAAACAAAACAAAACAAAACAAAACAAACATTACCTAGAGTAAATGGGGATAAAAATAAATAGTAAGGATTTATTCTAGTACATCGGTACATCTTATGACAGGTCCATGTACACAATCTGGCTGACCCACTGTAAAATTAGCCTTTATTAATGTTGATGAATTTTTTAAAATATTTTTATTTGTTTATTTGACAGAGAGAAAGAGATCACAAGTAGGCAGAAGCAGAAAGGCAGGCAGAGAGAGAGGGGGAAGTAGGCTCCCCGCTGAGCAGAGCGCCCGATGCAGGGCTCGATCCCAGGACCCTGAGATCATGACCTGAGCTGAAGGTAGAGGCTTAACCCACTGAGCCACCCAGGTGCCTCAATGCTTATGATTTTTATCCTACTTCTCCCAATATCCTTCAACAGTGATAACAGAATGGGTGAAAACTTCTTTTTTTTTTTTTTAAAGGCTGTTATTGCTACAACACAGGTGTGGTCAGGTGTTTTCTGACCTTCCACTTCCACAGAGAACACTGAGTCCCCTTCCTGAATCCTGACCTGCTAATCCAACCCAGGAAACATGCCACTCACTCCCCAGGACACGTAACAAGACAACATTTTGACTTCTTCCCTTTGACTCAAGAGGCAATTTTGCCACTTCATTTACAAGAGAATAAAAAGTGCCACAGAGCCTCTCTATGATGGCAGAGGCCTCATGGTGTGAGTTGATCTTGCCACCCTGAAGCTAATCTGGAAATATTTGTACCTTAATCTCCTGCAGAAATAAACCTTCTGGAGCTCTCAATCTGACATTCAGCGAAATCTGTACTATATCAGCTGTTGCTAGGCAGACCGTTAGAAATAAAAAGAAAATGTAGAGGCTTAAGTCCTGTGTTTGGGAGATTATTTCTTGTTTATATTCTTCCTCTGCAGAAGATTTTCTGGTGCTAGTTCATTACAGAGATTCTGTTTCCCTTCCTCTACTATTCCCTCTTTGCTACATCACTTCGTTTGGCCTTAAATCGTATCTCATCATCAAACCTTTTAACCTGGGTCCACAGAAAGCTTTTTTGCTTATCTGGCTATTAGAGATTTTCAAATGTAACTGCAAGCTTCACACGTCTCTGGGAGATAAGGCTGGTGGCTGAGAGGCCAACTATTTCCTACCCAGTATTATGTCTAGCTTCCTTGCTGATTTATCAGATAGAACTACTCCCCACATAATTTAACGGGCCAGGGTGTTCAAGCTAAACAAACAAACAAACAAAATGTTGCCAAAGTGGTATTAGATGGCAAGTGGTATGGTGCTACTGACCCAAAGAGAGGCTATGCCTGCAGGATGTGTGTCCTGCACTGACCACTGTATACACCGATAGTTTTAATGACCGATGTTTAGTCTCCACATTCCTATTTTAAAATACTTGGAAACACCTGTGCAATGCCCTTTAGTTTCACAACTCAATTTTACAGACATAAATATTAGCGTTGCTAAGGTCACTGGCCTGGCCTAATGGTATCCCTCACAGCCAGTCAAGATGGCGTCTGCACTCACTGCAAGCTAATTAAGCATTGAAGGAGGCCTGCAACATAGTGGCATCCACACAGCCTTCCTCATCATATATTTTTGCCATTGGCATTCTGAGAACAATGTGACATGTATTCTGGTGGATGCCACTGTGATTGCTTTAGCAAATTTAAGTGCCTCTACCCTCTGCCATTGAGTGCCAATTAATTTTAAGCCTAATGTCTGGGAGAGGTTGTATCAAGTATCCTGAAAAAATTATATGTGACAAATGTAGGGTAAATAGTGTCCTCAAGAGGGAATAGCCTCAAAATTCCAAAGTTTACCTTTTATTGTACTTTATTCTCAGGACAAAGGGAATGATGCTAAATGTTTTAGGAATTCTAGATGAACCCTGCTTATCTTGCCTGATTCTTTCATATGGAAAAAAGGTATTTTTCCTTTGATTTATTTGAAAATAAGGTTAATAAAAGTTCAGCAAGAAGTTTTGTTGGCACAGGAAAATGATGACCATACAAATGACCATATGGCTTAATATTATTCACTTACCATACTCTCACTTCATTCCAGAAAAAAAAAATAATAATAATAATAAGGGAAGAGGCTTAGAACTCCCCAACTCCATATTTGCACATTGCCATTTGCCAAAGTTGTCATGTATAATAGCTTCTATAAACCTATTCTATTTGAAAATTTTCTACTTTTGTAATTCAAATGAGTTTAAATGTACAAACAAATAATTCTCCAAACACCCTAAATATGATGTAGAACCCTGGATCATAGCTGTAGACAGCTAGGAGAGTTTACCACCAAACAAAGGCATTGGTTCAAGTTCTAGCTATGTAATGACTCAAGAAATCACGAAAGTTCAGTTTCCTCCTCAGCAAAATAGATTTTTAAAATTTTTATAAGATGTTACATTTTTTAAAAAAATAATCTCTATACCCAACATGGATATCAAATGTACAACCCTGAGATCAGAAGTCACATGTTTCACTGACCCAGACAGCCAGGCTGCTCTAGAATATTTGTAATCTTAAATTATTATTTCAATATTTCTGTACTCTCTAATAAATAAATATGTCTATGATCATTAATTGATAATACTGAGTATTTCCTTTCTTCCCATTTTCTTGTTTTATTTATTTCTACTTTGCTATTGGGCAAATAAACAGAAAGCTATGAATTGTCTTTCTCCGATGGACTTATTTCACTTAGCATAATACAATTACCATATGATCTCTCTGATATGAGGAATTTGAGAGTCAGGGTGGTGGTTGTGGGGGTTAGGGAAGGAAAAAAATGAAAGAAGATGGGATTGGGAGGGAGACAAACCATAAGAGACTCTTAATCTCACAAAACAAACTGAGGATTGCAGGAGGGAAGGATGGTGGGACGGATGGGGTGGCTGGGTGATGGACATTGGGGAGGGTATGTGCTATGGTTAGTGCTATGAAATGTGTAAGCCTGATGATTCACAGACCTGTACCCCTGGGGCAAATAATACATTATATACTAATAAAAATAATTTTTAAAAAAGACAAAAGAGTGACGCCTGGGTGGCTCAGTTGGTTAAGCAGCTGCCTTCGGCTCAGGTCATGATCCCAGCGTCCTGGGATCCAGTCCCACATTGGGCTCCTTGCTCCGCAGGGAGCCTGCTTCTCCCTCTGACTCTGCCTTCCACTCTGTCTGCCTGTGCTTGCTCTCACTCTCTCTCTCTCTTACAAATAAATAAATAAAATCTTTAAAAAAAAATGTTAAAAAAAAGACAAAAGAAAAAAAAAACGATGGCTAGATACAGTGATGCACAGATAAGTGAAAAAACAAACAGAGTTAAATGTTAACGGCAAAATTTAAATAACAGGTACACATGTGTCCACTATAAATAAAAGGTTAATAAAGGAATATTACCAAAAAAAGAAGCTATGTAAACACAACCTTAAAAAAGCTCAAATCAAGAAGAATAAAATACATAAAATGATGTTACAAAAAATTTTACTTTTCCTTTTAATTGGCCCTGAATATTTTTTGAACTGCTGTTAGTGATCAAACTCTATGTTCACAGAATTGGCTATTTTATTAACTGTATTAAATTTGAAAATCTTTCATATTCAGCACTGGGGAATGTATGAAGTTGTTGAATCACTGTATTATAAACCTGGAGCTAATATGACACTGTATGTCAACCATACTAGAATTAAAGCAAAATAAAATAGATTTTAAAAAGAAATTTATTCATATTTAGAATTTCTGTAGACAATGAACACATCATACTGAAACACCTGCTGTATTTATAAGACCATTGAAACCACCTACAGCATTAGTTTATGAAGCTCAGTACCTGAAACAGAGGCAGAACAAATATAATTGTATTCTCACCCCCTTTTCTCCTCTCTGCTCTACCACCACATAACTAGACTCTCTCATTTGACTGCTTTCTGTTGTTGCAAGAGAAATTAAAACTCACTGCCCATGAGACATGTGTTTCCAAACTAACGGTTAATCCAGATGAGTGATGCCAAGCAACATGATGCAACTCCACCCAATCAAACAACGACTGGGAGCATTTGAAAATGCAACCACATCCACCATCAAGGTGAATACTAATCATTACAGAAAATAAACTTCCTCAAGAGAGGCCAAGACATTTCATGGCTAGTATTCTATGTTGGCTTCTGTGGTTTGTTCTTGCAGGTCAAAAAAAAAAATTTTTTTTTGAAGAATTTATTTATTATTTAGCAGAGAGAGAGAGTACAAGTAGGCAGAGCAGCAGGCAGAGGGAGAGGTAGAAGCAGCCCCCAGCTGAGCAGAGCCTGATGTGGGACTCCATCAAAGGACCCGGAGATCATGACCTAAGCCAAAGGCAGACTCTTAACTGACTGAGCCACTCTGAGCCCGGAGCTCTCAATTTTTTGAATCATCTCTTAGTTAGCTCATACCCTATCTGCAGATACACACAATGATGATGCAGATTATAGCACATTATCTCTTCCTCTGCCAATTTTATTTTTGATAGAAGATCTGCATTTGCTTAAAGACATTCTCTCAATATAGTTATTGGATCTACAAGGAAAAATATGAGAATAACTCTAAATACCCTCCCAGCTCTGAAGTGTTAAAGCTGAGTGAGCAGGTGGCGATCTATACTGTGTCTTGATGCAAAATCTTCCCCATTCATTCATATCACCTATCAGAAGAATAAAAAAAAAAACACTTTTTTTTATCTCAAAGAATCTACACAGTCTTTGAAGTATATAGATGTTCAGCATCCAGAAACAAACCCTAGGAATCTGTTTACTTGTAACATTAATTTCATGTTTTCCTTTTAATGTGAGGAAGATAAAAAAAAAAAAATCACATTTGTGAAGCTAGAATACCTCATTGGTTTTTGCATCAGGACTATGTGGTAAAGGACAAAAAGTCAAAGTTCATTTTGTAGGTGTAAATAACAGACTTCTTATATTTACTCTCTTTGGGGATTTATACCTATGGTATTTCCAAATATTTCTGGTCTCAAGATTATTATCTTAGGTGGAGATTAAATGAAAAACAAAACAATAAAGTTGGTGAACTAAGAAAATTTCCTCCCCCAACCCCCAGCCAGAACACATACGTGAAAAGAAGTTAGTGCCAATTGACAAGTATTCTAAAGATAAGTTTTATGTTGCAGATACAGGACAAGCAGAGGTTTATATGAACGGCTAAATCATTCACCTGATAAGTTACATAATATATTCAGGAAATTAGAATTCTGATGATGAAAATGTAGCATTCAATTAGGAATTGAATCTTATTCCTCTGTTACTGTTTTCTATCCTACTGGCTTTGGTTAATTTTAAGGAAAAAAACTGCCATCCTAAATTAGTCATTTTCACTATTAATTTCCTTATGGATAATCCTTATGGAAATAATTACTGGTTATCAGCATAATGTCATAATGTTTGACTTATGCCTCAAATAGATAAAGATTCTTATTTATTTAGGATATTCATAGGTACTGCACCATAAATTCCAAAAACTTAATAAAGCAATAAGGAAACTAAATATTCAATAATGGAGAAGTATTATATTGATGATATTTAGGGTATACAAATTTAATAGGATATTGTATGGTGATTCAAAATATTTCATAAAGGTAATATGAAAACAGAATAAGTTTTAATACATAAAAATAAATTTTTTATGTATATATGCAATATTCTGTAAATCAGGATTAGAAATATATAAAATATATATTTTAGATAAACACAACAAAAGAAAAGTAACTGTCACTAAGGATTACATTCAGTCCTCTTTTTAAAAATTACCCAACTTTAGAACTTGACTATACATAAAGTATACAAAACATAAAATAGCAGTTAAGAAAATTAACAAAGAAAAAAATTAACAAGTGATAGTTAGCTGTGAATCTAAAAAAGATTATAAAACCAGTATGTATAATTTTAAACTTTAATGTAAGTTACAGAGAAGTTATTACACTAAATCTACATTTCTGTGAACAGATTAATAATTTTTTTAAGTCTGGGGAATAACTATATTCTAAAACTATTGGAAGAAACATAAAAATATATTTATTGATATAGAAAAACTACCCAAAAGGTATTGCTACATCAATCAAAAATAGTTTACACAAGGTTGGAGAGAGAGATTAATTTCATGGTTTACTCTATTAGTTTATCGGGGACGCTATAACAAGGAATCACAAATTGAACTGCTTCAACAAGAGAAATGTATTCTGACAATTCTGAAACTGAGATCAAGGTGTCTTAAGAGCCATGCTCCCTGTAAACATGCTAGGGAAAGGTGTGTTCCAGTCCTCTCCCCCTTCATTCTGGTAGTTTCCTGGGTTGTGGAAGCAATATTCATATGTCATCCTCCTGTGTATCTATTTGTGTACAACTTGCCCTTTTTATAGGGATACCTGTTATTGTGGATTAGGGGCACACTTTATTCCACTATGATATCATCTTAACTTAAGTATATCTGCAACCCTTTTTTCCCAATAAGGTCACATTCTGAAGTACTGGGAGTTAGACTTTAACAGATGAATTTGCAGGAGACATGGTTCAGCCCCTAACATTTACTTATGGAGAGAGTATGGATGGAAGCAAGGGACTTTCATTCTAATACCAGGAGTGCTATTGTAGATGCACATCCAATTCCTTTTTTTGCTCAGCTTTCCCACTTCTACAAGAGGAGAGGTACTTCAGCTGAATACTGAGCTCAGGAAGAGAATACGAAGCATGCCCTGTTGGACTTCTTTGACTGACCTATTCTCATGTCCCCTGGATTTTTTCCCCTGAGCTAAAAATACAGCATGAATAAAAGACTGAATGAGTAAGAAAACAAATAGACAAACTCTAACTGGTAAAATACATACCAAAATATTACCTCTATTTAATTTGGATGCTGGCAATACATGATTATTATTTTAATATTTATTTGTATCATTTATAATACATCTCTTAACATTGTATAATTTTGCGTTAGAAAGCAAGATGCAGCTTCTTGCTCCACACATATATGGATACTGTATATATTTAATAGGCAATAACTATAACTAACATTTCTTAGTATTTACTTGTGCCACACACTATTATAAGTGATTTCTATGAAGTAATATTTATGACAGGTGGATGTCTGGATTGATGGATAAATGCATCAATGGATGGCAATTATAATTCATCTTTCTAAACATTCTAATGATCTCAGTTTGTGCAGCTATGCTATCAATGAGTCTGGTAAGTTGGGTCATGAGGTATCATATTTCCTAGAAGAGTCTTAGTTTGCTTCAAGCAAACACCCATACTAAATTATTTGAAGAGTAAACACTTTTCACCTGCTATACGCTAGCTTTTTATGTCCAGATAGAAACGGGAGGCAAGAAAGAGATGAACAAATGGGTCTGAATAGCTACAAAAGATAAAGAAACAAACAATAGGGGTAGGGGTTTGGGTTAAATAGCTGATGAAGATTAAGGAGTGCACTTGTCCTGATGAGCAGGAATGCTGAGTTACTGTATTATACACCTAAAACTAAAATAACATTGTAGGTGAACTAACTGGAATTCAAACAAAAACTTAAAAAAGGAGAAGCAAATGAAACAATAGAAAACTCGTAGTGGTCAACGGGGAAATGACAGACATGAGTGTCTCACAAGTGTAAGGATTCTAAGTATTCTGTATCCTCAAATCTTAAGATTTATATCCCAATATTATCCTTGAGATTTCCCAGGCACCAGCTCAGATCTCCTAATTCTAGTCTGTATCTTCTGTTCTAAAGGATTCACATAGACCTCTGTGACTCAAGCAATTATCTGTCTTTGAGAAAGTATTCTGCTGGTCTGTGTGGCCTTGATACCCACACCGGGTAGAGAAATTCATAGTACACAGTTTTCTAAGTTTCCTCTATAGAATGTACATTTGTAATATATAATTCTATCTCTAAATTTAGAAGTCCATCACAACTTTCCACACACTATAGTAGAATACAGTATAGGCTTCACTTGTATCTAATTTTCTTCTACTCACTTAACATGCAGATTAACTCCACATGGTCAATATTGTGTTTTACTTGTTTTTGCACATTAGAAAACTGAGGTGCAGAGAGGTTAAATAACTCTCACAAGGTCACACCATCCAAACACTGAAGCCAAGATCTGAACTACATAGTAGGATTCTAGAACCAGACTCTTCAACATTATGTTCTAAAACACCTACTTGCATGATATCAAATATGGCACTTCTGAGACAGAGAGAGAAGAAAGCTATTTTCACTGACCTAGAAAAACTGCAAGGCTTTGATATCTTAAAAACATATTCATTTAAAATTTTTCTAGGCCCAAACTCAGTGGACTACTTTGATATGACCTCACCTCAATGGGGTCAACCATTTTCATGATACGTATTTGAGAAAGCTAATTTAATACTTTCAGCATTGGACATTGATTTTCAAGCTCTTTAAAAACAGTGAATTAAATAAAAATTGGTCTCAGCTTTTGAAATCAAATATCACTAACAGTCATTGGGGAAGTACAATAATGATTTTAGCTCTGTGAATCTGAGTCAGCCAAAAGCAATAGGATTAGGCTTAAAAACAGGGAGGAAGAAATGCATTTGAGTAAATGTTCTATCCAGTTGAACTTTGTGGATTTGAAATTTACCCAGATAGTTTTTAAAAGGTTTCCTGATATATAAATGTCGCCTTTGAGTTTCATGCTAGTAGAGGTAGGTCTGATCTGCTTCACTCTTAAATCCATGTCTATCTGAGCATACTCTGGACAGTTTGCTGAAAACAATAAGGTTTCAAGTGCAGGCTGTTGGCATTCAACTCTTTTGTCTACTACTTATCCTTGTAACACAGAAAATCTACTCCTTCTTCTTTGGCATTGTCAGCACAAACTGTGTGGTCTTGCTCAGTGAAGAAGTACTCAAAAACACAGGCTCAGTAAACTGCAGGATTTCTGTCCAATAGCTTCCAGGCTGTCCAACAGCTTTAGATTAGCCTTTTCTGATGTAGGGGCCCCAGTATGGGCCACTTTGGCATAGTCATCATTTCCAGTTAAAAGCAATCAGAACTCAGAAGGTTTAGGAAAAGCTCTTTACCTGTCCCCTCACTCCCAACTGCCTGCTAATACCAGAAAGAGAGTAATTACAGACATTCCTCCTTACCCCCCCCCCCAAAAAGTATCTACATAATAGAGCAAACCTTTGTTTTCCAAACATCTCTTCTCACCTGCTGCTAATAGTCTTTCTCCCTTTGGGATGCTCAGACTCCTACTCTTCTCCTTAGCTCTTATAAGCTTCATGTTGTCTGACTGTCATTGGAATTTCCATATCTGTGTAGATTTCCCATAGGTGCCCTATTAAATTGTATTTTCTCCTGTTAATCTGTCTCATATCAGTTTGATTCTTAGTCCAGCTAGAAGGAACTCAAAAGGTGAAGGAAATTCTTCCTCCCCAGCAAAAGTCTGAATACCTTCCAAGCAGTGGGTGAAAAAAAAAGAATGAAAATATGAAAATCAAGTGATTATTTGAAAAAGAGGAAAAAAAAAAAACGCTTGGGTGGCTCAGTGGGTTAAAGCTTCTGCCTTCAGCTCAGGTCATGATCCCAGTGTCCTAGGATCAAGCCCCATATCAGGCTCTCTGTTCAGTGGTGAGCCTGCTTCTCTCTCTCTCTCTCTCTCTCTGTGCTGCCTCTCTGCCTACTTGTGATCTCTGTCTGTTAAATAAAAAAATAAATAAAATCTTTTTTTTTAAAAAAAAGGAACACTAAAAAAAATTATCTATAAATTTGCTAGCCACTCCTATTTTGAACAATTCACAAGAAGAGAACCAGAAAGTACCTAATAAGGTTTCAATACTGATTATCATATAGATACTTAGCAAATGAAGCAAGGCTTGGAGAGTTTTCTTTGCTTACTGAGACAGAATAAGCTGGAATATGAAGATCTCCATCTCTCGAACACTGTTTTTCATTTAAGAAATCTAAATCTTTATACACATGTCCACACAATGACTTAATACTACCATCAAATTCAAAATATACTTCCACAAGGAGATGACAATAAAAGAAATGAAAAAAAATTTTTTTTTCTCATTTAGTGCCAAAGTAAAATGACAGCTTTTAACAGACATTTCTAAGGTGACAGGATAGGATGTAAAAAGGTGGACAGAGTAACCAATTAAAATTTTAGAGGGTATTTAGGTAAAAAAGTTAAAGTTAGGTGAAGGCTTTTAGATCATGGCCTTCAGCTGTACAACAGTGTCAAGGGACCTGTGATGACAAAAAGGAAACCAGAGTTCATATCAGCAATGCATGGCTAAGGTTTCCTGTTCAACACTTCCTTCAAGAAAGCATCAATTCCTACTGCACTCACACTGTTGCTAGAAGCAGACTCATTCTTTTTTTTTTTTTTTTTAAAGATTTTTATTTGTTTATTTGACAGAGAGAAATCACAAGTAGATGGAGAGGCAGGCAGAGAGAGAGAGGGGGAAGCAGGCTCCCCGCTGAGCAGAGAGCCCGATGCGGGACTCGATCCCAGGACCCCGAGACCACGACCTGAGCCGAAGGCAGCGGCTTAACCCACTGAGCCACCCAGGCGCCCCAAAGCAGACTCATTCTAAAAGAATGCCAGAATTGGAACAAATCTTAAAATGAAGCAGTCCTAACTTCTCCATTTTCTAAGGAAGAAACCAAAGTTCAGAACAGTTAATGTCACATGGCCAAGGTCAACAAAGTCAACAGTGGAAACAGGTCTCAAAACCTGGAGTTTTGTACAAAGATTATACAACCCAATGTCTAGGGCTGTTCTGATTCGTAGTATTCTGCCCCATTAGTACCTTCAGGACACTTTTAAGACTATGAGTGCCACCTTTATTTCAGAATAATATGATCTCCTTTCCCATAGTCCTCTCCCACCCTCTGTGCACATATCCATATTCATGGATATGAAAACAAACTTCTGGAGGATACATATCTATTTCCTATCAAAATAGAGGCAGCGTGGGGCACCTGGGTAGGTCAGTGGGGTAAGCCTCTGCCTTTGGCTCAGGTCATGATCCCAGGGTCCTGGGATGGAGCCTCACATCATGCTCTCCGTTCAGCAGGGAGCCTGCTTCCTTTCTCTCTGCCTGCCTCTCTGCCTACTTGTGATCTCTGTCTGTCAAATAAATAAATAAAATTAAAAAAAAATAATAGAGGCAGCTGATGAATGTACTAAAGAAAGAATATACAGATTATTGTAGTTACTCTTTTAAGAAGGCGTACAAGTTTTGTGATGAATAATTACTCTGATCCCCACTTATGTTTTCATAAACCAAGTAATTTGTAAATGGAATACATTTACACTTGGACTCTTTTTCTCCCAGTTACCTATGTGTAATGTGAGAAGTTTTAAAATTAATTGATTTCATGAAACTATATTTTCTCCACTAATCAACTTTTAATGACAACTGTTGATGCAGGAAAGACATTAGGGTTTGAGCCCAAGACCAAGAAAGAATTCTTGAGGTGTCTTCAGTGCAAGAAGGTGGTTTTATTAAAGCATAGGGACAGGACGTGTGGGCAGAAAGAGCTGCACTAGGATCTTAAGGAATGAGACATTATATACTTTAAAACTGATAACGTGGTTGTAGGGGTGTGCTCTAAGGAAATCTGAAGCAAGTTTTCCAAGATCTTGAGGGAGCTAGCTACTGTTGGGTAAAGGCCATTTATTACTGTCTAAAGTAAACCCTAGTCATTAAACCTTTTAGATGTATATCAGTGGGTCATATGCTTGAGGGGTAATTATATCTGGCACATATCTGGCAGGGGGAGAGATAAAGGAAGTTTCCAAAGGGATTTGTATATGTTAAAGTAGACTTAAAGGATCCTGAAGGTTGGGATAAGATTGCCCTTTGCTCTCAGCAAAGTGTCAAGTCAATTGAGTTTTTAGAGAAATGTCACTCTGAGATTTTTTTTTTCCCCTCTAGTATAAACACCTTAGCCAAATCAAAGAATTTGTCCCTTTAACTTCTCATAGGAGAAACTAATGGACAAAAATTGAGAAATACCAGCCTATTTAAATTTTTGTCACTCTAAATGTATTATCTCTCAATAGGCAGGAAATTTATGAGTATGTGTAAGTAAACTGGCCACAAGAATACTAATTATTGAAATGAAAGATGTAAAGATGTCCATGTAAGTTACAAAGTCAGTATCTCTCAACACATGGTTATGGCTCATTTAGAAAGAGAACAACACAAAATCTCCCATTCCCTAGCATTCTCATGCTGGCTTAATTTTAATTCTTCAGTTTACATAAAGCTGAGTTTGTCTCTTACAAGATCAAGTGTTAGAGCAAACACTACCATAGGTTATTTCTGGTGGTAGTCAGGACCATCACATGAATTCTCATTATGAATATCAAGACAGATTTTTACTTGAGTCTGAAGGTGTAAAAATGCATGTATTAGCTTCTCTACAGCATTCATGACCATAAATAAAGGAAAGATAATACCACTCAGATTGAATCTTCACTTGTAAAGACAAAACAAAAGAGATCAGAAAAGGTCAGAAAATTCACCCAGCAGAGTCAAGAATGAGTCAATATTTTCTTTTCATTTGAATAAGAGAGCTAATGGCTTAAAGAATAAGTGGACATCAACAATGAATAATTATACTACCCCCACATTTGGGACTGGATACAAATGTGAAAGGGTGCATTATTTAGTTACTGTAGCAATTAATTGAAAACAAGCAAGGAGTAACAGTTTGGATTCCTAAGGACTTACTGCTTGCCAGTGTGGAGGATGGAGGGACAATATAGATGAAGATCACATCCCTGTTATTCCTCCACCCTTCCCCTTGACTAGACTGCTACTTCTGGATTCCTATCTATCTGTGAGCAAAAGTTGAGCAAAACATGTGTGTCCCTGCTCAGCCTTACCTACCTGAGCTCCTCTTACTTTCTCTGCTCCAGGAAGGGCCAAGGTGAAAGAGGAACACCTTGAGGACAAGAGCTTGTCTTCTTTACTGGTCAACATAGAAAGAGGTAGAATCTCAAGACCTACCACTGTTTTCACATGGCAAGTGACGACGATACTAACACATGATAGAGTTTCAGTTTGATGTCATCAACTTTCTTTGTGACTCCTTAGAAGATTCATTTTTCTAAACTCAGTAACCATTCTTACATCTTTTGGATCACTTTTGCTAAGTAAAAATAAGCCATTTCCATATGAATCATCTATGAAGGGCCACTTTATTTTTTTAAACTGCTACATTAACATAACTTAAAAAATAACTCATTGTAAACAGCAAATTTTTAACACCTGTTTAAAAAACAACTGAAAAAAACCAATACGGCTTATTTTTCTCTTTTCTTAAATTTTAAAAAGGATTATTCCAAAATTACTTCAGAAGGTAAAATTTGGGGTCACTCCTTGACTAAACCACACTTCTTGGATCACAACATGTACACTTTTAAGAATATTGCCTCAAGGGGAAAAACGTCTGTCTAAGTAATAGTCTCTAACTGATGGAAAATGCAAGTAGCATCTAAAGGATAATGTTAACATATAAGACCTAACTTAGGAGAAAATCTGAAGCCAAGTCCAGTCAGTATGGCTTTAAGAAGGAAAAGGGAGGGACGCCTGGGTGGCTCAGTGGGTTAGGCCGCTGCCTTCAGCTCAGGTCACGATTCCGGGGTCCTGGGATCGAGTCCCACATCAGGCTCTCTGCTCAGCAGGGGGCCTGCTTCCCTTCCTCTCTCTCTCTCTGCCTGCCTCTCTGCCTACTTGTGATTTCCCTCTGTCAAATAAATAAATAAAATCTTTAAAAAAAAAAAAAGAAAGAAGGAAAAGGGATACAGCAGTGAATTAATGAAGCACAGCTGATTCTTGAACAACACGGGGGATAGGGACTCTACACTTACACTGTTGTAAATCCGAGTATAACTTCAGACTCAAACTTAATTACTAACAAGCTTACTGTTGACTGGAAAGCTTACCGATAATATAAACAGTAAATTAATGTATATTTTGAATGTTATATGTTTATACACAATTTTCTTAGAATAAAGTTAGCTAGAGAAGAGAAGATGTTAAGGAAATCATAAAGAAGATACATTTACATTGGTGTACAATATTTATCTAAAGCAAATCAGTGTATGGAAGGACCCACACAGTTTAAACCCGTGTTGTTCAAGGGATCAACTGTACATTTGACAATGTATTGCATTTGGCAAGCAATGATGACACTGGATTTAATTTACTTATTTTGGATGACTCCTAAGCCAATGCATCTCTAGATGAAAATGATGATGTGGCCAATGTGGGGGGGGGGGTTGGAAGAGAAGCCCTTGATATTCTCAAATGAGTGAATTCAGTACAAATTTTCTGAGAATCGGCATTGGGGACAGCAGCAGGCAATGATTTCACAGGCAGGGAAGAACCATGATGATACAGATCAGAGAAGTCCTTGAAGGAACTCCACAGCATAGCATCTCCACTTTTCACTGTTGACTGATGAAAATGTATCACTTGCAAGTAAAGTCTTTTACCGCATTAAGGCCCACAAAGGGGCCCGCAAACTGGAAGCAAATCAACAGCTGTTAAAGAACCAGGATATCAAAATATTCTGGTATTGCATGTTGCCAAAGACGCCATCATGGTGATCAACATCATGATCTTCATGTAGTGGTTACCATGACCAAGTCATTCAAATGATAGCCAAGACAAGTGATCCAGGTGAACAGGGTAAGACCAATTTAGCTCAGACAACGATCAGTCTAGCTATGCCAGAAGGCAAGTTCTTTAAAACTTCTTATGAAGTTTCATTCATTCACCCTGAGAGGTGAATGTCTGAGAAAAAGGTAACCTCAAGGGAAGGGTCGGCAGCCCCCTGTACTGGGGTTCATGCATGTAGCTTCTGGTTTGTTTTGTTCTCTTTCTTGATTGTGTATGTATGTGCCTGTGATGTTTTATCATAGTGTATCCAGCATATCCTAGGAAGAAATTTTTTTAATATATTCAAATACATCTTAATTTTAACAAGATCTACATACATATTTATTTGGTAATGAAAATTAAACTGCACAAAGAATTTTAGAGCAGTTCAGATTCATGAAAAGCAAAAGACATAGTAAACATACCCTGCCTTAATTTAGGTATATGCTCTAGCCAAGCCATCCAATGTTCTAACGTATCTCCTCTCATGTAGCCTTCTTAAAGATGGGTTATGTTATTTTATTATATTTGTTTATTATATAGAATAGGCAATATATGATCACATTATAGGTTATTATAAGTTAACTACAGACTTAAGAGGTTTTTCTAAGATTAATATAGAAAAAAAGTCTCGATTTAAATTCTATCAGTTGACAATACATGCCCAAGAAACACTGTTACTTTATGGCAAGGACTTAACCACCACTGAGATCTTATAGTAATATACCACAGAATTTATTTTCTTCATAAATGTAATTTGGGAAAATTATGCTTGAAATAGGTCAATAACGTATCACAATCTCAGACATATCAGTTTTGGTTTCACTCGGGTTGAATTATATTTCATAACATGGTTATACTATTATCGGTGCCATTTAAAAAAAATATCAGTGCTATTTGGTGTTTGTTCATTTTTTTTAAAGATTTTATTTATTTATTAGACAGACAGAGATCACAAGCAGGCAGAGAGGCAGGCAGAGAAAGAGGGAGAAAGAGGCTCCCCGCCCAGCAGAGAGCCCGATGCAGGGGCTAGATCCCAGGACCCCAAGATCATGACCTGAGCCGAAGACAAAGGCTTAACCCACTGAGCCACCCAGGTGCCTCTGTTCATTTGTTTTAATGATTTCATCTTTGTGTATATCAGGTTCTTTTTTACAAGTCAATGGAGGAAGTGGCCATCAATGTAGCATTTTATGAATGATAGCTCTGTTTTTGTAGGTAGGGTTATGCCCACATGCTGCATGTTCGATGATACACCATCAAAATCTAATTCCAAAATAACAGAAGAAATGACTTCAAAATGTATATCAATCATAGTTTCCTTTTGATATCCAACATAAAGACACAGGTATCCTCTTTACAAAATTAATGGGTAGATAAGAACAGATTATATTTTGTAATGGAAGGATTTCATCAATGAATGAAATTGGATGTAAAAGAATCACTAAATGCTGTGATCAGGAAATAAACAACTATCTGGAGAGACAAGGGTATGCCCATGCCTTTACAAGAAAGTCAGAACACCTTCCTAGAAATGGTTGAAAAGAAGAATGAATATAAGAAAGTCTACTGATTATTTGAGAAAAAGCAAAGAAAAAGCCTATGATCAAATAAAAGGAAATGCAACAATGGAGTCTTAAAGTGAGAAAGAGACAAATCTTTGGAAAAAGAAAAACAGCAGGATTTCATCATCAGAGACCAAAAGTTTTAGAAAGAACTGAGATTGGAATTAAAAGGGGGAGGACAATGTATATAACTGTGAATAAAGATCTATCATCAGGAATACTATATTAAGTTGCTTTCATTTTGGAAATTCAAGATGGAAAGGCATCTTTGGGGTACTAGCTCTTAGGAAAGAACACAAAAAAAATTATCTACAAATTTGATAGCTAATCCTATTTCAAACAATTTCACAAGAAGAGCATCAGAAAGGACATAAGAAAGATTCAACAGGGGTGCTTGGGTGGCTCTGGTCATGGTCCTAGCAATTGGGATTCAGCCCCACATATGTCTGCCTGCTAGGCAGGAAGCCAGCTTCTCCCTCACCAACTTCCCCTGCTTCTGTTCCCTATTTTACTGTGTCTCTTTCTGTCAACTAAATAAATAAAATCTTAAAAAAAAAATCTAACACTTGTTTTCATATAGATACCTAACAAATGAAGCAAGGCTGAGAGAGTTTTCATTGCTTACTAGGATAGAATAAGCTGAGGTATGAAGATCTTCATCTCCCCAACACTGTTTTTCATTAAAGAAATCTAAATCTTTGTACACATGTCCAGACAATGACTTAATCCTACCTCCAAATTCCAAGGATGTTTCTACAAGAAGAAATATTTGTTTGTTTCCTAATTGAGTACCAGTCCTAAAGAGTAAAATGGTGACTTTTAACAGATATTTCTAAGGTAACAGGCTAGGAAGCAAAAAGGAGAACGAGGTAAACAATTAAAGGACCTTTATATAAAAAGTTTACTTAGGCCAAGGCTCTTAGATCATGGCCTTCAGCTGTACAACTGTGTCAAGGGACCTGTGATGACCAAAAATGAAATCAGCAATGCATGGCTAAGGTTTCCTGTTCTGCACTTTCTGCAAGAAAGCATCAATTCCTACTGCACTCACACTGCTGCTAGAAGCAGACTCATTCTAAAAGAATGCCAGAATTGGAACAAACCTTAAGATGAAGCAGTCCTAACTTCTCCATTTTCTAAGGAAGAAACCAAAGTCCAGAACATGTCATTAACATGTCACATGGCCAAGGTCAACAAACAAAGTCAACAGTGGAAATAGGTCTCAAAACCTGGAGTTTTGTACAAAGATTGTACAAACCAATGTCTAGGGCTGTTCTGATTTGTATATTCTGCCCCATTAGTACCTTCAGGACACTTTTAAGACTATGAGTGCCACCTTTATTTCAGAATAATATGATCTCCTTTCCCATAGTCCTCTCCCACCCTCTGTGCACATATCCATATTCATGGGGATATTAAAGAAAACAAACCAGGAGGATACATATCTTTTTCCTACCAAAGTAGAAGCAGCGGATGAATGTAATAGAGAAAGAGTAAGCAGACTATTGTAGTTACTCTTTTAAGAAGGTGAAAAAGTTTTGTTTTGTGATGAATAATTATTCTGATCTCCATTTATGTTTTTGTAAATCAAGTTCATTAGAAAATGATATATATCTATGCTTAGATTCTTTATCTCCTAGTTACCTATGTATGACATGAGAAGTTTAAAAACAAGTTGACTTTATATTTCCCTTATTTCTCAATTTCTACTTTGAAAACTGTGATTTTTAAAAATACAGTTGCTAGGAATGACTCCTACTTCGATATATTTTTCCAAGTATGAAAATTTTAGCCATTTAAAGGATTTGTCCTTTATACTTGCCATAGGACCTAGGAGAAACTATTTGACATTCTGCAGAAATACCAGCTTCTTTTAATTCTCCTAACACTAGCTAACACTCCTAATACTACTGGCACAGGGTATTCTCAGTGTCTCTGAGAATAAATTTTGAGACAGAACTGAGAAGGTTGACAGAAAGGAGTGTGGGGAGAGGAGATGGGTATGGAAGGGAGGTAGGTAATTGGAGAAAAACACCCATAGCTCCAGACATGGGTAAAATTTGTCAAACATGTAGGTGAGAGTGTAAGTGAAAAACTTACTAAAATACACAAAAATTACTAAAATAATTAATTTCTAATTCCACATATTCTGTATATATAATCCATCACTACAAAAACATGGAACCAAATGATATTACTCAAACATCTCCTTCATTACTCAGTTTATCTGCCATAGTCAGCTCTGAATATACATTTTCAATCATTTCAGAAAACTAAGAGCCAATACCAATTGTGTTACAGATCACATATTTATTAGTAAAAATATTTATTTATTTATTTAAAAGATTTTATTATTTTTTTGACAGAGAGAGATCACAAGTAGATGGAGAGGCAGGCAGAGAGAGAGAGAGAGAGAGAGGGAAGCAGGCTCCCTGCTGAGCAGAGAGCCTGATGCGGGACTCGATCACAGGACCCTGAGATCATGACCTGAGCTGAAGGCAGCAGCTTAACCCACTGAGCCACCCAGGTGCCCAGTAAAAATATTTATTAAATGGAAGACATTTGAATCTCCAAAATGAAAAGTAAACAAAACAACAAAATACTAGTGACAGATTTTGAAAAATGTAAACTAATACATCTTTCTACTTCTTGTTCAACAACTTTAAAATAACACACAATTACTGGAACAAAAACAGACACACAGACCAGTGGAACAGAGTAGAGAGCCCAGATATGGCCTCTCAATGCTATGGTCAAAGCAGGAAAAAATACACAGTGGAAAAAAGACAGTCTCTTCAATAAATTGTGCTGGGAAAATTGGACAGCTATGTGTAGAAGAATGAAACTCGACCATTCTCTTACACTATACACAAAGATAAACTTGAAATGGGTAAAAGACCTCAATGTGAGGCAGGAATCTATCAAAACCCTAGAGGAGAACATAGTCAGTAACCTCTTTACCACTGGGCATAGCAACTTCTAAGACATGTCTCCAAAGGCAAAGGAAACAAAAGCGAATATGAACTTTTGGGACTTCATCAAGATAAAAAGCTTCTGCACAGCAAAGGAGACTGTCGTCAAAACAAAGAGGCAATCCACGGAATGGGAGAAGGTATTCGCAAATGAAACTACAGACAATGGGCTGATATTCAAGATCTACAAAGAACTCCTCAAACTCAACACACACAAAACAGATAAACATGTCAAAAAATGGGCCGAAGATACGAACAAACACTTCTCCAAAGAAGACAATACAAATGGCTAACAGACCCATGAAAAAAATATTCATCATCATTAGCCATCAGGGAGATTCAAATCAAAACCACATTGAGATAACACCTTACACCAGTTAGAATGGCCCAACTCAACAAGACAGTAAAAAACATGTGTTGGAGAGGATGTGGAGAAAGGGAAACCCTCTTATACTGTTGGGGGGAATGCAAGTTGGTGCAGCCACTTTGGAAAACAGTGTGGAGATTCCTTAAGAAATTAAAAAAAGAGCTTCCCAATGACCCTGCAATTGCACTACTGTATATTTACCCCAAAGAAACTGATGTAGTGAAAGGAAGGGCCATCTGTACCCCAAAGTTCATAGCAGCAATGGCCACTGTCCCCAAACTGTGGGAAGAACCAAGATGCCCTTCATTGGACAAATGGGTAAAGAAGATATGGTCCATATATACAATGGAGTATTATGCCTCCATCAGAAAGGATGAATACCCAACTTTTGTATAAACATGGACAGGACTGGAAGTGATTATGCTGAGTGAAATAAGTCAAGCAGAGAGACTTAATTATCATACGGTTTCACTTATTTGTGGGGCATAAAGAATAACACAGAGGCTATTGAGAGATGGAGAAAAGAAGGGAGTTGGAGGAAATTGGAGGGGGAGATGAACCATGAGAGACTGTAGACTCTAAGAAACAAACTGAGGGTTTTGGAGGGGAGGGTGGTGGGAAGTTGGGTGAGCCTGGTGGTGGGTATTTGGGTGGAGCAGTGGGTGTGGTGCATAAACAATGAATGCTGGAATATTGAAAAGAAATAAAATAAAATGGAAAAAAATAAAACTACACCATTTACAACAAAGACATGGCAGGGGTGCCTAGTTGGCTCAGTTAAAAGAACATGAAACTCTTGGTCTTGAGACAGTGCTTTTGAGCCCTACATGGAATATAGAGATTACTAAAAAAAAGATTATAATAAAAACATAAAAAATTAATAAAGACATGGCAATAATCTGTATTTTAAGTCAAATACTTGCTTGTTTTATTTTAGAGCATATTAAATAAATGATGTATTATATGTCATATAATTATTTTTTTCATATGATTTTTTTGTACTATCTTTCAACATTCAGGTCAAGGATGATAATTTTTGTCAAAGTATCTTATCTTTATTTCAGATCACTAACATGTTTATATTCTTCCTCTCACCTATTTTCAATTGGAAAAAGAAAAAGCAATCCCCATTGAATACTTGCAAAACAGCAAATACACAGGAGTGGTAATCAAATGCAATCCAAACAGCTTTCCAAGGTGCATGCTGCATTAATAACATCACTATCCCCAGTGCATTGATTCAGCTTCCTCTCTAATAGGTGTTCTGTTCTGGGTTCTTATATTTAGTGATACATAGTAAAGATCTAATTCCAAGATGGGCATGACCTATGTTTTCTGACTTCAGCTGCCACTTTCATGGATGAGAAAATACAAACTTGATACATTTTTATGTCTTCAGATACTACAGAATGGTTGACAGAGCTCACCCACAGTTGCCTATCCTACAATGCAAATATTTTAAGCCACTGAAAGCTGAACTGAGATTGAGTTTCTTTCTTTCTTCTCCTTCTCCTTCTTCTTTTTTTCCCTGAATGTTCACTAAATTATTTTGGAGATATTCTTTTTTTTTTTAAGATTTTATTTTATATTTTAAATCAATTTCTACACCCAACATGGAGCTTGAATTTCCAACCCTGAGATCGAGTTGTATGCTTTACCAAGTGGGCCAGCCAGGCATACTACTATAAATTTCTTTATTCAAGTTTATGTATCTTGCTCCTAGTAAGTAGAAGGGATACATTCCTTGTTTTTACTTTTTATAGACAATTTAACTTCTTGTCTTGTATTCAAATCTTTAATCCTTGTGTGGTAGGCCACTACTGAATTTGGAATGAAGGGACTAAACTTTTAGGAAATATTTATTTTCTAGAGACTAAAAAATAATTTGAAAAAAGATTATTTAGATCAGTAGAATTATTCACTGAAAAGCATTTTCTTTTATACTTTCTACAGATTGCCATTTTAAAAAATATCCACTATTTCTTCAGTGTTGGTGAAATGTACACATATATTTGTAAAAAAATCTTCAGTTAATGCTACTCTTTGATATATGTCCAAATGAATGAATTGTAAATGAATGCTCTTATGGGCATTATTTGTAACAGCCTAAGAAAGCTAAAACAACTCAAATGTCAATTATCAGAGGAATGGATAGATAAATGTGGTATGCCAACACAATGGAATATTATTTGGCAATTAAAAAAAATAATGAAGTACTGATAAATACTGCAACATGGATAAACCTTGAAAACATGATTCTAAGAAGTCAGTTTACATACGAGCTTCTATATAAAATAATCCCATTTATATGAAATATCCAGGAGAAGTAAATCCATAGAGACAAAAAATAGATGAGTGCTTTTCTAGGGTTAAGGGAGGGTTTAGAAGAAAGTAGAAAAAACTGCTAACAGGTACTAGGTTTCCTTTGGAGATGATAAATATATTCTAAAATTGATTGTGGTAATGGTCGTACAACTCAATATACTGACAACACTCATCTACATCTTAAATGTGCTAATTATATTGACTATGAATGAATAACTCAGTAAAGCAATTTAATAAATATTTACTTGAGTGAAATAAGTCAAGCAGAGAGACTTAATTATCATTCTTAATTTTCACAATCTCTTCAACAATGCCACACATTCACAGTGGGTTTTGTAATAGAAATATCCTTTCAAAATGAGGAAATACATGTATATTTTTATAAAATAAAGATTACTTTTTGAAAATTAAAGAAGGCAGGCATTAAACTCAATTTCTAAGTATCCAGATGACAATCTAAATATCCACCTATTTTCTGAGGACTCTGGGTAAAATAAAGTGGAGGAGACATACATACCCTGTTCATGATAAATGCACCTCTTGGAAAGAAGCTCTGTGTTGTTGTTTATCCTTTACCTTCCTGACTCTTCATACTGACTCTGGATTTTATTACAGGGGTAGCCTTCTGTAAGTTCAAAGCCAAGGTCATGTCCTTTCAGCTCAAATCCAGACTTGAGGCATAAATCTTTCAGAAAAGATCCTTCCACACTTGCATCACAAAGACTCTGACACATGTCACAGAGAAGCAACTTTCATTAAGTTACAGCAATAAATGTACTTTCATTTGATGGACTCTGAAAAATTGCTCTATCTTTCCCTATTCCCATGACAGCTGTCATCATGTCACAAATGGAGGAAAGTTTAAAAAAGAAAGGACTCTCACGTCCCCAACAGTTGTCATGACTAGCAGCAACATAATATGCAATGTTACCAAGGGGAAATAAACACTGTATAGGAAACTAGAGCATGCATAAATTAGAAAAGCCTACATTTCACTTTCATAACTGAAGGATAAAAGAGAAAGAAACAAACAATAGTATCATTCATAAAACTTCAGAATACTTCCTCTGGGCTTACCTGTCCTATCTCTAGTATATATCGCAATTCCTAAGATTCTGGAGAAACATCTGTCCTAGTTACAACATTAAAAATTTTTTACTTTACATGTCCTGAAATAACTAACCATAAGACTTGGGTGCCAGGCAAAGATCTACCAGATCGACTTAGAATAGAAAGCAAAAGATTGAAGGCATAAAGCAGTGAAACAGAAAATCAGACACCAACTTTTAACTTGACAGTATGATAGAAACTGTTGACCTAATATATTTTTCAGATTTCAAATACCAATACAGTGAGAAAAAGTTGAGGGGAAGAAAAAAAAAAAAAAAAGATGCCCAAGAAAGAATTCCTTAGTTATAAAATTAAATGTGTGCTGAAGAGGGAATTCAAATTGGTCTTTACTCATATTTCTCTCATGTGATACAAACCCAAAACCTGAATGTCATCTTAGAGCTAATTATAAATTCAGAATCTCAATCCTCATTGCATCCCACTAGGTCAGAATCTGTATTTTCACACATTAATGCTTGAGAAGCACTGTTGACCATTTTCCTACCAGAGACATTATCTACTATTTGAACTCTTGGACCACTGAAATAACATGTTTCTTACTACTAATGGCTATTAAGTAATATTAACATGAGAAAAGAAATGTAATATAACACAATTCATTCTGTATTGCTAAATTAATTAAAAGTTCAACACAACCGATCTCTCATGTGAGAGCTTTGCTAAAGCCTCAATATTGATGTCAGGTTAAGAGATATTCTAAATCAATTGATATTTAAGACTACATCATCTGTGAGAGTCTCTGTGGAAAATGCAACAACCTTGTTAATACTGAGTATAGATCTTTAATGTTAAAATAGTATATCAATTTAATGCTGAGGCATGCTGTAACTCTGTATAGGAAGGCAGTGTTTGTACAAACATGATTACTAAAAGTATAGAGGAGGAAGGGAGAAATAGGTAAAGGGGATTAACAGCATACTTATCATGATAAGCACTGAGTAATGTATAGAATTATCGAATCATTATATTGCAAAGCTGAAAACTAACACGGTGTGTCAGCTATACTAGAACTTTAAAAAAAAAGAAAAAAATTAAATATGTAAAAATGTAATAAAATAAAGAAGGCGGTACTTCTAAACCATTAAAGGCATAGAGCTTGTATTGTGATGGTGGGTAAGGTCATATACTTTGAATTGGCCAGTGTATATAATAGCTGTTTAGGGAAACCACATGCTTACCAAATCCAGTTATGTCAATAGATGATATGCCTGACTATTAACAGTGAAATAAATCCTTGACTGCTCTGTGTTTAACTGAGGGAGTAGAGTTAGAAAGCCATTGAGCCTGAAGGCTCTAAACATTAACAACCATCCCACTCAGTTTCCTAGGATGAGGTCCAGACCACTTTACTGAAGCTCAGAGCTAGCTCTCTGGTAAAAGGAACTACCACTTTTCTACCTCAGAAAAATATGACATCAGACACCCCCACAATTAGTCACTCCAGAGTTCTCAGCCCTCAAAAATCAGAAAAAAAAAAAAAAAAGACCAAACTGTCATCTACTCCATAAGTGCCTCTAATTGGCTACTTCAAAGCTTAGGTAAGCTCCTGTGTTACCTAAAAGGAAGTTATAAGGGAAAGAGAAGTGAATAGCCTTTGGGAAAGAAATTTTAAGGCAGACAGATACTATATATCTTAGTACCAATTTTCTTTTTACACATTAAAATGTAAGAGTCTACTAAGAGTCCCTTTGCACCTAGTTGCTATAATATTTACTTACAAATTATTATCTTTAATACTAACAGCACTTTGCAGTTATAAAACACCTTATTCCAAAAAGCTCAAAATGTTTCTCCACATATTAATTCAACTCTACTCAAGAACATATCCTAGGGAGGGAGGGATTGCTATACCCATATTGAGCGTATAAACAGGGTTATAAATAGGTTTCAAATTAGTCTGCTTGCTCAACTCAATCTTTTAAAGCAACTCAACTAAAGCATCTGTGAGGAACCTGTTGGGGAGGTGGAGGTCAGCTTTTCTCTTAGAAGCAAACAGAGGGGGAGAGCTGCCTTGGTAACTTGGTGGCTTAATCACAAATACCTAGTCATAAACGAAGAGTTTTACCCAATTACTCAGCTATTATAGGCCAACCAAATTTGGGTCCACAAAAATATCTGGAAGATTGTTTTATTCACCCACTTCATATGGGCCGTATAGGATCAACTTTAAGAACACAGGACTTGTAACTGGAGCAAAGAGACAAAGGAGCTAAAGGAAGCAGTGGAGACTGTTACAGATCCCAGGGGTTGCCTACAGAACATGCCCTTCCCTCTTCTTCACAGATAGATGCCCAATTAGAATGCATTTAGTTGGATAAGGGAAACAATTTTTTAGTTGTTTTGTTCAGTGCTGTATCCCTATACCGTAAAAGAGGGTGAGGTAAATAGTCGACATTTAATTAATAATTTTTAAAGAATGAATGGATGTAAGACAGCAGTCCTGAAGGTGGACCCAACCGGCTAATTCTGTCAGCCACACAGGTCTGGAAGGAAAACATCTATGCCTAAACATCAAAGCACATGCTCTTTGTTCCTTTACCAGGTATAACTTCTGAAATATCTTATGTAAAACTGAATAGCATATAGGCTGTGTCTTGAAGTCAAACCAAGCAGAAATTAGATCATCATTTTGTCTCTCAAATGTGATCAAAACATCTGCAGATTTCCTCTACTTGCTTGATTAGATACATACTCAGTGAGAGTCTACAGAAAGTTAAATAGAAAGAAAGAAAGAAAGAAAGAAAGCAAGAAAGAAAGAAAGAAAGAAAGAAAGAAAGAAAGAAAGAGAAGGGAAGGGAAGAGAAGGGAAGGGAAGAGAAGGGAAGGGAAGAGAAGGGAAGGGAAGGAAAAAAAAAAGAAATGAATTATCTACTTATCCCTTTTAAAGCAGTATAAATTCTGTTGGGCAACTTTAGTGCCAAATAAAAATCAAAGAAAAATACATGTTAATTAAACCAATAACTACAATTGTAGTGTATTAAACTAAATTACTGAGGTATAGAGAAATATGTTTATTTATTGAAATCTGTGTGATCTACTTCATCGTTTTATCAGTAAAATATGACTTCTTAAATTTGACCTCTACAAACGGACAACTCATGAGACCTGATATTGTTAAAAACAAGCTTTACAGGAATCCCAGTATGCTTTGTTCTGTTCTTTTAAATTCCTCCCTGAAAGTACATAGAATGCATTGTTAATGTACTTTTCATCTTGTAGGTAGGCTACATGCTACCTCATGCTGTAAAAGCCCATGGTTTCTCCCCCATCACTGAGTAGTTTTCAAATACCTTTTAACAGAGGATGCAAACTGCATGAGTATGGATCAGATGGCTTTGTTTTGGCTTCCAACATTTAAAAATTAATAACATTTAAAGTTTTGGACATGTGGAAACACTAGGCTCACAATCCTATGTAACAATAGTACGTAGGAGGAACACTTACATGCTATTCTGACATGACCCTGTGGATTACTTATTTTCTGACCCATGGTCTACTTCATTCATTCATGTTTTCAGTCTGGCTTCTACAGGCCTTTGTTTTTTGATTCTCTGGCTCTCAGAGTTCCTACATGATGAAATGTGCATAAAATCTGAAGAGAAACTCAAGAGTCAGTCTCTTGTCAGGGAAAGAGCACCATATGGAGCTCTGGAAACACTAGGCTCCATTCCTAGTCATACTACCAGACCACCATTTTATCTTGGGTAAGCATCCAAGCCCATTAGAAGAGAGACAGACGAGGCAATCTGTAGATAACTTCAGACTGGAAATCCCATGATTTCCAGTCCCTGTCTCCTTGTTTGCTAGGCTGGTCATCCTTGAACATACAGGAAATAACCTATGGCAGTGTCACTTGCATGAGACACGGTCTTCTATATTCAACAATGAGTTCTAGAAGTGCTTATCCAAAAAAAATAATAAATAAAATCAATAAAATAAATTAAAAAATAAAAAAACATCTCAGCCTTGTCCTAAGCAATTCTATCTATAAAATGTATTTTATTTATAAGTTACATATTTTTCCATTAACACGTTCATTAAAAAACCTACCTAGATATTGCCTAAAGTTATCACATATTCCACCAAAGGTATCTGCTTCACAATTTTAGAAAAACTCCCACGTGAAGTCCAAATTTTATAAAAAGTTACTTTTGTAGAATTATCAGAACCTTCACCAGACTTCCAAATACGTTCCTAGCTCTACCTTCCAGAATACTTTGAGACTGAAAAGTGTCATATTCTTGAAAATGTTTCTCAGGTGAAATATTTTACTCTATCACTTTACATAAACATCTTGACTATCATTTACAAGATATGAAAATGATCTGGAAAAAAATACCACTAAAACCATGTTAATCATTCAACCAGCTCTTGATGAACAAAAATTTTCACCAAGATTTTAGCTCAGATGTATACACATACACAAACGTCAGTTAGCCTGAGAACTGTTTTTCTCCTCATAATTTAAGTAAGAAGGTTTAACCGTAAAGTCATTTTTCAAGTTTCACATCTCTTAAATGTACTCACATGCCACAAAAGGTACTTTCAACAAGAAATATAATACTACAAGAGAGGTTAACAACAGCAATCAACTAATACCCTTGTGGATTCCTGCTGGGAGAAGTGGAGGGGGACTCCAGGGAAGGACCGTGTCAGTCTAAATCTGCTGCTATTCTTCTCCATGAACAACAGCCAGACAGCTGGATGGGAGGAAGAGTCACACACCTTAAATTACCAGATTCACACTTAGCACACACATCATAAAGATGCCAGAGACCATGTTTGAACACATAATTTGTTCTCTTCTGGGAGATGGTGGTTGTTTCCTCCTCTAGTGTCAGGCATGATGCCTGTGTGTGAGCAACTCTACCAGTCTGAAAGATATACAAATGCACTGAATTCTCAGTTGTGCGTTCTTGCACACGACTGTGTGCAATTAGTGTCATGACTCATTTAGAGGATCATGTGTAGTAGATAAAGGAATTTATCTGAATGTTTGGGAGACCTAAATATATTAATCTCAACACCATACTCAGTTGAAGAGAATTGAAAGGAAATGATTTTAAGAAGTCATTCAGTATTGTGTAGTATTACAACCAATAAAAAGAATTTTAAATTGACCTCTTGAGCTGTCAAAGGATTTAATAAAACTGACCTCCTGGGACTCAGGCGTCTACCCCATGTCCTGCGACAATTTAGGACAACACATATAAACGGTGTGTGGGTATGTCTTGGGAGGGGAGATCATAAACACAGACATTGGGAGAAGGATCCAGACAATTCACTCCCAAGTACATATACAGCTACACAATTTGCATATACACTTGTGTACCAATATCTACCATAGTAAACACAATATCCAAAATAACTACTGCAAAAACCTTCATTGAAATAAGACAGTCTACCTCTGGTACCATAACAATCACTACATTTAAGATAATTATATTTTTAAAGCTTGTCAGGGCAGTACATTTAAGTGCCAAGAGTATTCCTTTTTCTCTGTATCTCATCATTGATGTAAATTTCTTAAAAATCTGCACAGTAACTTAACAATACCTATGCCAACTATTTTGGAATTAATCCCGGTGTCCTTAAACTCAATATGTTTCCTCCCTCACACCATTTTCCTCTGTAGGAAAGCCACATCTCTTTCAACTACAATATACTCATTCCTCCACTTCCTTATTTATATATATATATTTTTTTCCAGGGCACTCACATTTCTATCCCTTGATATAGGGTTTCCTTCTGGCGAGACTTAAATCTGTCTCCTTTAGTCCCCTTTGCCAACTGCCTGGCACAGGCGGCGTCTCTAAATTCTGTCATATCCTCAGAATCTGTAGCCCTGCATTTTATATCTAACCATAGAAATACTTTATTCCTTTGCAGTTCTTTCTGAATAGCTCCTCTCAGTATTAAATCATCCTGTTCCTTCCTTGAAACAACAGAGAGATTTCATGCTAATATGCAGAAGGACATTTGTTCCTACTTTGGAATATAGGTGAAGACATGCGAAACCATGTACAAAACCCAGAGCCATGTCTAAATCCGATTTACAACTCTACCTTTTTAACTACACAATAAAACAGTCTGAGAAACCATTGGAGCTATTAACTAAGTGATACTGAACTGAACATCTCAAGTCATCAGAAGCACTGGTTTAAATCCAAAAGCAGAGCCCCTGGAGCTGCCTGGTAACTTTATAATCAAGGGTTTGAAAGCCACAAATTATCAAACCTATCTGTCACCATTATATTTTTTGCATAGAAATAGTCCATAAGTACAAATCATTTTGGTCATGGAAGGATGCACGACTATAAAGTAGAGGAATTGTGTCACGTTACTGATTCTACTTACAACACGGCCTGCTGCCTGAAAAGCCAGGCTATCTACCCAATATTATGAGATTTGGAAAATTAATTTTATACTCTGCATGGATCACATCAAATATAGTCTACAAGCTCAATAAGGAATAACATTAATATTCAAACTTGAGAGTAGGAAGCCACATATACAGGGATTTCCTAATGGTAAAATTTGAGGGAAAAATTAATATTCTAACTTCCATTTAAAAGCTGCCTTAACACTACTCTGCTCTGGAATAAGAAGTGGAGCCAATCCAAGCTATTACTGTTCTCAAATGGGCACTTACCACCCATCTACAAGTATACTAGTTGTTAAAAATAGAGTAAATATTGTCCACTATTAGGAAGGATATTAGTCTGTAATTATTCTGTGCCATTCTGGTTATCCGGCCAATGTGAATTTTTATTTCATTTAACAATGAAAGAAGCAAAAAATACTGCCATCCTAGTACTAACAAATACCAATTCTGAAATTAATTTAGCTGTTTCTAGTATTTGTAGTAAAGACACACAAAGGGAATTTACTCACAATTTGGTTTGAGCACATCAAGAAGCCCAAGACTCATCAGTAGTGAGATTAGTAAATTCGTAGTTTGTAGTTTTTAACTGAGTCTTCACTCGCAATAAATAGTCTGAGATCACAGAAAGAGCCCCACAAATAACATTTTCCATAATTTTTTTTATCTGACTTAAATTCCACAAGGTCGGCCACTGGTTTATGGTGTCAGGTATATACAGTTGATCCTTGAACAGGATTCATCTACATAGGTCCCCTTATTGGTGTTTTTATTTTATTTTTTTTATAAATATAGTCCTGTAAATGTACTTCTCTTCCTCATGATTTTCTTAAAAATGTGTTCTTTTCTCTAGCTAACTTTATTTTAAGAATACAGTATATAGGGGCACCTGGGTGGCTCAGCTGGTTAAGAGTCTGCCTTCAGCTCAGGTCATGATCCCAAGGTCCTGGGATCAAGCCCTGTATCTGGCTCTCTGCTTATTGGGAGGGCCAGCCTCTCCCCCTCCCCCTGCTTCTCCCTCTTTCCCTGCCTCTCTACCCACTGCCTGCTGTTTCTCCTGCTTGTGCTCATTCTCTTGTTCTGTCAAATAAGTAAATAAAATCTTAAAACAAACAAAGAATACAGTATATAATACATACATATGTTAATCAACTATTTTTATTATCAATAAGGCTTCTGGTCAACAATAAGCTATTGGAAGTTCAGTTTGGGAGGAGTCCAAAGTTTGTGTAATTTTCAACTGTGCAGGGACATATAACATGCCAAATATGTGTCAATCAACTGTTCATGTTATCTTGTAATGCTTCTGGTCAACATTAGGCTATTAGTAATTAAGTTTTTGGGGTGTCAAAAGTTATACAAAGATTTTTGACTGTGCAGGGGATCAGAGCCCCCTAACACCTTCATTGTTCAAAGGTCAACTCTATTTCTTATTTCTTAACTCTATTTCTTAATCATTTATGGCTTTTCTTTTCTATACTATTAATAAGACTGTCATTTCTTGGGGAAAAATAAAAATCCTTTGGTACATCTTTTTTTTTTTTTTTTTAATCAAGCTCTTTAGTTCTTTAGCACCTACTACATTGAAGTGTACACTCAGTTGTGAAATTGTTTTTGTTTTAATTTTTTTTAAAATTTTTTATAAACATATATTTTTATCCCCAGGGGTACAGGTCTGTGAATTACCAGGTTTACACACTTCACAGCACTCACCAAAGCACATACCCTCCCCAATGTCCATAATCCCACCCCCTTCTCCCAAACCCCCTCCCCCCAGCAACCCTCAGTTTGTTTTGTGAGATTAAGAGTCACTTGTTTTTGTTTTAATTTTAAAGTAAATATTGTTAGCTTAACACACTTGGATAAGTCCTGTTTAATCACCTCAAATCTATAAGACAAGATATTCTCTTACTTTAGAAATTAATATGAACAATTTAGACACACATATATTCATATCTATAACTTTCAGGTCCCTTCTGCAAAATCATGTCTAGGATTAAGTAAATGTAATACACAACAGAGCAGGACATCATTATATACCTTATTTACACCTTGATGATCTCTCAGAAGAGAAGGAGGTAAACAAACAGATCAAAAGAACAGGCATTCCCAACTTCATTTCTTTTTGATTTTATAACAACTCACTAATAAAAATGGGGGAGAGGGAACAGGGGACAAGGGTAAAAAGGGAGGGAACAGGGATAAAGAGAAAGAAGAAGAAAGGAAGGGACTAGGGAAAGGAGAGAGAAAGCAAAGAGAAAGGAAGAAAAGAAAGAATCCTAGTAATATTTTGCATCAGATGACATTTAAATCGCATTTTACTCAGTCCCTGGACAATTCGAAGGGCTTTCCAGGAGTGAGAGATTAAACTGAAGTGTCATAATATCACAGACTTCCTAACCTAGAAAGTATCTTAGAAATCATATCTAGTTTTACAGGGAAATGCTGAGGCATAGAGAGGTAAAGTGGCTTGTTAGAACTTGCACAGCAATTTGAAAGAACTTAACTCAAGCTTCTACAGTTATTGATAATCCATTGAGTAGATTCTTTGACAATGCATACTAGACAAGGCTTGCTAACATTTAAAATCTGCCCAAATTTTCAGGGCTATTAAATTCATTTTTTGTTCCATCATATTCATTTGGAAGTTATTTTAGAGGTAGTTCACAGAGCTTCAACCTGCACCTCACATTTGCTGACCCAACCTGTCCCAGAGGGCTGGAGTGCAGTTTGTGAGCAAGGAGGACCTGCTTACAACTGCTTCTGAGGATGCTGTGAAGTCCTCTTTGCGCTTAGCTGTGTCCCCTCTGGGTACAGACAAAACATTTGCCAAGTGCTCACAGCACACACTGCCAGGGGCTTTACTTTCTACTCATGTGCCCCCTGTCAGGATTCCTTCCACTTTGTTCAACCTCAGCACCTTCTTGATCCTGAGGGGTTCCTGTAGTCAGAGTAGCACAGAAACTGTCTACCAGGCGTGTTGGGTGGATTTCTATGCACGCAAACATACACAGAGACATACGATCTTTACATATTAAATGTAAGACTTTATTACTTACAACATTTTTACATTTATTTTGAAGGCCAATTAAATCACCAGAGCTTTAAAATCACCTCTTACAAGGCATATTTAACACCCATCTGACTTCCCCATCTGTCAAACGACCAGACCCTAAACTAACCCGTGAAACATCCAATCCCCTCTTCTACAGATGAAGCACAATTAGGGAGTGAGTGTCCCAATTTTTAGAAAATAATCAAAACATTTCTAAAGTAACAGAAGCACACTATAAATCTTGCTAAATCTCCTACAGCTCTGTGGTGAACAGTCACAAAAAATGTTTAATATCATAGGCTGTGAAATTTCTAAATGTTTGAATGGAAAATAAAAATCAAACTTAATTACTTTAGGAAAATACTTCTCTACAAACGGCAAAAATTCCCACCCGACACACACACATCAGGACTACTTTCTCATAATTTTAAACAAGGCAGCATCTTTGCAAGATCATATCCTTGCACTAGTTAGAAAAACACCAACAATTTTTGTTTTTCTAAAAAAGAGCCGAGGCTTCCTCAGTAACTATCGCCTGCAAAAGTCAGCTCGGTTTCAGAAGCATGATGCCATTCTTTTGTTTAGAGGAACTGTAACCATCAAAACCACTTGCGTACATTTCAGATTTGAGTGATTCACATCCTTCAACACACTTGTTTTTGGTTTTTGTTTCTTTTTTTCCCCCCAGAAAACAGACTTCTCTGCAAGGACAGCCTTGGGACTGTTCGCTACCCAGAGGTTAACACAGCCATTCTCCTTTTGCTCCATCTGGCCAGATGTTAAGCTTTCTTTATTGGCTTGTTACCTTTTCCCTCCAAACCTCAAGCCCTCAAAACTCCTGTGCTCCCGTAGACAACCAACTATTTTGAGTCCTTTCTCCCTTGTATCATTCCTTTCAACCAAATCTAATGAGAACAAACTCTGCCTCCACCAGTGAGACACTTTCATACTTCACAGCCTGTGGTTTTTCTCTGCTCTGAGAACTTACTGTCTATTCAGGAAAATTGTATTTCCACTCTGGAAATTACAGGATCCTCTGGCTCCATGGTCTCAAGATCATTGAGGGCACTTTGATTCCCCTTTTCAGGTATGAATGATGTCAAGTTCATTTTGGCCCATACCAGCTCTGGCCATTGGTTCAAGCTCAAGCCTCTTATATTCAAATTCTATTCTTACAACAGCTCAATTGTTCTATGTTCGATCCAGGAAGAAAAGTGTGATTTATATTTAGGTTAGGGAAACCCAGACAACAAAATTCACATATCCCTTTCCTTAGTGATAACAATCTTTAATTTCACTAAGCCATTGATCATTTGAGAGACACCATGCAAACATTATCAACAATATTAATTTCTAATATCATTTTCATGACCAATTCATCTTGCATGGATAACAAATATTAATTTGATAGACTGTATTTGGAGACACATGAAGGATAAATGAACTCAGATTTGAAAATCTTTTTTTTTTTTTTTTGGTTTTTAATTAACATTACTTCATAAACATTGGCACATTCAAAAGCAAAACTGAGCTAAAGAATAGCCTCTTATTTTGAAACACTGAACCTCAGCATGAAAAAGGAGATATGCAATTTATATGTGCAAATATTCCTAATATATTACTCCCACTCCCCACCCCTGGCAAAGTTTCTAAACAGCATGCAACTGAAAAACAGGAGAAACTTTCCTGTTTCTGCCTTTCTTAGTGGCAGCAGAGAGCCCCAAAATAAACTATCTTAAACAAATTCTGGAAATAATGACACACTCTTCTCTTATACAGAAGTGCGTGTCAGATGATCTCTTTACGTATACATTACTTTTACTTACATTTTTCTTGCAATAGCCAGAGATACAGAAGATAAACATATGTTCTAACCATCCTGAGCACCACAGACAATACAGTCATGCTTCCAAATTAAAAATAAAACCAAATATTTTTAACTTCTATAAAAGCATTCTGAAAGGTCTCTTATTTTCCTGTATGAATAAATTATAAAAGAGATCTGACAGAAACAGCAAGCTCTAAACAGATTACACTCTGTCTCACCAGCTTGATTCAACAAAGAGCGATGGAATAGAAAATCAAATGCAGCTTGCAAAGTCACATTCACATGGAGCTGTAGGGAGAAAGAGGGGGAAAAAAAACCTGATACTTACAGACTGTAAAGTAAAATGTCCCAGTTTCGCTTTACATGTTACAGCAAATCAAACAGAGATTTCAGCTCTCAGCAAGTCCCTGCTTCCACTACACTGATCATCCACGCAGAACAGGCCCTTATGGATTGCTTAGGCAGCTGGGAGATAATGGGACCATATTCTCAGCTGGGACTAGAGATGCTGAACTGCTCTCCGCTGCGTGCTGCATGGCTCTCAGCCAGCATTAATCAAGGAGGACCCAGCTTCGTGGCTGTGTTCCCCAAAGGATCGACATAATTAGCGCATGAATCAAAGACGCACACTGGGAGAATCACACACATCTCTAACTGGCTCTGCTCACATTGAACCTGATTAGGAAATCAAGTTGGTTCCCCGATCAAATGTGTTCAACCTTTCAAAAATAGAGAGACTCACACAGCTGTTTATAGATTTCAAGGGAGGGGTAGAGATTAAGGTTTCTTTCCCAATGGGCAATTTATGTAATTCCTCAACTATAGAACATAATTACACTGATTGTTTGGTACATATGGTGGATTTGTCCTGTGATTTGATTTGTCTGTTAGGGTTTTTTTGTTCTGTTTTGTTTTGTTGTTGGTTTTGTTTTTTCTTGTTTATTTGTTTGTTTGTTTTTGTTTCTGTTTTTTTTTCCTGCTCCCAGGAAGGTTACAGGATGCAGCCTCATTTCCCCTGTGGAGTTTCTGAGACATGCAATTGTAGATCCTTTGCAGGTCTAGACTTTGGGGAGACTAGATGGACTAAAGATGGTTTCTATGGGCGCATTTTATGTACCCAAAGATATGCATCTTCTTGAATTCTGGCCATCCAGCTTAGTCAAAACAGGGTCTGGCATAGTACTTGGGACACCAAGTATTCTAAAAGGAACTGCAATGCTGACTGTGCTTCCATACCTGAAAGAGTGCTCATCACTTGTCCACAGGGTGATGCACTCAAGAGCTGCCTGTAGCAGCTGCCTGTAGACAGGCTGGGTTTGGCAAAGAAGACATTTTAGTATTTGAATGTGAACTTTTTTAAAAAAAGATATTTATTTGACAGAGAGAGAAAGAGAGAGAGAGAGCACAACCAGGGGAATCAGCGGAGGGAAAAGGAGAAGCAGGCTCCCCGCTGAGCAGTGACCCCCCATGTGGGACTCAGTCCCAGGACCCTGGGATCATGACTGGAGCTGAACACAGATGCTCAAATGACTGAGCCACCCAGGTGCCCTGAAGATGAACACGTTCAAACAGAACACCAAAAATGGTACTGCTACACTTTTGCCCAGAAATGCCACCTGCTAGACCCTGCAGTTCTTCTTTAATATAAATTTGACCTCAGTTAAGCAAATCTGAGTTAGGGATGTAAAACATTCCATGTGAGAGAAAGGAGCCTGATCTCTTGTGTCACTCATTAAAACGCTGTAATCAAGGCACCTATGAGGTAATTTAAAGTGCTAAACACACACAGCGACTAGAAGTTAATGAGCCCGTGTGATAAAGGGGCTAGGGGGATTCAGGGAGCCAGAAAACCTAAGCTGTAATTCTCACCTTAGGACACTTTGCCTTTCTGAGCCTCAGTTTTCTTATCTGTGTAATAGGGCTTGGTCCAGACCTTTGAGGGCTCTCACAGGTGTAACATTCTATTTGTTCTAAGAAATAGAAAGTAGAACTCCACTAGATTACACTTCTAACAGTAACCAGAATAATGGGAATAAAATAAAGGTATACTTAAACAAACAAACAAAACAACAAAAACAAAAAACCTGTCCCAAAGGCAGGAGCTTCCATTACCTTTCTGGGTCCCATGATAAGTTAGCTAATAAGCAGCAGTTTTAGAGAACAGAAGGCATCCTGATTATGAAGTGTAAGTAAATTATAAATGTGTGAAAGAAAAAAAAAAGGCTGTTCAGAAAATTATTTTATCTAATTCTATACTAATTATGTCTATCTGTCAGTAAAACTGGATGAAAAGCTGAAAGTCCAGGTAGATGTTTGTCTTCATGAGCCAAATGCCAGAGTACAACACTTTGTAGGGGAGTCTTTTTATATTTAATTGAATTACTCCCTCTTTCTTATGTTCCTACTATTTGAAAGTAAAGAAAGGTATGGCTTCTCTTCACATTGTCCGTTACCTCACTTTTGTGAAAAATGTGTATCAACAAGGTCAAAATAACCCAAGCCATCCTAGGGTTTTGGTACTGGCCAAGGGAAAAAACAGGAAATTGATACTTTTATAATCCCTTACTCAAGAACCAGAAAAGTAACTCACTCCAATGACAGAGGATCTCGTGGAAAATGCATCCTGCCAGAACTTTTCATGTACATTACCAACTCAGTTATTCCAAATCAGATCCAAGGCCTCAAGGTGATTCACTGTCAATAGTTAATAGCAATAAAACAAAGTGGATATATAATTACACTTTCCAAAAATATAATTACACTTTCCAAAAATTTTACTCAACTTCAGAGTAATTTTTTGTTGGTTCAACATGATTCGTAAGTATTTTCAATCCAATTTCTCTAAGATAATCTGTTTCCTTATTTCCTTGGGTATTGTTGCAATTCGGCATAAGTTGTAAAATGACTGGCATAAATTTCATGTTTGTTATTTTTATCTGGTTCATTATTATTGAGACTTTAGCACGTCTACTTCACGCAGCTCATGTGAGGTGCTGACAAAAATAGGTTAATTAAATAGCAATTGTGCATCTCAGTCATATTAGCAAACATATTGCTGAAGTAAATGAAAAAAGGAGCAAATTAAAACACTAACGTGTTTATTCAGTGGTACAGTTGAAATAAATAGTTTAATTGGTTTTAAGTTCTATTCAATCCCTGTTTGGCTGGTAATTACTTTGATTCATCTTTGATTATGATATGTAATAGATTCACTTTGACATCATGTGATTTGCACTTGTTTCTAATCGTAGGTGATAATTACTAACTAAAAATTTCTGACTTCCATCAATTCTTCATACATTTCTCCCCTGAGACATACCATTTAAAATATGAAGTGGTTTATAATAAAAGCCTAAATCTGGAAAATGTCTGGTATTTTTTTTTCCCTTTAAGGTCAAAGCCAACATTAATGTCAAAATAAATATAGCAAAGAGGAAGAGAAAAAGAAAAATGATTAGCAACTATAAACAAAAGAAACTGTCTTCACAGAGATAGTATAACCTGATCTATTACCTCACAATGTATTTCAGAAGCCAAAATATATACAGAGATTGTTTTAGACTTTGCACAGAAATAGCAAGAAACTGCATCTCTTTGGGACTCTGAGGAGTCTGCAATTTTAACAACACTCTTGTCAAGGCTAATAAGAACCTGGGGAATGGGGCTCCTGAGGTCTCTTTCTGGCCATAATACAAGATTCAGTAAGTTAAACACAGCTCTGAGTCTCAGCAAATCTAGGGGCAAAATGAAAGTTATGGCAATAATTTCCCGACAGGTTGAAACTTAATCAATACTTTTTAATGTTTTGGAATCTTCAACAGTAAGTCACCTGATAGGCATACAACTGCTCATTGTTTCTTCTAGAAAGTGATCTTATTTCCTATTCCTTGCCTCACTCACTAAAAGCCAGAGTCAAAAGCTAAGACAACTGTGACATTTCTCCAGTTGAGAACAAAATTTCAAAGGAATGAATGGTTCAGAAATCACTGCCCAGGGCACCCATTGGAATGACAATCAAAGCAGCTTGACTGGACTTTCTTTTCCAATCAAAAGCAATGGGGCCAGTAATAAAGTAATCAAGGAGCAAGACAAAAGTATGGATCCACATGAGAAAGTCTGTGGCCTTATTTGTTTTCCAAGAGGTAATCCGATTCCTATAACAGTGACTCAGAGAGAACAGGTTCACAAAATTAAAACAGTCTATGGAAAAAAAAAAATTCCATTTTATCTATTTATCTTCTATTTATTTATTTATAAGATTTTATATATATTTATTTGACAAAAAGAGACACAGTAAGAAAGGGAGCACAAGCAGGGGGAGTGAGAGAGGGAAAATCAGGCTCTCCACCGAGCAGAGAGCCTGATGTGGGGATCCTGGGATCATGACCTGAGCAAAAGACAGAAACTGAAGTACTGAGCAACCCAGGCGCCCCCAAAATAGCCCATTTTAAATATTATGTAAAATGACATAAAATTGGTCCATGAGCTAGATAAAAATATTACACGCCTCAATATTTATTTGCTACAAATTGCTCAGACATGTGGAGTGACCATTAGCAAAAAATGTCTATTAATTGAAGCTGTGTGCACGCGTGCGTGTCTGTGGGTGTGCACGTGTGTGTGTGTGTGTGTGTGTGTGTGTGTGTGTGTGTACAGAGGGAGAGAGGGAGAGAGGGAGAGCAGGAAGAGACAAATTATAGAAAAACTGTTTTGTAAATGCTATTTCTCATTGACTTTCTGGGGTAAAACTGATTTATCCTTATTATATTGGCTAGAGAACACATAGAGATTTTCTTATCATATAAAGAGAAAAAAAGCCCTTTACTCAGAAGACTCTGGTTTTCCTTTTAACAAAGAGAGAGGCTTTGAAAGACTGGTTTTTAACTGCCACAACGGAGGGGGTTGGTGGATGCTACCAGCATCCAGTGGGTAGAGGCCAGGGATACTGCTAACCATCCTCTAATGCATAACCAACTCTGAATAAAATTATCTGGCCCGAAATGTGAATAACATCACATCTGAGAAACTATGACCCAAGGGAATCACGTGGGATCCTCATAGAATTTCTAGGAATTCAGAGCTGAGATTAAAAATCCACCAAGTTTAAATGGCGTTGCTCTAAGAATAACTGTAGTAGCAATGCTAAACACTGTTTTGACTTAGAAGTAACTTCAGACTTTTCAGTATGCTTTCACAAAAGTTATTCAGTAAATAAGCTAGTTCTAAAACCAATAAAGTACTGTAATTCCAAGTCTATCAGTGCAAACAAGCAGGGCCTTAGAACAACTAACCAGAGGCAAGGTCACTAAAAAAGTCAAATCCTAACAAGTACCCTATATGGCCCTAACCTTCCTGTCCTGCTTCTCACAAAACAAAATAGAACAGATAAAAAAGATCTGATCTTGGGGCGCCTGGGTGGCTCAGTGGGTTAAGCCGCTGCCTTCGGCTCGGGTCATGATCTCAGGGTCCTGGGATCGAGTCCCGCATCGGGTTCTCTGCTCAGCGGGGAGTCTGTTTCCCTCTCTCTCTGCCTGCCTTTCCATCTACTTGTGATTTCTCTCTGTCAAGTGAATAAATAAAATCTTTAAAAAAAAAAAAAAAAAGATCTGATCTCAATCCACTGTATGTTACCCTTTCCCACCAGACCCTGCCATGGGAACCAAAGAAGACACCTCTTTAGCTAGTTAACTCCATCTAATTCTGTATATGTGTTTTCTTTCTATCTCTTTGTCCCTAAACAGATGGACATCCTTTTCTATGTTCCCATGTCAGGAATCTGATCTTACTCTTGACATAGAGTTTAAGTAGAGAATTGGAATTAAATGCAAATATGCTTCAATTTATGGACTTCCATTAAGAATTCAGTTTTTTAAAACTCTTGTTTATTTACTCATTCAACAAAAATTTACTGAGCACCCACTAAATTCATTGTCCATTTAAATTACTGGGAAGAGAAATAAAATCTCTCAGCATCTGCTTTCCTTACAAACTTCATGCATTTATACTCTATCCCCTACATCATCTTGTCTGGCTCAGAAAAAGTTTACTGCATTTCTCATCATCCACTAAGGTCATTATTATTTATAATCAGCTTTATCACTAATGTAGTGCCCTGTAGACTCTTCAGCTCTGGTGCTGAGCTCTTTTGTTGGCTCCAGGGAGTGTAGGCGCTAGGTAGATGGCAGGAGCTTTTCATTTTACTTGTTGGCATCCCTTCCATCAACTGCAAAAAGCCCTGTGCAGGCTTTTACAGGAGGAGACTCGGATCACCTCTGTTTCTTAAAGAGAAACTATCTCCCCTTAGATGTGTTGCAGATGGAACAACATGAGGAAAAAGTTGTTCAAGTAAGACTGGCAGAAAGAGAACTAAATCCAAAAAAGGTCTCTATTTCTTAAGATTATTACAGTGTTACATTAGAAGAAAAGTGAATAACTGATTACATTAAGCAAAGACTGTTCTTAACATTTCATGGAGTGTGAAAGAGGAATAAGATGCCTTACTTCTTTTGTACATGCTTTAAGAAGATGGGTTACTGTTTCTCCCCCCAAAATGTATCCCAGATACAGAGGCTTAATTTTAGAACAACATGAATCAGAGATTAAGGCAGAATTCAAGACTCTCTTTAAGTAGACATTTTAAAAGTTCTTTTCAGGGAAACCACTGTCTAAATTCATATCCTTCTACCTTTTTTGTCAATATGGTATAGAAATATTGAAAACAAAGGACAAATATAGCAAACTCAACCTTTAATTCTAGGAATCGAGAATCTGGGTAGTCTACATGATATAGCCACATAATCACATGTAATGCTACAGTATAAATCCACCCTCATGCTAAGTGATATATTTAGTTGGTTCTCTGCAATTTCAAAATAAATTTTCTTACTGCTTTGGTGGGTGGGTGGGGGAAGATATTACAGATTTAATTCTGAGCAGTGCAGAATATAGAAGGATGGCTTCTGTCCAGAGATATATATATTTTTCTGCCCTACACTATCATTATTTCAGGTGCGTATTATGTGTCAGAATCAGTTACACATTTTCTAATGATTATCTACTTTAATTTTCACTACAACCTTATGAAGTAGATGTCTTACTACTCTCATTTCATAAAGACACTGAGAACCAAGAATGTTGAATAAGTTGTCCAAGGGCTCATAGCTAATATGTAGCAGATTTGGGTTTTCTAAAACTTTATCATGTGGAACATTTGTTTTTCTTTGTTGACAATATTTTCTTTTCCAATCATGTTCACATCCGAAAATGATCCTCAGTGTGTTTGCCCAGAGTAAACCAGTGGTTCTAAGTTTGTAACTTTGAAACAAGCTGGTATAAAGTAAAGCAAGTATATTAAACCTTTAAACTGTTGGGTAAGGTTGACCTAGAATTACATATAAAATGTAATAACTTTGGACAAAATTATATAGAACACTCAGTTTATTTTATTTTTTTTTAAAGATTTATTTATTTATTTGACAGAGAGAGATCACAAGTAGGCCTAGAGGCAGGCAGAGAGAGAGAGGAGGAAGCAGGCTCCCTGCTGAGCAGAGAGCCCGATGCGGGACTCGATCCCAGGACCCTAAGATCATGACCTGAGCCGAAGGCAGCGGCTTAACCCACTGAGCCACCCAGGCACCCTAGAACACTCAGTTTAAAACTGATTATCTAGATTCCCCATTGGCCAAAAAATTGCTTGAAAAATTCCAAACTTACAGTAAAGTTGAAAAAATAGTATAATGAATACCTATATGATTATGACTCAGAACTAATGGAAACATTTTGATACTTGCTTTCTCTTTTTATTTCCTCTCCTCTCCTTTTCCCTCTTTTTTTTTTTTTTAAGGTTTTATTTATTTATTTGACAGAGATCACAAGTAGGCAGAGAGAGAGGAGGAAGCAGGCTCCCTGCGGAGCAGAGAGCCTGATGCGGGGCTCCATCCCAAGACCCGGGGATCAGGACCCCAGCCGAAGGCAGAGGCTTTACCCCACTGAGCCACCCAGGCGCCCTCCTTTTTCCTCTTTCCTTCTCAGTGTTATACTTATTTTTTTTCCCGAATCATTTAAAGGAGCAGATATCTTGGCACTTTATTCTTAAATAATTCTCTACAGAATTAAACAAATATTTTTTTTTAGCTTTACTGATGTATAATGGACAAATAAAACAGTAAGATACTCTAAGTGTACAATGTGATGATTCACCAAATGTTTTTCCAAAGAAAAAAGATTCTCACCTACATAACTACAAAGCAATTAACCAATGCAAGAAATCTAGCCTTGACAAAAAACTACCATAATTTATTATATTTTCTATGTGTAAGTGACATTGTGTTCTCAGTGCACTGCATTGGGGGTTAGGTATTGTCAGTTTGTCCTGTTGGTAGTATTAATCACCAGACTCCTCTCTTATAAATATAAGATTTATTTATTTATTTATTTATAATATTTTGTTTATTTCTTTGACAGAGAGATCACAAGTAGGCAGAGCAGCAGGCAGAGAGAGAGGGGGAAGCAGTCTCCGTGCTGAGCAGAGAGCACCATACAGGGCTCAATCCCAGGACCCTGGGATCATGATCTGAGCCAAAGGCAGAGGCCTTAACCCACTAAGCCACCCAGGTGCCCCCTCTCTTATAAATATAAAGATATAATTTTATTTTTGCAACTAGTAAGTACCATTTGGAGAATACTTTTGAGAATGTATGGGCATCATAGTCTCCAATAGCCTTCCATCTGGTGATTTTAGCTTACATTGATGAAACCTGACTGATCAGTTTTTGCAACGATGGTTACAAAATATCTGGATTTGTAAACCTCAATAATCAGCCAATTTCTTTTTTTAAAGGATCCCAAACCACTCATATAACATCAGAGTAGTGGTAATGGTTGCCATTCAAAAAATACTGTTTCTCAAGTTTTCTTAGAGATCAAAGTCAATGACAACTCATCAAGCTAGTTACGAAAATTTCCAGAGAACATGAAGATATGCAGGAAAATATGAAAATAATCACTCTTTTTAAGAGAAAGAGGGAGTCTGTCAGGATAAACCCAGATATCACTCTTCATAGTAATGTCTGAAGTTGATTAATGAGACATCCTTCTCCATATCTACTAATGCTACACGAATCAGAGTAGAATCACTTTCAACTTCTGCAGAATGTACTCTATATTAAGGAGTTAAAGGGTTCCTTTCAGACATTTTAAATTGTGCCATTTATTGATCTCCAAGCCATTCTATTTTGTTGTAGCATTTTTCACCTGGGAATGAATAAAAAATGAAAATCCCTGGTTGAAATCCATTCTCCACACGGAAGTCAAAGTGTCCTTTCCAAAACAGACATCTAAACACATTATTGTCCTGTTAAAAATCTTTCAGGGGCGCCTGGGTGGCTCAGTGGGTTAAGCCGCTGCCTTCGGCTCAGGTCATGATCTCAGGGTCCTGGGATCGAGTCCCGCATCAGGCTCTCTGCTCAGCAGGGAGCCTGCTTCCCTCTCTCTCTCATACCTGCCTCTCCGTCTGCTTGTGGTTTCTCTCTGTCAAATAAAGAAATAAAATCTTTAAAAAAAAAAAATCTTTCAATGGATCCCTATCAATTGCCTGGTAAAACTCAAACTGTACCAATTCATACAAAGTTCCCTTTCTAATATCCTCCTTTGCCTGATGATTGTACTTTGTATTATACTCATCAATCAGGATTTTTCCCTTTCTTGAAAATTTCACGGTATTTTTTTCTCTCCATACAAATATATTATTTCCTTTGCCTATAATGCTTTCCTACTCCTATAAGCTTCATCAAGAAATATTTTCAATGTTTAGAGAACTTAAATACAAAATATAAAACCAAAAATCTTTTAGAAAAAGTCTAATAGAGAATCTTTAGGACCTAGGGCTGGGCAAAGCGTTCTCAGACTTGATATGAAAAGCACATTCAATGAAAGGAAAAACTGATAAACTGGATCTTATCAAATTAAAAAAATTTGCTCTGAGATATGCTCTGTTAAGAAGATGAAAACACAAACTATATCCTGAGATAAGATATTTGCAAACCACATAGTCATTAAAGGATTAAAATCTGTAATATATGAAGAAATATAGGACTAAACAAATGAAAAAAAAATACAGTTAAAAAATGGGCCAGAACCCCCCTCCACCACCACAAACAGACATTTCACTGTGAAGGATGAATAGATAAGAATATGAATGGATGTTCATTAGCTGTTAGGAAAAATGCAAACTAAAATCATAATGAGTTATAATACACACCTGTCAGAAAAGCTAAAACTAGAAAATAAGAAACATTAAATGTTGGGGAGAATGTAGAGAAAATAAATAACTAACACATAGCTGACAGGGATATAAAATGATACAGACACTCTGGAAAACATTTTGGTAATCTCTGAAACAACAAAACTAAAATTACCATAAACCCCCAAACTTCTCTCCTGTTACTAACTACTATGTTGCCACAAATGCAATCAATATTTCCTAAGCATCTATCAAGTTCCATGTAGTAAACATATATATTTGTAATAAGTAAAATATAAAAATAAAATAGGAATATTTAATGACTTATCTTCATATTCATATTTCATTATATAAACAACTTTTTATTAATATTGACTTAGTATATTCCAATGAAGAATTTGAAATTATTTCATCTGTTTCTACTTTAAAGAACAACTGATCATTGGTAGCATGGAAATATAGACAGAGGGAGAAAGAACCAGTGGGAAAGTAAGTAAATGAAAAGATTGAGTGCTGGTGAGTCAGACAAACAGATGACAACAATTACAGCGTTTATATCCTGGGGAGGGAGAAAGACAATAGATAAGTAATCAACAGGTAAATTCAATAATTGTAGATTCTGTAAGTATTCTATAAGAAATAAGAGTCATAAGACAGAGAATAACAGAATTTGGCACTTCAGTATTCAACATGGTTGGTGAGATCAGAAAAAGGTATTAAATAAGCTACCATTAAAAGCAACATTAATAGAAAACATGTGAAATTTTTATATGCCATAGTGGTGGGTTATAATATTCACCAGCATCTTATCAGAATAAACTCACTCCAATTCCCAAATCCCTTCAATATGGCTTCTGTTTCTATATGTGTACACTCATGAACAAAGGACACTAAATTTTTCAACGTGTCAATGTGAGAACCACTGACAGTGTTTATGAAAATGTACCAAACTGGATTTTCCAGACATAATGATGAACTAAATCATTTGAAGGTGCAAATGCTATGGGAATACAACCAATGGGGAATAGATTTTAGGTACTCTGGAACTAGTTCAGAGGGATCTGGGACATCAAGTTAAGAATTGTATATCTGGGGTGCCTGGGTGGCTCAGTGGGTTAAAGCCTCTGTCTCCGGCTCAGGTTGATCCTGGGGTCCTGGAATCGAACCCCACATTGGGAATCTCTGCTCAGCAGGGAGCCTACTTCCTCCTCTCTCTCTCTTTGCCTGCCTCTTTGTCAAATAAATAAATAAATCTTTAAAAAAAAAGAATTTTATATGTGATTCATAAGGGAAGATGACTGTCCATTAAAGTTTTTGGATTATTGGTGATAAAAATGATGACATCAAAAAGTAGTAACGAAATACAATGAAATACATGTGTAAAAAGAAGGAAGCATTTATTACCCATGCCACATGTTCCCCTTTGGAGGGACAATGGTAGAATAATACTCTTGGACTGTTCCCCATGAGTATGGAAGAAGAAATGGGACATAAGCACCTCGTTTTCTTCTATTATCTCTTCAGAAACCTATACTTCTGAAAGGGTGCCTTCTGTTCTGCTTTCTGACCACGGAGCACAGAGCCAGTCCTTTGGAAACAACAACAGTTGTCCAGGTGTACAAGTAACTGGATGGATAAATCTGTTTAATTCAGCAGTGAATTACTGCCACTATTTCAACAAATCTATGCTATATTTCCCCTTTCTCAGCAATAACTGCTGTATTTTTATTTCTATTAGTGTGATTACTAAGTATGTCTCCTATTGATTCTAAATTTTGCAGGGAAATAGGGCATTGTACCTAAGCCTCCTAAAATCTCCAGATAGGTTTTTCATGGAATATCTAAGAATTTACAATATCTCAGTAAAAATGAAATGAACTGATTAAAAAGCAAACAAGTTTAATTAAACTAAAATTTTATATAAGCATATACGATGTAATCAAGAATAAACAGCTTTCTTACTGGTAGAATTTTGCATTGCCAATATATTTTTTGGGATGACATGACAAAGTAGAGTTTGTATCTTAAGGAAATATTCAATTAACTTTTCTTACTTTTATAATTACTACACAGAATGTATAGTGTGGTAACAATGGCTATTTCTTAAATAGAAATTGCTTATACCTTTTAAAATCTAACTATTCTGGGAAAGCCCACACACAACTCTAACTTCCATCGTCATCTGGATGGTTAGGGACAGAAGATAAGTGAGAAGATCTGCATTTCAACCATGTATTGTAGATTACCATCTACTTTGTCTCTGTGCCATATTCTAATGGCTGAACTCAGGATCAGATTGGAAGCCCTTCCTATATTCTAAATTTATATTCTAAAATTACTTTTAGAGCCTGAAGTTTGCTATTTTTTAGACCTGGGTTATGTAAAAAAAATATATACTGTATGCAATACTAAAATAAGCAAATGTTTTTCATGGATTAATTCATTTATTAAGTATTTATTGAATAACTCATATGTCTAAGTGGCTGAGGATTTAATGCAGGTCTAGGCTTGACACTTGCTTTCTAGGAATTTGAGGACCCATAGAGAAGTATAATCATATAGATAAGTATTTTAAGAGAGTATTTATTAAAGTCCTTTGGGAATTTAGAAAAGGAAAAGATTATTTCCTACTTGACACTTTAAATAAAAAATGCTTTGGGGAAGAAGTGGTGTTTGAAAAAGAACTTGAAATATCTGTCAATTTTAGACATTCAGAGATTGCTATTAAATGTTGATTATGATGGTGAAGAGAGGACTTAAGACAATCTTCCATTTTAGCTGCTTCACAATAAAAGAGGTCCCCTTCTAAATAAGTATCACTTTCCCATTTGGGGCATGGTCTCTGGTATCTTGATTTTTTTTTTTAGGATTTAAAGGACTATCTCTCTGAAAAACATTTGTATGCACAATTACATTTTTTAAATAAAATATCAAGGAATTCACAGACTTCCGGTTAAGAGATTCTGCATTAGATCAAGAGAATATTTTAAATAAATAATATACTGCATATAAATAGTATCTTACATTTTTTCCAAGACTTTTTACATTACTACAATATGAAGTAGCAGTAAGGGCTTTATCATTGCCCCTATTTTTAAAATTAGATGAGATATAGAGAAATCAAGTAACTCCTCCAAGATTAAGAATTTCCTTGTGATTTTCTGGGATTATACCAGTACTGATTATAATGCCTCCTTCAGCAGCTGAAATTCTTCATTTTTATCATTCTTTTGAAACTTTCCTTATTCAAACTGGTTCGATTACAATGAGAAAGAAAAATCACAATGATAACTCAAAATAAAAAGAAGTTCATTTCTTTTTTTTAAATTTTATTTATTTATTTGAGAGAGAGAATGAGAGAGAGAGAGCATGAGAGGAGAAAGGTCAGCGGGAGAAGCAGACTCCCTGCTGAGCAGGGAGCCCGATATGGGACTGGATCCCCGGGCTCCAGGATCACGACCTGAGCTGAAGGCAGTCACTTAACCGACTGACCCACCCAGGGGCCCAAGAAGTTAATTTCTTACTCACAAGGGGGAAAAATTCCTAATAAGCAACATAGGGCTGGTATAGCAGTTTCACAGTCATCAATTAACCTAGGTTTCTTTTCTCATTCCCCCTCTTTCCTGCCCCACTGTTCTAGCATTACATTAATCAAGATAACCTCTTAGTTCATGATAGTTTCTAGAGCTCCAGCCATCACGTCTATGTTCCCAGCAGTAGAAAGAAGGAAGTAGAGCAGAGGACTGGAAAGCACAATTTCTAACTACATTAACTCTCATGGAAGAGACTTCTCAGAAGTCTCTCCAAATATTTCTGCTTATATTACATTGGATAAAGCTTAGTTGCATGGACATATTAGTTGCAAACATACTAGCAATTACAGTATTTTATCTAGGTACACTGATGCCCTAAATAAGACTGGGGTTCTGTTATTAAAGAACAAAGTAAGAATAGATATGATTGGCAAATAGCAGTCGTTCCCATAATCACTACCCAACTATAAATGCTAAAGGCAACAATAAAACTGTGATGGTAGAAATCACTGAATGAGAATTCTGAAGATGTGATTTCTGGTTGATGAGAAAATATCAACTAGATCTGTGTGTGGTTTGCATTTCCTGATTTGTAAAATAACAGAAATTGGAGACTAGAGGGCCCCTCAGGTAGCCTCCAGCCACTAAGGTTTTAAAATAGCTAAAATAAATGTTACCTCATTACCTTCTGTCATTTTCTGCTATGTTAACTACCCCCACATCTGAAAATAGTGTAATTTAGACTCTGTAAGGATAGTAGAGTAGCTCCATTGACTGGATTACATTAGAATAGATATTCACTGAAAGAAAAAATAAAGAGTAAGGAAAATTTTTTCTTGGGAGTTGAGCATAAATGGCAACTTTTTTTTATCATCTTGCTACCAAGAGAAAGATACTATATATTATCTTCTTGCTATTTGGGGTGGGGAAGGGAAATTCACAATCAAAATGAAATGTTTAGACTTATAATTTAAGAACTTTAAGATTCTAACATTAAAATGTGCAGCTGTATATAAAAACTATCATTTATGCAAGTAAAATAAAAAACAGCTCTTAATGCCCCCAGAATAATCAATATTTTTATGTTTATAGAATTATATCTGTGTAACAATATAACAATGGAGTCTTTGTGTCGTCTTCCTATAAAACCTGATAGAATGAAAAGACTACAGAATACTGTTTGAACTATAAATTGCCACCATACTTCAGATTCGTTAATTAGGATACAAGCATGTGGTTCTTTCTGAGTATTACCGAAGAAGGCAGCTAATCCACATTTATCTGCTTCATTGTTCTTCTCTTTCATTTATTGCTTCTCTTTCATTTATTATTTCTTAAATGGAAGGGCCCAGAGTGTCGTAAAAAGGAATTAATAGAAAACTAAGTAGAAAATTTAATAATGAGCCAAATGGCTGACTTTTTTTTTTTAATTATTTCACCAAGGAGGAAAAAAATATCCATTAACAACAATATGGTCACCTATCTATCTGTAAAATACAGGAAAGTGGGAGGGAAAACAATGGCTGATCCCAGTTCTGAGATCTCTAAAGCATCATACCTAGAAGAGAACCTGCTCTCTCGTTCTGCCAACTTGGAGCACTGAACAAGATCTCCCCACACTATTCTCAACAGGTTATGATATCTCTGTTCCAAAGTCTTCAAAACTGCCTCTGTTAGATTTGAGGTAAGCTTCTAGAACAAAACCAAGCCACCTGACTCAGTACATTGACCTATAATTTTCCTGAAATCTGGGACATAGTTAGAAGGTAGGATTCACAAATACCATTAAAAAGGTGTTATAGTAAAAGTATATAAAACACATGCAAAGAATATGACCACCTCTTCCATTAAATCCCATTAAATTATTAAGCACCCATATAGGTGAAGCACTGTGCTAAGAACCTAGAGGGCAACATTTCTTTCTTACCAGGAATTTTCAAGCCAGTGATTATTGAATACATTTAGAAGGGTACCTAGAGATTTTCTTAAAAAAAAACAATGAAAACTGGAACAATATAATACAGCCTAAACTGTCACATTTTCTAATTTGCAGGTAGGAAATAAGGTATAGAAGATTTAAAAAGAATCCCTGTTTGAGAAGTCTACAGTATAGATTTGTGAGAAAAACAAAAGCCTGTGAAATGCTTCAAAAATAATCACAGAGAGGACACCAGTATAAAGAACCAGAGTGCAATAAAACCATGACAGCAGTCTTCTCCATGATGAAAGTTTCTTTAAGACAGAGTGAAGGTCTATTCCCATGAAAAGGACTTGGATTATGGGAATGTAGATACCTTTTGAGGCATTCCCATTGTGCTGAATATCAGAGATTATATATACTAAAGCTACAGTTAGAGAGATTTTAAACACACATGAAAAGATGCATTAGATGACATAGTTCAAACTAAATGAAATGCAGTTTAAAAATGAAGTTTTAAAGCCTATAAGAGTCTATAAATATTAGATAATGATATCGCTTTTATTAGACAAAAGCAACATCATCTGTTTTCTCCTAGTATTTTACCATGATAGTGCTTACACATTCACAAAGTTTAATTTTAGAAAAGGGATCATAATTACCAATATACCCACCATCTACATTCAACAATGTTTGACATTTCACTATACATATATGCATTTGTATTTTTTTCTTTCCATTTCATTTGTTGACCCACTGGTGAGTAAATTATCTGGTAAGGAGGACATGCTAGTATAGAGGTTTCTTAATCTGTTACCCTTTACTAACTTGGTTCTTTAATTTTTAAAGCTGACTTCACTTTTCTTCTTCTTCTTCCTCTTCTTCTTTTTTTTTTTTAAGACTCTATTTATTTATTTGACAGAGAGAGACAGCAAGAGAGGGAACACAAGCAGGAGGAGCAGGAGAGGGAGAAGCAGACTCCCTGCTGAGCAGTGAGCCTGATGCGGGGCTCGATCCCAGGACCCAGGGATCATGACCTGAGCCAAAGGCAAATGCTTAACGACCTGTGAGACACCCAGGCGCCCCATTCATTTTTATTTCTAATGATACATGAGTGTATACATGGGGGGTGTATTTGTTCATACCACAATAAGTTGTTTTCTTTGCATGTTTTCTCAGCACCTGCCATGTACTATATGGTATAAAGGGTAAAACAGTTAATGTTAAACACTCTCTAGCCTTAAATGTCTTTTTTTTTTAAGATTTTATTTATTTATTTGAAAGGCAGAGATGACAAGTAGGCAGAGAGGCAGGCAGAGAGAGAAAGGAGGAAGCAGGCTCCCCACTGAGCAGAGAGCCCGATGAGGGGCTCGATCCCAGGACTCCGAGACCATGACCCGAGCCGAAGGCAGAGGCTTTAACCCACTGAGCCACCCAGGCACCCCTTAAATGTCTTTTTTAATTGATTCACTAAAGATATGGCTTAAGGGAAAACAAATTTGAAGCAGATCACAATTAAAAACCCATGGGACTTTATAACTAGCACACTGACAAAAACAGTTATTGGTGCCTCACTCAGAAACTATGTTGGATAACCTGGGCAGGCAACTGAGCATAGCTGGAAACTGCCTAAGCTAATTAAGAATAGACAAAAATATGAGAAGGACATGAAGGTTTCTTGCACTGAGATAATGCAGAAGGCAGCAGGCTTTGGATGTGTAAGACTGCTACTGAGGTAGGCCCAGGAGGAAAACGTGCAGCCTGATACAAGAAGAAAGTTCCTTTCAGATGGGAGTACGTCTTTTAGGGAAAAAGTCCCTAGTGCAGACATTTAGGCTTTTGTTTTTCTTTTTTGTCTTTTCTGTAAATAGAGTTGACAATACTCTTGTCTATGCAGCTGTTAGCTGAGAGCTTTTTCCTTTCCTGGTGAAGATCGTAATTTAATCCTACTATTTCAGCAACCTTTGCTTAGGAAAATATCATATGATCAATTATGACTCCCACATTTCCCTACATATCATTTCCCTATGTGGTTATTGCTGTTTATAGACACATGTAACAACAGAACAAACTGTATATCTTATACATGCACGTACACACACACACACACACACACAACATACACACACACACTCTTTCTACAATAAAGGTCAAATAAGCAAGATGGATGGAACCAATATTCCTCACAGAATTCCTTGTTCCTTAGAGAGTATTTCCCAGTTTTCCTTAGAGAAAATGAAGAAAACAAATATGGAATACTGGAAGAGGGGAAAAAACTAAATTCCATAATTTTCCTAAACAGCTGAACAAATGATTATTCTAGGCACAAAACATTATGCCCTGCGTCAGGATCTTTAAAACTTAGCAACATGTAGGAAAGGCACTTTTTTTTTTTTTTAAGATTTTATTTATTTATTTGACACAGAGAGAGAGATCACAAGTAGGCAGAGAGGCAGGCAGAGAAAGAGGGGGAAGCAGGCTCCCTGAGGAGCAGAGAGCCTGATGCAGGGCTCGATGCAGGGCTCTACACAGGGCTCGATCCCAGGACCCTGAGATCATGACCCGAGCCGAAGGCAGAGGCTTAACCCATTGAGCCACCCAGGAACCCCAGGAAAACCCACTCCTAAGAGTGACCCATATAACTGGAATTGTTCTGGAGTGTCGAGGTCCTAAAATTAGGGCATAATGTTCCCTACACTGGACATAAGATGTTCGTCTTTAAATTTGCTACATTCCTCAGAACATGGTATGTTGGAAATGAAGAAATTACTTCCGTATTTCCCCGCATTTCAGCTGTAGCAAATGGGAATATTCAGCCAGCAGGGAACACAAGGTCTAGCATAAGGGGATGGGAAAACAAACAGTGGCTATGAGAGTGTGGGCTTCCTTTCTTTAACACCACCCCCTCAATTTCACTCAAGTAAGGAAAATTAGGAGAATAATGGAAACTCTGTTTTATTCGGTACTCAAATCTTGGTGGGCTCTGGGAAGAGCCTTAATCACTATGGTGACTTTTATTAGATTCAATATGATAATTCTAGAATGCTTAAACATCTAATGTCTTTTGTTGAGAGGGCAAAAATAATTTTCAACAAGTTTCTTATCCTCTCAAGATTGGCAAAAGCTCCCAAATGATCCGTTAAACTGAGCTATTTCAATATTTCGCCAGAAATAAAATGAGTCAATACATGCTAATGTGGAAAATATTTCAACATAAAAACTCACAGAAAAAAAAATTGCAAAAACAAAGCAAGGCTTTATGCCAGGAAAATATCTGATGGAAATCAACATGTCTCTGTAGAACGATACAAAGATGAATGATTTGGGTTCTATTGTATTATTTATCATTCCTTTTTATCTAAGATTCCAGACTATCTATTATTAAAAATGGAGTCTACATTCAATTTAAATAACATTATGCTAGTTGCTCTTCTCACTTGTAAGTATTCATTTCAATTGAAGGGACTGGTAATGCACTAATACAAAGAGAAAGGGAGGCACTGCCATTGAATACCACTACCCAAGCTCTGAATGTTCAGTTGTTTTATACGTTTTCTTAGCAAACATGAACTTAGATTGTTAACTGTTAAGCCTCTGTATCTAAACATTTTAGATAACTACCAATAGTTGTGCTTGAAGGGTAAGTAATTGTAAAACATGCAGTGTGGCTAATGCCCAAAGAAATAAATCTGTATTAGGGATAATTACAGATAATTTAATTGCTATGGGGATGTTAATTGGCAAGGTACGTACAAAGAAGAGGAGAAAATAGAAGTGCTTTTCAGCTGGGGCTGAATCACAGGTTTGCTAAACCTACCTTCTATGTGTGTGTAGTCTTAAAATGCACTGAGTCATAATTTAACTCTAAATTTATTTTCGTGAACAAAGAAAACCTACTGCTACATGTCACCTGCTTTTGCAAAAATTAATTTGCTGCCAAATGCTGATACTATTTCTTTCCAACATTGTATGTGGCAAATCTCATAGTAGATTAGAAACTGACAGGGGAATATAAAAGAGAGTTTCTCATATAGTCCTAAAATTATGAAGATACAGGAGAAAAGAGATCACAATCAATGCAACATCCCCCCAAAGGTTTTTAGACCTTCTTGGAGGCACACCTCTACCGTTTGGGGGGAAAAAGGTAAATGTTCATCAAATGCTACCACATTTTTAAGTGTTTATATGTATTTGCATTATGAATATACACAGATACACATTTCACCCTACGTTTGAAGGAAATCATCTATGGTAAAGAATAACCAAATATGCTATTATCCTAGGACAATAAAGTTGAGTGTGAGCTTCTTCAACATGATGATTATATTTTCATCTCTAATTCCCCTGGCACAAATAACTTTTGCAGAGTAGATGGATAGACGGATAGATGGGTGGATGGTTGGTAGGAAGGGAGAGAAGACATAAACTACTATATAAATATATAACTTTCTTGTTAATTGTTTAGGTTAAGTTTATTTTTAAAGATTTTATTTATTTATTAGAGAGAGAGAGAAAGAAAGAGAACACTAGTACAAGCAGGGGGAGCAACAGTCAGAGGGAGAAGCAGACTCCCCACTGAGCAGGGAGCCCAATGTTGGACTCGATTCCAGAACCCTGGGATCATGATCTGAGCCAACAGCAGATGAGATGACTGAGCCACCCAGATGTCCCTAGGTTAAGTTTATACAATATCCCCCTCTCCCACCAAGAAGTGGCAATACCTATAAAAGTCAGTGTACTGGGGTTAAAAAATAAGCTGACTCACAAATAATCTAAGAAAGGAATCAGGTTCAAAAATGATATGTTTATATAAACTAAAACTATTTTTAAGTTAGACATTTTACCAACACAAATACTCCATCTGGAACCCCAATAATTATATAATTGCAGAAAGCAGTGTTTTTACAAACTGTGTTCTGTAGATCCTTAACATTCCAAAGCTGCCAGAGAAGAAAATGGGAAGAAAACAGTCATTTGGTGTCCATGATTTCAATGAGGCTACACATTTATAACTGATTTATATGAAGAAAGTATGTCACACCTTAATTAAGATAAAAACAAAACAATCTAAAAATGTCATTTTATATAATCGTGGGATTTCACAAAAAACAGCTTGGAGAAAACAAAAGGCCCCTAGTTTTAACTCCTGCAAAACCCTCCAAATGATTAATTTTTACCCACCACAGTAAGATGGTTAATCTGTCAGAGTCTTACACCAGTGACCAAAAATCAAGGCTAATCCATTCCTTTACAACTACACCCAAATGAAAATGTTATTTTGACAAAATAATATGGAAACAGTGACAAGACAGTAAGCCAAATTTTTACTCAGACAAAGCACATGATTATCAGGGATACATTTTTAGTTTTCAAGTTGCGTTTTTGGTGCTTCATAAATTAATGCATCCAACACTGATACGGAGTATAAAACCTCAAAAATTGAGTTAGATTCTGTGCTCATTATACTAGTAATTCTGGTTAGTGAGGTGCACAATTGCCTTTTACCACCACATCAAATCATCCCAAAATCCAAACTTTTCCCTCATTTGATCTTAATATTCTATTTAGGTGTTTAATACTTAGCAGAGGTTTCTCTTAGATTCAAATGGACGCTAGACTTAGAACACTCCAGTGTTATAGGCCACATGTGATATCAGGTTATACAGAAGAATACAGTTCAGAAATACAGCTAGCCAGCAAAGCAGTAGTGGTTCCTTTTTGAGATGTAATTTTTTTTTTAAGATCTAATTTATTTATTTGAGAGAGAGAGAGAAAGAGAGATTGAGAGAATGGGAGGAGGGGTAAAGGGAGAAGCAGACTCCCCGCTGAGCAGGGAAGGGAGCCTGATGCAGGGCTCAATCCCAGGACCCTAAGATCATGACCCAAGCTGAAGGCAAATGTTTACCTAACTGAGCCACCCAGGAGCCCCTTTTTGTGAATGTCCTTGCAGCAGTTCACAAAGAGCCTTCCAGGACCCCTTCTCACCAGGAGGTGTAAGGAGGCATGAGGACTGGTGACGTGAAAGCAAGCAAGAGTCACATTGGACAAGTGCTGGAGTCTAAAAGCTTCATGTCCCCAGAGAGCCAGCATCTCTTTTAACAACTCCATAGAAATAGCTTCCAGGGTCTCCACAAGGGACACACAGTTGTAAGAGTCACTGCATTCCAGGGAAGCCCAAACCATCACATCCCCACCTAATACTCACTGGCCATATATACTTCCTCTTAATGTAGATACAATTTATAAACCATAAGTTATTTTCACCAAAAACAATATTGTCTAGCAATATACTGTCTAGCAAATTACTGTCTTAGCAGTTTAGCAGGTTAACAGAATTAGAGTAATGAAAGGTAGAATTCGAAAGTCAAAGGAAAAAGGATTTTGTTAAATTTTTACCTTCAGATCTCTATCTCAATAGCAGTCACTTCAAATACTTTATTCCTCTATAGCATATGAATTTAGAGGAAATAATCTGAGCATTGATAACTACCATAATAAATTGTTATGCAACTGGTGGCAAACATTTAAAAATTCCATTTCCCCATTCTACTAACATCCATTAGACATTAAGAAAACTTTGATCCAAACACAAATTATCCAAAACCATTATGTGACAGATTGCTCAGGAAAAGCTACTAGTTCCTCATTATTCAATAAGAACTGAAATCACTGCTCAGGCACTAAAGGATTTCTGCAAACACATGATGCAAGTTAAAATCCTGTGTGCAAGCATACACTGGATTTTACCTACAATTAGCAGTTAATAGAAACTAGCCAACTTAATTTTTTAAATGTCTACTTGTAGAATTTATTGGGAAAGGTTTAAAAGTAACTTGTTTTCTGGGTCAGAAAGATAGAAAAGTAAAGGAAATGACTACAGGATGTTAAGTTATTGGCATATAATAGTCCACCCCCCACCCCACCCTGATCTACAGGGAATACATCCCAAGACCTCTAGCACATACCTGAAACCATGGATAGTACTGAACTCTATGTATACTATGATATTTCCTATAGATACACACCTATGATAAAGTTTAATTTATATGTTAGGCACAGTAAAATTTTGATTAAAAGCAGTAACTCATAATAAACTGGAACAATTACAACAATATACTATAATAAAAGTGATGTGAATGTGGTCTCTCTCTCTCAAAGTATCTCATTGTACTGAATTCACCCTTCTTTCTGAGATGGGAGATGATAAAATGCCTACGTGATGAGATAAAGTGTCGTATATGATGCAGGTGACATGGCAGCAGGCCAGTACTAACCTTTTCATGAGAGTCGAGCAAGGGTCATCAGCTAAGTGATGGGGGTAATTGCATCCACAAGAAGGGCAACCATTGAGAAAGGGGGACTACTGTATTAGTTTTAATCTCTCCAGAAGGACAAACAAATGATCTGGAATATTTAAAAGAAGAGACAAAGTAATTTCAGAGAACAGCTTCTAAAATGGTTGGGGCTTTCTAGCCATAGACCATTGTCACACTATCAGGAAGATGAAAAGGATGAACGAAAACTTAAGTCCTTCGGGGTGTGGAGGGGGGACCTCCTGAAGGAGGGAATGTACAATAAACATTAGCTTCCCTTATGAGTATGGATGAAAAAAATAATAAAGTTTATGGATAAAGCTGTAACAAGAATTCTGTTTAGTAAAAATTAATGCTTAAATAGCACTAAGAACTGACAAAACTAAGAACTAAGAAAAGATACCTGTCTATCAGGAAACTTACATTTCAGTCACCATTTTTAAAAATTAATTTGAGAGCTACTTTTATGTCATGCATACATTGTGCAAAAGAGCTAGCAGGTGGACTTCTAACCCCAATCCACAGATCTACATGGCACCTCAGACTAACTTAGATCTTAGGTCTCCTGTGTGTTATGACCCTCTAAAATAAGAAAACACAATTACATACTTTGACTTTGTGCCAATGCATCTTCCTTCTTTAAAATGAAGGGGTTTCGAATTTTTGAATCACTAAACTATTCAAGTGAAACTAATATATACTGTATGCTAATTACACTAGAATTAAAATTTTAAAAATTATGGGTGTGTACATTTTAAGTTTCAATAGCTACTGACTTACTGTTCTCCAAAAAGGACTGAATAAAGGAAACTTTAAATACAAAAAAAAAATAAATAAATAAAATAAAATGAAAGGGTTTCAAGTCAATGCGTTATCTATCATACTTTTCATAAACACACAGTACTCCCTTTCCCCTCTTCAGATTACTGAACATAATATAGGAAACAATATCCAAAAGTAGACTTCAAGGTAGAGTATTTTTTATAAAACATCCGACTGTTGATAATTCTCTTCCATATCAATGCCCAAGTGATTATTTCCAAGTAATTTAAAAATAGATTATATGTTTCAGCAAAATCTCCTGTTTGTTTTCTGGCCTACTAATAGCCTTTTATTAAGCAGCTGTTCGTACTGAGTTTACTGCCTTCTTGCTCAAATGGCCAGAGCCCCTGATACCTCAGCATTTTCACACAGCTCATTAGATGCAGCACGGTTTAGAACACAGTGATGGAAATTAGTACCTCCCAAAGGATTAGAGCTAAAATAAACCAATCCTGGTATTGGTTAAACCATCAATGATTCCTCCCCCAAAAGACATGTGCTGTGTATCTCTTTGCTTTTTGTATTTTTACTTTACTAGACGTTCAAGAACTATATTTTATTTATAAGGAATTCTAAAGGTAGATCACAGAGCTTAAGTGTTGAACATATGGATCCTGAATTCTGACTGCTTCCTAACAGGATCTGCCACTCACTAGCTATTTAACCAACGCTAAGACTCAGGTCTGCGTGTCTTAAATAGGGTAAAAAATACTCTTTTGTTTGTAGGGTGGTTATAAGTATTAAATGGGCTAATGTATATAAGGTACTTACCACAGATCTTATAATAAGTGCTGAATTTTGTCATTGCATATAATATCATTATAAATAATCATAATTATTATCATCATTATGTGAACATAAAGCATGGAATATCCAGATGGGTACTCCTCCAGCATCTACTAAAACATAATGTATTATTTATATCTGAAATCTTCATTATGACCTGAATCACCTGTGCAATTTTCTGGGAATTCCTTACTTACAGGCAAACACATTTTTTATAAGAAAAACAACCATTTTAGAAGCCAGTTACTTATATCTCTTTGCCTGCCTAAGAAAGCCAACTTGTGCTAGACTTTACAACTTTTTTGTTCTTGTTGTTATATTTCATCTTATTGGTACAGCTCAGCTTTTTAGGCGGTCAAAACAATTCCAAATCTTGGTTCTAGGTTCTATTCTATTAGTTATCCTTCCCAGCTGTGTCATTTACAAATCTGAAAGTGTGTCTTCATCCAAAAAGTTGACAAAATGTTGATGAAGCCCAGTCAAGCACAGGGACCTATGATGTATCCCTGAAATTTCTCATCTTAAGTAATATGAATAATACTCAGTGATGGATACTACAATAATAAATAAAATAATAAAAGACCTTAATAATGACTATGCTAAATTTTATTTTAGGTTTCTTTTTTTAAAGTTTATTAATGTATAATTTACACAGCATAAAATTTACCTGTTTTAACTATACAATTCAATATTTTTTAATATACTTAAAGAATACACAATCATCTCCAGGATCTAACTTAAGATTATTTCTATTACCCTAAAGAGATCATTTGTGCCCATTTTTAATCAGTCCTCATGCCCATCTCCAGTCCCCCAATATTTTTTAATATACTTAAAGAATACACAATCATCTCCAGGATCTAACTTAAGATTATTTCTATTACCCTAAAGAGATCATTTGTGCCCATTTTTAATCAGTCCTCATGCCCATCTCCAGTCCCAGGCAACCACTCATCTAGTTTATGTGTCTATCGGCCTTGTCTTCCCACATCATATAAATGTAAGCATAAAATACATTTGAGTCCTCTCATTTAGCATAATCTTTTTGAGGTGCATCTCAATGCTTAGATGTAATTCAATAAGGCACATCTATGTTACAGGATACATTAATAGTCTCTTAATTTTTATTGCTGAATTTTATTTTATTTTTTTAAAGATTTTATTTATTTGATAGAGAGAGATCATAAGTAGGCAGAGAGGCAGGCAGAGAGAGAAAGAGAGGAGGAAGCAGGCTCCCTGCTGAGCAGAGAGCCAGATGCGGGGCTTGATTCCAGGACCCTGAGATCATGACCTGAGCTGAAGGCAGCAACTTAACCCACTGAGCCACCCAGGCACCCCTATTGCTGAATTTTATACCACAAATTGTATACCAGTGTATGGATACACTTTGTATACAATCTACATACATTAGCCCCTTTGAATACTTCACAGCAATTGTAGTAGGTGGATACCACACATCAGCATCTCTATAGCAGAGATGAAGAACCCCAGGCTTGGAGAAACTAAGAAATTTACTCAAAGACTAAATTTGCTGTACGAAAGCCGAAATCTGAATCCAGATGGGCTAACTCCACTCTCCTATATGTAAACTTCTGTGCCTCCAATTTCAGGACAATGATCAAGCACTTGAGAGAGCGAGCCCATGCCTACAATTTCACGGAAACCACTCATTACTATCCCTATTTTCCACAAGGATGTCATTAAAAATTCTGCTCTGCTTCTTGCTGTCCTGTCCTAAAGCAATACTCCGGGGACCCCTGGGTGGCTCAGTTGGTTTTGTGTCCACCTCCTGGTTTCCACTTGATCCACTTGATCTTCTGGGTCCTGAGAGAGCCCTGAGTAGGGCTCAACACTCAGCAGGGAGTCTGCTTGAAGATTCTCTTCCTCTGCCTTTCCTCCTACTCTCTCTCTTTCCCTAAAATAAAAAAAAATAATAATAAATTTACAAATAAATAAGTAAATAAACAAAGGGACCCTTCAGTGTACCAGTCACAAACATAAAAGGAGAATGATTTTGTGTGATTTATTTGGAGTAAATCCACACAGATTCTCAAGCCATTTCATATTTGTGCCTTCCAAACTTAGATTTTGAGGGATTTGGAAAAGATTCTCAAAGTACAATTATAAATAAGTATTTAAGAATATCTTTCATACATTTTGTAGTCAAAAAATGAATTTCAGGGATGCCTGGGTGGCTCAGTGGGTTAAGCCTCTGCCTTTGGCTCAGGTCACGATCCCAGGGTCCTGGGATCAAGCCCCGCATCGAGCTCTCTGCTCAGCAGGGAGTCTGCTCCCCCCACCCCCGCCTGCCTCTCTGCCTACTTGTGATTGCTCTCGCTGTCAAATAAACAAATAAAATCTTTTAAAAAATTAATTTCACCTGTATCTACTTGAAATATTAAAACAACAACAGCAACAACACTTGTTTCATTTTGCATAGCACACAAGTTTAGGGAAAGAGAGTCAGATAACCAGATTGCCCAGATTTAAATACTAGTACAATTTTGGACAAGTTACTTTAACCACCCTATGACTCAGATTTCCATTCTTTGAAATGGAGATAGAAATAGTACCTATATGATAGTGTTGTTTGGAGGAGTAAATGAGCTAACATCAACAAAGCTCTTAAAATTAAGTATCAGGGGTACCTGGGTGGCTCAGCTGTTTAAGCCTCTGCCTTCAGCTCAGGTCATGATCCCAGGGCCCTGGGATCAAGTCCTGCATTGGCCTCCCTGCTCAGGGGGAATCTGCTTCTCCCTTTGCCCCTCCACTCAATCATGCTCACTATTTTTACATTATCATTGTTGCTGTAAGCAGAGAACTAACATCCTGAAGCACAAATAGGTTAATCAAGGCAATTAATCAACCAAACAAAAACAGAGAAAAATAAAAGAGAACCGATATGGGAAAGAGGTGGAAGGGAATGTATGTGGGTGGATTTCAATATCTGTGCATTATGATTTGTTGTATTTTAAAATAAAACAAAACACAAAATACCCCTAGAGAGAAAAATAAAAGTCTACTACTACCATCAAAGCTACACTGTGAATACATGCTTCATTTGTGTTCTTGAGCTCACCAGGTCCTCTTCCACATAGTGATGTGACACTAAAGTCACACCTTTACCCTCTTGAGTTGGAACACCTAAGAACTCCAGTTTATAAAGGGATATCAACTTTAGTGCATGAGAGGTTTTTTATTTTGTTTAAAGAACTGAGTAAAATAAACGGCACCCTTTTCTTCTTTGAACTAACTTCTTTCTCAAAATGTTAAGCCGTTATCTAAAAGAACATCACAGTCTTCCAATAAAAAATTATATTTCACCTTTAAAACCTTTCTGTCCATTTTGTATCGTTAAATTAACAAAAGAATTTAAAATTATGACATGGCCCCAGCTCATGGGGAAATAGTTGGTAAAACGTTTCAAATATCATAAATGCCACAAGTTTTTAAACTTAAGCAACTTAGTTTAAGGCAAAATATTTCTCTCTCAATAAGATAAACTACTTACATAAAATTATTAAATGTACTTCTATTAAAAATAGAAAACACTGAAAATAGTCTAATTGTCCAAAAAGTAATAAAGGAATTTCAAAGTAAATCATATTGTCACTACTGGATAGAATATTGTGCAGCCATTAAAAGTAATTACACTGTTCATGTTGTAAACCTATGTTGAAATATTAATGTTAAAACTAAAACCAGAAACTATCCTAGCTATGGAGACAACTGTAAAATTATGTATTCATGTGGTCAAGGGTTTGAACGCAACATACAAAAATGGGAACAGTTGATTTGTTCTAATTATATTAAAAAATAGGCTTCTCATATGCCTTGTCCTAAAGGAGACTCTGTTAAATACAGTTCCCTTCTCCTTAACTGGGTATGAGGCTGATGGTTATTTTTCCTTAGATTTCCTATTATGATGATGATGATGGTGATCACTACCACCATCATCACATCATCACCATTGTATGGTATAGGGTTAAGCTGTTTTGTTTTGTTTTTAAGAGAGAGAGAATGTGTGCATGCATGAGTGGGGGTGGGGTGGGGAATAAAAGGGGCAGAGGGAGAGGGAAAGAGACTAACTATATTAAGCAGACTCCACACCCAGACCAGAGCCCTACACGGGGCTGGATTCCATGATCCAGAGATCACAACCCAGCGATTAGCACCTGAGCCAAAATCAAGAGTCAGAAGCTTAACTCACTGGGCCACCTAGGCATCCCAAGGTTAAGTATTCTTAACATAACTAACAGATCTTTATGAGTAATTTTCCTGTAGCCAATTTCTAAGAAGATTAATTTCTAATTTTATAAGGTAAGTCGATTCATGGAAAATTATAAATACATTTGTTCTATTGTGGGTGTCTATTTCAGATAAAATAAGCATTTTAATCAATCAATTAACTAATCCAAAATTTGTGGAATTCTTGCAAAGTTCCAGGCACTAAGTTATATGCCCCAAACAGGAGACTGAGCAAGAAACACAAGTATAGAATCTGCAAGATTGAGATAAAAAGACACACCTTAGAACATATGTGATAATATGCTATGTAAAGGGAAGTCCTACATTTAAAGAGTGGCACAGAAAATGAACCAAATCAAGGCAGGTAAGTTGGGAAGGGAGAGGAGAAGATACCCTGGCATAGAGCCCTAGAGGAAGGAACCCCAGCATACGAAACAAGAATGAGAATTTGGAATTAAGTAAGTAAGCAGTACTTATTAAAAGAAGAGTACTCAGTTACCTAGTAACTTTCTGGCTTGTGAGAAGAACCAAAGACAAGGGAGGGCATTAATCTTCATAGTATCATTGCCCAGCTCAACTTTAGAAGGTCATGGAAGTGTTTTAAAATCTGTGCTGTTCAATAGGGTAGCCACCAGCTTCTACTGAGCATTAGCTATCTGACATAAGATTAGGGTGATTTAGGAACTGAAATTTCAATTTCATTTGATTCTACTCAATTTAAATGATTATAAGTGGCTAGTGACATTATTAAAGAGCACAGCTTATTGTGTAGCTCAAGTAAGTTCACTATGGTAAGAGCAAAGGTTGTGGGGCAGTAGAGAAGGAACAAAGTGGCAAGAGGCAAGACAGATAAGAAGATGCAGGAATGTGTGTACCATGTTATGTGGTACATGTCGCCACAGCTGTGGTGTAACTTCACAGTATACACAGGAGTGTGAGTAGTCATCTACAGGAGTCAGTCAGCAAGGCACTTACAAACCAAGATAACTGCCATTCTTCCCCCTTCAAATGATACATTGGATTTTGCAGACTGAAACAAGTAAAGCTTACTTAATACACTGCATGTAAGGAGTCATGTGGAATGTGGAATTTGGAGGGGAGGACAGGAAAGCTATTTTGTGTTTCTTTGTCTATACATTTCCTAGATTTCCAGGTAATTAGAATTTTTCATTTCTCTGATAATGATGTTCAAAACAGAACAAAAAAATGCACTGAGTCCCCTGTTTCATTCCCATTATGTAATGGCAACATACAACCAAGAATAATGTAGTGATTTCATGATCAAGTTGCACTGTAGAGAAATTTCTGTTGAATGGAATTCAGGAAGCCAGACTAGAGGCAAGAAAACTACTTAGGATGCTCTCATAGTAATAGTAACGTATTAGAGATAAACCAAGCACCTACAGTCAAGTATTTCCTAGATGTAATAGATGGGACTGGGGAATGGACTGAATGTGAACAGAAAGGTAGTAGAGTACTCAAGAGTGATACTCTCATTCCAGTTTGGCTAGAATCGATGATAGTACTGCTGGTAGAGATGGAGAAATGAGACAACACAGTAGATTAAAATAAGAGATAATTTTACCATCATTGGGTCCTGACTCTTCTACTTTTTGGTGGGTGATTCTAGTCAACTCAGTTTCTTAGGGTTACATCTCTCTTCAGTCAAACAAGAAGGCTGGAGGAGATGACTGGTGAGATTTGTTCCAACTGATTTTAGGACTACCTTTCCTAACTCACTTATTTTTATTATCAAACCTTTGTATCAAAGCAGACTTCTTTTTCAAGAATATGTATCATCAGAAAATAATATTATGTGCCATATCTCTTTACTTGATCTCAAACTTGACTGTGGATGGGACTCTATGATTTCATTTTTTGGTAATTTGATATGTTGAATTATGTAGCTAAGCTATAGAGATACACAGTCCTGGAGGGCATTCTTATAATGTGACAATACATAAGATTATGCTCTATAATAAATCACAGACATGTTAGAAACAAGAAATTACAAAGCCCATTTATTGTCAACATCCTCCCTTGGGAGTAATGTTTTTGTACAAATGTTTTGCATTTATTCTTTTCTGTTTTTCCTTAAGTAGGGATAACAGTGTCTACTTTGATTGAAATATATTTCAAATCAGATAGAACTGTCCCAAATCAATTTTCACAATACTTGCTTGTCCAAAGTTTTCAGGAGATTGCCACTTTTAGACCTAATCTGAACCATATCCTTTGTCACTTGAGAGAGTAAGTTTTAGGAATGAAACTGTAGAAGTAAGGAATACACACATGTATACACATAAACATGTGTGAATCAGCTCACAAAGCTGAATCGACAGAAATGACTATTGGGCGACTGCTTTTTTTTTTTTTTTTTTTTTTTTTTTTTTCAAAAACTTGGAAATTTTCAAGTTTGACTTAAATCCTTGACCAAAGATGCTCAGAATGAGCCTTCCAGACACAGAAAATGTAACAATGAATAAATCTGAGGAATCTGTGATTTTTTTCCTACCACAAGCAGGACAACAAGTCAGAAGACAAATTAAGCACAAGGTCTAGAATACAGTTGTCAATAATAGCCCTGTCAACACAAGCTCACCAGGTTTGAATTTTTAACTCTACCACTGATTAAGAGTCAGTCTTGGGCCAATTGCCTAACCTTTTAGAGCATCATCCAACTCACCTGCAGAAGGCAATGATAGGCAGAATCCATCTGATTACACTGTTGGCAACATTATCTATCACCCTCTATCATAGTATTTATGAACTAATGATTTTGTTACATATTTTTGTGACATCAACCACTTGCTGCCATTATTCTTACTAATGCTCACATTGGTCCATTTTAGGTTAATGAAGAGCCCTGTAAATTGACTCTGTGTCCTGTCCTTACTCCATTTATCTTTGAGAGTAGTTTCCTTGTGTTCTGGTGTGGCAAGGAATGTGGCTTATTTTGTACATTTCCTTTAGAAGTAATGGAATACTATGCAGCCATCAAAAGAAATGAAATCTTGCCATTTGCGACAATATGGATGGAACTAGAGCGTATCATGCTTAGCGAAATAAGTCAAGCAGAGAAAGACAACTATCATATGATCTCCCTGATATGAGGAAGTGGTGATGCAACATGGGGGCTTAAGTGGGTAGGAGAAGAATAAATTAAACAAGATGGGATTGGGAGGGAGACAAACCATACGTGACTCTTAATCTCACAAAACAAACTGAGGGTTGCTGGGGGGAGGGGGTTTGGGAGAAGGGGGTGGGGTTATGGACATTGGGGAGGGTATGTGCTTTGGTGAGTGCTGTGAAGTGTGTAAACCTGGTGATTCACAGACCTGTACCCCTGGGGATAAAAATATATGTTTATAAAAAATAAAAAATTAAAAAAAAAAAGATATTTAAACTGCAAAAAAAAAAAAAAAAAAAAGAAGTAAGGAATATTCATTTGCTTTGTTCACTTATATATCCTAGTGGCCTAAAAATGTGCTCAATAAACTTTCCTTAAATGAACCAATTATATAGCACTTAACTATTCGATAAAAGTCTTCTATTATTATTATTCTACAATAATATATTATTGTATAAGAATTTCTCCCTCAAGAAACCAACTATGCAATTATTTTAGTACAATTAATCTAATCACTTCCTGAGGTCCTACAGAATGCACTCCACCCCTCGACCAATTCACAAACATATTGCACTCTACCATTTCCAAAATAATCTCATTTATCATTTAAGTAAAACTTGCTCCTAATTTTTCTGTTGAAAGACTGAGGAGAACTTTTTAAACATAGGATTCTTTCCCTTACTCAAATTTTAAGTAGCTAAATAAATTCTTCCTATCTCTAATACTCTTGGTATCAAAATTATGCAAAACACATTTTGTGCTACATCTGAGTTTTTTAACTAGGATGTGTATGGCATCCAGCTTTGCCTAGAATGAGGCCTTTTATGAATGTTCTCAGAAGGTAAAATCCAAGACTTTAATACAAGATGCAGGTAATGTTAATGAAAAGTTCATTGGCAAACGATTCTGACACCACGACCTACTAAGGTTTAGAACACTTAGATGAGAGATTTCTTAATTTGCCAGGTTGGCACATGGCACAATCCTCTCGTTGTGGAATATTGTGAACCATTACACCTCTGGAGGAGACAGATGGCCTCCAATTGAACAAAGACTGATGATTTACAAGTTTAACATTTATGGAGGACAATCACAAGATTAAACAAGCATTATTCCTAGAATTAACTATTTCAGAAGGGAAATGCTAATTTTTCCTGGTTAAAAAGAGAAAACACAGATGTCACTCACTTCTAAGAAAAAAAAAAAGAATTACTCCTCTGGCTCTAAAGCATGTATCATTTTAGGACATAAAGTCAGAGAACGGGAAGTAGAAAGCTCATTCTCTACCAATCTTTCTTCTCGTCTCATAATGGAGAGATTTATGTTTCTTTTCCTTTGAATATATGTAGTAAATTAACATATGCATCCTCCCCAACCCCTTGACCTGATTTTTCCACTTAGGATTTTTTTCCGTGCCTTCCTGAATAAATCCAGTCTGTTGGTCCCTAAAAACAAATCCCACCTCTGTCGATAACAAATGTATAGCTCTCTGAGATTCACAGTTACTCTCTGGGACTTACATGAGACTTTTCTTTACTTATCTGTAAGAGGAGAAAACTAGATGACTTCTTCAAGGTCAAATATTAACTATTTAGTCTTTGGTTCCCAATAATCTGTACCTCTTATTAATTCCTAGAACACTTGTTACTGATGCCATATTCATTCAATAAAAGTGATTTCAACCCATGATGTATAACGAATCCTACATACATGTTAGCTTTCACATACACATGCCATCCTTTCCCTGGCAAAAGTGGCAAGGCCTTGAGGACAAAGACTACATTATCTTCTTTGCACTTCCCAAAACATCCAGCCCAGAACCCTACACTTGCCAGGTGCCTCCGAAATATCTGTCCATTAATTTGCTGATAAACTCTGTAAACTTTCCTCAGTTCTACTTGAGAGGCTTTGAAAATAGGAATGGCCCTGATGTTGTATATTCCAAAAAGAGAGCCAGATCAAGTCTGCTTATATCACAGGCTCAAGTGGCAAGAAGCAACATCTTTTCTTATGGGCAAAGCTGTTACAATAGAGTCCTTCAGAAGAATATAGAGAAATAGAGATTGAGCTACAGTGTCTGCTGGCCTCTCACAGTAGCAGAACAAGAGTGTTAAAAAAAAGTCACAATATTAAGACAGGATCAGAAATAAGAGTAGATATGAAGCTAAGAGGAGCATTTACAACCCACTTCAGAATCAGCAGGATTTTAGAGATGAAATATGGAATCAAAAAAGGAATAAGCAGTATAATTTTATCAATAAAGAAAAGACAGTGTTAAAAAGATAACTACCCAATAATCATGTTTTCTAAAAATAAGCAACATAAAGCTAATCATTAGAAAAATTTACATTCCTTTGAAAAGGAATGCCACTCTCACGCTACACATTTATACTAGTGAATAATTGTGTAAAAACATTTCTTTCAAAGACTTTATAAACACAAATACACCCTTGTACTACTTCCCACTAGGTGAATAATCACACTTAAGATGAGTAAACTCCGACAGTGAAAACATATTTTATTTTTTCACTAAGACATTAGGAAGTAGATTCTCACAAGAGGCAGGAATTCAAACATTGATTTTTCTACTAAGCCCATCAGCCAACAGATATGAAATAATGGATCAAGAGAATGGAAAGTCCATTTTTCTATTCACTCAAAAAGTATATACAGCTTCTATAAACTGAAAAACTGGTTTAAAAAAGGACATTACCTCTAAACAAAAGATTGTGTATTCTGATAAATCCCAAAATGAGACTCTAATCTGACCCAGTGTTACAATATTCCTATAACTATATAACAAATAAGAAAAGTAAAAAACTATTAAGAAGTATCTGGTGCATTTTCCTTTTTATTATAAAAATTTCATAAAGGATGCAAAGTCCACAAAACGGGGAGATTAAGTAATAAATAAAGTATTGTGTTCAGCTATACCACTGTTAGAATTAGCATGGCTAGAATAAGCACCTGCCAGAAAATCAAAAGATCACTCAAAGGCTTTACCTGACTTTGTCACTTAATAAAATTACTCACTGTTTTCTTGGTCGGAATAGTTCCAACTTTAAAAGTAGAATATTAAAAATAATTGCCATATTTAAGAGGCAAAGAACTAAGTAAGTGGTTATTACTTATCGCATTGGAATATTTTAGGAACGACAAGATACTTCTCAATTTCACCAAAAAAAGTAAAACTTGGTTAACGCTTCTCAGGATTTGTGGAAAATTATCACAGGAAAGAGACACATGGAGTGGTTGGTTAACTAACTGTCAGCCTACCCTTTTCTGTGACAAAAGAACTCTGTTTCTCTTCAGAGCAGCAATGAATATAGTCACAATACTGAACTATGATTAGGCCAGGCCAATTACAGCAATCTTAGCTCTCTTTGCCAAATATTAAATAGCCATGTGAGCCAGTTTATCCAAGGAATATAAGGAAGTTCTTATATGGGAAGGGTGTTTCTGGGACAACATTCTTTTTTTTTTTTTTTTATAAATTGGTGGGACTATGAGTGAGCCTAATGTTGCAGCCCCTACCCCATTGTTTTCTTATTTTTAACACTGATATAATTTCGTAAAGTAATTACAGCCATCTTGAGATGCATGACCACTAATGGCCACGACACAAAGGAGAGCCAAGAGGACAGAAAAAACCAGCCTATGTTGTTGCTGACAGTAATGACCTTCTAAACCAAAATTACACCCACCTAACCTCCAATCTCGCAAACAAGTGAGAACAAAGTACTATTTAAGGCAAATATTCTGCAGCCTACATTTCTAGACGACAAATATAGTCCTCTCTGCAGGATCCACTCACAAGAACCCATCATAAAAGTCTGCATTTCTATATATCCTATTCCTAAGACAACACCCTGGTAGATTGTTCTAACGATCTGCTTATTTCACACATGTGTGTTAGACTTTTCCTTTTCTATACATAGAAAAGTGTTTACAAACCCCAAATCTGATATGCCCCCTGCTCTGGAAATATATTGATAACATGTAACATGAAACAATTTCAGGGAGGTTTAGGAGGCTTCCTGAAAAATATCCATGAATTATTGGTATGGTCTTCAGAGAAGTCCAACTATAAGAATCCTAGATTCAAATGATTTGGAATGTCTTTGCTCTTAATATTTTTTTAAATTTCATTTTATAATAAAAATAAAATACCAGATTCAGCCTTATTTCCAGAATTCTTTGTGATTCAGTGTCCTAAGAAGGAAGGGCTCATCTGATAAGGAGCAGCACTGAGGGAAAAATCTCTGGACTAAGACCTAGGAGAGACTGGGTCTGAGCATGACTCTATCCCCATGTGCAGATTGATCAAGGTCATTTGGGGCTTCTGGTCCCTCATCTGTAAAATAGGAATAATGATACCCATTTCATGAAACCTTTTGAAAACTATAATGGGTATCACATGGATGCTGTTTAAAAAGCAAATCATAGGTAGAGTTTTCACTAGTGAGCATAGTCTCTACATGCAGGAGGGACCAGGACACTACCAAGAGTAAATTCAGGTCTATCTCTGTCATATTTGGTTTTGGTTAAAAAAGATGATTTTGGGGGCACCTAGGTGGCTCAGTCGGCTAAGCATTCAACTCTTGATTTCAGCTCAGGTCATGATCTCTCAGGGTCATGAAATTGAGTCCAGCACTGGGCTCCATGCTGGGTACTGGAGACTGCTTGGGATTCTCTCTCTCCCTCTCTCCCTCTCCCCGTACCTGCGCCACCTGCACAAGCTCTCTCACCCTCAGTCTCTCAAAAAAAAAAAAAAAAAGAGAGAGAGAGTGCATTCTGTTCTACTTTAAAAGATGATTCTATCTAAAAGATTTATATATTTGTTAACTATTACTGATAATAATATGAGCAGTTTTGATTTAGTACATATTTTATATTATCATCCCCAGCCAGATTCTATAATCCACATTGAAGGTGACAGCAGCTCAGAGACAATAATTAACTTATAAAGAGTCACGCAAACCTAAGTACAGAGGCTGGAACATGGTCACAAGTCTCTTCTATTATGAAATCTTTCTCTTGATTTTACGTTAAAATGCATTTAACACAGAGAATTCAATTGCTCTATGACCTAGCTAAAAAAGTATGTAGGCGATGGTGGGAGAGTAGAGTTGTAAATGTCCAAAGGCAAATATAATTAGTATTCACAGTTTTCCCAGGGTCTTGAACACAGAGGCCAAACTACAGAAAAGGCTGACAGCGATGTTAGCTGGAAACTAAATTTGGATTCAGTAAATAAATGTATTAGTAAAACGGTGCCAATTTGGGAATCTTATCAAAATTCACACACTTGATATTTTTGGTAGCTGGGGCCTGACCAGGATTTTTATTTCCCCCTCAAAAAAAAAAAAAACAAAAAACAAAAAACAAAACAAAACAAAACAAAAAAAAAACCCAGCTTAACTTTACCATCTTTCATCCAATGGAAAAAATACATATCAGTGATACTGCAAGACTTTTTAAATGAGGCAAGATTGGCATCTACTCCATATGTGAATACTAAAATTAGATGAGAGACTGAGAGCTTTGGCAGCTGGAAATGAAAAAAAAAAATTTAAGCAAAAAATAAAGATTTAGGGCTTTGTTAAAAGAACAAAGAAACTTACACATCCTCGCATAATAAACAAACACAACAGCTGGAATGAAAATAGTTAACCTTTCCTGTAATTAAAATGGCTAACATATAAATACTATTTAGTTCATTTAATATATTCATTTTTGGTAGAGTCTTGCATTAAGTAAATAATTTAATTTTGAAATATAACACATGTCAAAACAAACCAGCTTTCACATGGAAACAATAGTCAAAATGCATGTATAATGCCCTTCAAAAATGACCAGTTATAGCTGTGAAAGGCAATGTCAAAAGCAATGTTCAGAGATACCATAGCAACAAGAGTCTATCTGCTACGGCAGCAAACTCATATTCACAAGCTGAAAGAAGGAATCATTTCAGATCTGTAAAAAATTTACTGTAAAAATTATTGTGATCCCCTCTTCTCCATTGAAAATGTCTTCCCCTGTTCTGAATTTCCAAATTTATTTAGTGCTTTGAAGCACTCTTTCCATAATTCCTATAGATCTTGGAAAAAGATAAAAATAAAAGTTGAGAACAGCACCAAACACTTAGGTTTTCTTTCACACTAGTGAACTTTTGTTTCAAGAAAAGAGTCTTAGGTGTTCAAGATTATTAGGATATATTTGTTTGACAATCATTTCATCTTTTTTTATCAAATACTCAATGAAATTCTCTTATAATTCTCTATAATGGCCTTAATATTTCAACAGAACAATACATCCCACTATGAATGCCCATTTTAAGTGATCAGGATACACCTGCAGTAATTACCACAGTAAGATTAGCGAGGCCATCCTATACTCTGATGGCTTCATGTAGTGTTGATTTAGTGCCCTGAAGTGCATGTAATAGATTGAATTCCCTGATATATCTCACAGACCACCAATTATAAAGTACTTGCACACTTGATGCTTTTGACCTTGCTCATAATAATGTGAATACATGTGGCAAGTCACTTTCAAATAACAACAATGTAATCTTCCACCCAAAACTTAACAATTATGAATTGCATACTTTGCTTTAGGTAAAATATTCCTGATCAAAATGTTAAATTACAACAGTAAGCTGAAGACCTACAAAACTTCACATCAGAAAAAAACCAAGACACTAATCGGACCAATCCCAGAAACACAGTTTCCAAAGTTCCAGTAATAATAAAGATGTTTCAAGTTTAACACCTGCATGGTTATCATGTTAATTTTTTTAAGAAACCAAATTCAACATGTTTCAGATCTTTGCTGAAACTAAAATGGAAACAAACTGCAAAGGAATGATTTTTTCCTAAATTAATGAACGGTTAATCTTTGTGGATGCTTGGCTCTTGAAGTCCCCATCAAGAAATATGCCCACAAATAACTAATCTCAAAAGTCGCAGATGGTAAGTAAACAAAGACATCGTAGCAGTTGGTGTGTAAACAAAACTTTTGTTATTGTTGTGATAAACGCAGTGGCAAAATATATATAACAAAATTTACCTTTTAACCATTTTTAAGTATAAAGTTCAGTAGCATTAAGTCACATTTTTGTACAAACATCACAACTACTCCTGGCACCTTTTCATCATTCCTAATAGAAACTCTGTGATCTATATAGCTAGTATTTTTTAAGGAACACAAGTAAGAAAAAAGTTTTTTTCCGTCTTATCCTGATCTGTTCCAGAATCTAAATTGTGGGGTCTATAAAGTGATTAAAGCCTTAACAGGCAAGTCATTTCTACATGATTTACATGCAAGGGAAAGAGATTTAGTAAATGCAGTTTCCACAAAATAGCCATCAGTCCTAGGATTCTCTCATGTCTTTAGAAAGAACAAGGAAATAGAATATAAGATATTTCCTTTTCCCGTAGGGCAGTCCCAAGTGTGGTACATTCCTGGGATTCTTGATATAATATAGTTTTGCAATTCCAACCTGATACCTAGCAAATAAAAGCCTCTTTGGGAGGTGTGTAGAATCCTTAGTGTCATTGAACTTGGTCTCCAAGGGATTGCATTACACATCAAAATTTGGTAAACATGGCTTGACTGCCTATAGCTGTACCTCTCCCCGCTCCTCTCTCTCTCTAATCTTCGCCACTCCCCTTGACCCTTCCACACACACCCTACCCCTTCACCCATGTACAGCAGTACCTCCTTATGCCTTCCCTTTTCTCCTAAATATTCCTTTAAGACACACTGTCTGAGGAGAGGCAATGGTTCAATTAAAGGGAATAATAAAAGTTTGAGTCTCCATACAAACCCAAATGACTAGTTTCTAACGCACCATTTCCCACAAAAACATTTAGAAATAATTGGTCAAAGGAAGAAGTTAACTACAAATTCTCTTGCTTGCTATATTGACAATCCTGACCAAAAACGAATAAGGCATGTATATTAACTAAAGGAGACAGACATTACAATAAAAACTCTGGTACCAAATCATTACTGGTAGCAGCCAAGCTTGGTTCTAAACCCGCTTCTTTCCCCAAATGTGTATAAGATGCCGTGCTTTGTCAATTGGTTTATTTTATTTTTATTTTTTTGTTTTTAATAAAAGCAAATATTTAGGGACGCCTGGGTGGCTCAGTTGGTTAAGCAGCTGCCTTTGGCTCAGGTCATGATCCCAGCGTCCTGGGATTGAGTCCCACATCGGGCTCCTTGCTCAGGCGGGGAGCCTGCTTCTCCCTCTGCCTCTGCCTGCCATTCTGTCTCGCTCTCTCCCCCTCTCTCTGTCTGATAAATAAATAAAATCTTTAAAGCATATATTTATTTTACTTTTATTTCTGATAGCTTTTATTTCTAAGATGATTTCACTTAAGGTTGAAGGATATTCTTAAAAGGTATACTATTGTCTTTTAGAGGAAGAATAACAAATAAAAATAGTGTGCAAAGTTAACCCACCTACATATAGGTATGGATTACATATACATATACATACACACATATATACAGTTATTTCAATATATTTTAAATAAAAGCTCCATTTACAAAATACCTGTATGTATAAAAAATGTTTGAAATCACTAAAACAAAACAAAACATACAGCATACTGAATCCCTATGGTTTTGACATTCACTGTAGATCTTTCATTTTCTTTCTCACATTAGACAAGTTACTTAATTATAGAATCTATTTCAAGAATAATTAAAAACTCCCCTTTCAGAAGCAGCCACGTAGTTTATATGGTCACCTGTAGAAGGTTATAACTTGAATGTATTATTTCTTGGATGGTTAACCTTTTGGGTAGCCAAAAAAAAAAAAAAGATGGCATCTATTCCTTTTATGACTATCCAGTAGTACCTAGTATTTATTAAATGTCAATAATGTGTGTGTCTTGTCCAATTATAGAACATAGGTCATCCAAGTCCTAAATCCAGTTTGCCATTTCGAAATTTACATTCAGTATACAAGCAGAAACTTGAATCTTGAATTGAATTTTGAGTTCTGACAGTGTAACAGGACATTACTTTTAAAAACGGCTACACAGTGGGACAGTTAATTATAATGCTGAACTTACAATCTAAAAGACAAAATTAAACTGACATACCCAGAATGTTAGTTGTCTACCTAGAATGGTTAGGGCAGAGCAGTAATGAAGTTGTCCTAAGTGGTTCAGTGTAAGTTAGAGACAGTTAACTTCATGTAGCAATTAAGCATAATGGTCTGAGAAGAAACACACACACACACACACACACACACACACACACACACACACACACACGACCCAGCTAACCACAGTTAGGGTTGGAAAGAAAAAGGAATAGTTCAAGGCCTTCCATCATGAGGCTTGGGAGATGAAGACTAACACATGGGTTCTCCTGCTTCTTTGTTGTAAAAATCGGCTTTACACATAAAAGCAACGTGCTCCTCTAGCACAGCACAGGATTTTAATACTATAGTACTGAGCAATAAGAAGCAGAGCTAAACAAAAACCAATTCATTCCTATTTTAAAAATATCTTTCACAAAAACCAAACACTATTTTTTATATAAAGGAAAGCTGTTCATGTGCTAAAAGTTTATCAGGTACCCTAAGGATGGCTTGCATTTATTTAACTTTTATAGTATAAATTGCTAGATCCTCACAGAAGCTTTTATTTCAGTTGAGGCACAGAGGAGGTAAAAATCAGGTTTATTTTTTCTGATGTGTTTTTATTTCACAAGCACACTCTCACTTTAAGGATTTATCAGTATTCTTAAAGCCAAGCATTTAAAATAAATGTCAGCCTGTTTAATAAATATTGCCTTCTATTTCTCCAGCTGTATCTTTGTCTTCCCCCGTTTGATGTTTGTATTCAGACAAGACACTTTATTTGTCAACATCAATGACTACCAATAAAGTTACAAAGACAAGTGAGGTTAGCAATTCCATTTCTTAAAAGCAAAGGAGAATGGTCCCCAAATACAGTTGAGTCTTAGAAACAGTGATGCAACTAAGACAAACTGAGATGTGCTTAAGTGTTAAATGCACATCAAAGTTCAGAGTTAGTATGGGAAAAATATCTGAAATATCTCAATAATTTTTACACTGATTTAAACGTTAAAGTGATACTATTTTGGATTTATGGATTAAGCAAATAGATTATTAAAATCAACTCCAATGACTTATTTTTCTTTTTTCTAAGGTGGTTACTAAAACATTTAAAATTGTTTATGTGCCTGACATTATGTTTCTGTTGGATAGCACTGCTATATAGATCCTGCTATAAACAGTCTGGAAGACATATGAGAGGGAACAGGGTGTGGTTAGGTATAGATAACTATGCAGATTCAAGTGAGTAAACTTTTAAGTATACTGCACCAACCCTAAAGTGTGAGGAGTCAACAGCAGTAATACTAGCTGATAGATGAATGTCCCAAATGACTGACTTAAATGTGCCTATTTCATAATCCGGCCAATTCCATTATGTATGTTTTACAAATGAGAAAGCTGAGAACTGAAATAATATTCCTAAAGCAACAGAGCTTATGTTGTAGAATCAGGATTCGAATGCACTTCTATCTGACTGTATGTAAACTCTGGACTTATACCTGAAAAAGAAAATCTCACTCAGTAAAACCTATTTCTTAAATAAATAAATAAATAAATAAATAAAGCCCATTTCTAGTCAAATGCCATATAATGCCCATGTTCTATCACACCACTCTTTTCAACTATGGTTCAATTTCTTATATGCATTTGCCTACGCATATCCACCTTATCTTTCAAGATGTAGCTACAGTTCTGGACTCTGTCATTCTCTGAAATTGCTATAATCAGTACAACCAGCCTAAGGGTAAACCGATTTTCATGTGTCAAGTGTGTTAATTCTATCTGACTTATCAATTTTCATGACGGCAGAGGCTGTATCTCATTTATTTGGGGTCTCCACCAAAGCTAGCACCTAGCAAATAAACCTAAATAGTTACTAAATGAAAACACAGTGAAGGAGAGTGGCCGGGTAGGCAGGTAGTCTTATGTTTGATTATCGGGATGATAATAAATAACATAAATCCTTGGAAGTAGTAATAGGAAAATTTCCTTTTGCTAGTAATATATGACTCTGCCTCCCTAAATAACAAACACACTAGACTTATACACAATCCTGATTAGCCAGTAACGAAACCACAGATTCCCACAGTTCAAGATTTCTAAATAAAACTCATAGATAATTACATTTGGAAATTCTAGTGAGAAATACACAATGTAGGTATAAAAATATTTGTATTCCTCTTTTTAAGTTTGTCCAAACTTGCTGCCTCAACTGTAACTGAGCTGCCCTATTAATAAAAAGCACACTAAATCTGAAAAAGTGGTTTGAATGGAAAGAAAATGCCTAAAACACCAGCATTTCTTCCTTTCCAAAATACCATGGGCTTTTGAGTAACAACATTGCTACTTTGTTTTCCTGAAGCTAAACCACTGCTCATTGGAGTGCTACTTTTATCATCTGCTCCAACTGGGTTTCCATTCTTTCAACCAAAATCCAAACAGACCAGTTTATGCTTTCGTTGTAATCATTGATGAGTCCCTATTGGTTCTTGCTGGGCACAATGCTAATTTTTATCTTTACGAGGTACCTGAAAAAAAAATGTAACATTCCAACCCAGAATTGTAGTCATGATAAAAGACCCACTACATTGAGCCTGTACACTGAAGGCTATTCTCCTTTTTCCTGATTTGGAAAGGTGTTTTCCACTGTTTGTCCCTTCCCAGACTACACTGGTGGCAAAGAGAAGTTGCACAGCATGGTGGCTAGAACGGTAGTTTTACCATTATTAACATTTTGGAGAAAATAATTTTTTGTTGTGAGAGGGTTGTCTTATGCAAAGCAGTATGTGTAGTGGCATCCCTGGCTTCTACCCACTGGATTCTAGTAGTACCCTCTCCAAGTTCAGACAACTGAAGTTGTCTATAGGCATTGCAAACATCTCTGAAGGAGGAAGCAAACCCTCTCCTCCTTCCAAACCACTGGGTTAGAACACAAAGTCTGGCACCAGACTGCCTGGATTCAAATCCTAGATGCTTAACTTCACAGGTATGTGTCCTTAAGCAACTGAGTCTCAGAATGTGTAAGTTTCCTGATGAGTAAATGGGAATAACAGTATTATTTTCCATAAGGTAGCTGAGGTGATGGAGTAAATGAACCTAGATAAAGCATTATGAGGGTACCTGGAATGCAGCAAGTGCTGTAAAAGTTGCAGCTATTGTTACTATTTGGGTTGTTATTTTTAAATAAAGACATACGATTGAGTCTTAAGTCTGTAGCTAAATAGTAAGTCCACTGAGGAACTCACTTAACAGCTTTGGTCTGAGATTTCTCATAAGCAAAGTAGAGGCTGTACCAAACATTAACTAGTGAAACTGTGCAGTATTGTGACTAAGAGTTCATGTTCTAGAATCTGACTGCTCGTGTGGGAGTCTTGGACCTATAACTCCCTAGCCGTTTAAAACTTGGACAGATCGCTGAATGTGCCAGAAACTATGTTCTGATTCAATAAAACCCAGATAATACAACACCAACCTTAGTGGGGTTATTGGGAGAACTAACTGAGATGACATAGATAAAATCTTAGAATATTCAATAATACTGCAAGTCCTCAATATATGGTAGGGTTATTACTATTAATTCTTTCTAGCTTTTAAAGTACATTTAACTTAAACACTGAAAAAAAAAAAAGGAGAAATATGTAATTTAAGAGTAGCCCCAGTGGAATGTGTAGAAAAGGAAAAATGAGGGTGGTTCATATGAATTTACATAGCTTTAGTCCCTATTAGGTCTAGACTGCCCTAGGGTAAATACAGTAGCTTATTTACTACATACTTCATATTCAAATTCAAATTCAAATTCAAAAGGTCTTATCCAGACCATCTGAATGGGGCTTTGAGAGTCCTCAGAATAGGACTAAGGTGGGCTACTAATCATTTTGGACAATCACAAGACTGTATAGATGGATTTCACTCATCATCCAAAAAGGAAGGGGCTCACTAGGTTTGATTTGACAAGGATCTTTCTTTTGTCAGGGACATAAGAAAGAGTTATGTGCTTTTCTTTCTATCCAAGTGGAAGCTACATGTAGAACTCTCTCCCTCTTGTCTATTGCCAAATACATGTAGTAGTCTAATCTACAGGAAAAACCATTACCTGAAGTCCTCTTTTGAGGAACCATCCATAGCTATAATCCTTAGAGGTCAGTTGATTCCACTGATTAGAGACCAGAAATAACCATGGACCATTTTTCACTTAAGACAGACAAAACCATCATTTTCATCAATGATAACTCCAAGGAACACCGAAAAAGAAGAAATGATTCAGTAGCTACAGGCTACAGGGATCTGTTCTTCCCTCCTTATTATCTGAGCCATAAAAGGGTCACATTCACAGCAAAGTTTTAGACTTCACTCTACTGATGAAGACACCAAGCATCTGTTAGAACCAGGACATGAAGTTAAGGAAGTCCAGAATACATATGTTCATCTCTACTGACTCTCCTAATTTCTGGCAGGAGATGCTCAAGGTGCAAATTGTCAGAGAATGATTTTTGGAATATGTCACTCAGAAGATGATTGTAAACTTGAAATACAATGATAGGGTTGACCTGGAAATACCAGAAAAGATCATAGTTAATGACTGTGGTGATAAACTATACAAAGGCTAAGAAATACAAGGTATGTCTATTATCAGACTAACCAGAAAAAGTGAGAGGTCTTTAACTCTGCACTTGACATATCAGAGACTGTTAGAGAAAAATGTGGCCGGTTGTAACTCAACATGGAGCTGGTTGCCCAGACCACCTGCAGACCACAACTCTCATCCAGCAACAGTGGCTTTCTCAAGGGTTATGTTGAGAAATATTATGTAGCCATATCTAGGCTTAACAGAAAAAAAAAAATAGCAACAAATTAGTAGCAACAACAAATTGGTGATGACTGCCATAAATACAAAAGGAACGATAACAACTAAACTATTTATTTGCTATATTTGATTCAGAAATTGAAGTTAAACTCATAAAAATCAAACCATGGCCTTATAGCTATTTCTTGCCCTGTGGACCCAATGATTGGGGTTACTCAACCAGAAAGGACAGGAACCCAGCTAGCCTTTTGCAGCAGCCAAACATTTCTGATAAAAGAACTTTTAGAGGTCTGAGATGTTTTTAATACCATCTCTCAGAGGTGTCTCCTTTTCTCTCTGCTTCCCATCATGTCACCACCATCAAATTAATCCTAATGGACAACACCAAGGTAAAAAGCTTGATTTGCCATACGATGAGAATAGCTCTTCATCTAGCAAATTTTATGATTTGAAATGCCACAGATAACTCGTTCAAAATATATTTAGCATTAGAGATACACTACGGATGGAATAATGATGTGACTGCAAATGCAATGTGATGGGTAGGGGCATCTCTAGCAATTCCCATATCACCTGTGCATTTTCTAGTTCTCAAATTCTTTTGACTCTCTTCAGAAGCTTTATGGAATGTGTTTATATCTGGATAATCCCAAAGGAATATTTCCTTTCAAAGATGGATAGGACTCATAAAATAGGTGGAAAAGAAATGTTAAAAGCATAGTAGTGCATTCAAATTTATAAAGGATCAATCCTCATCCGTGACTGCTGCTAGGAAAGTGTTAATACTACTTTTGTCGCACCAAGGATGTAGATCATCAAGCCAATAACCCTGCATTATAGTCACCAGGCCAGAAATTTATGAGCACTCCTATTACTTCATTTGCATTTTCTTCCTATCACGGCATCCATTTAAAAAGGAAGCCAAGAAGAATCTCTGTCTATATTAAATAATCTTAATAAAAACAAGACCACCATCTGGCTTGCCTTTATCCCATGTAAAGAAACCACAGACATTTATGGGCACGGATGTAGTGAAAAGAAATCCATCCTTGAAAAGCTCATTAGTAAACTGCACAATTTTAACCAAGATGCCCACCCAAATGATCAGTATCAACATTTTATAAGAGACAATACATACATAACACCTAAATAATTTCTTCAGACTCAGTAAAGACATCAAAAAGTATATATACCTGATAATTAAGGATTTGTATTCTAATATAGTTTACTGAAAAAAGACATAAAAAAAAAAGCTTACCTTGACTTATATTATTGGACTACTATATGTAAGAAAGATATGTATCACAGGGTCAGGTGAAACACATTTCATTTTTTAAAAACACATTTCATTTTATCGGTTAACATTAACTTATATTGGTATGAGATGGAGTCATACATTATAACTTTACCATTTGGTTTAATTCATAGCAGCTTAGTGAGATTAAAATGTGGTCAAATGCTACTAATGCAGGCACATCTCTCAGATCATAAATTATACTGAGTAAAAGATTGTGCAATTCAATACTCAAGCTGAGAATTGCATAGAACCTTTGGTTTCAAATGCTGCAGTTAAACTTGATGATTATTACTTCATTCCTCCACACCCAGTCCTTACAAATGACAGTCTGGTTCTACATTTGGAATCTTGTTACTCTGCAATAACTCCATGGCTGGTGGAGATGTTTGATCTTTTGTAGGAATCTCTCAGGAATAAATGCAAAGCAGACATGTTTCTAAGTGCAGTTTAAGGTGATCAAAATCTCCTCCCGGCTGATAGTGTTAAATACACTAACTAAAATAAATGAAAAATACCCAGGATGGTCAAGTGCCAGAGTCCTAACTGAGAGTGATCAGCAACAAAACAGGCATCAGACTTGGGATATAAACTTACCTTAAGAAAACAGCATGAGGCCAAAATATGCCCAATGAATTACACAGGGACATGGAAAATTCTGCATTGAGATTAAGAATATCAACTGCGTAAGTCACTGTGGCAGACTGATGCTCATGGTGTGACAGCAGTTCATAAGGACAGTACCTGGGAGTTTTAATCACCAGCAGCCCCCTATGAGCTCCTGGTTTGGCATATACCTATACATGAGCTACAACAAACGCTTGAGGAAATTAGTAAGACTCTGAACATGACCAGTGTCAGAACACAACTGGAAATATTTAGAAACATACATAATGTCTTTTTTCAGGCAAAAGTCACAATAGAAATTTTACACATTTCTTTACTGTTTGGAGCTCTAATCGTGTATATGTTCTGTGATTTTCTTTAACTTTTTTTGTGATTTTCTTTTACTCTTAATGAAATATTCTAAGCTGTCAAATTTGGGACTTTTTTTTAATCAGTTTTTAAAAAAATATTTGATTTTTACTATTTGAGGAAAAAAAAACAGTTTCTTACAAAAACTAACACCTACGTACCTTTTAAACATAATCAAAATACCAATAATGCAATGATTATAATAGAAACAATAAATATTATATCCAATACTGGATTCTGAATTTTAAAAGGAAATGACAAATCAGAGTGTGCCTAGGGGAAATAGCAAGGACGCTATTGGAAATGATTCAGCTGAAGCAGCTGTAGGTGTTAAGTATGAAACTGGTAAGGCACAAAACAGAAAGAATATAGTGTGCAGACTTGGAATGTGGCTGGTTGTTTTTGAGTCCCAGCACCACCAGTGTGTGATCAAATATAATGTATGTTAACCTCTCTGTGACTTAGTTCCCTCATCTGTAAAACAGGGATAATAAGAGTATTCAACTCATAGGTTTCTGACAAGTCAGAGTTCCTATATGTAAAGCACTCAGTTCAGTGATTAGCACGAAGTAAAAGTTCCAAAAGGCGTAGCTCCCAGAAAATTGAAAGCAGTTACTCAAACACGTGTACATGAATGGTTGTAGTAGTACTATTCACAAAAGCCAAAAGATAGAAACAACTCTAATGTCTGTCCATCAACAGATAAAAATGAATGAATATAGAATGTTTTTCAACTATAATAAGGAACGAAGTGCTGATATATGCTACAATATGGGTGAATCTTAAAAACATGATGCTAAGTGAAAGAAGCTGGTCACAAAAGGTATTGTAAAATATTTGTACAACATACCTAGAATAAGTAAATTCAATGAGACAGAAAGCAGACTGGTAATTGCTAAGGGCTGGGGTGAGAAGGAATGGGGAGTAACCAACCACTTAATGGGTACTGGGTTTTATTTTAGGGTGATGAAAATATTTTGGCAAGAAAGAGAAGTAGTCTTTGCATAATATTATGAATGTGGTAAACACCAGTGAAATGTTCATGTAAAGATGTTTTATTCTATATTATGTGAATTTTACCTTATATAAATTACATTTAGTATAATTTACATCATGTGAATTTTACCCGATTATGAGAATTTTACCTTTATTTACCTTATGTAAATAAAAAATATTTAGATAATATTCATAATAATGAAGGACAAAGGTAAGCTGTTGACATATTCCTCCTTCGCCTTCACCTTTGTGGATGGGGAACTCACTCCCTTACATAAGGCAACCCATTCCGGGTTCAGGCAGGTCTGGTGCCATCAAAGACCAGTGTTAGTGAAAGGATTTATGAAGCCCATTTAACAGTTCTGTGAGCTAACAGCCGTGCAGAGTTGGTAAGTTACGTAGTCTCTCTTCACCTCAATTACTGATATTTAAAATAGGAATGCAAATGCTTATGGAACCAGTCTGTAGAGTGGATTAAATAAGATAACCTACACTGTGTCTAGTATAATGTTCCCAACAGACAGTAGGTGCTTACCAACAAATACAATCTGAACATATCAGATATAATTGTAGACAAAGATTTCAGGGAAACTGGAGAGAGGATGAAGGGGATGTTTTGACTCAAAAGTTAATTCTGCTGACCTGCACTAATGGCCTCCCTCTAAAACTCAACTCTATTTCTCCCTCTGGAGCCAAAAAGTAATATAATTCTCACCCCGAAGAAAACTCTTCAACTGTGACTACCTGAAGAGGCAAGAAAGAAAGACAAGATAGGCTAAGCGCACAATTTATTAAAACACAGAATTTAGGCACTGGGTGGCTCAGTCAGTTAAGCATCTGACTCTTGATCTCAGCTCAGGTCTTTATCTCAGGGTTTTGAGTTCAAGCCCTGCACTGGGCTCTATGCTGGGCATGAATTCTACTTAAAAACAAAAACAAGGGGCACCGGGGTGGCTCAGTGGGTTAAAGCCTCTGCCTTCGGCTCCGGTCATGATCCCAGGGTCCTGGGATCGAGCCCCACATCGGGCTGTCTGCTCAGCAGGGAGCCTGCTTCCTCCTCTCTCTCTCTGCCTGCCTCTCAGCCTACTTGTGATCTCTGTCAAATAAATAAATAAAATCTTAAAAACAAAAACAAAAACAAAAACAAAACAAAACAATACAAACAAACAAAAACTACACCAAGACAAAACACAGAACTTAACTTTTAACTTTTTTGGAGGCTCCCTCCTCCTTGAATGACAAAACTGAAAAACTCTAATAGTAAAATGGCCTCTTCTCCTTACCTACTACCAGAGTAGTTAAACTAAAGAGTACTTAATAGGGACGCCTGGTTGGCTCAGTCAGTAGAATGTGTGACTCCTGATCTCAGGGTCCTGAGTTTGAGCCCCAAATTGGGTGTAGAGCTTACTTTAAAAAAAAAAAAAAAAAGATTACCAAAGCCATTTCCAATTACAGAAAGCATACAAGCAATGGTGTCTCCCCTTAGAAAACTGACAAAGGAGTAGGCAAGGGCCTCTTCTCTCCCTGTTCTGCCTCTCTTTTTCTCTTAAAAGATTTTATTTATTTATTTATTTATTTATTTATTTGAAACGAGAGAGAGAGAGAGAGAGAGAGATCATAGGTAGGCAGAGAGGCAGGCAGAGAGAGAGGGGAAAGCAGGCCTCCGGCTGAGCAGAGAGCCTGATGTGGGGCTTGATCCCAGGACCCTGAGATCATGACCCGAGCTGAAGGCAGAGGCTTAAGCCTCTGAGCCACCCAGTTGCCCCTCTTTTTCTCTTTTTTGTACTGTAGTTTCAACACCTCAACTATTTATATAACCCACCCTGGAGAATGATCATCTTGGAGGGTCGACATTCACCCAGAGTGGCTGTAACAGGTCATTACACTGTTGTCCTAGCCTTAAGAACGATCAATAATCCCAAATGAAGAGTAATGGTCCTTATAAACCCAAACACAGGTTGATGATCCTTCCTTACTGATATTAAATTTGCCTACTGCTTCCTGCATGTTTGTCTGCCACTGCCCTTGTTGCATTCAGCTGACGCCCTTTCCTGGAAGGACTCACAAGTCCACCCCTTCCTTTATGTGAGTCTCGTACATAACCTCTCCTGAGCACTTCCATGATGATTAGTTGCTTCCACACATATTTAACATATTTTACTGCTGTCTTAAAGATGAAGTGTGCTTAATACTGAGTAAGTTACAGAATACTTTTTTTTTTAATCAAGCCTCTCTTTTTTCCCCTCTACTTCTAAAAGTATATACTCAAGGCTCTCTTTTTTCCCTCTACTTCGAAAGGCTTACAGCATTTCTTAATTATTGCCCCATTGCTCATACTCCTGAGTGTAATAGCTCTATTTTAGTCTCACTTCAGTATAAATATGATCCCAAAAGTTATTTTTAATGTTCACACATTCAGCCAATCACTCATGAAATATTTACTGAGTATCAAATTGATATGAGTTAACATGCTTTAGAGATAAGATCATTAATAAAGTAAATACAATTAATAATTGCATTTACTTTATTAATTATTAAAAGATTAAATTTATTAATGATCAAAAGTAAAAAACAATAGGTTTTTAAATTAGAAAGACCTAGACTTGAATTGGCTCTGCCATTTTCTTGCCATCTGACAATGAAGAAGTTAACTTCCTTGAATTCTTGCTTACAGTTATATTTACTTGTTCAAAATGTTATAAGATATAAAAATGCATGTGCATAAATCACTTAAATACTTTTCATATTTTTCTTATTCACTCTATGAAAGTGTCATTTCTCTTTTCCAAATAACTTCTAAACTTCAATTAAGATTTATAAATATATTTTTATATAATTTGTTTCAAGTCAAATTATCCTGATTTTTGCATATTAATCAAACTGTAATTGACCCTATATATCTATTGTAATTTTGTCTATTTTATAATAGTGACCAGCAACTTAGACATACTTACCTATGTCTCCCATGCATTATGAGTAAAGTCTGAATGAAATTCATAATATGTGTACTAAACAACCTTTCAGAACTCACATTCCTTTGATTTTTCATTTTTATTTTCCCAACAGTAGAATGAAAAGATCATGACGTATATAAAAAATTTCTATGCTCTATCTCTGAAAAGCTTTGTGGTCATGGATGTGGTATTTAAATGTATTGAGCCTCAGTTTCTCATCCTTAAAATGTACCTGATACCTGATTACACTTTCCCACACTAGTTCATTTATTTCTTGTAAGATGGGTGTGTATATACACAGACATGCTTTATAAACATTAAAACTAACCAAAAACAGCTATCCTTACTTTTTTTGACATTTTTGCTCTCTTGATTATTCTTCTCGATTTAATTAGCAAATAGATGAACATCTTTCTCCTAAAAATATTTTTGAATAATATTTATGTTTGGAATTGACATGAAAGTCTACTGCCAGTAATAAATTAATTTGAAAAGTTCCAGACATTTTTTGATTCTATAACTTGATGATTCTGACTTGATTGACTTTTTTTTTTCCTTCTTGGTAAGTTAATCACATAATTACAAACTAGTAGATTATTTTATGCAAGAAGATTGTTCCACAAATTAGGTCACTGTCAGTTATCATTACCATTCTTTTCAAAACAGATCAAATCTTATGATCTGTTAATACCTGTCTCAGTGTATATCATTTTATTTCCCTCAAATGAACATTATGAATAATTGCAAAGACCTAATCAAAAAAAAAATTAAAAATTCATTGTAAAGTACAGCCATGAATATCTACAATGATCAAGAGTAGTATAACATCAACACAGAAAGAGAATGTTTTTCTAGAGTAGAAGGAAACAGGCATATTTGAGATTGCCTTTTTCACAAGCTGGGACTTCATATAACCTTTTCCTGCCATTGTTTTATATTTGTTGTGATCTTATCTTCATAGAGGGATGAAGAAATAAGTTGTTTGATTAAAGATTGTTTCTTATATACTCCATTATGTTCTAATCCCTTTCCCCTTCCAAGTCCATCAAGGGCATAAATAGACATGACTGCTTCTGAAGTGATAGAAGCCTGACAATCATGAAAGATAAATACCAATTCAGTGAAAAGTATAAGACTAAAAATATAGATGTATTTAAGTTTTAGAAACCTGTGCCCGAGGCTTCCCATCCCCAATGTAACATACTAGGGGAAAAATGAGTAACAAGCTCATACTATAATTATAGATGAGGATCAATTGGTACTTTGTAATTACTAGGTTGCAATCATGCCAGACTGAGTCCCATCCCAAAAGAATCTTTCTCTAAAGCCACCAGAAGGCATATAAGGACAGGACTGTTACAGCAGAAGATGGCTGCACAAAGCCTGGGGGAATATGCAGAGTGCATACACAAAGGAAGTAACACTTGATGTCTCTACAGTAATTAACTTTGTATAGTGCTAGAGCTCAAAGGGACCCTGGGAACATCTTGCCCAACTACCTCATTTGACAGAGAACTCCACTTGGGCCAGGGCAAGTAGACGTCCCTGGATCAAACAGTTAATAAACAGCAAAGCCCATATATAAATTTCTGGTTCCCATTCCTACTTTGTGCTGGATAGGTTTTTCCCCCCAGTCTTTCACAGAACATCACCTAATAATGTACCTTTTTTAGCAGGCAACCTAAAATTAGGAATTTGACTGACAATAACTAAGACAACTCTCTGCTAAAACCAACAGTTTCTTTCTGCCTCTATAGCCATATCTTATACAAAATAAGATTTAATTCTTGCCCCAAATTCCTGGGGTTTTTTGTTTGTTTGTTTGTTTTGTTTTTTGGCTTCTAAGGGAAGGAGACAGAATGATTTAAAATTTACAAAACTATCCAGCATATTGCTGTGGTGACTCTAAAAAATGTTGAACAGACTTTTCTATTAATTTAAAGGATTTGGTGGAACTGGGAAGGCATATTACATAAATAATAAGAGTACAGTAAATGAAACATTTCATCATGACAAAAAGCTCAGGGAAATATAGACATTAAAGAAAATAAGTTACACCAAAAATAGTTTTAAAATCATTGTGAGTATAAAGTATTTATATTGTTACAGTCTAATAATTATGAAAAAACAATACTGAGAGAAGTGAAAAAAGTAACTAATATTAATGTATAGTAATAATATTAGTATGTAACAAATATTTTTAAGATAGACATAGAAATACATATAAATAGCATGTATTTATATTATATGGTACAAAAAGAATACTGATTTCAACCTTCTGGAGTTAATTTTAGGTAAAGATCCTAAATTCAAAACTGTTTTACTGTGCAAAAACCTCATTCCTGAGTATTTCAAATCATAATGAAAATAAAATGTATGAAGCTTGCTGGTGATGCCCCAGATTGTATAATCCTACAAAAGACATTAACAGAAGCTCTAAAAATCTAATTAAATTTTAGAGTGCTAGTAATGTCGCCATAAGGCCCATGTAAGCTATTATCTACATTAATAAAAATTAAATTCAGACTATATCCATATCTGGATAATAATATACCTAGTTTCAAGGTCATTCTTATTTCCTTACTTAAGGATATTTCTTCTCTATTCTCATAAATAAAAATTGATTAATTCTGAAGGGGAAAACCAAACCCTTTCTCTTTATCTTACCATTCTTCTTTTAGACCATGTAAAAGGGATTAACAGGCTTCCCAAGTGGGGGAATAGAGGGAAAACACTGATGCCTTTCTACTCTTTTTTCCTCAAAAGAAAGGAAGGTCTCTGTATCAGCATACTTTGTTTTACTGTGCTTTGTAGATTTTTTTTCTTTTTTTTAATTTTTACAAATTGAGGGTTTGTGACAACCCTTTATCAAGTCTATCGGTGCCATTTTTCTAAAAGTCTTTGCTCACTTCAGGTCTCTGTCACATTTTGGTAACTCTTGTACTATAATTTTTTAAATTATTATTATAATTTTTATGGGGATCTGTGATCTTTGATGTTACTATGGTAATTGTTATAGGGCACCAAGGACCATGCCCACCTAAACCCAGCAAACTTAACTGATATTTTGTGTGTTCTGACTGTTCCATACCAGCCTTGTCCCCCATCTCTCTCTCCCATCAGGTCTCCCTATTTGAAACACAGTAATATTGAAATCAGGCCAGCTAGTAACACTGTAACAGCCTCAAAGTGGTCAACCGAGAGGAAGAGTCACACATGTACTCTCGCTTTAAATCAAAAGCTAGAAATGACTCAGCTTAATAAAGAAGGCAGGTCAGGAGCCTATACAGGCTGAAAGCTAGGCCTCTTGTACCAAACAGTTAGCCAAGTTGTAGATGCAAAAAAGAGGTTCTTGAAGGAAATTAAAAGTCCTACTGTAGTGAACACACGTATGATGAGAAAGGCAAATAGCCTGTTGCTGATAGAGGAAGTTTAAGTGGTCTGGATAGAAATCAAACCAACCACAACAATCCCTTAAGCCAGGACCCAATCCAGAGCAAGGCCCCAACTCCCTGTGAAGGCTGAGAAAGGTGAGCCTGCAGAAGCAGACAAGTGTGAAGCTAGTAGAGGTGGTTCATGAGGCTTAAGGAAAGCTGTTTCCATAACATAAAAGTGCAAAGTGAGTCAGCAAGGGCTGGTGTAGAAGCTGCATCAAGTCATCCAGAAGATTTAGTGAGATCATTATGAAGGGGGGTCAGACTAGACAACAGATTTTCAATGCAGATGAAACAGCCTTTTGTTGTAAGCAGACGCCATCTGGAACTTTCATAGCTAGAGAGGACAAGTCAGTGTCTGGCTTCAAAGTTCCAGAGGACAGGCTGACTGTTGTTAGGGACAAACATAGCTGGTGTCTTAGGTTAAACCCAGCACTCATTTGACATTCCCAAAGTCCTATAGCCCTTAAATTAAGTTAAATCTCCTCTGCCTGTGCTCTCTAAATGGAATGACAGAGCCTGAATGACATCACATCTGTTTACAACGTGGTTTACTAAGAATTTTAGGCCCACTGTTAAGAACTACTGTTCAGAAACAACGATTCCTTTTAAAACATTACCAATCACTGACGATGCTGCTGGTCACCCAAGACTTGTGAGGAAGATGCATAATGAGATCAATGTTGCTTTCATGCCTACTAACACAACATCTATTCTCCAGCCCATGGATCAATGAGTTATCTCAACTTTTAAGTATTATCTAAGAAATACGTTTCTTTTTTTTTTTTTTTCCTTAAGATTCTATTTATTTGACAGACAGATCACAAGTAGGCAGAGGGAAAAACAGAGAGAGAGGAGGAAGCAGGCTCCCCACTGAGCAGAGAACCCAATGCAAGGCTCGATCCCAGGACTCTGGGATTATGACCTGAGCCTAAGGCAGAGGCTTTAACCCAAAGAAATACATTTCATAAGGCTATATAACTGCCTGAGATAGAGACTCCACTACAGATCTGAGCAAAGTAAATCAAAAACCTTCTGGAAAGGATTCACCATTCTAGATGCCATTAAAAATATGTGTGATTCATGGCAAGAGGTCAAAATATCAACACGAACAGGAGTTTGGAAGAAGCTGATTCCAACGCTCAGGGATGACTTTGAGGGTTTCAGACTTCTGTGGAGGAAGTAACTGCAAGTGTGGTGGAAATAGCAAGAGAACTAGAATAGAAGTGGAGCCCAAGATGGGACGGAATTGCTGCAATCTCATGATGAAACTTGAATGGATGAAAAGTTACTTTTTATGGATGAACCAAGGAATTGGGTTCATTTTTTTTTTTTTAAGATTTATTTTAGAGAGAGAACACATGAGCAGGGGGAGGGGCAGCAAGAGAGGAAAACAAGCAGACTCCCCACTGAACATAGAGCCCTAGAGAAGTCTCTATCCCATGACCCTGAGTCCAAACTATATATAGATATGGGCCCAGCTTGGTCTTTTCTTTCTTTGCACCAACATCAATATCTGCAACTGTTTTAGTTAAGTCAGGCTAGACTCTTCCTGGTACAGGTTATCTTCAATTCAAAGTTAAGGGTGCAGGGCTTTGGTTCAACCCAAATTCAGTATTTATATTTTAGCAGTACTTTCCTACAGTACTTTGGGAGCTCTTCAGTCTTCATTAATAAAACCTTAAGTGGTATTTGACTGCTTAATTCCCTTTTTAAGTGGTTAAAAAAAAAAAAAAACCTGACAGGAGGCAGGGTATGACTGACAAGACCTTCATGCCTTCAAAGAATCACACTGCCAAATTATGGTATTAAATCTGTCAGCAAATTACCATTTTAATGTGCAATAACAAGAATTAGCATAGCCCCCCAAACTCTTGAAAAACAGACATTTCCTCTCTCCACCTCTCATACACACACCTGATTGATATCTTGACATATGAAGAAAATATACATTATTCAAAATGAATTATAGTAGGAATGTCTGGAAACAAGTCAGTTTTTTTCTAACTCAAACTCTAAAAATTCAGGTGTTTTCCTGGTTTTCTATGTTTAACTACATATCATGGTCTTACATTTTTATAATTTATCTTAGATCTTCCTTAGCTCCTAGTTTTTTTCCATCCATCTGCTTGATCTTTGACCTGTTGGTAGGTTCTCTGAACCCATCCCTGAAGGTTCATTCCCTACTAACTATTCCCTATAGAATGATCTATCTATTCTCAATCAATGAAACTAACCTAAACACTAATCCTGAAAATGGATTTCTCTATTATTTTTTCCCTCTTTGAAATCTGACATGTCTGAGGGGCACCTGGGTGGCTTAGTCAGCTGAGCATCTGACTCTTGATTTAGCTCAGGTCAGGACCTGAGTCCTGAGATCAAGCCCTGCTCTGGATTCCATGCTGGGCATGGTGCCAACTTAGGATTCTCTCATCCTCTGCCCACCCCTGCAAGTGCACGCTCTCTCTTAAGAAAAAGGAAAAAAAAAAAAAAAAAGGAAATCTGACAGGTCTGAAACATCATCCTGGCATGGGAAAATGTATAAAAGTTCCAGGCTTTCCTTAGCTCCCAGTACCAGAGAGAGTTATATATGTGCTGTCTTAAAACTGTTTTTTTTTTTTGTTTGAAAGTGAAAATTGGACTTACACGTGGAAAAAAAAAAGTAACAGGAGATAAATAGGAAATTTAAAGTAGAGACATCTGGAGATAGGAAGACAGCCTTGCATAGCTTGATACTGATGATAAAATAGCACCTCATATTTATATGATACTTCATCATTCATATAATGTTCTCATATACATTCACATCTAATCTACATACCAAACACAAATTAGATTTGATCATTCTCAGTTAACAGATGAGGACATCTGGGCTGCTGGACAACCAGAGCGGACGCAGCAGAGGAAGTAATATTTTCTAAATCATGTCAGAGATTATTTTCAGTAATATTTGTTAGATGGGTAATTGTGATACAGCTGCCACAACTATAATAAATATAGTATCATTAGTGTTGTTTGCCCAATATCCATTCAGAGAACCATCTCTCCCATCTCTGTGTGACTCTGAGGTTGTCAAATTAGAAACCCTGATACAGGGGTGCCTCAGTGGCTCAGTCAGTTAAGCATCTAACTCTTGGTTTCAGCTGAGGTCATGACCTCAGGGTCATGAGATTGGCCCCACGTAGGGCTCCAAGCTCAGCACAGAGTCTACTTGAGAGTCTCTCTCACCCTCTACCTTCCTTTCCTTGACTCACTCACTTTTTTTCTCTCTCTCTCACTCAAAAAATAAATGAATAAAATATTAAGAAAAAAGAAAAGAAAAGAAAGAAGCCTTGATACATGACCCAGAGTAGTCAGTACCCATGCACTGGTCAAAACTTCAGAGATCATTTTGGTGTTTAATTGACATTCTGGAGAGAGAGAGGGTAATTCTCAAATTTATTTTGAGTCGTGTTTGTTTCTTTTACAACTGAGAAGTCCTATGGTTACATACATCTGCCTACCACTCTAACAGTAGACAATAGTGTCTGAATGACATGGGTTATTTTCCCATCCACCTATCTATTCATTTACTTTCCCCTTCCTGAGAGACAAGTATGTTAGCCCACTTTAACTCAACACACTGGTTCATGGTTCTCTGGTTACTCAGATTCTGGTTAAAGATACTTCCTGTTGATCACTACATTATCTGCTACATTCTTGGCACTATATCCTTTTACTTATCACTGAGCTTATAACTCACCACTAGGCTTCACCTCCTCTGAGCTTGCTATGTTTGCTTCATAGTAGGAAACCATCAGGCAACTTGATCTCACTCTGTTAATGCCCATGATCCCATGAGGCATAATTCTTCCTACATTTTCATGCAAAATTTTCCTTCAGGCAATTATTTTAGGGGAAGCATATAATAGTGGTTAGGGGCATTTGCTTCTCTTTCAAACTGGCTTAGATATGTCTTGATACTACCTTCCATGAGCTGAGTATCCTTCAGAAAGTCATTTTAAGCCTACATCTCCTCATTCTTAAAATTGGGAAATAACAGTATCTACTCTTATTTTGGATTTTGCGGATAACACAGTTGAAATACGTGTGAGAAAACTCAACACATGATAAAATCTCAGTGAATTCATTCAAATATATTTACTGAGTGTGTGTGTATATAACCATATATATGATTATCATGTATGTATGTGTATATATATATATATATATATACATCTAATTATGTGTGTATATGTGTGTATGTGTGTGTGTGTATACACACACACACACATATATATAATAGTCAAAGTATCCCTCCTATATTCTTCTAGGTCTCAAGATGCACATAAATAAAACAAAATCATAATGTTCTTGTGGGTATTGACTATAATAGTAGAGACAGGAAATGAGCATATTAAATAATATATACTATAAATATATAAATGTAGTATTTTTAAATTGAGAAGCTAATCATAAACACTGGTTTTGGGGGGTATTTGAGGAGTTACTACTTCTGTTACACTGATATGGACCTAATGAATTATAGAAAAATAATTATTATATCTTTATTACCACACTAACTCTCAAAGACACTAGATAATTAGAATATGCCAACATTTATGATTGGTGAGTAACATTTCAACCTCCTAGGCATGTACCTAGAATCTAGTATTTTCATGGGGTTTTATGCTTAAATTCCTTGAATGGAGAGGTAGGTATATTAAGGCAAGTTACAACTCAGAACAACTGACAATGACAGTAATGTTAAAGGAGTCACATGTTTATATGTTGAATGGGAGCTGGTGTGGGGGAGGGTAGTAAGTAAGATTCATTATTACACCAGTAAAGAGAATAGTATCAAGCATATGAAACCTCAATAATATTTTCTTAAATTGCAAGGTTAAATTATAGTATGTCTTATACTGTTAAGCAAACTGCGAAATTTGTGCTTCATTCTGCACCAATGAAATATCATGAACAAAATTCAGCTTGGCGTTATGGAAAGGACTTGATAAGGAAAATGAACTTTAGGAGTGAGAAAATTAAGGGAGAGATGAATTAGGAGGTGATTACAATAATCCAGGAGATAAATCGTGGTGTCTGAAATTCAGACAGTGGCAGTACTGATACAGAAAAATAAAGCAAACTTTTTTGTAAACTTTTCCCTAAAGTTTAAAGGATTTTCAAGAGTGCCTGAGTGGCTCAGTGGGTTAAGCCTCTGCCTTTGGCTCAGGTCATGATCTCAGGGTCCTGGGATCAAGGCCTGCATCAGGCTCTCTGCTCAGTAGGAAGCCTGCTCTCTCTACCTGCCTCTCTCTCTACCTGCCTCTCCGCCTACTTGTGATTTCTCTGTGTCAAATAAATAAATAAAATCTTCACAAAAATAAAATAAAGTGTTTTCAAGTTGTTGGAAAATAAAAATTTATAAGTACTTCTAAAACTGCTGTAATAATTTTGGAATACCAAAAAACATGAAACAATTATTTTGAGAGGCATAAGTGCATAACGTCCTTCATATATGCACACTTAAGCCTACACAGATAAAAGATATGCACACAACCCACAGATACACACAAATATTCCTCCATATTGAACAAATCAACATTATAATCATCACTGCTTTGCAAATATTACTGCCCTGTCATAGAACGACATACAACTTTCCCAGCAATAATTTTCTCTTGTTTCCTGATTAACAGACACATAATATATACACAGAGACAGTAATATTCCTTCAGTGGCTGGACTCTCTATGGAGTGCCAGATTTGCACAAGTATTTTAATAAAGCTGTAATGTGTTCTTTAAGTGTTACTGGTCCCTCCAAGTAAAATATCATTTCTTACATAGTAGAAGGTGGGCAAGATTAATGCCATCATTTAATTGCATCTGCCATTATTTTTAGTGTTTTATGCATCTCTTTATAAATGAAACACTAGCAGTGACTTGATCACACTGTAATTATGTTTAAGTGCCCACGTAGTTAAAAGTACACTAGGTCCTTTTTAGTGGTTAAAGGCAGCTCTGGAGCCAGACCATCTAATCTTGAATCCTAGTTCCATCTCCTATGGAGTTAAGTAATCTCAGGCAAGTTACTGAAATTCCTTGTCTAAAATATCTTTTTTTGAAAGGAAATAAGTATATACAATATACATATGGTAATTTTATACTATACACAAATAATGTTTTATTTATATATATATATATATACACACACACACAATTATATATATATATATATATATATATATATATATATGAACATGCCCCATTACATTTTAAGTACTACATAATTGTTACTATTTTGTGGTCATTATTATTACTATTATTATTATTACTGCTACTAGTGTTATTACAGTTTGCTGTGTGATCTTGGGCAAGTCAAAGGTAATGTGATAACCAGTCATTTTCCATGAGCAAGAAAGATACCAAGATTCTAGGTTTGGTGTCTCTTTTACTGATGGTTTTTCTCCACATTATTTAACAAAGGCTTGGATACATGAAATTCACAATAATTGGGGAAGCAAGAGTTAGAAACACAACCTTCTAGATGACAAAGCCTCTGCCTTAGAAGGGAAAAGACATGAGACAAATGCTCTCATAAAGAACAATATTTAAAAGAAAAAGAAAAGAACAATATTTAATAATCAGTGACATATGATATAGTAAAGGGGGCTTATAAGTAGATGTACTCTGTGGTAAGAACAGGTTCAGGAATCATGTGAAAGTCATCTAAACCTCAAGCCTCCTTCTTGCTAGATATATGGCCTTGGGCTAGCTACTTAACTCACTGGAACCTCAGGATTGTGGTAGGATTACTCTTCCCAGCAGAGGCTCTGAAAACAGACTGCAGGTGGATCTTTACCCGCTAGCTGTATGACCTTGGACAAGTTCTTTAACCTCTCAATGATTCATCATTTGTAAAAGGATGCTATTATTGGCCACACACATTGAGTTGTGATGATGCTTTGAATGAGCTAATATAGATAAAGACAAAGTTGTAATCAGCAAGTAGTAAGCACTCAAACACATGCTAATCATTGATATTGCGATGGGACTGTGACCTACAGTTTTGACAAGCACTCCCAAATTAAATCAAGAGGAAAAAAAAAATACTTAAGGTTCTAAATCTAGGTGCCAGATCTCTCCTGAATGACTTGCAAATGGAAAGCACCAAAAAGCTTCTGCTACTATAAACCAAATTGCTAAAATGGATGTTTTGTTTATTTCCTATGAAGAACTATCAATTCACTCTGTATTCACAGTCCTCCACATGCCCAAACCCTGGGTAAAGGGGAGCTTACCTTACCTTAAGCCAAGTGATAGAAATTCAGAGACTGAAAGCCTGAATTCAAATCCCTATTCTGTCACTTCTTTGCTTCATGTCAAGTCATTTACTTCTTTGAGGTTTAGGTGTTCATCTATAAAACAGGATGAAACTACTTTGTTGTTAGTATTGTTCTTCCTCACTCAACTACTCCACACCAGTTTATTAACCTATGACACTAAAGAATAAAGGGAATTAGAAGGAAGAAAAGATTATACTTCTTTCCTTAAACCACTAGGCTAGATTAAACTTGGCTCTCTCCAACTGCTGCAGAGAGGAGAATTTCTTGAAACTGCCTTAGCCCCTCAAAATATATTTAGCACTGTCACTTTCAGGGTAAAAAGTAAAATAAAAATTATGAGAGCTCAACCCACAAGATACTGATAGCATGAAGCAAAACATATGCTGATGTGACTCATCCAGTATCAAACCTAAATAAACTCCATGAGTTTATTTATAGCAGGAGGTGTTTCACACTCAGAGAAACAAGCTCCGTATCAGATTCTGAATCCATTTCAAAGAACGAGGCTGAAGGTATGAATGAGCTGCAGGATAATGTACTAGAATCTGAGAATTTACTGAATTTGAGTGAAAGAAATCAAGAAGAGAATGAGAAAATAATTGGTATGGATAAAACCAGCCCTTTAAGAAAGATGCCAGTTAAATGGGACAGCAGCAAAATTCTCTAAAGCTCTGGAGGCTATGGAAGAGAAAAACAGATTCTACATTCAAATCACATTAACATCACATTTATTTATCTTCCTACCAGAGTGGCCTGACTCACTATAACATATACATAGCAAGCTAGTTTGGTTCACTTAAAAAAAAAAAAACAAAACAACCCAAAAACATAAAACAAAAAAACAAACAAAAGCTAGGACTGGGTCACAGCAGGAAAAAAGGGTACATTCTTTCTTAAATAAGAAAATACACAGGTAAAAAGGCCACCTGCAAAACTACTGTCCTCTCCTTCCCTGGGTAATGCCCCCCACCTCCTTATCACAGGAAGTTTTGAGATTCAGATTACCAAGCTGAGCTCTCAAATCAGGAAATTCTGGATTTAAGAACCAACCCAAAATCAAAATAGAAATAAAATTTTCATTATTTCTCTATCTATCTGGTCAGTGAACAGCTAAGTGTCTTCACAGCAAGTTCTCAGCTGGGTGCTATAAAAGACAGCAAAAAGAGCAGGATAAACTCTCTGCCCTTAAGGATCACACAAGCCCCATGAGGAAGATACATGAAAACAATGCAGTTACCTCAATTTCTGTGCAAAGCTTTATAAAGATATTTGGATCATTCCTCATTCTGAACAGAGGAGGAAGTGGTGGAGAGGGGTATATTTTGGAAATTCCACCTAAATATCAGCTTCGAAAATATGTAACAAGAAAAACCTGCTAATTTTAGAATGAACATGATCAAGGAACAGAGGTTCAATGTCATTAAAGAAAAAAAAAAAAGGAAAACAAGAATTAGGCAATTATTGTAACCCTTGCAGAATCTAAAAAGAACCTCCGAGTCTTTCTCTGATTACGTCTTAGCGTTAATTCAAGTAAAGGAGAATTATAAGATCCTAAGAGAATGCCTTTTACTTCATCATTTGTAAATAATTCCAGGCATTAAAACATTGGTCTCTTCTGACAAAATTAATCTATAGATCTAAAAATTATTTTTTCATGATTTTTATTTATTTATTTGCCAGAGCGAGAGAGAAATTGAAGGTACAGGCAAGGGTAGAGGCAAGGAGAGGGAGAAGCAGACTCCCCTCTGAGCAAGAAGCCTGATGCGGGACTTGATCCCAGGACCCTGAGACCATAACCTGAGCAGAAAGCAGATGCTTAACTGACTAAGCCAGGTGTCCCTTAAATATTATTTTTTAAAAGAAAGTTATTCAGATAACATGTGTGTTGTTCCACAATCAGATTATTTTATGTTTGAGCATATTCTATGGACCTGTCATAGAAAGTGGCCGCAACTGTATTATTTTTTAAATCTAAATTTAGTCTCTTTAAATCACATGAATTTCAACCATACTTTAAAGGTACCAGTTAAACATTTCTTAGATATGAGAAGTTCCAATTTTCACCTTTTTTACAGGTGAAATAGATAACAATGACAAAGGTTTTTAAAATGTTACTCTCATAATGTCCTTGATTTCACATTTATTCTCCAGATTGATCAAGAACTGCAAATGGCTGGCATTTTTTAAACTTTCAGGTAGTAGCACCTGGATCTGATGTAACCCCTTGTTTGAGAGATGACAAAGATGCTTACTGCTGTCCGGTAAGGAGGCTGTTACCAAGCCCATAAACACATATATTGGTTCCACAGGCCCCCTGAAGGGGGATAAGTAGGTTTTGATCATTCTGTCTATCCCGTCTCACTGTTTTAGAGAGCTAATGCCTGATCCTCTGATCTCTGAGCTGGGAAATCTGGTTTAGCATTATCCTTTAGGATTAGTTATCACATGTTAATATGAGTCAGCTTAAGTGGACAGTCAGTCATGTTCAGTTTGTCAAGCCAATCAGATTTTTTTTTTTTAAAACCTAGAACAAGGAAGAAAAGGGACATAGCATTCAAGGTGTGGGACTTCAGAAATTCGGATTATCTAGATGTAGTAAATGTTAAACTTGGTGTTACAAATGCAACACCAAATAGTTACATCTGTAAATCTGATACTAAAAAAGTAAAACAAAACAAACAAACAAAAAGCTTTGCTTTCCTGAATCACTTAAAAGAGCAATAGGGTTGGAAAGCCATTCATTCATTTGTCTGATATCCACTCATTCATTCAACATTTATTAAGTGTTAGCTCTGGGGCTACAGTGGGTAATGGAGACCCTATGCGCATATGCCAGGGATGGTCTAACAGATGAAACATCAGTTAAAATCCTACCATGACTCTCCACTGAAGTTTAAAAAAGACCAGAACTCGCATTAGTCAGCAAGGCCTTGTGTGATCTGCTCCCTGTCAGCCTCTATAATGCCAACTTCTACCACTTTCTCCATTCAGCACACCCAGCATCACTGGTCTTACACTATAACTGGATCCCCCTTCCAGAGTTTCCCCCTCTGCCTAAAGAGCTATTTCCTCTGATTGTCACAGGATGGGCAATTGCTACCATTCAGTTCTTGATTCTAATCACCTCTCTGAGAGGTCTTTCCTCACTAGTATATTTAATCTTCTATGGCAGCCTCTCCCAAGTCATTCTCCATTTGTATCCTGCTTAATTGAATCTGCAAAGCACTTCTTACCACCTGACGTTATAAATGCATATTGCCTGCTCTTTGCCTTGATTCCGTGGATATAAGCGTCACAAAGCAGTGGTTTTTAATCTACTTTATTCACAGAGTAGATTCACTGTGGTAAAATAACTGGTATAAAGTAGTTGTCTGAAAAATATTCCATTAAAGAACAACAAAAAAGAAAGCACACAGGTATATATAAAATTTCGCTGCCATGAAGGAAAGATAAATGTTTCTATAGGAGTATAAAATAAGGTGATTGGAGCTATCCTGGAAGAGGCTAGAGATTCCTAAGGAGATAATATTCAAACTTAATCACACATTTGTTTTTCACATAAACTATGTAAACCAATTTGGTCCTTCATTACTTAACACTTAAAAACAAAACAAAACAAAACAAAAAAAACACCCACCCCAACAAGATAAACTACAAATGAATCAACTTATACATAAATTAAATTGGTTGGTGAAATTAAAATGGGATGCTTAACTAAATGAAGAGAAAAGCAATCATGTAGAACCATACCTCCTCTTGAGTCATTAGCACCATAGAAAAACTGGTCTAGGATACTGGTCCTCCAGTAGATCAGAGACCCAGAATAAGTGAAATGATTAGGTAAACACTTAAATATATATTTAAAATTGAGTTAAATGATACATGTCTGAAAATAATTGGAATGGTATCAAAATGGCAGTATCAGTTTCTTACTGAACTCTTGTGATTCTTAATAATTTGTCTTCTTTGTAATACAAATGCAGATAGATCCTTAAGAACTAATGGTAAGATGCTATCAAAAGGGCAGTCACTCTAGTGGTTTAACGGTAGAGAAAAGCACAGAAAGAGAAAAGGACGGATGGGTAAGCATGAGAAGAGATGGGAAGGAAAGTCAGTTGTCCTACAAGAAACTGGTGGCCTCACCTGACAAATGAGACCACAACATTCATTTCCTGCATCATTTCCTTCTCAGTGCTGGATGGGTCACCAGGAACTAGAATGGAACCAACTCATCAATTATACTGAAGAGATAGTTTTGTCAGGAAAAAACTCTTTCCTGAAATGTTGTCCTTTAAAACCATCTCTCACTGACAGAATTCTAAGTAAATGACTTTTCAAAAGTAAGCTTCTACTATTACATAAACTATTTCCTAAGTAAAATATTAAACAGTTAAAAATATTTTGTCCCCTCTAGGATATATTTCTTTAAAGTTGCAGATATTCATTTGGGAATATGACTTGGAAAAAAGAAACAGGTGCACTCTCCTTAAAATTTCAAAATGTTTTATAATTCAGGATTCACGTCCAGTCACACAGTGTGGGTTAATTTTATGCACCAATTTGATTCGTATAAGGCCCGCCGCAGTAGCTGGTAAAATATTATTTCTGGGTGTGTCTGAAGGATGTTTCTGGAAGAGGTGAACATATGAATCAGTAGACTGAGTAAAGGAGATGATGCTCACCAACGTAGGTGCACCTCATCCAATCCACTGAGGACCCAAATAGAACAAAAAGATGAAGGAAAAATAATTTAGTCCTCTTGGTTCCTCCCTGGTAGCTTGAGTGGGGACATTTCATCTTTTTCAGCTCTGGGACTGTGATTTACACCCCTGACCCCACTTATCCTCAGGCTTTCAGGCTTGACCTGAATTAAACCACTGGTTTCCTTGGGTCTACAGTTTGCACATGACAGATAATGGAACTTCTCAGCCTTCATAATCATGTATGTCAATTCATCACAATAAATATATCTCTCTACTTTCTCTCTCTCTCCCCCTCCGCCCCCCCTTTAATACACAAACATAGAAATAAGTTTTTGAATCTTATATATCACACAGAGAGTAGTAATGGAAATATCACTATCTAGATGACACTATTTAAACTACCCAAGTAGTTTAAAATCAATGTAATAGAAAAAAACTAACCAAGCTGAATATTACCAAGGCCCTAAATTATAGTGCATTTCCTTTCTGAACTAAAAAAGCTCCTAAGAAAAGCTTTACATGTGTATGGGGTGGGGGGTTGGGGTGGGGCACATGGGGTAAGATAAGTGGCAAGTTTATAGTCATTCAATATTTAAGAAATGTGACATAAAAGAATTAGGGGACATGACCCTGAAAAAAAAAAAAAAAGAATTAGGGGAAACAGGAGCACCTAGGTGGTTCAGTGGTTGAATGTCAGACTCTTGGTTTCCACTGGGTTCATGATCTCAGGGTCATGAACTTGAGCCCAGAATCTGGCTCCATGCTCAGCTGGGAATCTGCTTGAGATTCCCTCTCTCCTTTTCCCTCTTGTACTCTCTCTCTGAATAAGTCTTAAAAAAAAAACCAAACCAAACAAAAGAATTTGGTTGCCTGGGTGGCTCAGTGGGTTAAGCATCTGCCCTCAGCTCAGGTCATGATTGTGGGGTCCTGGGACCCAGTCCCATACCTGGCTCCCTACTCAGCCAGAAGCCTGCTTCTCTTTCTCTCCCTCTGCCTCTACCTGCCACTCCCTCTGCTTGTGTTCCTCTGTCTAATAAATAAAAATCTTAAAAAAAAAATTAGAGAAAATAAATAAAAATGTTTTGTAATTCTGGTTCCATTCAAAAAGTGTCCTGAAACTCAGTAGATAACAAAATAATTGTCAGTATTAGTGAAGACCTGGATTTTCTTCATCTCATGCTTAGGAGCAATCCACCTGATCTTAGGTTGTATCTGCTTAAATTGTTATGGTCCATAAACTGTGTATTTTGTTGTTGTTGTAGTTGCTGTTGTTAGGATTTTTCAATTCCAGACAATCATAAAAATGTTACCACTTGATAAATTCCCAGATCTTGAGTTATGTTTACAAAACTATAATAGAGACAAGAGGCAAAAATAAAAATCATAATCATAAATGACACAGGAAGTGCATCCTTTTACCAGGTTGCAAAGATCTGACTTAAAGATATTGTTATACAGAATAACAATATTCTAAAGAACTTGCTTTACTATGTATTTTCATTATAAATATATTATTCTTTTTATAATCAGTAAATTCACCCATATTTTTTTAAATGGCATACTGAATACTAGTTTATAGAACTAGTTTACTGGAAAGAGGAAGAAAGCAAGAAATGAGATGGGAAATTACCATATTGTTTAGAGCCAATTACAAATGGAAGTCAAATCAGATATGAAAATAAAGCATTATTTAAACAAGCATGTTTTCCAATAGTTTCCTATGTATGTAAAAATTCACTTCACATAAGGCTGTTCTTTGAACTGAGATCCTCCTGTTCTGTAATACTGCATACTTGCTAATGATTTCTCAATGGCTACACGGATCCTTGCTGCCATTCCGTGTTGCTAAGGACCCTGCACAAAACATGATGGAGAGTATCTGGAGACAGACCTTCCCAACCCCCTTCCTATAGGCAATTACTAGCAATTAGTCACACTGGAAGCCTAAATAACTCTCTCTGCACCTGCAAAAACTATGTTTGAATGCCACAGCTGAATCCACTGTAAGAATCAAAATTAAATTTGAACTGAAAATCTAGCCTAATACCTTATTTATTACCTGCTACTCTGTAGAATAAAATATGTGGAAGAAGAGGCCCCTAGAGGTTATACTTTATCTTCAGTTTGTTAGACTATTTCCTCATGAAGATGAGGCTCTTTTGGGGACAGAAAATATTGGGAAATATATTTCCCTTGGACCCTATTGTAAGCAATCCCAATTCAATTGCATCACGCAGACTTGGGAGGCTTAAATAAAACACCATTCCTTCCTTGAAAACATTACTTTTTGAATCATATGCATAAATAAGTTTATTAATTCAAATCATATTCTACTTATCTTATAATGGGCTTCTTTTGGGGCCCCCTTGAATTTATCCCAATGTTTCACTGGTTTATTTAGTAATCACCAAATGTAAACATACAGTAACTCATTTCAACTTCAATTTTAATATTTTATAAATGAAGACTATACAAGTGAACACCAGTTGCCTGTAATACATAGTAGGTACACTGTATCATCAAGCACCAGTTGCAATCCTGAATCAAATCTTAATCAAGCAAAGGGCCTTGAACTAGTCACTCAATCTCCTTATTTACCTGCTGAATAGATGAACGAATAATAATAGAAAAAAAAGATTTCAGGATGTTTCCTTTGTAATGCAAAGACATCCAAATACTAAATAAGAAACAAACACACTGTTCTCAAACACACTCATATATATGCATCATTTGGTTCCTTTCACATGACTTGCTCTGACTTACTTGGAGATGTTAAAAGTGGACTGAGGATCTGCAGCTCCTGAGTGTTATAGGTAATTCACAATTTACCTTTTCACAGTATTTACAGAAGTTGTATCTAATTGAACAACGGCACCCAATGGCACAACATTTCATACTTTTTGATTTAAAGATCTGTATGAGTGATTTTCAAGTACCATCAGTTAACCCATCTGAGGACTATGTGATTTAATTCCTCTGCAAGCACCTTTGCCAATAGAGAAGAAAAAAATGAGCTGGAGATTAGACAAATATGACTGAATATCAATTATATCTCTGCAAATATAATATTTACAGAGAGAAAAGAAAACTGCTTTTCAGGTTTGTAAAACTTCTGTGGATTTCTCTTAGCTTTGGTTTGTTAATCTCACTTACTTATTTCCAGAGGCTTTTCTGGCACTAGTTTTGGCACTACTAAATGCTAAAACTAAAGAATTTACTTCCGAAGATTTTTTTCAAAAGGAAAACTGCTTTTAAAATAGACTGTTAGTACTGAAGAGCAGGTAAACTTGGGAGTCTCTGTGTGCACCTCAGTGTTGAGTGCCTCAGGCACTGGAAATGGAGAATCATAATCAAGGCCTCTGAGAGCTATGTCAGTGTTTGTCTTTGTTTCATTGTCTCTTCCCCACAACCACAACCACTCCTTTTCATTAGTGATCCAATTCACACTGTTCATCTTCCTCCACTTGAGTATCTCTCTCTCTCTCTCATATACACACATACTCTCTTTCTTCTCTGCAAAACTTATTATAAAGAAGAAAGGTCAGATGACTACAATCCAAGTTAAGCAAGCATAACTATCTCTTCTAGAGTTCTTTCAACAATGCACATCATTCATATGAGGGAAGGTAAGTAGGAGGAGCACCTGGATTTTTTTTTAATTACATTATTATAATATTAAGTAATGAAAACAGTAAATCAGAAAGGTAATGGTTTGCTAGATTCAATAAAGCAGTGTTTTTCACATTTCAGTGTGCATCAGAATTATCTGAAGAGTCTATTAAAATAGATTGCCTAGTCCCATCTCCAGTTTCCTATTCAGTAGATCTAGGGAGGGGTCTAGGAAGTTGCACTTCAAACAAGTTATCAGACAATGGGAATGTTGCTGCCTCTGGTATAGGCTTTGAGGATCACTGCTCTGAGGTTCTAATGCTTTAGAGTAAGCAGTAATTATCTCGCTTTGTTTAAACTTCCCAGGAAGAGTATATGCTGGAGATACCCACCCTACTCCCAGAAATTTTTAAGTAAGTCTTAAGGCTGTGCAACTTTAACAAACATCTCAGGTAATTTTACGGATGGTGGTTTAGGAATAGACCACTGCCACGGTCTATCCTGAACTATCCTGGTTTGCACTTGCTGTCTCAGTGGCCACCTAGTTACCTTCTAAAAAACTGGAGCTGGGGGCGCCTGGGTGGCTCAGTGGGTTAAGCCGCTGCCTTCGGCTCAGGTCATGATCTCAGGGTCCTGGGATCGAGTCCCGCATCGGGCTCTCTGCTTGGCAGGGAGCCTGCTTCCTCCTCTCTCTCTCTGCCTGCCTCTCTGACTACTTGTAATCTCTCTCTGTCAAATAAATAAATAAAATCTTTAAATAAATAAATAAATAAATAAATAAATAAATAAATAAAAAACTGGAGCTGAAGATTCACTATAAACTAATCCCATCTGTGAACCATACCTTAAGAAACAATGATGCAGAGATACTTCAGTAAATTGCCAGTGTCTTCACACCACTCTTAAAATACTTCGTTTACCCAATGAGAACCAGAACTACAGAGCCATTAGCCTTAGCCGGCCATTACTGCATTTTCCATTGCTATATTCATTAGCCTGCCATCATGCCATTACTGGAAAAAAAAAAAAAATGTTCAGCCAGACTGTGGCCTACTACCATATTCTGAGCTAAGCATCTTTGTAAATATACATTATTACTGCACTGACACTTTGCTTTCTGCCTTTTATTTCTTATTTTGGCAAACAATTTCAAATAAAAGTGTGAATAAGAGACATAGTTTGGACTTGCCACAAAATATAAATTAAATTTTAAAACTAGAAGATTAAGTATATCTTGAAAACTTCATAGTTCTGGACATCTTTAAAGAACTGGTGAAAGAAATATAGGGTGGAGGTAAGCAAGCAGTTAAGAAAAAGGTGAAAAAGTTTTTGAGCTAGTGAAAGTCAATAAAGAGATAACTGCAGAAAAGAATCAAAGGGAATGTAAGACACACAAAACAAACCATGGCTGGAGGCATATCACCATCTCACAAACTTTAAATATAACCCAAAAACCAATTTTGATGTTGGAAGCACATCTATTAACACTTATAGACCAAAGACTATAAAGATCCCATTGAATGCTGATTTGTTTCCAAAGTACATGTCCCTACCAGTAAATTAAGCAAGTTATTACCTCCAGGCATTTACACTAACTCCACCCTAATTCACCCTATCTCCTTCTCCATGGCCAATATGAATTTCATGAATCTTCAAAGATACAGGTGATTAAGCTCCATGCTTCAAAGTTTCTCAAAGTGTGTACTAGAAGCCACCTGCATCATAATCATTTAGGATTTCCATTTCAGAAAATGTTTCAAACCCTACGGCAGGATTCTACAATCAGAATGAGAGAGAGTCTGGATATGTATATTTTAATCAATATAGAGGTGATATTTATGCATGAATTTTAAAAATAAAATTTTTAGGTCTTAGGCTTTGTTTTACTTTCTTTTTTTCCCCCCTATTGCTTTTAAGTAGGTGGCCCTCCAGAACAAAATATATAGACTCAGAAATTTTAGGTTTGATTTTTAGCAGTAATATCTTTTAAATTTCAAAATAGAAAGTACTCTACATAAAATGCACATTTATGGTAGTGAAAAACTGTCATTCGTTATAGTATGAAAAAAAGAATTCAAATAATTGGGTCTTTTAAAAGACATTCTATTTTGCGGTGTTTTATTTTAAGGAACATTAATGGAGTAAGTTTCTTAATGGAAATTTTTCTTCTAAAATGTATAGCAGTTACTTATTTATATCTAGTTTTTCTTATGTTAAAGCGATTTCCAAGGGGGCTCTGAATACCATGAATTCGTGAACTGAACAGATTTAATTATCAGAGCTTCCCTATTCATCACTAGAATTAAGACTAAGGAATGCACAATTATTAATGTCTCTGAGGACTTTGGTAATTAACAAGTGCCATTTGTATGAAAACAGGTAGAAAGCAAAGAAAAGGTTAAAGATGAAGAAATATTTAACATAAGATCTGCAGATGAAGTAAACACTTCAGTATTTACTAACTCAATCTTGAAGGTTCATCCTTTAAGGTTTAAAGTAAGCAAAAACTAATCTTAGCAACACTTTGTTCTACTACATGCTAAAAGTGGAATTTAACATCAGAACCTGTTAACTCCAAGAACACCATTTTATATTTAAAAAAAAAAATTCTTAAAAATTCTCTAACCAATTCAAAGAGAAAGAAACTCTTAGTTTGATATATATGTTTTATTTACAAACTGTGAAATTATGGGCATATCTATTTATACAATTGGGAAAATACATAAGGCTGCCTAAAACAAAATTTGTATGAGATGTTAAACTACAGAGAATGAACACACACAGAGATTATACATACATTATACACGCACACGTGTGTGTGTGTGTGTGTGTGTGTGTGTGTGCATGTGCGTGTATAATCAGCTACAAGAGTTAAAGGCACTATATTTTGCAGTTAGCATCTTCACCAAGCTCTGAGGTCAGGAAGAATGCCTTTCCAACACTTTATATCCAATTCACAATGCCAGAGACCAACAGAAAATGTTCTAGAAAAATTCAAAGAGATAATGAAAAGCTTAGAAAACACTTCAGAGTAAACACTAACATGACCTCTTGCAGGCTAAATAGAACCCCTATTCACTGCCTCATCTGATTAGCAAGGTCATACCTAAGTAATTTAATCCAGTGTCCCCTCCTCCAGGATTCTAGCCTCCCACCCCCACCACCACCTTTCCCAATTTATTTACTGATCCCTGTGGGAACTCCCTGGAGCTTTCTACTTACACAACTACTGGCACTTTGCACATTATCTTCCTCGATACACTGTGAGCAATTATAAATGAAGGTCTGTGTTTATTTAATCTATGAACCCACAGCCCTGAACTGAGTTTCTGTCCGGCTATTAATAGACATGCATTCAATAAAATGTTGGTTGAATGAATAATTGTTGAAAAACTTAGCTGAAATCACTGAGCAAAGGATGAAGTAATAATTGGTTCCAGCTACAGCTACCTCAAAGCAATTCAATTCAAACTAATTCAATTCAACTTCACTCAACAGACATTTACTAAGGGTTTAGTCTTTGTGTATAATAGAGAAAAAAAGGCTTTTTTAAACCTGCATTAGTTCTTCCCTTGCCTTTACACTTTTAACTTTGCCAGTAAAGTCATGGTTTAGGTCAACGACCAGAAATTAATTACAAGGGGGCTGAAATCACAGTAGAGCTCAAGTTTTGTGGGAAGAAAAAAAGAGTTAACACATATAAAATGTTTTGCCTAAAAGTTTAGAGATTATACATAGACAGATATTTATGTATAGGTCTTTTTGAATAACCTACCAGGCTTTCTTAAGAGTGGGCTTTCTTGAAAGAGAACACCTGTTATATGTAATGAATTATTTTTACCCCTGCGTCTAGAATAGCATTAGAATAGCAATAGTGGGGCGCCTGGGTGGCTCAGTGGATTAAGCCGCTGCCTTCGGCTCGGGTCATGATCTCAGTGTCCTGGGATCGAGCCCCGCATCGGGCTCTTTGCTCAGCGGGAGCCTGCTTCTCTCTCTCTCTCTCTGCCTGACTCTCCGCCGACTTGTGATCTCTCTCTCTCTCAAATAAATAAATAAAATCTTTAAAAAAAAAAAAAAAAGAAAAAAAAAAGAAAAGCATTAAAAAAAAAAAAAAAAAAGAATAGCAATAGTACCCAAAGGGAAAACTGAAAAAAACAGTCATCGAAATCATTTCCTAAGATTCTTGGATCAGGTGAGGAACCCCAGTTAAGACACTTCTAGTGTCTCCATTTCAGATTCAAGTAGCTATATAGTTATGTATAAATTTTTCCAAAAGTGACCTCATTGAATATGTAATTACTTAAGGAAATAAAGTATAGTTAGCAGTATATACATCCATGAGGATTATTTAGGAGTTTTACTTTACTATTAAGCTCTTTGATTTTGAGAGATAATTGGCTTAACTCTCTATACCACACATCTCAGACAATCACTATTAAAGATTTCAGGAGAAAATAACTGATGGAAAGCCCCTTCCTTGAGATGGTTTAAGACGGGGTTACTCTCCTTTGTCTCAGGGCTTAAGAGAGCCCCATAAAATAACAACTGCTGTAAATGTTTTCAACTATTAAAATCCTCTGTGTGTAAAGAGGGCTTTCTATTAGTGCACTGGAGGCATAATCTAAAAGCACATAGGGGTTAACATGAATGGTGTTATAAATGTATTCAGGGCCACCTTTGCGAAGGGAAAGTATATTAGGTCTTTGAGTTAATCCGAAAATTGGTTTAAAGGGAAAGAAAAAAACAAAACAAAACCTGAATGGTGATGGAGAACTTCACCCTGAGCACTCAGACCTTACCAAAAAGTGTATTCAATAAGGAAATTACTTGATTAGATCACCTTTTGAGTTTGTTCTACACTGAAGATTCAATGATTCCAAGATAAAGGGTGTGGTCTTGTAAATTACAGAAAAGCAAATTGTTCATGATCTCCATGAGGGCTGTGCTTTCAGAATGCCTGAGTAGTATTCTCTCCCAAGGTACTATGCCCCTCTGAGGCTTGGATCCTTCTTTAATTGAAACTGTGTTCCTCCATTCACATCCACCTTGTTTTATTGCTCCAATACTCCCAAGTTCTTCCCTAGCTCCTGAGTTTGTTTTTCACTGTTGTTTAGATTGACGGACTGATTGATTTTCAGAGAGAGAGCATGAGTGTGGGGGGGGGGGGAGACCAATGGGAGTGGGACAAGCAGATTCCACACTAAGTGTGGAACCTAACACGGGACTCCATCTCATGACCTTGAGATCATGACCCAAACCAAAATCAAGAGTGGGATGCTTACCCCAGGCATCCTGCTAGCTTGTGAGTTTTACACATGGCTTCTCCTTTCCTCTGTCCATACCTGGCTCTTTTAAGGCAAGTCTCAGCTTAGTGCCATCTCCTCAGAAAGACCTTCCTTGACTATAACAATTGAAGTAGGCTTCTCTTCCCCAAGAACTTCATTAACAAAAATAATCTCTATGTGACTTACTATTAATTCTTTGTTTCTTACAATTAAATATGAACATATAGTGTAAGGACCATGTTTGCATTCCCAAGTATCTGGCATATACAAGGTGTTCCATAAATACACTTTACTGGATGCAACAATGCAGGAACACATGGCTGGAAAAAGGGAAGGAAAGGGGGAAAGACAGGAGAGTTAATTTAGGTAATATTTCGGTATGTTTTGGCCAATGAGAGAGGTTCACTTATCCAAATAAGGCCAGTAACAGTAATTTGATGCTTAAATTGGCTAGGTCTCAAAGTGCATCAGAAATGAACAAATGGGGCGCCTGGGTGGCTCAGTGGGTTAAGCCGCTGCCTTCGGCTCAGGTCATGATCTCAGAGTCCTGGGATTGAGTCCCGCATCGGGCTCTCTGCTCAGCAGAGAGCCTGCTTCCCCCTCTCTCTCTCTCTCTCTCTCTCTCTCTCTCTGGCTGCCTCTCCGTCTACTTGTGATTTCTCTCTGTCAAATTAATAAATAAAATCTTTAAAAAAAATAAAAATTAAAAAAATTAAAAAAAGAAATGAACAAATGAACATATACTAACCTTAATAATATTTGGGTCATTGCTTGTGCAGTGAGAGTTACACTGATTTTTCTGGATGGTTTGCTATTGGCAAGCATTACAGATTAACTGTGGTCAATTGAATAGAGCGGATAATCTGGCCTCTTTCTTAAGAAATACTCTATACTTGTCATTTTTTCTTACCTCTTCCTTTAGTGTTTCCATTATTTTAACTTCACAAACAGCCTTCTTGCTTAGTTACGCCCGATTCAGTTTTCAGATATTCGTGCGAGAATTCCTTCCCCAGAAAAACTTCAGTGACCAGGGAGTTTTTTTTCCTACATAACAACATATATGTTTATAACATTTTTATCTATATATCTTTGGACTCAGAACTAGTATGTCCCTTTGCTCTTCACTGCATCACCAATAGCAACGATAGAGACTGACATACAGAATATGCACCATAAATATTTGTGGACCAGATTAATTATGAAATTTGTTTCACAAATTTTCTTCTTTAAAAAAAATCAGTTATTATCAATTACACAAAATTCAGGTTCATGCATTATTTTGGTAGAGACATATAGACCAAAATTCTCATTTCACTGCTCTATTTCCCATTCTCCTTCACAAAGGAAGAGAATTCTCTTTCAAAGCTTATTTTGTGCATCTAAATACATATATAAAGATATGTATATATTTCTTATTTTTACTTATTACATAAAATGCATCATAATATGCATAGTATTGTACATGTTGCTTTTCTAGTGGACAGGCATATCTCTTCCTATCAGAACATATTGATCTGCCTTATAATTTTAATTTATAATTATATATATAAAATTATAATTTTAATATATTTTAATTATAATAATCCACTGCTGATAAGGTCCAGAACTGTTCCTCCATTTATACTTATTTATAATTTTCTTGCAGTATAAAGAAAGCTATAATGAATGATTCTTAATATATGTCATTATGCACATGTTTAATATTTTTAAATGGTTTTAGAGAAACAAAAAGAAATGCTAGATTTTTTCTTCTAAAGATGTACAACATTATGAATGGAATGCTCAATTTATTTCACAAGATTATCAACTTCTAAAAGTTGGATGTTGGGATGCCTGGGCGGCTCAGTGGGTTAAAGCCTCTGCCTTCAGCTCAGGTCATAATCCCAGGGTCCTGGGATGGAGCCTTGCATCAGGCTCTCTGCTCAGCAGGGAGCCTGCTTCCCCCTTTCTCTGCCTACTTGTGATCTCTTTCTCTGTCAAATAAATAAATAAAATCTTAAAAAAAAAAAGGTGGATGTCTGTGACTCTTTGCATCACAATTTAATTCTAATTTTCAACAGCAACATGGAAAACCATGTTTAGATAAATCTAGAGTATACTTTGAGCATATCTGTCTTCTTCAGCTGTACTGTCTTCTGGGGTAATGGGAAAAAAAAAAAACTTCAAACAAAGAAATATGAACACTGAAATAAAAACACAGGTAGAATAATGTAAGTGTACTTAGCCCTTTCCAAAACTGATTAGACTATTCTCCTAACACAACAGTTACGAGCAAATTGTTTCTAAGTATAATGCATCTCTAACGGGGGTAAAGTAATTGAACATGTTTTTTTAATTTGTTACCAATAATAACTGAAGAGCAAACAAAAATATCACTCATAAAAAATGGTGTTTTCCAATTAAAAGATCCTGCATTATTCCTTTTATGAGATTTTTGACAGGATGCAAAAATCAAATAGTAAGAAAATAAAAAGTATTTTTCTCACTATAAAGTGGGGTAATAAATTTGGCACCAAATGATCAGTGTACTCAACACAATATAGAACTTGTAGAATGAACCAGTAGGAAGTTTTATAATTGAAAGAATATTTTTAAAAAGAACAAAAAATGACTTTCAGAACAAAGCTGTAAAATGTGAAATATCCATATAGCCATCTAATGACTTCCAAAGTCATTCAAACTTTAAGTAGACCAAAAAAAAAAAAAAGTTCTATATTAGCAAAACCAGAATAAATTTTTAATTAGCACTTTTTTGTAGTGAAACTAAAGGTACATTTTAGTCATGTTTATTTTTTATTTATTTTCAGTAAAAAGTACTTCACAGAGGCAGTGTACAGAAAAGGAAAGTTTCTTTCCCATCTTTCAGAAATGACTGACTTCTTGTTTGCAGCATGAAGAAATGTGTCTGAATGAGCATGATCAATGTTCATTAAATGCACTAAACTGACAGGTACACAAAATGGCACCACATGTTTGTGCATCTGAGCTTTCCATAATGAATAAATGGAGCATGTGATCCCAAAGGCAGCTACACCAGCCATAACTTTGTGTTTGACACTTGACTGCCCTTAGGAGTCTGTTTGTCAAAAATCATCCATTTGGAAAAAAAAAAAAAAGAAAGAAAGAAAGAAAGAAAGGCAAAAATTTGAGAAGCTTTCTAGAGGGCAGTTAAACAGAAGCTTCCCGGGCATGCCACTTCTAGCAGTTAAATTGTTTTGAGACAAATCAATTATTTATTTTATTGGTTATCAGTTCATGACTATTGGAGTTCATTCAAAGTTCATTTCACTATGAACAATGGCATCACCTTACATGCTAAAATCCAAAGTCAATGTGAAAAAGAGGGCAATGCTGCTTTTCCAGTTTGGCATGGAAATTCAGATTCGGCACTAGAAATCTAGGACAGGTGGCAAATAAGGATAAAAGAAATTTTGTTCCTGGACAACACAACACTCACTAATTTTCAGGAACTCTAGCTCATTACCTGATCATTCATCACTTCACCTGATAAAGCAACCCTTTGAAACCATGTCCCTCACAGAGAACAGGAACAACAGGATGTTAATGGCTCTTCCTTTATGTCAAAAAATCTCTACACTTTGTGACAATGAGCCAAAGTAAAATTCTGAATTATTTTAGGTATCTACAGAGGTTCCTGAAATGCTAAAATAAATTCCTGCATCCCATTTCAGACCAGAAATACCAACAAGCCATAGGGAAGGTGGCACTGGCAGTGGAAGACAGTTGGCTGAACAAGACCTTTAGATTATAAGAACTTGATCCAAATCTTTGTTTTCCTGATATAGGTTGGTAGGAATCCAAATAGAGCTCATTCTTACAATGCATTTAGAATTTATAATTGAAAAGATGTCATTGTTTTCTAGGAACTGTAAAGAAGACAAGATCTTTTCGGGACTGGAAGGAAGGAACCTTCAACACTCTCAAATTCAGACTTCCCATTTAATGAAAACACACAAAGTTAACAGAACTGAAACCAAAGGCCCTAGATTACGACTGCTTCTACATTGGAGAAATTTTGAAAAAGGATGTGAATGAATGGAAATGGGGTTGGCACTCAGAGCAAAGGACAGAGGGGATTCATTAGGCAATACAAATTGGTCTAAGAATTTCAGCACTGCTCTCCCTCTGTTTCCCAGGACTATGATCTTCAAGTACAATACCACAGTACCAATCCCCAAGTCTGTTTAACTTTATCTCTGGTGAGAACCACCTAGTGACTATTTTTTTCTTCCTTTCTTTTTTTTTCTCCCTCCATTTTCAGAATACTGATAAAAAATGTTCATATATATTAGCTGCATAAGCCTACAGAGGCAGGGTTAGTTAGTGGCTGGGACACGATCAAGTATGTTTTTGTTTTTTGTTTTTGTTTTTTTTAAGATTTTATTTATTTTATTTGACACAGAGAGAGAGATCACAAGCAGGCAGAGAGGCAGGGAGAAAGAGAGAGGAGGAAGAAGGCTCCCCGCCGAGCAGAGAGCCCAACGTGGGGCTCAATCCCAGGACTCTGAGATCATGACCTGAGCCGAAGGCAGAGGCTTTAATCCACTGAGCAACCCAGGTGCCCCTTGTTTTTGTTTTTTTAAAGATTTATTTATTTGACAGACAGAGATCACAAGTAGGCAGAGAGGCAGGCGGGGTGGGGGGCGGTGGTGCAGGGGGAGTGGGGGGAGCAGGCTCCCTGCTGAGCAGAGCCCAATGTAGGGCTCAATCCCAGGACCCCTGAGATCATGACCTGAGCTGAAGGCAGAGGTTTAACCCACTGAGCCACCCAGGGGCCCCTCCCTCGATCAAGTATGTTCAGAGGCCAGGTTTTATTTGCTTTACTTTTTAAAGATTTTATTTATTTATTTGAAAGAGAGAACAAGAAGGGGAGCAACAGCAGGAGAGGGAAAAACAGACTCCCCACTAAGCAGGGAGCCCTACATGGGGCTCAATCCCAGGGCCTGGGCCAAAGGCAGAAGCTTAACAGACTGAGCTACCCAGGTGCCCCAGAGGCCAAGTTTTATAAATGACCTCTATAAATCCAAATGCTTTTTCAGCTCTTACTTGCTAGTGTTTTAAGCAAATTACTTAATCTCTCTGTGACTATGGTTTCTCATCAGTAAAATGGGAATAAGAGTATTACCTAAAAAGATGGCTAAGACTATAATGCCAGATAAAGGTTATAAAGTGCTTAGCATTTTGCCTAACAAAGCAAATGTTTAGTACTCAGTAGTTACACTGTCAATGAGCTTTGTGTTTGTGTTTGTTTTTTCTTTGATGTTAAGACTGGTGAGGGCACAAGTGATACTCAATAGAATCCCCAGTAAAGACAGGAAAAGGGTTTCAAGGGCTGACTGTCTAGGGCTGCATGTTATAGCAAGCAGAAAAGAAATATTAACATCTAAACCCTTTTAAGGATACCCTAAAGCTCACTCCTGGCTACCTCTTGATAACAAGGTGTTCATTATTATAGGATGTTGATTGTTAGAGTGACATGAGATGCCTGAACTGGGAATGGAATGGAATGTACCCGAAGTAAGTGCTGGTTCTACCCTTTCAGGGGGGCTTGCTCTTGCTAGCAGGTGTGAGGGTTGTTTCAGACTAGATTTTTCCAGAAGCTGACTCAAAGACAAATATTAGAATAAAACTAGTTTATTTAGGAAATACATACAATGCCAGAAAGGAAGTAAGGAAATGATATAAGGCAGTGAGAACATTCAATAAAGAATATTCTATTAAAGCAGTGAATGCATTGGGACAATCTTACAGAGAAACTCTGGGAAGTCCTGTAAAATATACCTTGAAGAATTATCCCACATGAAGAGTAAGAGTCCTGGGGTACTAACACAGCACCACTTCAGAGTCACTGGTTGAGAGCTACTCCCAGAAGATGTTAATTCTCAGCATTTAAAGCTCAGCACATAGAAGCAGCAAAATTTTGCACGGTTCCAGGAGAAAATAGGCCTTAGGAACATGGCTGTAGATACTTGTGGCTGGAAGTCCTCAGGAACACAGTTAAGAGTCTGATGTATATGGGCAAGGTACCGACAGCACCAGCTATAGGAGGTCATGATGTCTACTTAAACCATGGTAGTGAATCAACCAATTCTCTAAAACTACATGCCAGATTGTCTTCCAGACACCATGTTGCCCAGAGACCATGACTTCTGAAAGAATCAACAGCTAAGAATTATTCAACCTGTAACTTGGAATTATAGTCATCAAGTACAGTGATTATAATTTATTCAATGTCTTGAAACCATAAGGAAAACAAATATTTGAGCTGATGGTATGTTTTTATTTGTGTACATGGTGAGGGAGAAACAGATCCTGGAAACCACTCAGATTTGGATACATATGATTACTCCTTTAAAGATGTGGTGAATTCATTTAATACAAGAAGACATTTGGTTATCTGCAGGTTTCTCAACATACCCTTTGCTCCTCATCTTCTTCTGCACGACACCATATAATGATTGTTGGTGTAAGTTTTAAAAATTGGTTCAAAATTACATTTTAGATTTATTCCCACAATGCTATTTGACATATAAGTGCTTTATCTTTTAGTTGCAGACTTTTCTATTTCCTAGGTTATATTATGTCATCCATATTACATTTCACTAAAATGCCAGCATTTTTTGAATCACTGAGCTGGAAGGGACTTAAGGAGATCAGTTTATTCCATCCCATGACTAGGAACAAATAAATGCTGGTTATATCCTGAATACATGAGAATCTCCAGAAGTAATCCTCCTGCCCACCTTTGTAGTATATTCCAAGATCTTTATTTATTTTAAAAATTATAAAATCTTAATGAAGTTGAATATTTTAAGACATAGAAATCTAAATTAGAGTGCAGATGATAACCATTCAAGTTTTTTATCCAATGGAATTTTTATTACATATTTCGTGTCAGGAGGTCATCTGTTACATGACTGATTACTTGCAATAATGGAACATTCACTATTATTCAAAGCATCTTTTTTTTTTTTCCCCCTTTGTTGGGAATATCCAATTTCTAATTATCCTTTCTAAAACTTGAACCACGTGGCCTTTTAACTCCTACCTATTATTCCTACTCCTGAATCCTAAAGCAAACTTAAAAAAAAAAATCTACTTTTATCAAAAGATCTAAAGGATCCATTTTGTCTTTGGGCCTCAGTGTCCTTGTCTTGCAAAACGATTCATGGCTCCTTTCATCCTATGGGTCCAAGGATTCTTTCATCTCCTGAAATTCTCTAAACACCGATACAAACATGCAGTTTATATTCTCTCCCTTCATAATGCAAGCCAAGACTGATTAAAAATGATATTACTTTCAATGTTCCAGATACCATTTTATATGTTATTTCTTTTTTTTTATTTTTTTATTTTTTTATATTTATTTTATTTTATTTTATTTATTTATTTGACAGAAAGAGAGATCATAAATAAGCGGAGAGGCAGGCAGAGAGAGAGAGGAGGAAGCAGGCTTCCCGCTCAGCAGAGAGCCTGATGCGGGGCTCGATCCCAGGACTCTGGGATCATGACCTGAGCCGAAGACAGAGGCTTTAACCCACCAAGCCACACAGGTGCCCCTATATGTTATTTCTTCTTAATATAGCATACTCTGTTTTTTATAAATTAGATGTGTTGAGTGATTTCCTTTTGCTTAAACTGTGGATGTGCTTTACAAAAGTGGAACCTCTTTACTGATTCTTTATTTCAGCTTTATCAACAGTTATTAAATACACAAATGCAATTGCCAAACTACAGCTTTATGCTGACACTGGACCATGGTAAGTAGCATATTACAGGACAGGAAGTCAACATTTACTGCTAGAAGAAATTCCTTTGTTGCTGATGATTTAGTAGTAATTTCAGTACCTGAGCTGTAAGCAGTTTTATGCTGTGAACAATGTGTCTTAGCATTTGTAAATACTCTCTAAATATTATTTTAAAGCAGTTTTATGCTGTGAACAATGTGTCTTAGCATTTGTAAATACTCTCTAAATATTATTTTAAAGAGATCACTCAAATCTCATTTTGTCAGATTTTTGTTTGTTTGTTTTTATGGTCACTCTCCAAGGGGTCTGGTGGCAGCTTATTCATATGAAGGGATGAGAAGGCTCAAGACCCTCTGCTCAAGACCCCACAGCAAAGCATGAAACAGCTTAGTGCAAACTTAATATTTCTAAATTCAAAGCTTGACTGAGATCATGTGACCGAGTTTGCAGTCTTTGAAACCCACTCAAAATGTGGTTGTTAATGTTCTTGATTGGCTCATGATACAGTAGATAGTAAAGATTGGATTGGAGAGACTGGATTCCACTTCTAACAAGACACCAACTGTCTATCTGACAAATAAATGCCGGATAGCACACCCTATACCCTTTCTACTCCTGATGGACTTATTCTCATATATGTACAAACTTATATTTGTTTTAACACTCAGAAGAGGAGGGAAGAAGAGAAATTGAGAGCATATTTTATGGAGACCAAATGTGCCTCTGTCTGGTCTAGGACAGATAAATACCGAAAGGGAGTGGGCAATGTGTCACGTAGTAGGTGGCTGAAGCCATTATTTATAACATATCTGCCAGCCCTCAGCTGAGAAGGTTAGTTATCCAACTGTGATACTTTTAGTAAAAGAAGCAAACCCAGTGCAGGAGTAAGTGAGAACACCATTTTTACATCAGAAATTACAGAGACTTTCCAGAATCAACAGTGGCAAACTTGGGAACTCAGATGAGGAAGCTTGAAAGAGTAAATAGCTATCAAGTCCAGTAAGGGAGCAAGCCAGTCCACTTGTGGGCAGCCTCCAAACTTTGGTGAGTCAAGATTCTCAACTGTAACACAGGTTGGTTGAATATCATTTATGAACATTCAAGTGATATTTCACGTTATGTCTCATGAAGCAGATATTTTTATCACCCCCATTTTAAAGATACAAACTCTGAAGGCATAGACAAATTAAGTAAATTTTCCTCAGGTCACAAGGTCAATATGTGCTAGAGTCAGAATGTAAAGTGACAAAATCTATAAAGTCTCAAATTTAACAATATTACTCTTTTTGGAGAGTTTAGATGACTCAGGATAAAGGAGGACCTTATGAGACAATCAGTTCCTCACTTATAAAAGAAGTTCTTTTTTATTATGTAAAATCATTATCTGTTTAATAAATTTTAATTTCTCCTCCAATAGCTTGTTTTCTCTGTAAAGATGGGATTCTTTTATCATATACATATATTAAAAATCCTAAAACCTGTAATCTAATGGTTACTAAATAAATGCTGAATGCCTAAATAATTCTTGGACCCAATGCAACTTTTACTGAAATCCACATAATAGTTTAAAATATTAAGAATACAGTAATACCAACAAAGATTATAACTTTGGTTATTAGGTTTCCAGAATTGGTACTGAAGAAGGAAAATGTGGTGAAATCCTAAACTCTAATTAGACAATCGAATGTAAGTTACAAACAAAATTTCAAAGAAGAGATAAAATTAAGCAAGGCCGACAGCAACAACAACAAATAAATGGAGTTTCATAGTGCTTAGACATTTATGAAACTCATAGAAATTATGTTATTAATAGATGAATAAAAGAAAAAGGTAAAAGCAAAGACAATCAGTCTATCAGACTGTCAAAGCAGTTATACAGAAAAGTATACCACACAAAACTACTTCTCTTCTTATCCTTATTAGACTAAAAATAATGTGATGTTTTCAATCCATTTTCTTCTTTCTTATAAAATGACCCATCACATTCCTTCATCAAAAATGTTATGACTTTATAAAAGCACCTGACAATTTCCCACACCTGGTTAAGCCCAATGAAACTCTATACTATTACAAAGCTGATCCATAAACTCCAATTCTATAAAATTCATATAGATTACCAGGTGGCTTCAGCTATTATGATTCTCTCATTCAGAAAGCACAGGTTTGATGTGGATATAACATTATGGGGCCTTTACAAGTCAACATAATCAATACTTTTACAAAATACAGTTTATCCTGGAATGGCCACTCATGCTGAGAAGGCTAAGGGTAGGAGCAGCATAACAGATAGTGGGTTCTCAGCATGAATGAAAGATGGAAGAGTACATTTAACACTCTAATGTTTGATTAGGTGGCAGTCTTTTAAGTCACCTGAGAAGTCGGAATACCTCATCCACAAGATAAAATTACGGGTGCTCTTTAATGGAGTTACCAAAATAGAAAGTGATTAAACCTACACATGTGTTATACTTAACATGTTGGAAATAATGCTTTAGATGAAGAGGAAACTGCTTCCCAGTTGTGAAATATTGTACGAGTTTTCCAATAAAATTTACTCAACACTTATTATTTTCTTTATGTGTATTTCTTATAATGTAGAAATAAATTATTGCTGGTTCTAAATAATATTCTTAAATCCATATTCTTACATACCTAATCTGAAGTGTTCTTTTTGTGCTATTTTTAGTATGTCTTTGTATTAATGCAATGATGGCTTTATTAAAAATAATTTAAGGGATTATATGGGTGGCTTAGTCAGTTAAGCATCAGTTCATGATTTCAGGGTCTTGGGATCAAGCCCCGCACATGGGCACCCTGCTCAGTGGGGAGTCTACTTCGCCTTCTCCAACAATCCCGCCCACCCTTGTGCTTGATCACTCTGTCTCTCTCAAATGAATAAATAAAAAAATCTTTAAAAATAGTTTAAAATTACCTTCTTTTCTATACTCCAGCAAAAATTAAATATATTAAAAAAGTTGTTCTTTGAAGATGTAGGTGTGACAATTTTTTATATTAGTTTTTAAAAACTTTATTGATTTCTTCTACAGTTAATGTTTCTTAGGTTTTCTTTTGAGTTTACTATGAGCATATTATTTAGGAGTATGTAAATAATATATAATTATAATAAAAATGATACAAAGAAACATTTTAATCATTTGACTTCCCAGCCAAACATAACTGCCCATTAATATTTTAGTGAGAATCATTTTCCTTAATACGTTAATGAATATATGCCATTTTTGTTGTCATCTTCTTTTAAAGTAGCCTTTTTCTCTCACTGTACTTTTTAAATCCAATATGCTTATTCTATTTTTTGAGAAATATTTACGTGGGACATAAGATCAAGGCCCTATTCTATGTGATAAAGAAGAAAAAATTAAGGCCTAAAATGTGCTCCTTTCTAATAGATGAGATGAAACACCTAAATAAATAATTCAAGTGACTGGTATGCCAAAGGCAACCACCAGCCATTCTACACTATTAGAAAAACCTGAAATTCCACAAGTTGGGAAAGTCTTGCATCTACCGTCTGCCAGCCATGTCACTATACAATCTATTAGTAGTATGCTGGAGGCGCAATCCCTACTGATCATGTTAGGAGGGAGATTTAAGTCTTTGTCATCCTTGATACCCAGTTAAAAACACCAATATAGATTCTGGATGCCCATGTAGGGATTAGACTAAACACAGAATTGTTGGCACCAAAAATGTAAAATATTTAACTAAAACATCTCGGACTGTAGCCACTATTACTAAGTCCTCAAAAAAAGAAACTTTATTTGAAACTTTTTATATGCAGAGCTTTATGCAGAAATCATTACAGAATGAGAAACATATTAAGTAAAATTTATTTTTCAAAGCTAAAGAATTTAGGATGACACGCCTATATGTTCAACAACTTCTATGTTTATCTTTCCTTCACACCAAAAGCATTCTCCCAATATCAAAAGCCTTAGTGTTTCAAAAAGGGAGGTTTAAGTTTTCTTTTGTTATTCTTAGAAGTAATATCTGGATTCTGAGAGTAAGCAGTTGAGAAAGATTCAATCAAGACAATTGTTGAAGTAATTTAAACTGGAGTATCTCATTATTTGTAGTCAAGAAGCAATTTTTCTATGGCTGTTATTATCATTTCACTTTGGTTCAGCTAAAATACTGATACAAGAGCTAAAGTGAGTGAAAAGATTTAGCCCTTTGGCAATTTCAGTTACATAAAATAGTCAATAAGTTAATTTCATTCACATACTACATTTTTACAACATATATGTATAAAAGATCATATGGAATCTTGTACTTTTGAATAATGACTAGTGTGCTTGGATAATAATAATAGCTTAATATTTACTGAGGGCTTATTATCTCTCTAAGGGTACAGTCTATTTTAATCATCACAACTTTATGAGGTAGGTTCAAAAATCATCATTTCTTACAAATAAAGTAAGATCCACTGAATTTAAGTAATTTGCCTTCAAATCACATAGTAGCATGCACAGTATCTATGATTCAAATTCAGGCAGTCTGATTCTAGAGCTTTCCTTAACTACTAAGCATTTCTGCCTTGTTTTAAATTACAAAAGCATATATGGATGATGCATAAAAGCAGAAAAAATCCGTTACCAAAATGCCATCAATTATTTAGTGATTCAGTTACACTGAATAAAATATTGCTGTAAGTCATGAGAAGTGCAAGTTTCTCATTTTAACATAAAAGGCCTAGGACCAGACATTTGAGGAGTCTCATTTCTTGACATTAAAAAACCAAAAATGAAACAATACACACATACACACACAGTCATATATATATATATGTGTATATATTTATATATACATATATAGAGAATTTTATAGTAAAATTATAAAAATTATAAAATAAAAATTAAAAACATATATATATATAGAGAGAGAGTGTTCTATAGTGAAATTTGAAAATGAATAAAATATATGATAATAAAAATATAAGGAGTGGGGGGTTATGCCTGGTTAGCTCAGTCAGTAGGGCATGTGACTCTTGATCTCAGGGTTGTAAGTTTGAGCCGTAATTGGGTATAGAGAGATTACACAAAAATAAAATTTTTAAATATATAGATATAAAGAGAAAATAACGTGAAAAATTCAAAATAAGGGTAAATGTATTAAATAAAAGAGAAAAAAGAAAAATAAGAACAGAAGGATCTACAGCTGAAACTGAATGTATGCTTGTAATAAAAACATCAGGGTATGGAAAAGAGGGATTTCCAGAGGCAGAACATGGATGTTACATTAGCACTGACAGTTTATAGAGGATCTCTGATTAACTGCATTGAGTGAATATCTAAGTAAATGCTAATGCTCTTTCCAAACTTGAGTACATCAAAAACTGCAAGATGCCGTCCATACTGAGCAGGTTGATTATTCCGAGCTCAAAGTTCAAATTAAATGCTAGGGAAGTACTCCCTGCCAACATGTGACCTTAGTTCACTAAGAACGGTCTCTAAACACATCTTATATTCTCCATGAACTAAATCCCATGGACTTAATTTTTCACAGCCTACACAGTTAAATTTTTATGCTGATTCTAACATGGTTATTTGCTGGATGCTGCAAAACAAGATCAGAACCAGAAAATCAGGAGATTTAAGTGACAGCAGAGTATAGAGTTAATATAATGAGCTATGATAGTAGTGACATATAAAAGCACCAAAAAAACTATAAAAATTAAAACAACACAATGCAATAATCAGTTTCAAATTTTGTCATAAAGGCAACCACATAGTTGGGAAGATATCAAAGTGTATAGTGTATTTTAGATATTTTTTCATTTTTTTAAAGATGTTTTACTTATCTGAGAGAGAAAGAGCAAGTGCATGTGCACAGGGGGACGAGGGGCAGAGGGAGGGACAGTTTTAAGCACTGCATGCTGAGCACAGGGCCAGATATGTAGCCTGATCTTAAGGAACCTGAGATCACAACCTGAGCAGAAACCAAGAGTACTACGCTTAACCAATTGTACCACCCAGGCACCTCCAATTTTAGGGTTTTTTCAATATAACATATTTTTAAACAATCTGACAATTAAAAAAGGGATCCTTTATATTTAGCCTGTTCCCCTTGGTACTATGTTAAAATAGTCTAATTATATCAGCATTTCCATTTTAATGCTAAAACGGTAATAAAGTATTTGCTGTATATTTAATGAAAACAGATCTCTATGAAATACCCAAAATCTTTAGTGAAATGTTATCAATCCATCAAATATTACTTAGTACCTATTAGGTGCCAAAATATGCAAAATTCTCAGAAATTAGGAAAAATTTAGGCAAAGGGCTTCTCCTTTGGAAAGCAGGCAGGGTAGGACATAAAAAGTAATATAAAAAGGAAGATGAATGGTCACCAGGGGAGGCGATTTTTGGCAGGTGTACAACTATGCCATGAAGATATAAACAAGATAATTAAATCATTTATCTTAAGAACCTGAGCTTGCTAGATAATTTCTGAGATTTCAAGAACATTTAAACACAGTTTTGGGTTTTTTAAAAATAATTTTCAAAGCATGAGAAAAAGAGAAGTAAACCACTACTGCATATGCGTATATACAACTGGCAAGGTAATTAAGGAAAAATGTATGTGGAAATATGTTTCAGATATGTCTATCACCAGGCAAGGAAATAAGGAAAGAGTGGTATTTTCATATGAAGCAACCAACATGCAGCAATGGAAAGAACACACACCTGGTACATTTAACAACATGGACGAATCTAAAAAAAAATAAAAATACTACGTTGAGCAAAACAAGCCAGGTGAAGAAAATGCATACTTTCTGACTCTATGTACATAAATTTTAAGAACAGGCAAAACAACTCTAGAGTGATACAAGTCAGAAGAGTACATGCCTCAAAATAGGGAGGTAATGCCTGGGAAGAGGTAAAAAGAACTTTCCTCAGTTAGTGAAAAACTGGGATCTAACTTGATTAGGGTGGTGGTTAAATGAATATATATATTGCGCTATATAGTTCAGATTTATTTTTTATAGTGTGTAATCAGTATTTAAATTGAAAAAGGGCAAATATGCTTCAAAATGCAACTACCACAAAATCAAAGGAAAAGAGGCACAAAATGATGAAATTTATATGACCTATACAGAATAAAAGAATACCTTTTCCAGCGAATTACTTTTCCATTACAGAAGAAAGAAAGAGAGGGAGAAGATAGAATTTTTTTAAAAAGAAAAAGAAAAAAGAAAGGAAAGCATTTAGTCTAGAACTGTACATTGAATAGGATTGTGGAACTCCCAGTTTGTAAAATAAAATTCTCTTTTGAAAAGGCATTCCATAACACTAAACAGTAATCTTCTAAGGCTGCAACTTCCACATTTTTTATAATAGCCTATCTTATCTTCTCCAGAACAAATGTACTTAATCAGGATTTTATTAATTAGACTTCAGACACTTTTAGGAATTATATTAAACAAATAGATCAATACTTCTAAAGAAATAAATATGTGTCTGTTGGCAAGTTAACTAAATAATAACCAAGGTAGAGACTGATCACATTAACATCATCATTTTAAACTTAAAAGTCCAGTTGAAATGCAACCATTGTACCTAAGCTTATTCTGAACACCCAAGATTCCAAAAGCACAGCTAAACCAATAAGGAACTTAAGGAATAGTTCTGACACTTTGCTAATATCACACATTAGTAAAAATAACATTTAATTTTGCTTGACCAAGGTGTCACTGACTATACTGTTCCTTTTTAAATGCAAAAGCAGAGAGAGTTAATTTATCCTTAAGCTAATCCAAATGAATGAGCTGATCTAGTCTTTGATTTTTGATATCTCAGTAAGGGACACGTATTCTAAAGCAATGACATTGAAAATACATCTGAAATTGATTTCCAGTGATGCTGCATTCTTCAGAACCCTAGTAACCTAGCCTGCAGTTTTATTTTGGCCACCATCAATGAAACTGGCTATATAATACAAGAGGTTATGAGACAGAATACAAAAAGAGGAGAATAAAAAAGGGATCTTCAAATATCCTCTGAGAGGATAAAAATCACCATTTCACAACTGTCAAGAGAAAGGATTAATTTTAAATCATTTTCTATTTCCACTGCCTGATGTGGTAAATTTAGATGAATAGAAGGCCATTGTCTTTATTCATTAATTTCAAGAGATTGTTAGAAGATGGAAATCTTTTGGAATTATTATGCCTCTTTAACAATCTTTATCTAAAAATGACTCTAAGAGAATACTCTTCTAACTGTAAATGTTGTCAGAAGGATGAATCAGAGACGTGCTGTCAGCACAGATTTTCTTTCTTTAAAAAAAAATGTTTTATTTATTTATCTGACAGAGAGAGAGAGAGAGAGAGCATAAGTAGACAGAGCGGCAGGCAGAGGGAGAGGGAGAAACAGGCTCTCTCCTGAGCAGGAAGCCTGATGGAGGGTTCCATCCCAGGAATCTGGGGTCACGACCCTAGCCGAAGGCAGACAGATTTGCAATGTCTGTCCCACAAAATTCATTTGAGGGTTTTTTGTCTTCTTACATTTGCCAAGACAGCATTTTATCAAAAATAACTTGATTTAAATCAGATAAAGATAAATGATTAAATGTACTGGTTTCTGATGTTTCTCCTTACAAACCAACAGTGGATGAAAGTCTGTTAGTAAAACTAGTAAATGATAAAACTATGATATTACTAACTTAGTTTAACCGTCTCCAATACTCAAATTTTTATCAGAGATCCACCAGAATCCTATCATTATGTGGTGACAAATGGATACTGATAAAGACATACCAGTGATCTATCCTCTACAGAAACTATCAGTTCAGAGGTCAAACTATCTGTTCAGGGGACAAGAAGACAATGTCCCTATGGGAACGTATGTGTATAATTATTTTTAAATTAGATAAAAATACATATTTTTTTAAAATACGTAAAAATACAGAAGATATCACATATGTGTTTTAAACATATATATTTTTAGTAATTGTATAATGTATAAATAGATGATATATGTACATGCCTCTTTCAAATGATACATGCTTATATCTTTGAAATTCATATTGAAACGCAGCCCAAGTATTCTTACAGAAATGAAATAAAAGAGATTGAAATGGGATCCAAAAATAGATGTCAGCCACAAAGTTATGAGCCCATAGTTATGAATTCATTCCTTATATATTTAAAATTACTATATGCAACCTTTATAGCAGTCATGGAAAGATACCTAGAAATTTTCCGAACTTTAAAAAAGGGAACAAATGTTTTTATTAAATAAAATCTACAAGCTGAGTATGCCTTAATTCCCTGGAATTCATAACATTTTAGAAGATGATCCCAAAGCTATAATTTTGTTCCCCTTAAATTCTGGTTGTATAAACACAACTACAGTTCATTTGCTTTTAATGATACAGATGTGAAAGATATACTCATAATGCAAAGACCTAATCTGACTGATTAGCTGAAGAGCAGACTTCTATCATACAAAATCTACCATATATGTACAAAAAAAAATTACAAAGTAAGCCTTGAAAATAACCTTAAAAGCTTAATACATTAAGTTATGAGATCTTCAGTAAGTCTTAAACAGGCATGATTTCAGTTTCCCCATCTGTACAATGTAAGGACTGTCCTAAAATAGCCGCTAAAATCTCTTCTAATCCAAACCAAGAGGACAGTGACATCAACTATTATCACATTATATACCATGAGGAAATTGTTTTCACTTACTATTGATCAACATAGTATTTTTGTCATATGGAGATGATATGAGATAATAGATAAAATGATAGGACAGTTTTGTTCTTTAAAATTTCTCACTCTTCTAATGGGTCATTCTGAGGGAAAACCACATACCCAAATATACACACTAAAAACTCCCTTCATCTACTATCTCCATTTATTATATAAACCATGGCAATGCTTCCAAGAGTGACTCTCAGTGTCCTTCCATTAGCAAATCACTGGCATGACTTTCCCTAAATGCGAATTATAAATTACACCTCTCATTACTTTTTTTCCTAAAGTACATTTTGCTAATATTTAATTTATAAATCATTTCCCAGATGTATTAGTAATAAATGGTTGCAGGCGGCAGACAGGTCTCCAACAAGAAAGTATCATGCTTTCTGTTTGCTGGGAGTCCTCATTAAAAAGGCATCAAGAGAAAGCAAAATAAAAACAACCTTGTGAACCCTTGTAATTGGTCTCAAGAGATATGTAACTCTAAGGATATCAATATAGCAATGGCCTAGTCCAAACTCCTTCTTAGGTTGTACAGAAAATATTTATTTGGTGATACACTATTTGAATAATAGAGTTGCTTATGATCAGAATGAAAACAGACAAAAAAATAAGTGCTACTTGATTTCAGATATTTTACTCCTAAAACAGTACTTTTTATAGAATGCCCATCCTAATCATTTTGAACTACCATGCTGCCAAGAAATTAATTTTAAATAAATGTCAGAAATGTTTCTTACATATGTAAAAGAATATAGATACATACATACATTTTATATACATAATATGCACATATATTATTAGCAGTATGGTAGTCAATAATTTAAATATATCACATATGGATTATTTCATGAAGAGTTATCATATGCAATAATTAACCTTTTAATTTCCTGTTTTTAATTTTTTTTTTAAGGATTTTATTTATCTGACAGAGAAAGATCACAAGTAGGCAGAGAGGCAGGCAGAGAGAGAGAGAGGTAAGCAGGCTCCCTGCTGAGCAGAGAGCCTGATGAGGGACATAATCCCAGGACCCTGAGATCATGACCTGAGCCAAAGGCAGAGGCTGAAGCCACTGAGCCCCGCAGGCACACTAATTTACTGTTTAAAACAAAACAAAACAAAACAAAAAACAACCTTCTTTCTGTTAGAACAAAATAATCCTTTGTGGTAATAAGAAAACTTTTGATTACTGCATTTGTTACCCAACAAACATCAAAATTTGACATTTTGACTGATTTGGATCATTAGTTTTAACATATACACTATTTTACTGTCTCATGATCCAAAGGGGGGTATCCTTTCATATGACAGATGAAGACACAAGGCCAACAAATGTGGCCAAATGAGTCATGAAGCTCAGATTACTAAAATAAAGACAGACCACCAAAATTTCACTCCAATGTTTTGTGTATTTATGTTATTTCTGTGTTTTAAGACATTCTTCCATATAGGGAGACAGATTAAGAGCAATTATGCTCTAAGAGTTAGCAGATCTTGGTTGATCCATAGATCAAGTGGGTATAAAATGGATTTGCAAAAGAAAAAAAAAAAAAGAGAGAACACCAAAAGTATGTCAAATATCAGCATGATTCCTTAAATATATATGGATTTCTCCCCTAGGATTCTGATGGATTCCTGCCTAATGTTGAGGTCTTTTATCCATTTCGAGTTTATCTTTGTGTATGGTCTAAGAGAATGGTCAAGTTTTATTCCTCTTCGACATTGGCCACAGCAACTTCTTTCAAGATATGTCTCTAAAGGCAAAGGAAACAAAAGCAAAAAATGAATTTTTGGGATTTCATCAAGATCAAAAGCTTCTGCACAGCAAAGGAAACAGTCAACAAAACAAAGAGGTAGCCCACAGAATGGGAGAAGATATTTGCAAATGACAATACAAACAAAGGGCTGGTATCCAGGATCTATAAAGAACTCCTCAAACTCAACACACATAAAACAGATAAACACTTCAAAAAATGGGCATAAGACATAAAAAGATGCTTTTCCAATGAAGGCATACAAATGGTAACAGACCCATGAAAAAAGGTTCATCATCACTAGCCATCAGGGAGATTCAAATCAAAACCACATTGAGATACCACCTTACACTAGCTAGAGTGGCCAAAATTAACAAGACAGTAAACAACATGTGTTGAAAAGAATGTAGAGAAAGGGGAACCCTCTCACACTGTTGGTGGGAATGCAAGTTGGTGCAGCCACTTTGGAAAACAGTGTGGAGATTCCTTAAGAAATTAAAAATAGAGCTTCCCCATGACCCTGCAATTGCACTACTGGGTATTTGCCCCCAAGTGAAAAGAAGGGCCATCTGTACCCCAGTGTTCATAGTAGCAATGGCCACAGTCCCCAAACTGTGGAAAGAACCAAGATGCCCTTCAACAGACGAATGGATAAGGAAGATGTGGTCCATATATACTAGGGAGTATTATGCCTCCCTCAGAGAGGATGAATACCCAAATTTTGTATCAACATGGACAGGACTGGAAGAGATAATGCTGAGTGAAATAAGTCAAGCAGAGACAGTCAATTATCATATGGTTTCACTTATTTGTGGAGCATAAGGAATAACATGGAGGCCATGGGGAAATGGAGAGAAGGGAGTTGGGGGAAACTGGAGGGGGAGACGAACCATGAAAGACTGCGGACTCTGAAAAACAATCTGAGGGTTTTGGAGGGCAGGGGGTGGGAGGTTGGGTGAGCCTGGTGGTGGGTATTATGGAGGGCACATATTACACGGGGCACTGGGTGTGGTGCATAAATAATGAATTCTGGAACACTGAAAATAAATTAAAAAAAAATTTTAAAAAGGATATATATGCATTTTTCAGAAGCTACTTAAGAAGTGATTAATCTCAACATTTACTCTTCTTTGTTTTGAGCCAGACATGTTGTAAGTAAAAACAACTTCCATTTTTATGGCCCTTCTTTTCAGATGTAAATTTACCTTTATGTGATTAATCAAGCCTATCTATAACTGCTAGGTTCAAATATTAATACATGAACTATATGCATGAACTAAATACCTCAGATGCTTAATTTTTACTATCTGCTTTATGAAGAAAAAAAAAAAAAAAAGGAAGAAAGAAAGCAAATCCAAAATAAAATTCAAAAAAATAATGTGAGGTCCTGAAGCTGGAGCACTGGATTCAAATTTGTTTTTCTTCAATCTTGGTTCACCTTCTGATATAAGCATATACACATTTATTTGCAGATGCACAAGTAATTTATGAACTAATAATATACTAGGTAGTAGCTTGAACATTATTGCTCAGATACTGGCTATAAAAATAATATATATAAAAAGCTCTGATCAGTTGACTATAAATCTGTTCTCACATTTAGATATATCTCTTATGAAAATAACATGTGTTTAAAAAATATGTAAAACAGAAAAATAAAATTTACCTGTTAGGTTACTATCAAGAAATATTAGGCAGCATTTTCTTGCAATCCCTTTTATGTTGAAATTGGACACTTAGGTGATCATTTTGCTACATTTAGTAATACTATAATGAACCTTTTCACCTATAATTTCTTGGCAGAATCTTTCTTTAATTAGATTTAAAAAACAAATGAACAAAAATCTGCCAAATAACATATTAACAAAACATTTTCCTGATTATCCAAATCATTCACATATAAAAAATACTGTTTATAGAGCAATAGATACTGAATTGAGATTCAGGCAAAAGGCTACACTGAACAGAAACAAAAGGACAAATATTATATGGCTCTAATTATATGAAATACCCAGATTCAATGAGACAGAAAAGAGATTAAACATTACCAGAAGCTGGGGATGGAAATGAATGGGAAGTAGTTGCTTTATGATTATCCCTATGGAGATGAGGAAAAACTTTTGGAAATAGTGGTGATGGTGATATAACACTAACTAATTATTAATTATACAACACAACATAATTAATGTCACCCAATTGCACACTCAAAAATTATTAAAATGGCAAATGTTATATATATTTTACCACATTTTTTTAAAAGTTGCATGAGTCAACACGTAATAATTAAAACCTACTAAATCAATGAGAATTTTACATGTAAATATGTAATAAAAGCAGTATTACTGGGGAGCCTCGGTGGCTCAATTAAGCGACTGTCTTGATTTTTAGCTCAGGTCATGATCTCAGGGTCTTGAGACTGAGCTCAGTGTCTGGCTCTTCATTCAACATGGAGTCTGCTTGAGATTCTCTCTCTTCCTCTGCCTCTACCCCTATTCACTTTCTCTCTCTCTCTCTCTCTAAAATAAATAAATAAATAAAATCTTCTTAAAAATTGATATCATTATTGTATAATAGACAAGCAACTAATTATCATATTATTACTATATCAATTAAAAATAATTAGCTAATATTATATTAATTAAAACAAAATAATATATAATAATAGCAAAATGTCAAATGCTCTGATTAAGTGCTTACCTGCTCTATCATATTTAAAACCCACAGCAAGCTTGTAAGTACTCAACATAAGGAAACAGAGGGTTAAAGAAAGAGGTAAGTGTTATGTGGTCACACAGTATTAAATGGCAGAACAAATACTCATACCACATTTGTATGACTCTGAAGGCATTGCTTTTAATTATGCTATATAAATTATATTTAATATGCTGTGCTTGTAAACAGGCTACGTGTTGTTAGACCTACTTTAAAGACACGTAAATTGAAGCTTTAAAGAGCTTATATGAATTCTCCACTGTTATTACAAAACTAGTTAAGAGAAGAATCAGACTTTACAAAAAATTATTTTAGACTAAAAAATGGCAAAAATGAACAGAGATCTCCCATGTATTCTTCAGCCAGCCTTCTCCATGCTAACTACATGAACATACTATTGTGATCAAAACAATAAACTATAAGCTTTATTCAGATTTTTACCAGTGTTTTTCTTACTATCATTTTTCTGTTCCATGATACAATATAATAAAGAGTTCTAGTAAATAATTCTGTACTCTGTCCTTTGAATAATTTTGTACAGTGTCTGATCCTTTCTTATGATTAGATTGTGGTTATATATTTTTCTCAAGAATAGAACAAAAGTGATGTGCCCTTCATGTATCATGTCATGGATACACCACATCCCATGTTATCTCATCACTAGTGATGTTAATCATGATCACCTTCTTTAGATCGTATCTCCAAGGTTTTTCCACTGTAAAGTCATAAATTGCCGCCTTTGTAATTAATAAAGATTGGGGGAGGAGAATGATTTGAGAGTAAGAAGAGTTTGCTCTTTCCCAAACTTTTATCCACTAGTTTCAGAATCCATCAGTAGGTCTTCCCTACAATTATGACCATGGTTTCTTAATGATGTTATATTCTCTTTATTATAGTGTAATTCCTCCGTAAGAAAGAGCTGTATATTTCTATCTCAGCATTGGCTCATGGATATTTATTTTAGTCTATGGGTTAAAATTCACAATTACACTAATTTATTGGGTTGTTCTAGTTTTCTAGCTTTGGCCACTAGGAGCTCTTCCATGTTTGTGCCTGTGTCCTTGACATGTCCCCACCCTTTGAAGCACTCCCTTACTTCTTTGGTGCCAAGGATACTCCAAGCTCATCTTGTACTTTTCTTTCCACAGCCCTAGAATCAACCACTTATTCAAGGATTCCTTGGACAATGGTATTTTAAATACCAAGATCTAGGCTAGGCATGCTCATTGTTAGTAGAGTGTTATTACTTCAAAGTCCTCTCTATAACCAAAGCTTGGAAATATATGCATTATACTGCCAGAGAGGCAGTCATTTTTTTATTCTTCCACTAATCTCCTCACCTATCCTGAATCTGGTTTGTAATCTGTGAGGATTCACAAGTCAGGAAAGAATAAAGAAATAATAAGTCAATTTGTAAATAATTAAAACAGGAAGAGTAAAATAAAGGCCTGGTTTTCTTTTATTAGGTTAAGGACTAGCAGAGATTCTTTACACTGACAGGAACTCAATATGCTTTAAATTATAAATCTAGTATATCTGAGAAAAACTTTCAAACTCAGTGCTTTTTTTTCCCTACCTATGAAATGGGGATGATTATCTCTATCCCCTAAAGATATCATGAAAACAATGTACGGTAATAAAAGCAAAGGAACTTTGTAAACTGAAATACATAATTTTAAGGGCAAATTCCTGTCCAATATGAAAAATGCTTAATACAAAAAACATTTAACCATGATATGACAGGCAAAATTCTAAATATGTCCCTCCAAGATTACCATTCCCTGATTATCCCATCACACAAGTATATAGGTACAGTTATGAAGGTACTTTGCAGAATGGAATTAAGATTATTTGGGGCGCCTGGGTGGCTCAGTGGGTTAAGCCTCTGCCTTTGGCCTCTCTGCTCAGCAGGGAACCTGCTTCCTCCTCTCTCTCTGCCTGCCTCTCTGCCTACTTCGGATTTCTGTCTGTCAATAAATAAATAAATAAAATCTTAAAAAAAAAAGATTATTTATCAGTTGACTTTAAAATAGGGAGATTAGGGGCACCTGGGTGGCTCAGTGGGTTAAAGCCTCTGCCTTCGGCTCAGGTTGTGATCCCAGGGTCCTGGGATCGAGCCCTACATCGGGCTCTCTGCTCAGCAGGAAGCCTACTTCCCTTACTCTCTCTTTGCCTGCCTCTCTGCCTACTTGTGATCACTCTCTCTGTCAAATAAATAAATAAAATCTTTTGGAAAAATAGGGACATTATTGTGGTTAATCACTGGGCCCAATGTAATCACATGAGTCCTTGAAAGCAAAGAGAAAAAGTGGAAGAGTCCTCAGATGCATTTGAATAAAAAGATGAGGCCCCAGAAATGAGGCAAAAGGGGAGGGCAGAGAGAGGTGTGAGAAAAAACCCACCTACCATTTCTGGCTTTGAAGAGAACCATGAGCCAGGGCATAGAAGTGGATTCAAGGAGCTGAGAACAGCCAGCAAGGAAACAGAGATCCCAGTCCTACAGTCACATGAAACTGAATTCTGCCAACAGCTTAAATCATCCCAGAGAGATTTTCCCCCATGGCTGCACAAAGGAAGGAAAAAAGGAAGGAAGGGAGGGAGGGAGGGAGGGAAGGAGGAAGGAGGGGAGGGAGGCAGCTTTCTGATCCCTTGCTTTCAGCCTTGTGAGAATGTTGGCAGAGATCCATGCTATGCTCATCATACTCCTGATCAGTAAAAATTGTGAGCTAATACATGGGTACTGTTTTAAGTTTGCAATAATTTATTACAGCATCAATAAAACAAAATACATGAGGTTTCTGCAGAAGAAAAATGATTCAGAAAAATGAAATGATTCTCTTCACAATCATTGTGAACCACAGCATCTCAGACATAACGACAACTAGTGATAGATAACACTAATCAGAAACATTTGATGAGAGAAAGTCAGGAAATTGAGAAAGTATTATGCAAACAATGTACACATACAGGGTCCACTGTATAATTTTATTGGTCTTTATTTGAGACCTATGTGAGTCACAAACCTACCTATATCCGTTTTCTAAAGAGAACATGTAAGAGAGTACAAAGAGCTCAAGACTTGGATTTGTAATCAATCAAAAAATGTAATCCAGGTGTTATATAACCCAGGCACTAAACATATGACCTTTGGCATCATATCACCTCTGAACTTCAATTTTCACATCTTTAATATGGGTATAAATAAGAGCTACATTGGTTTAAGTGAGAAAATGTAAATGAAAGTTCTCAAAAATGAAAAATACAGACTGTCATCAGGTTTTGGTACATTACTTAGTGATTTTCAGAAACTGACCCAAATAGTTTCTGGCAGTCAGATTAGTGTAAACTCTTCATATTCTAAAACTGATTTACAATCACCCATTATAATGCTGATCACTTTGCATATTCTCCTACTTTGAGATTATAAATTCAATGTATTAGGAGGTAGTTTGTGGTTTATACAGAGAGCTAGAATGAAGGAATGGAAGGAAGCAGAATAACATTATGGCAATCCCAAATTTTCCATTCAGTGAAAAGGACATTAAATAAGGAAAGTTTAAAAAAAAAAAAAAGTCCCGTGATCCTTGTAGGTTGAAATGTTTCTCCCCTTCTGACAAATTCATATGTTGAATACTTCATGATATGACCTAATGAGTTTAGACGAATTCATACTAGAGTGGGATGGGCTCCTGATCCAATGTGACTCATGTCTTTTTAGAAAGGAAAGTTTAGAGGTGCCTGGGTGGCTCAGTGGGTTAAAGCCTCTGCCTTCAGCTCAGGTTATGATCCCAGGGTCCTGGGATAGAGTCCAGCATCAGGCTCTCTGCTCAGCAAGGATCCTGCTTCCTCCTCTCTCTCTCTCTGCCTGCTTTTCTGCCTACTGGTGATCTCTCTGTCAAATAAATAAAATCTTAAAAAAAAATAAAAAGGGCAGTTTGGACATAGACACATACACACAGGAAATACACATATGGAGATGAAGGCAAAGACGAGGTGATGCTTCTGTACACCAAAGAACACAACACAATGATAGCAAACCACCAGAAGCCAGAAGGACAGCCAGAGCAGACTGTTCTTCACATCTCCTGGAAGGAACTAACCCTGTACCCTGAGTTCAGATGTCTAGCATTCAGATCTGAGAGTTAATAAATTACTATTGTTTAAACTACCCAGTTTGTGTGATTTTTGTTGTGGTAGCCCAGAAACTAATGCCCACCTCCATTTGAAAAAGAAGATAGACAAGGAACTGTTGCAATGACCATTATCCTTCATACTGCATGGTCTTTCAAACACTTTGGTTACATTTAATCCCCCCCAAAATCTTTTAAATCATAAAGAAAGTGGGGACTGTAATTGCTGTATTTTGTAAGAAAATAGTGGACATTAGGTATTGAAAGGCTTGCTTAAAATCAAAGAGATGGGGATGCTTGGGTGGCTCAGCTGGTTATGCATCTGCCTTAGGCTTGGGACATAATCCTGGAGTCCTGGGATCAGGCAGCATTGGGCTCTCTTCTCAGTACAGAGTCTCCCTCTCCCTTTGCCTCTTTCCCTCCCCCTCTGCTCATGCTCACTCTCTCCCACACACAGGCTCTCTCTCTCTCTTAAATAAATAAAATAAAATAAAATAAAATAAAATAAAATAAAATAAATCAAAGAGATGAAGGAGGAAAAGCTTGAATCTGAAACTTTTAAGTTTCAATCCACATTTCCTTTTGCTATGCCATTCAGTCAATTTCCATTTAATTCAATTCCTCATATTTATCTCTAAACTCAGACAGGAGAATTTATCAAACAGAAATGGTAAAGGAGATCAGCTCTAAGACTGCATATTTGAGACATGATAAAATCCGATCAAATTCAAACTGCAGGGATTGGGGAGCAGAACCCGGAAGACAGGGTCCAGCTGTCCTGGTGAGGCAGTTTCCACAAGCCCGTGGTCTTGCTCAGTCAGTCAAAGCAAAACTGCTTGAGTTGTTCAGGTATAGTTCCAGCACCAGCATATGTCAGAGACCTCATCGTTGTCCAATTCTGTTTTATTAGATTACAGTCCAGCAGATGTTCTTTGTCCCTAGAGGAGATCTAACATACTTTAAATTCCCAGCCTAGCTCCTTTGAGAAATACTCAAAATCTTGGTACTATTTTGCCAGCGAACAAAACTGCTTTCATAGGATTAAAATATACAATCTCTTGGGCTTTCCGTTAAAAGTTTACCTGGCAAAACTCTGTGGTGAACAAATAGCCACACTTGTATGTTGAAAGTTTTAACCTCTACCAAGTTTGCAGCTTATCTGAAGAGCAAAGTATTATTAACGATAGAAGCAATGGATTTATAATCCCTGAAGAAAACATCAAAGTAAGTAGGTGAGTAAGAATGAAACAATTCCTTCTTTTCCTTATTTGATTCCCTCCCTTTAAATTACTTGGATTGTTTCCATACCTCATCCCACTCGAGAAAACTGGAAAAACCAAAATAATAACAGAAATCTATTATTATTTTAGAGGGGAAAAAGTTTACAGTGTGAAATAATTTACACACAAAAGCATATACAAATGAGAACTATCTGTGCTACCTTAACTTCTAGGGTGATAACTCAAAATAGCCGCTATGCCACATTATCCACAAATATGTGAGAAATTTCTGAATGTCAGCAAGGAACCATTTATAGACCCAACTCAGAGTAAATATGGTGCACTAAAAAGGACATTAAACAAGATGTCAGGAGACCTGATGTCTGTATCTGGCTCTACCACTAACACCTTCAAGATGCCTTTTGGAAACTGCCTCTACATTTGTGTAATGAACTACATGATCCCCTGGTCTATTTCTAATCTAAAATCCTTAAGATCCAAATAATGTAACAGACTCTCCAAAGTCTAACAAGAAGTAATTCATGATTGTGATTTTGTAAAACTTGGAGAATAACCTAACTCCAAATACAGGCTGATCGAAGTGATAATAGCCAGATCATTTTCATCTCAATATTTGGTATATAAACCTTAAAGGTAGAATGTGGAACAAAAATCAAAAATAAAATAATTAAAATAAAATTACTTATCCTGTGCTCTGTGCTGTGCTAGTCTCTTGATACAATTATCAGGTAAGCACCCTACAAGAGAACTTTAATAATGCTCCCCCCAAAAAGGTTAATTTTAAGCTGGAGGAGGAAGAAAAGAGTGGGAGTATATCTTCACATAGAAATGCAAAGTTGGAGAGTAAGGCAGTGTTTCTCCTATTATATACATCTCAATTCAAATGGTTCCAAAGTAGTCATTGGCAAACTTGGAATAAAAGCCATTATGAATTAAGTTTCTTTGTGTCGAGGAAAACAATGTCATCAAATATTTAATTTTTGAAACTATAATAGGCATGACTTTTGCACCATCACACAGATATAGCCATGTAGAAGATATTAATCTTTTTGTAAATATTTTATTCATTTGAGAGAGAGAGAGAATGAAAGCGAGAGAGAGCGAGAGAAAGAGCATGAGAAGAGGGAGGGTCAGAGAGAGAAGCAGACTCCCTGCTGAGAAGGGAGCCAAATGCCAGACTTGATTCTCAGGGATTCTAAATGGGATTCTAAATTCTAAATTCTAAATGGGATTCTAAAACCTTGTAATGAAATTCAAGGATATAATGAAAAAAAAAGAGAAAAATTCAAAATAATACAGAGACAAGTTTCTGGTTTTCTTACAGTAGAAATGTGAAAAGTAAGAAAAATACTTCATGGTAGTGTTAGCAGTAAAGTTCCATAAAACAAGTTGGGTCTTGGAAGAGAGAAGATGCGGCTTTCCTCAAGGCAGAGAATCTGGAAATCCTTGCAGGACTTTTTTTCAAAGTGTAGATATTAATTATATAAATATTTCCTGGGAAAACCTAACCCCATAATTAGTCTTAGTTTGTCTACCCACATTAAATTATATTACCTGATGTATGCTGTTACATTTCTCCTTGATATATTTCATAACTAATGAAATCACTCACATTTATTGATTGTATTTGAAGAAAAATGGGAGGCTACTCTTTATAAGTGGATTTCCACCACAGCATGATTATGTGGTGAGCTGGTAATGACAAAAACCATTTGATTTTTTACTCTTCATTAAAAATAAATATACATTTAAATAAGATTCATGGTTGCCCTACTTAGAATCTATATAACAGACCAGATCCATTATTACCCCAAACTACAATTAATTGCAGCAATTTTTAGAAAAGCATTAACCATGTTGATAGAATAGGTGAAGGCAGTAATAAATTTATTGAGCATTTACTACATGCAAGGCAAGTACTAAGTATTTCACATGCATTGTTTCATTCAATTTTCTCAATAATGAAATTAGGTAAGTAGTACTTATATCTTCATTTACAAATAGGGAATGACGAAGTCTCAGAGAACTTAGGGAACTAGTAACGGCTAGAAAGTAGCATAGCTTATTTTCAAAATCAGCTCTATCTCACACCAGGCTAAAATTATAATTGGATCCTAAGGTATCTCTTCTCAAAAAAAAAAAAAAAAAAAAAAAAAAAAAAAAAATCATCTATACTACATAAGAACTGTCTTGAAACTGTGGCCACAAAAGTTACAATGGCAAACCTTATACAAGTAAAATAAGACTTAAAGATTTAAAGAATGTAACAGACAGGGTACAGCAAGTGAGCAAGCTTAAAATGCTTATCATGGCTTAACAGGGCCAGAGATAGGAAAATCTAGAGACCAACCCTGTAGACTAACCCAGGGCAAGGGCAAATCAGAACAGAAAGTGATCCCTAGAAAAACTGACACAGATAAGGGGCAGGAACAGCAGGGGTTCCAACCAAAGGGATACTTTTTTCTTCCTCCAGTTCAATAGCTCTTTAATAGAATAATACCTGGGTTGGGCCAAGAATCTCTCTGCATACTGCTTTTCTCCAAAAGGCTGTCCTATTCCTAAATTGTTACAGATTTTAAACTTATCCCATCTTTCACTGGGTAACTGAACACTTAAGAGTCATCTAAAAAATTGACCCAAGAAAAAAGCCTGACCCCTGTATTTTATAGTTTCATTGAAAATCCAAATATATAATCCAAAGTCCTAGTAAAACTGAAGGTAGGGGTCAGATTTGGTTAGCAAGGCTGAAAGGAGAAGGAGCCCATTATTTGCGATCAAGTCTAGACCCAGTTTTATTTCTAAGGGCTTCAGAGAACTCTTGAGTTCTGACAATAGGCTGCCCCAACGAGATGGGACAGAAACTCTATCTTCAAAATAAGCTAGTTATAAAGAAAGTTTGTATTAATGTTGAACCAAAGCATACTTTGTACACCACAATCTTAGGTATTATAGCAAATGTATTACAATAAAACCACTTCTATACAGTTTTCTTCCCTTCCTGACAATATAAAAGGTCAACTTCTCATACAGAAAATAGGGTCAGAAAAATATCAATTTTTTAGTGATTGTTGATGGCCTATAGTATAAATGGGTCTAAAATGGTAGCCTATTAACAATAAAACAGTTCATGTAATTGTCATTCTGATGCATTTTTGCCCCTAACTTTATATACATAAAACAGTTAATTTAAAATAGAAAATGAATTATTTCACCCTAAAGGAGAAAAATAATTTTATTTTTGTTGTTTTAATGCACCATACAAATGTGAGGTATAATCTTTGTCTTTCAGGAAACTCTTTAGATACATATGCTTTCATTCAAGCGTACTTAAAATTATAGGAGTTTTCATCATTTCTGATGCACTGTCATTTATCTTTGAAGTGCTATGGGTGACAGCTTGGCCTCTCTGGCCTAAAAAGAAAACCATCTCTATTTTTAATACTTGAACGTCAAAATAGGATTCAAGCAAAATTTTAACTTGTCAATTTGTTAAAACTGGTACAGAAAAGCAACAGAGCATTATCAAGGTATTTTTATCTCCCAGGTCATTTTCTCATTTAGTCATTTTTATAGAATGAATTTACTATCTATTTTCCTGTACCAAATGCAACCCCACAGAATAGAATTATTTTTTTTAAATGTAGTCTGTTTCAATTTAAGTCAAACAGATCACTGAAGAGAAGTCAAAGTAATAAAGCTGCTGAAATTTCTATTAATAATATGAAAATTTACAGAGATTTAGCAAAATTATTATTTCTAAAATAATCTCTTAGAAAGGCTAAGCTGGTGAAGCATAACACATTTATTTTAGCATAGCTAACCACACTACCATATTAGGACTTATATTGATAAAAGCTCACCAATTCAAAATCATTAGATAGATCAGAGTCTCAGCGAAATTTCCTTCTTTAAATCACAATGTCAAGCAGTGAGGAATTTGTAATATCAGTTAAGCATTGTTGCTGGAATTTGATAGAGGCCAATGGGTGTATATGTATAACATGCTTCTAAAATATTTAGAAATTGCTTAAAAAAAAAAGCGTCCTGCACATAAATGAAACTAATCTTATATTTACAAAAAAAGAACAGAATGTAAGCTCTTCTGTTTTTCTGCAGAATGTTTTAAAATAAAACGGCATTATATATTAAAGAGGGAACCAATGAAGACTGGGCTTTATCAAGTATTAAAACTAAATATCTCGGCAAAACAAAACAAAACAAAAAGAACCATATATTCTTAGTTCTTTGTTTAATTGAAGAGCTATAATTCACATATGAAAAATAACATACTTACTCTATCAGATGTCTGCTTTCAACAAACACTTATCTTTAGCATAACTTCAATCCTTGGTACATTATTTATTTCCTCCTTAACAGCAACAAAGATGCAAGATGTTCCAAAGCTTTACTTTTAGACCCTCTTCTTCAACCACAGTCTTTTTTACCTGTCCTGTTATTTGCTTCAGCATCTAAGAAACAACTCCATCCTTCACAACAATCAAAACCCTTGAAACAATCCACATCTGCTTCCTTATACTGAATTTCAAATCTACTAACCAGAAAAAAAAAAAAAAAAAAGAAACAAACAAACAAACAAAAAGAAACCTTCTTTACTTTGTATTTTATTTCAGAAAGTTTCCTGGGTTGACTATCCCAAATCCCTTTAACATAACACAAGGCACTAAATGCTAAGAATTACGTTACTTCAGCTTCTTATATTCTAACTGATAAGGTGTGCCTTTAACATTTATATTGAATTCTGAGGAGCTGATGCCATACCAGTCTAATAATTAATAATTCATGGAGCCAAATTACAGCCTTAGAAGGAAACAGCCACTTTGACTAGTTCTTTCATAATTCTCTGATTTATGTATGACAGCACAGCAGAGTTCTAGGAGAGGTTAATAAAAAAAAAAAAAAAAAAATCCTAGACATAACACTTGAGTTTTAAAATTAGTACTGCCTTTGCACAAGCTGGGTTTGTCATGGCATCCTGGGAGTTCTATCTCTTTGAGCAGAGTTCAAAGGGACAACAACATCATTTTGAATGAGTATCTGACTAGGGAAGATGTCCAGGGGAAAAGTACAGGATGCAAGAGGTTGGGGGAGCAGGTAGTAAACTCAGTTTGAGGGGCACTCTGGACAAAAAAGTGGGGGGGATTTTACCTCACTGTTTTTAAAGGTGGCCTTTAACAGGATTTCTGAGAAGATATTTCAGGTTCAGATCTACCCTGTATTTCACTGTCCTTCATACATGGTAACAGCTCAGTCTGGGCCAGTTGCCATACATGTGCTGTGTGTGTCTGCATGTTGATGTGCTCATTTGCACACGAGTACTTGGACACACACAATAATTTACACAGAGCAGTTTCTTCTCTGAGTTAGCTACCCATGATCTGGAAGGTCTAATCATTTTAAAGGCCATCTTTACTGAGAAAGAATTTACTTACAAACTGCACAGATCTGAAAGCTCTATTTCAATCCACTGTCCTATCAAGAGATAGAATATGTTCACCATGCCCCAAACTCCCTTGCATCCTTCCTTAGTCAAAATCCTTCCCTCAAAGCAAGTGATTTCTCACGTTGTAGACTATGTTGCCTATTCTAGTGGAATCATACACAATGCATTTTTTTGTGTTTGCCTTCTTTCATTCATCCTGTTTTCAGATTCATTCCAGTTGCTGCATATGTTTGTTTGTTTGTTTGTTTTTGAAGGGTATTTCACTCCGTCAGCATACCATCATTTACTTACCTTTTCTCTTACTGACAGACCCTTAAGTTATTGCCAGGTTTTGTGATTATAAATCAAGTTGCTATAAACCAAATAACACAAAGCCCTTTGTGAACATGTTTTCATTCTTCTTTGATTAAGTCCCTTGTATGTAAACATAATCATTAGGTCACAGGGTAGGTTCATTTTAACTTTTTATGAAATTGTTGAACTGTTTTCCAAGGTAATAGCAACATTTCAGATTCCCACCCATAATACAGAAGAGTTCTAGTTGCTCCACATCCTCACCGACATTGGTTGCTGTCGATCTCCTTCATTTTAGCTATTTAATGGGTATTTGGTGGTATGTCATAATTTTAATTTTCATTTCTCTTGTAACTTCTGATACTGAGCACGTGTTTCATGTGCTTATTGGCTTAAAGCTCAATATTCATCAATAATTAATAAAGTAGCCCTTGACTTGGTGATAGAAGTAAAGAAAAAGATTTTTCACATAAAGTAAAGCCTCAGTGGTCTTTGAAACAGTGCACCTATAAATTACTATCTTCCACTCAGACAGGTCTAGCTAGTACTTCTATGATCAATTATTGCTCCTGTTAACATAAAAACCCTAAGTGCTGCCAACTCATCCTCCAGATGTCCCCTTTATTTGGGTTTGATGATGCTCTGCATTTTTGTTTTGTTTTGTTTTGTTTCATTCTCCATATTAAAATATTACTTCCTCTGTATATGAAGTGATACTTTCTTTGCAAACTGATGTTCATTAGCATGCCTAAGAATTTAGCTTTCACTGATGGGTGTTGGATTATGACAGACCTGTGTATGAACATCCATACATAACCCTGGAAATTCAAGTCTTGAGCCTTGCTTTTCTTATTTGTAAAATTAGAAGAGTAGGGCTCTTTTAGGGTTGTTGTAAGGATTAAAATACTCAACTGATATGTGACATATCTGAACCCATCAAAAGCAGTGATGATGAGGGGGTGGTAACACTTGTGACTCATACTACTCAATCGAAATATGACATCGGTTCACAATGACAATTATTTTCTTTGAAAGACTTACATGATTTATGGTGATTCTCTCCTTTCCTTTACCTGTTCTCTTCAGGTATATCATTTATCATCTGTGAGCTTCAATAATGATGAATACTTAATAAGTATCTTTAGTTTATATAAATGAAGATTTACATAAAGATAATAATAGACAAAAAGGTAATGTGATTTGAAATGTTCTATATTATTTCCTTTTATGTAATCTCAGAGTAAGGCAGACACATAAGCCTTATTGGATTATTTTGTTAATTGTTTATCTGCCAATAAAGATACTTCTATATCTCTACCTATCTAAAATGGTAGAACAGACATAAAAATAAATATAACCCATATAAGTCTATGAAAAAGCAAAAATGTATCCCAAAAAATGACTGATTAGTATCTGTCATACATTATTACCAGGTTGAAAGAGAGGCTCAAGAGTTTGTGTAAAACTAATAGATGCTACAGATGAATTATGTCACCCGAAATATCCATATGTTGAAATCCTAACTCCCAGTATCTCAGAATGTGACCTTATTTAAAAACAGCCTTATTGTAGATATAATTAGTTAAATTAAGGTAATGTTATTATGGTGGGATGTAATCCAATAGGACTACCATCCTCATAGAGGGGTAAATTTGGAGACAGACATGGGTATGAAGGGAAAATATCAACATGAAAATAAGGACAGAGATCTACAAGCTTAGAAATTCTAAAGATTTCAAGCTGTCTACCAGAAGGTAGCAGAATGAAATAAAGATTCATTCACAGTTCTCAGAAGGAACCAATCTGCTGACACCTTAATCTGGGTTTTGTAGATTCCAGAACTGTGAGAAAGCAAGTTTCTATGTTTTAAACCACGTAGTTTATAGAATTTGTCATAGCAGCCCAAGCAAACTTAAACAATGGATAGGTCAAGAGGTCCATAAGGAGAGGCTACTGAGAATCAACTTCATGCTTCCTAGGTGATAAAGACTGGCATATATTTATAATCAGATACTAAAAGTCTAATAAGTAGTAAACCAACAAGTGACATTTAACGATCAGGACTTGATGAATATGAAGGTGCTAGGAAAAGTTTCCAAAGAAGGGCTGAAGGTCATAAAAGGGAAAGAGAAGAAACTATGCATGTATCAAATTGTCAAATCTCTACCAGGGGAAACCTGATTACAGACTTCCTGAAGAGAAATCCCCACAAGGGAATAAAATGATAACTGTTCCTACATCCTTGACATCGACCTGTCCTTAGGTAAAATAGCCAAATAGACCTGGGAAGCCTGAAAAACAGTTTGGTAGAGTTTGATTAATGAAGTGACATTTTTCTTGGCTGGGTTTTACTAGCAGGGTACAATTTGGAGAAGACTCAGTTCTATTCTGAGCTCCATAAAAGCCACCATAATGACATTCACATGTTGATTAAAACAAGTCAAATAAAAACTTTCTCCAACTACTTAATGTTATTGACTATAACCTGACCCACCAAATGAGCAGACTAAAAACCTCTATCTAAGGAGTTTTACTCCCACTTTTCCGAAACTGGTGGATCAGAATGCTTATATTAAGCTCTCATGGGTCACAAGATCAATGAAAACGCTAGCCACTAAAGGTTTTATGATCAGAGATGATCCTTCATTCTCAACAATTCATTCATGGGAGAAGTAGTCCCAGGGTCAAAATCCTTATGGGAGTCATACGAAAGTCCCATGCAATGGTTAAGAAACCAGTTAGTTATCTTTCACAATCTACTAAGGCATCACATGTAAACATCCCTTGTGTGTTATCCCTCACTCACTAGACCATCCACCAAAATGAGGCTCAATTGGCTCTAACAGATATTTCATTTGGGGACCAAGTTGGTAGAGTTTAGATGTGGAACATCAACAGGAGTTAGGAAGCTTGAGCTTATAATTCATTTTGCCCTCTTCTAGTTCTATGACCTTGTACAGTTACTTTGTTGTATTCTTCATATAACACCAAAGTTTTTACATTCTTCCTAGGATTGCCATGGCTTTGAATATTGCACTTGATGACTCTCAGCCACATAAGGTTGAGATAATGCAATGATAAAAATGGTCATAAAAGGGGATAGCATGGATTTAATCAGGAAACAAGGAGTTAAATGAGCTAAAATAAGCACACATTAAATGATTCTAACATACTCTTATTATGCACTCTGTTTCACTTTCATGCTTCAGTAATTTTAGATGGGATGTTGGTTATTATATCTGAAGATATGGCAGGTATCCAACCCCATAAACAAAGGTATTCTTCCGATGCAGGCCATTTTATCATGTTAGCATGATGCCCACAGGTAGTGTGGCAGGGAAGGTCAATACTGAGCCTATTATACACTAAATCTGGCTCCTATATTACAGCCCAGTTATTCAAAATCTGTAAGAAATGCCTGTTATTAGAATTTTAAGCCAGATAATAACCATTATGAATTCTGTTTAGCATCTTTTATTTTATAACTTAAAAAATGTACTTAAAGCATAATGTATTTTCTGGAAGAAAGAAATGTGTTTTTGGAGTTCATGCTATTTAGAAGGTATTTATTCAATTGAAAGCTTGGGTTTAACAACTCTCTGAGCAAAATATCCCAGTCCAAGAAATACATAAAACATCATATTCAGAAATTAAAGCAGGTTGATGAAGTCTCAGTTTTATGTCCAGCATTCTCTTTCCTCTCTTTCTTTTCTTTTCCTTCCTTCCTTCCTTCCTTCCTTTGTTCCTTCCTTCCTTCTGTAAAACTATTCTAACTCTACAAATGTTATTTTACATCAAGAGAAGTTGGGTGGAAAAAAAAAAAAAACAAAACCCTGAATTCTGTTTAGGTGATTTATTAATCATTAACTGCATGGAAAATATTTAATGTGTATGTTACTCTCAAAGTAGAACCTGTAAGCCCTATAGGTAACCTACAATAATTTCAACAGGAAAAATCAAGTCTTTGGTTATCACATCAACTTAGTTTATAAATAAATAGAATATTAATGCTTATTATGTGTTTTCGTAAGCATACTTAAAGATTTTATTTAGGCTGCATCACTATTAGAAATTTCTTCCTTGTGGTTGTTTTGTTCTCTGATTATATGGATAGATGCTTTGACTAGATGTATTTTTCTGTACTTTAATTTTCATAATTACACATGAAAATGATGCAATAACAGTATAAAGAAGCACTGTGTGCTCTGATTCTGAGACTGCCCAATTTGAATATTTTCCTAAATTTGTCTGCAATTTCTGCCCTCTCAGTCTCTGTGTAAACACACATACACACTTTTATGAACTCACTGATGATAAGCTCCAGACATAACATTTATTTAACTCTAAATAATTTTGTATATATTTTTTAAAAGTAAAGACATTCTCTTACATAACCACAATGACACTTCAAAATAGGGAAATAAGCATTTACTTAGTACTGCTATCTAATCTAAAGACCTAATCAGATTTCTCTAAATGTACCACACTAAGGTCCTTGAGAGCAAAAGCAAATCTCAGATCGTATATTCCATATATCTGACAGTTTTCTTTAGTCTCACTTAATCTGGAACAATTTCTAAATCTTTTTTGTCTTGTTTCAAAGTCTTTGAGTATTATGGATACTTGTTTTGTAGGATTTGGGCTTGTCTGATGTTTCCTCATGATTAGATTCTTTGGTGAATCTAATTTTTGTCTCCTCAGTATAACCTCTCAAAGCTGCATAATGTTGATTTGTCCCATTAGGGATCAAGATAACTTTGATCCCTCGACTAAGGTGGTAACCATCATATTTCTTCACTATAAAGTTTCTATTTTTCCCTTTCCAGGCAATGGAGCTATGTCAATGGAGACAGATAAGGCCCATTCTCTCATAGAAATGTACATTTAATAAAAGAACGTAGACCACAATGAAAAAGGGAAAAGGGGGGAGAGGGAGAGAGAAAAGAGAAATGTAGTGAAGGAGGAAAAAGAAGAATGAACAACCCAACAATAAATAGATAAATTTTAGTAGCATTATCAGAAAAATGAAACTTTGGGGTTTACAATAAGGACAGGAAGGTAGAGAAGGTTAATGTTTACTCTTGAGAATAAAACAGTAAGAGTCTCCAGTAAATCCAGTCAAGTGAGTATCTATTAAGAGGAAGAGTATTTTTCACTTAGAACAGAAAGCTCAACAGGCAGAAATGAGGGGCAAGAGTTAAAATCAGATTGATTAGGCAGGTTTCCAATAATGTTGACTTCTGCGGCCACATTGTGGAGTTTGGAATTTATTTTGAAAGCAAGCCAAGAAGTGAAATAATGTAGTTTCTCCTTGGATAGTGAATTGTTGAGTGTAGCAAGAGTAGAGGAAAAGATGACAGCATGGGTTCATCTATTTGTAACACCAGGATTCAAATTTATCCACTGAGAATATCAATGCAATGGTTGCAGTAAAAAAAAGGCACTTATGGTAGCCCTAATTTTTAAGTTTTTTTTTTTTTTTTTTTTGTATCTAGAACATTCAATTATGAGAGACAGATTAACAAAATTTATGTAGTATATTATGGTATTAAAAATACCTAGAAATTTTTAACCCAACATACTTAAGTCATCAAAAATATTTCCAGCATTTAATTCTCCATTTTAAGTACCTTTTGCAGAGAAAATTTAAATAATTATTTTCTAAAAGTTCATTTGTTTTTCATTTGTTTTAAATTAGCTCTACTGAATAAATTTACAATAAAAGCCTTTCCAAAATCTTAATACTTCACTCAATGATACCATATTTGTGTTACATGGAAACCAAAAATGATGGGTCCTAAATATTATTTTAACCATATTTTCAGAGAAGCTAACTGTACTCTTCTAGAACCTCACAGCTTGCATGGCACAGCACAATTTTAAAATCAATTTGGTTCACACTTTGTTCTTGGGAAGACCAGCTCTTTGCTTTCCGCCTTCTGATAATATACATAGTTCAGGTATAATGGGTGGAACATAAGAAATAATGAAGAATAATGGAAGTATATCCCCTAAAACTAGTATCACAACTCTCTCAGGAAAAATAGAAAAACAAAAAAGAGAAAGTTTTTTGAAAACTGGCTTTTGGATAAGAGCTTAAAAATAGAAATAAAAGTAAATTTATCCAGTTGTCTACCTTTACCTTCATAATAAATTCTTTATAACTAAGATTTATAATGTTTACATTATTTTCCATCATTACATATGCCTTCTGTCAATCAAATAACAATTTAGCCAAGTTTCTTACTCAGCAAAAAAAACTACTTAAAATAGAAAAAGATACCATTATTATTTTTTTGACATCCTAGTCAAAGTCAAGGCATTTTTTTTATTAAAACACAAATTTCCAATAGCAGCAACCCTCTATGCCAACTTTATTTTTATTTTATTTATTTTAATAAAGATTTTAATTCATTTATTTGAGAGAAAAACCTGAGGCATAAGCAGGGGAAGGGGCAGAGGGACAGGGAGAAGACGATTCCCTGCTAGGCAGGTATTCCCAGGACCCAGAGATCATGACCTAAACTGAGGTCAGATATTTAACCAACTGAACCACCCAGGCACCCAATATGCCAATTTTATTTTTAAATGTTTTTCTTTTTACTTTAAATAAAGATTTGTCTTGAGAAGGATGGAAATAACTTGTCAGGTTAACATTTTGAAAGTGATTTACAAAGTCTTTGTCAAGACATCACTGCCACAGACTAGTAGACCACAGTCCTTAAATTACCAAAAGCATTTTTAAGAGACATATAACAAAAATGCACTGTGTCACAACTGAAATAAAGATTAAATAAAGATACAGATGGAGAGAAAGACAAAGGGAGCTACTCATGCATTTGCTACTTAAATGACTCCTACAAATGTTATCTTTCTCCTTTACCAACACCAAGAGATAATCTTTAAGGTAAATGCTCAGTTGTGGTTATTTCTTATCTCAAACATTCGTGGTAATTATATCATATACTCAATATAATTTTTACATTATCAGTTTATCTTTTACTATCTTATTTATGGGTTTTAGTTATAACTCACTCCAAATAATTTTTGAAAGGGATACATATTATTAAATGAATTATTTGTTGAGATAAATTTCCTTTCTGGTTCTAAAAAGGAAAATATGTCCTTAGCCATCAGCATTTTTAGCTTAAAGAAACAAACAAACACAGCTTTGCAATTTCCATACATCTTCTTAGAAATTTTCTAGCTTCAAGCATGTGAATGAAATGTTTACTGCTATCCCTTTATATAAATTTTTACAAAACTCATCGCTAAAAATGCAAACATATTTTCAAAAAAAATTACATACAACATAAACATAATTTGCAAACAATGGTTTAAACTAATTTTTAAAAAGCCAAATTATTAGAGTGTGATGAGATACCGGTAGTTAGATGAACTGGTCCCAGACAGTAAAAGCATTCTTTCTGTATTGTCTGAGGTGGTTATAGTACAATAGGCCCACAGAGAGAGATTGTGTATTCTAGATGTATTCTACATCTCAATATTACAACCTTACACCTGGCCAGTCTGATGCTACCACAAAAGGCTGAGCATACAGCAATGCAATTTTTGAGGAGAAAAAGGAAAATAATCCAGTCAGAATAAAAGCAGAGATTTAGTTAAATAAGCATTTGTTTTCCCCTTCCAGGGACCATGCTAGCCAGTGTCATAAGAAGATTAGTAGTACACAGCACTTTCTTGAGGAACTCCTAATCTAAATACGGACACAACTATCTGAACAAATCTATAGTGACAGGACAATTTATAAATAGTTTGTTCAAGGTCCAGTAATATGCTAGTAAGGTTAATTGGAGGTGGGGTGATCACCTCCGTTTTGGACATAGAAGACAATGTCTCAGAAGGAGTGGTTAAGCATACATACATTTATTCAACATTGTGATGGTTTGAACTGTATTCCCCAAAAATAGAGATACTGAAGTCCAAAACCCTGCGACCTGTAATTATGATCTATTTGGAAATAGGGTCTTTGCAGATGTAATCAAGTTAAAATGAGCCTATTAGGGAGAGCCATAATCCAATATGAGCGGTGTCTTTATAAGAAGAGGAAAATCACAGACACAGATGGAATATGGCTAAGAAAGATGGAGGCAAAGGCTGATATTCTGCTTCCAAAAGCCATAGTGTGTCTGAAGTTAACAGAAGCTGGAACAGGTAAGGAAGGATCCTTGCACAGAGGCTTCAAAGGAACATGGCCCTGTCAACACTTTGATTTGGGATTTCTAGCCTCCAGAACTGTCAGAATAGATGACTGTTGTTTAAGCCACCCAGTGTTTGGTACTTCATTCTAGCAGCCCTAGAACACTAACAAAGCATCTATCATGGGCAACAGACCATGAAAATCGTTCAGGAAATATTGCTGAAAAGGGCAAAGACTCCACCCTAAAGATGCTAGGCAATAAGACCGATATAAACAAAACACAAAATTATGAATTGGTATTGTTTGTTGTCAGAATTGTACATGATTTGATATTACTATAAAGAAAGGTGGGATAAGATAATGAGGCTAGGTAGGAGTAAGACAGGCACCAAATCGTAAAAGTTCTAAGTCACGGTAAAGAGTGTGGGGTTAATCCTGTAGACTATGGCACTGTTTAATGGCTTAGGGGAAATGATAGTATCCTTATACTTTCCATAGGTCACTCGGACAGCAGCAAGATAATAGGCAATAGCAGAAGGAAAGAGACCACTTTCGAAGCTATAGTTATAAGCCAAACGAGATGAAAATGGGATCGGGATCTGCATGGATGGGGAACGAGCAACAATGACTCTCAAGCCAAATAATCTCAAACTTGGAGCAATGTAGAAGGGGTTATGTGAAACTAGTATTTTTAAAAGGAGCATGATTTAAGGCAATGTGCTACTAAAAAAATAAAAAGCGAGAAAGCAAGAGAGCAAGACAAACCCTCCAAAACAGGTGAAAAGTAAAATGTATTGCTTCCATTTAGAAACCAAGCATATTACATAGAATGGCTTGCATGCACACATACAAAAATAAGTTGAGTGGTCCCTGATATGGGAGCCAGAGAGAGATCTGTATGTGAGAGCTGCTTGAAAAGGCTAGGTGAACAGCAAGGCAGTTTCAGTTTTATTTGACTCTCAAAGCATCAAGAGACTTCCAGGGACTGCATTTGATTCAATCTTGATTCCCTGGGCATTTGCAGTTTACTCTGACTTTAGACCTGTTTTTGAATAATCCCTGATTTCCCAACCTGTTCTATTAAAAAAAAAATTAAAATAAATATAATAAATATGTCTGTGCTTGGCATTCTCTGACATTAAATCTAAACAGTAAAAAAATCCCACTTGCTTTCCCTCTCTCCCTATCTACCCGATTTAATGTAATGAAGAAAATGTATGTGCTCCGAGTAATTATGTGACTTTGGAAGAGGCAAGAGGAGAACCTGAATGGAAGCATGCCACTACTGAACTACAGAATCTTAATTCAGGGATCTCAGTCCTCACCCTCCAGGTACTACCAATCTTGATATTACCAAACTTGTGCAAGTCACTCAGTACACTGGGGCCTATGCTTAGAATTGTTTTATTCAATATTCTGTTTTTTTTTTTTTTTAAGATTTTATTTATTTATATGACAGACAGAAAGTAGGCAGAGAAGCAGGCAGAGAGAGAGGAGGGAGCAGGCTCCCTGCTGAACAGAGAGCCCCATGTGGGGCTCGATCCCAGGACCCTGGGATCATGACCTGAGCTGAAGGCAGAGGCTTTAACCCACTGAGCCACCCAGGCACCCCTATTCAATATTCTATTAACAACAATGCTAAGAATAATGATTTTGGCTAATGTTTACTAAGCCCTTACCTGTGACAAGCTCTGAGCTATAAACTCAATGCATTATCTTACTGGATCTGCCCTCAAGCCTTGATTTTACTCTTATTCTCAAACCAGACTTCAGGAACCATCAGTAATTTTCCCAATTGGTGAATTAAGGATCTGTACATAATTTTAATTATTAAGCTACCCAGTCTATCATAGGTACCAATTGGCTGCAATGCATGCATACACACAGAAAGAAAGTATAGTGTTGTGATGAAATTCATGAATTTGGGACAAGATACTGTAGAATCAAAATACAGATTTGGCTCCATCTCTGTTGTGTTGGGACAACACAACCTACTCCCTCTAAGACTCAGTTCCCTCAAACATGAAATACCAAAAATAAATCGTATCTATGGAAAGAGTTGTGGGAGGTTTAAGACAGTTAATAAATGAAACTGTGTATACAAACCATGCAGACAGCACTATTTAGCTAGTGTCATTAACATGTTCATCATCATCATCATAATACTTAAGTGGTTACTCATTACTGCAGACATTTAAGCAGAGGTTGGACAAGTACACAGCATGGATTTTATAAAGAGGATTCAAATGCTGGATAATTTGATAAGATTATCATTATCTTGTGAGTTCAGGTCTGTGATCATGTAAGTCTGGGAAATACTATGTGATATATCCCATTGTTGGACTTTCAAAATTAATGTCAGGTCTATTAAGAGTTTCAACAGTCAGTGAAGTGGTTTATCTTGTTTTCAACCCAAAACTTTTAAGCTCTGTCAGGTGATGCTCTCCTTCTTGCACTGTATACTAGAGTATAACTCAACATTAGTGTTATCTTAACACATTTTAGAAAATGCCTACTCTGGAAGCAAAGAGAAACATTCCTGACTGTTGGTTCTAATCCACCAGTAATTCAAATTCAAATAACAGTCACTTAAATGCACAGAAGGATCCAAGGAAGCATTTCTTCCTAGGTCTTTCTTTTTCACTGATTACAGTTAGGACTGAAAAGTGCCTGGAGTAAGAAATCTAAACTCAGATCAACAAATCAACTTAACACAAAAAGTATACGAAAAGAAAGTTAAACCATTGACAATGAGGATATATTGTTGTTGTTGTTGTTGTTTTTATAAAGAGCTATGGAGTGGCCCAGGTTTAACATACCATTAGTCTAAATCATAGGGTCGCACACATATTATCTCCACAGGCAAACCAAAACTATTTTTTGTGGGTAAGAGAAACTGCCTTTGTGCCCTGGTTTGCATCATCTTTGCTATAAGATGTACAAAGAACAATGAACTTTCTTGCCCGTTTGAAATTACATATATTTTTAAATTTTACACAACTCTAAGGAGATCATTTGTTCTCAGAATAAAACTCCTTTGCTAGGAATATTTCAAAGTACTGGTAAAAAATACCATATTATATGTTTTCTGAATATTTCCAGTGAGCTAAGTATCTTTTTTGAAATGCACAATATTTTATAAGGAATACATAATGTTTTGTTACATCACGAAAATGGTACTATAGTTAAGCCTCTGTTAAAGAATGGAGATGATCTTCAAATAATTTTAAAATATTTATCTTAACTGGAATAAAATAAATCACAAGTCTTCAAATGTCCATCCTAATCTACAGACTAAGAAAGAAATGACTATTATATATTATATGCCACACACTCTTCTAAGTATTTTTACATATTTTTGATATGTAATTATCACAATAACTAGATAGTTCAGATTTATTAATCCCATATTACCGAAAAGTATAGTTCAGAGAGTTTAAATTATATCCCCTAGACCTCTCAACTGGTAAGATCTAAGAGACCTAAATAAGGAAAGTCACTTCTTTTTCTGCTTCCTATGCCTAGCCAAGAAACACAGTATGTAAGGAAAAATATTGGATCCTCTCTCTAGAAAAGAAAACAAAGGCAAGGTTAAAAAAATTATAAAATAATTGGTATACTCAGGACTTCAGAATACAAGAGCAATGAATTCAAAGGAGAGGAAAGACATATGATACTTATTGATATTGACATATGATATTAAATCAGAAATCCAGAAATCTCAAAATTGCTAGAAGTCTTTGAAGTTAAAGGCAATATCTAGTCTATCCTACTCTCTTTCAGATCTCCCATTCTGCAGATGGGATTACTAAAATCTACAGAGGAAGTTATTCAGTCTAAAGTCAAATAGGATAAGAATAGAAAAATAAATAAATAAATAAAAACCACAAAGCATGCATGATCAGCAAGTCAAATCTGGATGCCCTTAATTTGGTAACAGTCAATGTATTAAATGACGCAGGTAAATTGGCTATTTTGATAGATGCCCGCAGATATAAAGTGTGAATGTTTGCCTAGCCCACCAAAGTGATGTTCAGATAAACTAATTAAAGTTTAAAAACTGTTCTGCAAATACAGGGTACTGGAAGGGTGGTAAGCATCGTTACTATTCAAATTAATACCGAATCTCACCTGTTCCACAGAGCTATATAAATGTAAAATAGATTCATTTCATTTTCTTCAGCTATTTCCTGCCTCCAATCTTCAAGACCTGATCTTAGGACTCTTTAATATTTTATCCAAATGACTTAAAGAATCAAAAGAGAAAAACAGATCTCTGGAACTGACAAACAGTGAAGGAAGCACTAATGTCGTCACCAGGGCTGTGATACACTGACAATAACCAAATTTCATATAAAAACATGGAGGGTTACTTTGGAAAAACCGCATCTTATTTCCCTTAAACTCAGGGGAAAATACAAAGAACTGAGGAAAGAGAGTGACATTTTTATTTTAATGACTAACTTTTTCTTGACAGCTTATGCTGTGTGACAGATAGTATCTAATTAAATTCTCACTAAGACCCTATGATGCTGATAATCTTATAACCTGCAACTTTTTAAGCTAATGAGGAAACTGCACCTCAAAGAGGTTATGTATTTTTCCCAAGATCATGTAGCTCAATGTAGTGGTGATGAGAGATGCAAATCAGATTTCAAAGATAAGATTTTAACAATAAATACCCCCCTCACCCAGTATTTTATTTTATAATCATCTCTCTCATGCCCTTAATGAACAATTAAGTAGCAATTAGGTAATGTTGGGGAGTAAGACCTGTCCCCTCAAAGGTCCTTTTACTTGGGCTAAGAATCAAATTGACAAGAAACAGATTTCACAGGAGAAAATCAAATTTAATAGGCCTACATACAGGGAATTGACGTGGACATGGAAATTCCAAAGCTAGTCAGGCAAGATGGGGTATATATGTCATTCTGAACCAGGGAAAAGAGGGCAGGGACTTGGAACTTGGAAGGAAAAGAATTTACTTCACAGGGTGATAAGAGAAGAAGTTTGGTAATTAGATGTTAGCCCTACCATACAGATGGGTCACCCAAATCAAATTCATCTCTGCTAATAATCTTATTCTGGGAAAGACCTACAATTTAGATTTTTCTGTGTGGTTACAGGAAGACAAAATTTCTCTTGAGCCTACAGAGTCTCAGGGCCTTTGGCTCAAAATAATCCATGTGCCAAAGTGGCACATAAGGTGGGGGGCTCTGTCCTGAACTTCTGTAACAAGGCTCAAAGTGACCTGTGAAACTCTGGATACAGCACCCTAACGTTTTAGATTAGGATATTGAGGTCAAAAACATTAATAAAATTAACTGTCCAAGGTACAATCAGAACTTAGTCTCCAGAGTGAAAAGAGAACACACAACTTGTGACTTTTTTCCTCTTCAACAGAAAGAGCTGCATGCTTCTTAAAGAATCTTACCCATATTGATAACCATTTGGTAGGTAGGTAGGTAGGAAGGAAAGAAGGGGAGGGAGAAAGGAAAGAGGGAGGGAAGGAAGGAAGGAAGGAACAAAGGAAGGAAGGAGAAGAGAAAGAGAAAGAAGAACAGAGGAATTGGGGATAGGGAGATGAGAGAGGAGGAAGGGGAATGGAAAGAAGGAGTAGAAGAAAGGGGGAGGTTAAAAAAGAAGGTGAGGGGAAGAAAGAGACATAAAGTAAAAGAAAGAAGATGGGTTATATTATCTAATTACTAGAAAAGCTGTCCCAATCTTTAATGCTGCTTTGATTGTTATTCCATAATCTCATTTAAAGGCTCAAATATCATACCTCTCTTGTATAAGAAAATGTGCTAGACAATTAATGGAAAGCAAGGAAGCACAAGCAACACATCTGCCTTCATTTAACCTACATGACAATGAAAAGACAATTTTTTAACATATGGTCAGTGACTGAATAAAGCACCTTACATTTCGAAGATTATGGAACTGTAGGATAAATTTTCCATTCCTCTAAAACCAAAAGTAAAGGGATGCACTCTTATAAAACACTAAAACAACAATGCAAATTCTCCTCTTACTAAGATTCAAAGAGTAGAAAAATAAAAAATAATGCTACTACCAGAATTATTTTTGGCTCTTCTTTTCTTAAAAAAAAAAAAGGCGCTAAATTGTAAAGTTTCAAGTTTCCATATGCTTTGTCTGAATCTCTAACTAATTTCTCTCACGTAAGACATAAATTAACCAGCTATTTCTCTAATGCACCAGGAAAAGGCCAATGAAATTATAAATATAGCACCTAGCACAATGCCTAACAATGGGTTGTCCCAAAATGCATTACATGAAAAAATAAATGAGCACGTGTAGCAAAGATTTCTACCTGTTCCATTTTCCCCTTTTTCCAGGGTGCTAAGCTAAATATTTCCCAGCTTGTCATGCATAACTAAAAAAGGCCATGTGCCTGAAGTCCAACAAATGTGAATGGCAGTAAAGCCTTGCTATAAAATCTCTCACAATGGGGCACCTGGGTGGTTCGGTCAGTTAGGCTTCTGCCTTCTGCTCGATGTCATGATCCCAGAGTCCTGGGATCGAGCCCCAAATTGGGCTCCCTGCTCAGTGGGAATCCTGCTTCTCCCTCTCCCACTCCCCCTGCTTGTGTGCCCTTTTCCACTGTCTCTCTCCCCGCCAAATAAATAAATAGAATCCAAAAAAGCAAACAACAAACAAACAAACAAAAACACTCTCACAAGCTATCTCAAGTTACTTCCCTTACCCTGACTGGAATGGTGATGCTCAGAATCATTTCAGAAAGCACATGTTGAAGAGGCAGAACTCTTATCTGCCTTGATCACTGATCACTGATCACTTGATCACTGCCTTGATCTGCCTTGATCACTATGTAGATCACATAATCAACTTCCTCCCACACTCCTGGACATGGAACCACTCTGGATTTTTATGAACTTGAGAAATAAAATTCTATTTTATTGAGTCAATGCATTTTGGGCCTATTTAATTGCATCTATTTATCTTACCCCAAATTAATGCAGTGGGTAATCCTACAATTCAAGTCCCAAACCACACTGTGGTATATAGGTTTTACACCATATATATTTTCCAAACAATGAAAGAGCAAGCAATTGTTCCATTTCATACCGACAAGGTAAGAAACTATGACATGACCACAACAATGGGAACACAGTAGTGGGAACTCATCCTTCTAAGAATCTGTTCTTCTGGAAAAAGAAACCTTTATGTTGGCAATGTATCTGCCTTTTTATGCAAATTTATTATATCTTAAATATTCCAGGAAACTTGAGTTTACAGTAGTTTTTGTTTGTTTGTTTTTTGTTTTTTTTTAAAGATTTTATTTATTTGTCAGAGAGAGCGAGCGAGAGCGAGCACAGGCAGACAGAGTGGAAGGCAGAGTCAGACGGAGAAGCAGGCTCCCTGCAGAGCAAGGAGCCCGATATGGGACTCTATCCCAGGACGCTGGGATCATGACCTGAGCCAAAGGCAGCTGCTTAACCAACTGAGCCACCCAGGCGTCCCAAGTTTACAGTAGTTTTTTGGGGTTTTTTGTTTTTTTAGACACTCAAATCTAAAGTTAGCATGTTAGTGTGCAAAGACAATGAAAGCTGCCTGACCTTTCCTGTGAACATATCAGATCTCCAGAGAGAAAAGCTTTAACAGTATACAGCGACAACACATCCGTTGGTGAGTTAACAACCTGTGTGTGGATGAAGGAGAGAGAAAAAGACGGTGCCTTGCAGGTACGGCCATTCTATTAATACTCTGTATAATGAAGCATAGTCCAAGATGGCATTTATATCAAAGGCTGTGTGACATGCAAGCTATCTGGCTGGGCTTCCGATCAGAGAGAGGTGCCATCAGCAATGCTACCTTCTGTTTAAAAAGAAAAATCACCAGATATAGCCTCTAGAAACTGGATAAGAGCTCTCAAGTCATTTTTTTCAATATGTTAATACACCTGATGCTTTCACTGTCTCAGAACTGTATACCGATGAATAATGAAGCAATCCATGGTTAGCACACAATCAAGGTGAAAGGACACAGCAAACATTAAAAGTGGAAATATTACCTCATATTAAATGTTAATCATACTTTTTTTTTTTACTTGCAAATGGCCCCTTCCACAAAATATACAGAAACTAAGAAATTGCAAAAATTGAGAGATAGGAATTCTCAAGGTAAAAAAGACTTTAAAAAAACAAAGACATTTGTGGACAGTGCTTATTCTATCCAAAATATTTCATCTCAAAGACTGCCTGGTGATATACAAATACTTTTACTTCAAAGGCCAACTTCAAATATCTCTCCTCTGAAGCCTTTCCTGACTTGCTCATAGCAAGTCCCACCCCGAAAGGGAAAGGTATCTATCTTTTGTGGGCTCCCAAGCTCTTGGTTCTTACGATTAAATATTCCTCCTCCTCCTTCTCCTCATCATCATCACCATCCTTAGTATTTATCTGGCACTTTCTAGGAATCTCACATAGGCCAACATTCTGATTTGGATTAGGGGACAAATAATAAAAATTATTCTACTGTAATTAAATAGTTCAACAAAAACAGAACCACACCATACAGTTTTCTACATGGCTCATGGATTACTGATGTCTTTAAATTTGTAGTGGAAACCCACATCACAGCCCTACAATATCTTATCCAAACATTAGCACTCTATTGTCCTTTAGTAACAGAATAACAGATGTTTATCTCATGTTTTTTATTTTTTCTGAGTAGTAGAAAATAGCTTTCCTATAAGGTAAGACATCCCGCTATGCTTCAATAAATAGCCAAATAAGAAAGGAAAATAAACCGAATATTACACTGGAAGTGAACAGCAGAGGGTTTGTAAAACCAGCTGTTCTTTTTCCTTTCTTTTTTCTTTTCTTTCTTTCTTTTTTTTAACCCCCCCCCCCCACCTGCAATTGATGTATGTCAGGCTGGCATAAAAGGGGCAAGTTGAACATCTGGGCCCCCAAAAAAAGGCATTTAACATTTCCAAGCAATTCAGAGGCACGGATGATTTACGATGCTATTCTTAGATTTTTATCATGTGTCCTCTCACTTTATGAAATGTGGGCAGGCACATAAACCTGGTGACACTTCATGACATAAAAACAGTGATTGAAGATGGATAAAGAAGAAAGAAGAGAAGAATCATTTTAGTTTGGATGTTCAGAACAGGGCAGGCCCCTGGGAAGATGAGTTGAATTTTGCTCCCGTGGCAATGCCTTTCAGCAATTGAAGGAACTCTGTGTTTAGGCAATCCCCAGCCTCCTCTATCTCTAGAAAAGGCAGAATAGGATCTGTAACTTAACTGATGTACCTGTGTGGCGTTTTTCGCTAGAGAAGCTGAGGCAGTCATATTATTGAGTACTGAAAGGCCCCGAGGAGAATAAGGCCACTGTAATATACTTTCTATCTCCAAAATGACCCATCTCCTTCTGCATCAGGGAGGGGGACAGCGGGGATGGGCAGAAAAAGAAGGCTGGGAAAGAAAAGAAGTGAAGAGAAAAGGGTAAGATGACTGTGACATACCAGGGAAAACAGAAATAGCATGGCATTTTGGGAAAGCTGAAGTTTGTTCATAAATCACTTCTCTAAAAGATTTCTTCTGCAACACAAAACAATGCCCCAGAAAAATATCTGTGGGTAGCAATTTCTGTTCAGTGGCAAAGACACGGCATGTATTTAGGAACACTAGAAATTATCCATTGTCATCAACTTGTTGATTAATTTCAAACTCACTACTCAATTTCATAAAACCTCGTTGAACTAGATTTGCACTAGATTAGAGTAGATTTGTACAATGAGGTGTTTCTTTTTTTTTTTTTTTAAGATTTTATTTATTTGATACTACTTGAGAGATCACAAGTAGGCAGAGACGCAGGCAGAGAGAGAGGGAGAAGCAGGCTCCTTCCTAAGCAGAAAGGCCAACACAGGGCTTGATCCCAGGATCCTGAGACCATGACCAGAGCCGAAGGCAGAGGCTTAACCCTTTGAGCCACCCAGGTGCCACTGCACAATGAGTTTTTAAAACATCACATTATATGTATAGCATCAGATGAACTTTTCATTTTTAAGGTATATCACTCAATGTAACAATCAAATTAGTGAATTTGCTGATGTAAGTAACAGATTACAGTATAAAATGCTAAATTATATCTAAATAAAGACAGTATTTTGGAAAAGCCATTAATCTTTTTCTCATTTATTTTATTGATATTTCAACCAGTGACACTGGATTAGTATCTCAGGGCATGATAAATGTGATCTTTCTTTCATTTAATCATTAAATAAAAATTTAAACATTCATTTATATTTTCTGGTAGTATTTATGATAGTTTTGGCATTTAAGACTTTTTAATTTCCTCATGGTCAATCGTGTGTAATGACTAACATAAATATTTCATTGCTTCAAATAATTATTTCTCATTAGAATCATAGCCTTGTTTTTTCAAATAAGTTTTCCCACTTAGTATGGTTCATCAAGAATATATGATGTTCTTTACACACAGATATGAGAGACGTGAGCAACAGTTCTGAAGATTCCTAGTTATAGGATACTACAACAGATGCACAAGTACCTACTTGGAAGAATATTGCATAGTTACAGATCATTTACTAACAACATTATGAAACAGGCAACATTTTAAAGTCAATCTTTTTATGTATGCAGCTAATGGAATATCACAGAAAAGAATGACCCTTCTTCACAGGTATGGCAGTTGAAATGCACGGCCTTCCTGCATTGACTGAAGCTCTGTCCTGGGGCCAGAGTTGGGTTATCTTGGACTTCCATCACAGGCCAATTTATTTCATGACCTATGGACAGGAGGTTGTAAATAAACATCTAAGTCCACCTTCTGTCTAAGGAAGACATTTTCCTTTGCTGAATTAAATAGGCACAAACTTACAAAAAAAGAAAAAAAAACAAACCTTTCCTTTAAGGATGCTAAAAAAGAGCTGCTTAATTTTTCGTGCTACACATTCTAGAGAATAAAGTCCTCCTAATCATAGCAGAGAAATCATTATTATTGATTAAAATGTCATTTCAGTCAGAGATCAGGAACCCCAAAAAAGATCATTTTTGCTTTCCAAATTAACCATAAAAAGTTTAAACTGTAAGTGAAATGCCATTCTATGGTGTTGCAATGACTTTCCAATAATAGTATCTACTTTATATTGGTTCAAAAACATTACCTTAATTAGGCTGACCTTTAAAGAGCTTTTCTAGAACTGAAATTCTTTAAAATGCTTCCGCATACTATATTCACATGCAATCTATCTGTCCAAATATAATTATAAAAGCTTTAAAATCACAACTTAGTATTTGTTTAAGATACCAAATATTATTTTTGTCACTTCTTCTGCCAAATATCAAAGTCCCACTTAGAAGCTATTAACAGATTTTAAATTTTTAATACATGCTTATACCAGTTAAGACTTTGCCAAATATTAAAAATTATTTTCCTGGCTGGGGGTTGGGGTTAGGGATGTGGACAAAACCAAAAATGAAATCTTGTTTCAAGAAGTCAAGCAATATCTAAGCAGTGTATCCATTCTGAAGAGTGTTTGGCTTATAATCATGATACCATATTTATCTAATTTTTACCTTGGCTTTCAGGGTTTACAAAACACTTCTATATATTTTATTCCTTTGGAAAATCACAGTATTCCTGGGAAGTACAGAAGAACAGTCTTCTATCTTACAGATGAAGAAATAGTTTTAGGCAAAGTAATCATGTTATTCATCTCTAGGTTTTAGCCAACTGCTACCCTCTGAGAGTAAGATCCTTCTCAAACAGTGTTGGGTCTAAGTCATGGTTTTTCTGACATTCAATAGGAACAACATTGCTTCCTACAGCTGTCATCACTGGATGAACCTTTGAGATTAATTCCTCTAACCTCAATGTTCCTCCTTACCTTAAAAAATCAAGATGGGAAAGACTAAAACTAAAGTGATTTTCCCAAGGTCAAACAATTTACCACAGTCCACCTGACATTAGACCCTAGATCTTCTGACTCTTGTTCAATTGTCCTGCCTGTTTTCTCATTTTCCAGTTTGGGAGAATGGGTACACTCCCTCCATGGACCTTTCCATGGACCTGCATTTGTCACATCCTCTGCTGACCAGGGAAGAATGTACAAATTACCCATATATTTTATTGCCCTTTAGATCTTTTACTCTATGACATATTTCCAGCCACAATGGTCATTAGACATTTAGTTGATCAATCACATAAAACAATATTTTCAAAACACTTCACAAAATTATCAAATCTCTGTGCATTCAGCAGACACTGAAAACCATTTACATCTCCTTCATGTTACTGCTTTAGTCTTAAATGTTAAACCTCTAAAGCATATATCCTCCACAAAAAAAAAAAAAAAAAAAATAGATAAGGCTACTGCAAGTGCCTGTCATCTCCCCGACCCCAACCAGGGTTTCCCAAAAGATTATTTTGGGAATGATCACATCTATGCACTTTTACTAACTCTAAGTGGGAAACATAAACCCTTATTGCCAGAGCCTGAATCATCTCTTACGCAAAAAACATTATGATTGCTTATTTAAATGAGATAAAATTCTTATCTATCTAAACCAAATAGCACAAAGTAATCCGATGTGGGTTTTAATCCCTCCATTGAAAATACAGGTATTCGTACGCTTCCAAGACTTGGCCTGCTATTGTATTATCAATGTTACAATGGCATGCAGTTGATTTTTTTAGCATATCTCCCAATCACCACCTGCTAAAGAAAACTATTTAATGGAAATCAGCATCACATTAGCTTCGAGTTTCTATGAGGACTAACAGGAAATTTTTAGCAGCCATGAAAACATTAAAATTCTTTCAAGTTTTTTCTTGGTTAATTAATTCATTCAAAACTATGTATTACATTACTATCACATGCAATGCACTGAGGATACAATCTGAATACAAGAAAGCAAACAGCAGACCATGTTCCCTATCTTCATGCATTTTAGTCTAGTGGAAGAGGAAATACTAAATAGTAATGAAACAAACACAAACATATTCATTCACTCAATATCTATTCTTTTAACAAATATTTACTATATTTACTGAGAGCCAACTATGTGCAAGGCACTATTCTAGAAATCTGAGTTATATCAGTTATCAAGCAAGATCATTATCTTCTTTGTATTTATATTCTAGGATGTAAAGACCCACCTAGTGTTAAGTACTGGAAGAAAGGAGGAAAAAAAAAACATGGAAAAGGCAAAGGGGATAAAGTACACGGGAGTTGGGGGTTAAAATTTTTTAAAGGATGTCAAGGATAAGCTTTATTAAAAGGTGACAATGTGAGTTGACTTAAAAAGTAATAAATGCCTTGGGTAAATACTACAAAACAAAGGCTGTAAAGACATGCAGGGATGCGTGAGCCATGGAGAGGATGCTGGTCTTTATACCATGGCCAATGGCAGACTTGATAAGATTAATGGCAACATTATTTTGCTACATTAGGCAAGAGTGGAAAGGACTAGAAGGAATGAACTTAGGCATTTCCACAAATGCAGTATTCAAGATATAGAAGAGATGAGAAAGCACTCCACACATTCTCCCATTTCTGCCTCTAAACTATACTCAAGCACAACTAGGCAAGTTGGATTTGAAATCTTACTTGATACAAATATGATATCACAAAATCACCAAGTAATGCAATAACTTTGCCTATTCCTTAGCTTGTTGCTTTTAAATAAGGCTGTTCAGGCACAGACTGACTTGTCACTCTTAGTGGGGAAGCTGTGTCTTGACAAATGCCTGCCTGCTCTTCTTTCACAGAAAGAGGCATATATGGTACCCAGCATATAATTTGAAAAACTAGTCCAAAAACTAGTCCATAGCCATCTCCTGATTGAGAAACCTGGGAAAAATCTCCAGAATTCTATGACTCTTTGAATCTATGATAAAAACACATTGACAGTGGTAACCAATTAATCAGATAATCCATTCATTTACAATAAATGTCAAAGGACTGCTGTCTTTGAGATCACCACCATATTCAGATTAAGAGAATCATTCCATAATCTACAGAACCAATTTCTCTGATGAAAAATATGCAAATCGTTCTGAGTCAAATAGTCTCATTAAGCAGTTATCCTTCCAATGTTGTCAGATCAAACAGGATCAGCAGCAGCAGGGGGCAATTCATTGCTCTGTCACCTCACCCTCCTCTATTCTGTGCTCATTTCATTCTTTTGAAATGTCATTAAACTTGATCTGATACATTCTAATCTTAGTTTTTTTTGTCAGTCATTTTTATGACCATTTTATGATTTCAAACAAACCAAAGCATCACAGTTACAAAATAGTCCTCTCCAGCATTATATTCATAGTGAGGTTTTTAAAAATTATTTTAATGGACTTAAGCACACCAAGAATGATGAACATTGGTTCTGTATTAAGTACTTTCAAAGATACTAAATACCAGAAATGTATTTAATGACATAGGTCGTTAGATGTAGGTAATTAACCTTGGTACTGCCCTCAGGTTAGGAACCCAGTGTGTATTAAAGAGAGCAGAGAAGATGTAGAGACCACCCCCCACTCCATAAAAAAGAAAAAAAAAAAGGAAGAAGAAGAAACAAACAAAAAATAACAACTATTCTCATGTTCTAAAACCAAAGGTGGTATTGGCAGTCAATCAGGGCTGGACACTTGGTCAGTAAGATTCTAGACTAGTACTGTATTCTTATATTATAGTATCAGTGAGATAACTGATTCCATCTCTATGGAAAATTAATGTGAAAAGAGACTGCCAATATGGACAACTCTACCCTGTATCAAAACAGTGGTAACACTATATATATAGACTCAAAACACTCTCAAGAGGGAAACATCACTTTACTTAGGAGAAATTATTACACCACCATTTTATTAGTTTGGATAAAAGAAAGGAAGCCAGTTCCAAATCAGTGCAATACCTTTTTTTAAATTTGTGGCAGGTATTGTAACTTTTTTTTTTACTAATCTTTTATTTTTTATAAACATATATTTTTATCCCCCAGGGTACAGGTATATGAATCACCAGGTCTACACACTTCACAGTACTCACCATAGCACATACCCTCCCCAGTGTCCATAACCACCCCCCTTCCTCCAACCCCCCTCCGCCCAGCAACCCTCAGTTTGTTTTGTGAGATTAAGAGTCACTTATGGTTTGACTCCCTCCCAATCCCATCTTGTTTCATTTATTCTTCTCCTACCCCCGTAACCCCCCTGTTGCATCTCCACTTCCTCATATCAGGGAGATCATATGATAATTGTCTTTCTCCGCTTGACTTATTTCGCTAAGCATGATACCCTCTAGTTCCATCCACGTCATTGCAAATGGCAAGATTTCATTTCTTTAGATGGCTTCATAGTATTCCATTGTGTATATATACCACATCTTCTTGATCCATTCATCTGTTGATGGACATCTAGGTTCTTTCCACAGTTTGGCTACTGTTGACATTGCTGCTATAAACATTTGGGTGCACGTGCCCCTTCGGATCACTATGTTTGTATCTTTAGGGTAAATACCCAGTAGTGCAATTGCTGGGTCATAGGGTAGTTCTATTTTCAACATTTTGAGGAACCTCCATGCTGTTTTCCAGAGTGGTTGCACCAGCCTGCATTCCCACCAACAGTGTAGGAGGGTTTCCCTTGGTATTGTAACTTTTAACATTAGAGGTTAAACAGGACTCTCAGAGAAAGACCTTGTGCTTTCTTGAAAATGTAAATATATATTTTAATTTCCAAGTAAGAGGAAGGAAGCATCAGGTCTCTAATATAACCTGGACATTCTGTTATCTGGGCTCACATTCAGAGGATAAAGCCAATACGTATAATGGGAGTCATCACAGTCTGCTCAAAATTAGGAACATTTCTGATTTCTTTTAACTTTTCTAATTTCTGCAACCTCTTGCTAATCTTACACAGCTGAGGTTTCCTTAGAGAACCTCTTGCTCTTCATTTGAGTATTTGTCATCTGATACTTACAAGGAATAATACAGGTTGCTAAATAATAACGGCTCTGATTTTTCTTTAATTAACACAAGAACAATAGTAACAGTATAATTAGAATACTTACAGGGGCAATCAAATTATTCTTATCTCCTTTCTGAATAAGAGTTTAAAATGCTGGCTTTCTAAAACTTAAAAGAAATGGGAACAATTGCCTTTGTTTTAAAAATCAGCAAATCACTATTTTTATTGGCATGTTTCCCTACTTGGCCTTCAGATTAGCTTAACATAGAGAGAAAAGTTTAAATCACCATCCAACTTTACATTAGCATTTTCCCCTTCACTTCTTTATAATGCTTGATGTGTGACTTTAAGTTATGAGAGATTTTTTTTTGTTTGTAGTCCTAACCTTACACTTCAATATTGCAAAAATGACTTCCTAATACAAATATTTTACAGTTTTGCACTCTAAAGAATTAATTTTTTCTGTTATTATTGAAGAAAGTGTGACAAACCCAGTCCATTTATATTTTCTATCTTAAGTAACCATCCATAATACATAGAATTCATAGTTATTAGAGAATAGGCTTCATAATGTACAGGTTTAGAGAGGCTTTGGCAGTAACGGTCACTCATCCATTAGCTCTTATTAATTGGTTCGGTGTCAAAATAAATGGCCTAAAAATTAGAGATCAAGTAGGTTGCAAAAGGGTGGTTCAAGTAAAGTACCGGTTGTGAGTCCACTTAGGTACATGTGCATGTACATTCATATATAAATTCAGACTATCTAGGGATGCCTGGGTGGCTCAATCAGTTAAGCATCAGTCTCAGGCTCAGGTCACAATTCCAGGATACTGGGATCTAGCCCTGAATAAGGCTCCTTGCTTAGCAGGGCGCCTGCTTTTCCCTCTCCTTCTGCCTGCTGCTCCCCCTGCTTATGCTCTAACAAGTAAATAAAATATTTTTTAAAAAATCATAAAAGAAATTTCAGACTATCAGAAAACATAGATGAAAAAGAAGTCTCAATATAGTAAGTAGGAAAAAGAGATAAAATGGCTATATTATCATATTTTAAATGCTAAATTATAAAACTACAGTAAATCATTAAGTTGGTTCTTGCTTAAATATATCTGCAAATTCTATAGAAAAATAATACTGTGGATCCTGATTGAGTTTAATGATTTCATGATATTCAGCAGGGCCAAGTGGGTTAAATGCTCAAATATTCATTTTTAGGAGCGATAGATAAAAAAGTTTCAAAGAGTTCTCTATGCTTAAAAAAAAAGGAACAACTCAGCCCACAGCCAAGTGAGATTTTTATACCAGTAGAATGCTATTTTACCTTAGTCATCACTCTACATTATAAGTATATTAAAACTTGTTATATTTTCAATGGTAGTTTGTGTTTTTATGTTCTTAAAAGTAATCTAAAATATGTTGGAGGGTAATTTAAGCTTTCATATGTGGCTTTGTAATTTGTCTTTGTATATTTTAAGTGAGAAATCTAGAAATGCAACTTAAGTATTTTGCACATCACACCCAGGAGGTTTTCCCCAAAATAGTTTAATGTGGCATGGAGAAATCCAGTATTTTTTCTTCTGTAAATCTGTGTATTTTCTATGATATTTTTAGTTTCTGTTTAATTTTTACACTAGGAAGTACTCTTTTGTTATAAGGCATTTATTATCTTATCAGGACATCCCTAAAAACACAGCTGCTTAATAAATATTAGAAAATCAAAATCAAACATAGCTAGATGACCACATATACTAAATTTGAAGGAACATCAAGCAAAGTATTTACATCCTTATTATTTGGGGTTTCTACAAACTATAGCCAAGCATGAGTATTTTCAACTTAAAATCTTTGGCTACAACTTATTAAATATGACATTCTTTAGCTATTAAAGTTACATAAGTCTAATCAACAAAATAATGCTGATAATAAAGCCTCAGAAAGATATGACTTTGAATCCAAATTTCAAGAAGAGACATGGAATGTGTCAGGTTAGATTTTGTCCCTCATCTTTTATTTTTTAACAAAGATGACCATTATAACTGAAGAAAATTTGTAATGAATGAAAAGAGAAGCACATATTTTAGGTCAAAATCCCAAAATTTAGGTCATAATGTTTAATCTCTTATGGATCACTTATCAAAAGACTTTAGATGCAAGTTTAGAAATTTATTGAATTAATTTTCTGAGCTCTTATTTAATTACATGATATAATGTTTTTTTCACCTGTACAAATTCACTTCTCCTGAAAGGTAAAGCCAACAAAGGAAAAGGCTTTCCAAACATAGGTAGACTTCCAGGAAAGAAAGTAGAGATAGAGTTGAATTGAGGGTTAAAGCTCAAAGAATAAGTTAAAAATATAATTCAATCAAAACTACTTTAATTCATGATGAAGGTGCTATGTTAGGGATAGACATGCTTTACTATCTATCAAAAGGCCCAACACAGATTTCTCATTTTGTTTTATTTTCCTTAGCATTGGAATAGATTACTTTCCTTCACAGAGCACTATACCTAAGTAACTTCTGATGTGTGTTTAAGGGGCATAGTTTATAAAATTATTTATATTTAAGCTTTAAATCTTACTGGGCATGATAAGCTGTTCACTTGATAGAAGCACAGGAGAATAGAATCTCACTCCTCATCACAGCCTCATTTTGGCCAACAGTATCACTAAGGGATTAGAAGGCAGAAATGACTGCACTCTGTTCTCCCTTACTTTTTCTCTCCATCCCTTCTTTTTCTTTACTTGTTCTTATTATTAAGTGGGTAGAGCAAATTTGAAGAAATAAATTTGAATTTAATGTAATTCCACATCATTAAGATTACTTTTACTGTGATTAAGAAGTATGAGAAAGGTAAATTGAGGACAGATCATGAAGACTGGACTCTATTTTACAGATAATTGGTGGATATTTTTATTCACATGAGAGACTAAGAAGAGTTGTGTTTCAGGAAGGTGAATCTTTAGAGCCAAATGAGGAAATACAGATGAAAGAAAATGCCAGACTGAACCAAGCAAGTTAACTTGACATTGAGGAGGAGAAGACATAGTAGATATACTGTTACCTATATTTAGAACAACTGTTTTAAATCCCCTTGCAGTCTTTTCTTCATCATAAAATAATAATATTACACTAAATAACTACTGTAGGTAGCATCTCTCCAAACTGAATATTTAGAAATCTGCTTAAGTCACAAAGTGAAATACACACTATATACTAAACATTGTATTTTAACTTCCTTATCCCCAAAGGATAAATAAATGGTTTGAAAAATGTCTACAGTACCAAGTTAAATTGTACCATTATTCATAGTATTTTGTGGGCTATGAAAATAGTATACTTGAGGCAGACCAACACACACACACACACGGAGAGAGAGGAAGAAATTATAAGACGGTATTGTCATGGCAATGGCCTAGATTCACCATGGAGTTATCTATCTTAAAAATAGTAACAATAGAATTTTGTTCTTTCACTTTGTTGGAATAACTAATAGGTACTTGCAATTACCAGGAAACCAAAATTCATAGGATCAGATTTTGCATAATTTTTCCTTTTATTTACAGTTTCCAAAACAAAATGCAATACACTATCCATTGGCTTGGTTTAGTTCTTAAACAAGGCCTGAATTATAACTATTCAACTATCCTTCGGGGATTCAGTCAGATTAAAAGAGATCTAGAGTGGCTATGTTGTCAAAAAATGCTAAAAGTTTCTTTGGAAATGATCTAACTCGGGCTAACATTTGAGAGTTTTGAAAACGGAAATTCCATCATCATCACTCAAAGATTCCAGTAGCAGCCCCTCCCCACCTGACATGACAGCATTTAGTGGTCCCTGGAAATAGAAGAGGAACAAAATCGAATAAAGAGAATAAGGGCAGCAACTATGATAATATTATCATGGCACTTTCCAATTTATTGGCTTGCTATTGGACACTGTACTAGGCACCTTAAAAATATCCTAACAGCCCCCTGAGAGAAATATTTTCCTTTTACAGAAGATGGCTCAGTGGATCAAAAAGCTCAAGTTACAATGCCAGGTGGGGTTACAGCACTGGAGTTCCAGTCGAGGACTGTCTGATTTCCAAACTTAATTTAGTTGAATTCTGCTATGTTATCCACACAACACAAGGTTAAGGAGTAACACTGAAATATTATAGCATCACATCTAAGCAAAGCTCTGGCTCTTAGATGGCTGGAAAGTAAATTGCCTAGTCTGTTATAAATACTCCATTCTTCAGTGATCATTAAGAAGCGATCATATAACTGGAAATACGCAATACGCATTATTTATTTTCTATTTGTAGGAAATCACCTACATTAAGGCTATAGATTATGTGTTACCTTACTATTTATTGTTTCAGTCGTTGGCAGAATTACTACATTCTGTGCTTTATGAAGCTTGCTATCAATACTACCTTCAAGATGATTTTAAATTATAAGAAAGCCTTTCTGAAGAGGATGCTGACCAGTTATTCTCCAGCTCTACAGTCTATAAAAAGAGGAAAGATGTTAGACTTTGATGATTTTTGGAGACAGCATCAGGGTTCAACAAAAAGAGAATACAGTTTCGGAGTCAGACAAATCTTGCTAAAAACAGAACATACAAATTATTTATCTCCTATATGTTGTAAGGAAAAAAGTGTTGATTTGGGAAACAGAGAAATTAGTTTTTATCATGTTTACCTGTGGGGTCTTAAACTAGCCACATCCATTAGCATTTCTGAGATGTGGTTGTCTTTTCACTTTATTAATATGATTTTAATTTTTTAGGTAATCTCTATACCCAATGTGGGCCTAAAACTTACAACCCTGAGGTCAAGAGTTGCATGCTCTCCTAACTGAACCAGCCAAGTGTCCCAAGATAAGGTTTTCTGATGAGGAAAATAGATGGTACTTGCCTTAGAGGAAGGAGAGAAGATGTGACAAGCTTAGCCTAGTACCAGCACATGGTAAATAACCCATAAATGTCAGCACCGCACCCCTTACCCCTTTTGAAATTTGACATTTGAAATATGTTGGCTTGCTTCTTTATGAAGCAAGTAACATGTAATAGTACTTGAAAGTGATTTCTTACCGCAAGTTGGTAAAAAAACCAGGTTTTGGACAGGAGGAGTGTAGAATGGGGATACTTGAGCATTTTACATCATGAGATACTCAGCCAGGCCTTGGTCAGTTCAGAGACAGACACCCAGAACACTTCCATCATTAAAATATTACAGATATGCTCCTGAACAAACCTGAAACATAATATCTCTGGCTGTCTTACTAGGCTTGTATGAAGTATGAATCTTACCGAAGTCACTCCCCTGCCTAAAGTTCCTAAGGTCTAATCTTATTTTTAGAATAAAGGTATAAATTCTTTACATGGCTTATACGCCCTAAGTAGATCTGGGCCTTGCCTAATTCTACAAGCCACTTTCCTTATTGCCACACATAGTCATATCGGATACCCTACTGTTTTTTTAATGCACTTTCTTTCCTACCTCCACACCTTGGCCTATGCTCTTCACTTGGCCTAGAATTCATCCTACGCCAGTTCAACTCTTACACCTTCTCCTTTTATCTACTTAAAATGGGAACTTTCATTAGACTTTTCCCAGGTGTTCCTATAGTTCTCAGACCACCCCGTGTGTCTGCTTATCTTAAAATACTTATCTAAATTATAAATTTAACATGCATTTATGTAATTATTTTTCCACATCTCTCTTAGATCCTATAAATTATAGGCATAATGACAGCATTATCTGTGCCTATACGGCTCCCTAATAGATCCTCAGTTCCAATAATGTCAATGCTTAATATATACTTAACGAATTAAGTCACTAATGCTACAGTCACACAATACTGTAGAAGAAGTTGCCACTTCAGCTATTTTATGTGAAAATATTTTATTGTGTAAAGATTTAGTTTTGTATCATAGCAGAGCATGTCATTTCCAGCCTAACTACTTAGCTCTTATACCAATATGATTGCATAAATATTATCGTTAATTAATTTCCCCTTTATAATGAGGCAAAAATGTATGAGCTAACAACGTCAAAGTTAGAGAATGACTTAAGAAACTGATGTAAAGCAAGGTTTCCCTATCTTGACAAAACTGACATTTTGGGCTAGATCGTTCTTTGTGGTAGAGGCTATCCTGCACAACAATGTAGGCCACCATCCCCAGCCTCCAGCCATTAGATACTAACAGCACCTACTCCCCAGTTGTGACAACTAAAAATATGTCCAAACATTGCCAAATATTTCCTTGGTGACAAAACTATCCCTGGTTGAATACCACAGATAGAGTGTATCTTAATAAGACACACTCTTATATATATAAATATAATAAATTATATTATAATATAAATTAAATTATAATAATATAATAAAACAGTCTTTGCTCTCCTTGAGTTACCAGCCTAGGTGGGTGGGATTAATACAGGTATACAATAATAGAGAGACACAAACAAAATGTTATTGAGTTCAAAGAAGAACCTCTCCTTGTTCAAGGATTTAACATTTCATCATGAATTGTGTTTCACACTAATTATATCATGGCCATGGTAAAGCCAATTCTTTAACAACATTATGAACTGGTTAATAAAAGCAACAAAACCTCATTCAGCCCCCTACCACAGACCCCCGAATATGCATAACTATCAGCAATGTAACTGATCACTCAAGAAGAAAAAGCTGAACTCCAAACCAGGCTTTCAGGAAAAGTAAATGTCAAGCATTTAGAATTTTTTAAAGTCAATTTTCAGCATTATGCAAGACTGTGTTCACATTTCATTGGGCAAATACAGAAGACTAAAATACTGGGAAATTATGCATTTTTTTCCAGTATTTTCAGTTCAGTGAAAGATGAAATAGAATTGTTTAGGAGGAGAAGAATGGAAAAAAGAAAACTCTAAAGATTCCAAAAATATTATTTAACTGAAGAGTAAAATACATTTTATTGCTAAAAATGAGGCAATACAAATTAATCATTAATTCTTGCTCAGATGTACCTTCTGACTGAAGTGCCCTATATCTTACAATCCCCTACTTGCTCTTCCCATCCTGTTCCAACGTCACCCACCCTGTGAAGGTTTCCATAAACTCTGTGCTATCAAACACAGAGGAAAGGTCTAAGTCACAATACATGGAGATTATCCATTCACGTGTTTTTACTCTGTTCTATTAATTTCCTTAGGGCAGGTGATGTGTTTAACAGTATACTATAGATCAGCTATAATTTATGAGGAACTCCAAAGTATCTGTTTAAAAAGACAATGAATGAGTAAATGAACAATCAAATATACATGATTTAAGTTAAGCACATGCTAGTTTGGATTCACTTCAGCCTTAAGGTAGAAAATTATGATTGCTATATACAATTTGTCGTAGTAATAAAACTCCCTTGAAGTTCGTATAACTTTCCCCAGAAACTGTATCACCTAAGCTACTAGACATACCTGCAATTCTCCAGAGAGGGCTTCTGAGTAAACACGAAGGTGTCAAACATTATAATGCACTGCAATGTATACGGTACATATGAGCAATAATATACAGTATACATTGTAATAATTACACAATTATATTCAGTTCTCTCCAACCAGATAATAAGCCTGATATAACAGCTGAGTTAACTCTATCTGTAAAATAAGTCCAGCTAATTAAATGGTGCAAACCTGACTGATATTTGTATGTGGCCGAACCTTATAAAGTGACAGTTTTATTATATTTGAGGGCTGCCGTTGGTTGATTAAAACTTTGCAAGTAAACGTTTATCATAATTTACACCGAGAAGATGATTACTTGACTTGGATGGAGTAAAAAAGCCCAGAATGTTTAAATGATTTGATGAAAACATGACATATTCATAAACACACCAGTGACATCTAACTGTAACTGAAAGAGAGAAGTACTTCTCCTCAGATCTCGAGGAACTGTGAAAGAGACAAATGCACTGTTTTGCACAGATGACCTATGCTTAGAGCAGCCATATATTTCATTCTGCATGTGCGCTGGTATTTTATAAATGGAACTTACTCTCAAATAACTATATTGGGATAAAAAATGATTTCTATAAAACACAAACAAAACTCTAATACATTAGTTCATTACATATAACCAATAAATTGATACTAATCATAGCATTATAGCTGCTTGATGAAAAATGACTATGCACTTTAGTTCAGATTCTGTTCCCATTATTTACTATTAGTTCTCACTTACACACACTAATAGAAGAAGCAATGATGTGGGGAATCTGAAATAGTAAATCATTGAAAATAATTTTTAACTGGTTCTGGAAAGCATGTTTCCTTTCTTTTTCCTATAGCAAGTTTACACTATTAATTGTTCAGTTTGGTTACAATTAAAACTGATTTCAGTTACCCAAGAGCATTCTAGGTGCCAGAAGTAAATAGAGAGAATTATCATTTTGCTATAGCTTGTTCCTAGAGATAGTAAATGCTTGGGGGAATGAGAAGAAAAGAGTATTTGCTGAGTGCTTAATATGCTAAGCACTAGTTAAGAACTTTCAATTATACTGTGATTTCAACCCCATTGCCCTGTAAGTTAGATGTTACCATCTTCATGTCTTAAGCACAAAGACTGAGATTCAAATGGTGGGCTTGCCCAAGATCAAACAACTACCAAGACACAATGTTCCTCAGACATTAAGTGAGCTGTGATATCCAACTTGAATAGATAAAAATATTGTATCCTTTTTGACAAGGATCCTAAAGTTGAAAGTATTAGAAATCCAAAGAAATGATTTTGCCACATTAGACTTTCCTTCGTCCATATAAGTAAGACTGTTGCATGGGGTATCAACGGACATTCCCAAACACTAATCATGTTACACAGTGGGTCTATAGATCAAATGGCAAGTACAGAAATCATGCATTTTATTACATAAGAGAAAATAACTGGATTTATTTTAAAACATGAAAAATTCTGGTCCTTTTCAGTATCACAGTATTTTAAATTTACAGATCTTAAGCATGATACTGGATACATAAAAGGTTAAGAAGATGGTGGCTATTTAAAGTAGATGTCCAAAGCTAAACTACTTGTTGCAGGATCATATAACTGAAATTATACACTACTCATTTCTGCATGGAGAAAGGACACACAGCCCCACTCACTGGAAAGGTCCTTAAAAACCTGAGTTTTATTCTCATGGGTTCCCTTTAGCCCTTTAGTTACTCATCTGGCTTCTGAAAATAAACTCCCAGGTGTCAAAATCTTAGTATCAAGCAACAATGTATGTGCATCCTGGGCTTTGCTTCAAAAAGTTTGTCTGATAAATAGATAAACCTACCTTTTTGTGTGTAGGTTTATGTTTAAAGTACCTGCTCAAGCTGAAAATAAAACAGTGATACTGAATTAAGGCTATGTATGTAGTCATTTTTACTAAAGGGAACAGAAGAGCAAGGAATCTCCCTGAAGTTGGGAGAATCAACAGAATTTAGTTTTCAATTCTAGCAGTGCTACAAACCAAATTGTCCTCAAGCAAGTTATCCCACTACACTTAAGTTCATTTTGTTCAGGTCTATAATAAGAAGTTAGCATATTTTCTTTTGTTCTGAAAAACCAGAAATTCTGCCTGTAAAAACAGTATTTTTTTTTTTTTTTTTTTAAGATTTCATCCATCTATTTGACAGACAGAGATCACAGGCAGGCAGAGAGGCAGGCAGAAAGGTAGGCAGAGAGAGAGAGGAGGAAGCAGGCTCCCCGCTGAGCAGAGAGCCCTTTGCAGGGCTAGATCCCAGGACCCTGGGATCATGACCTGAGCCGAAGGCAGAGGCTTTAGCCCACTGAGCCATCCAGGCACTCCTAAAAACAGTATCTTAACGTCATTGCTATTTAAACTGAGGTCTGAGGGCCAGTAGCACCTGGACCATGTGAAACATTGTTAGAAAAGCAAACTCTCAGGCCGTACCCAGGCTTACTGGAGCACAATTTGCATTTTTAACCTGATTCCTAAGTGATCTGTAGGCACATTCAAGTTTGAGAACTACTGGTGTAGCTACCAAGTTGTAATAATAAATAGGCACAATGCATAAATCTGGTTGTCTTGAAAGTCTTGGAATTTCCACTAAATATGCAAGTCTGCAACTATATTCAAATGTCTCTTGTTAAAATTTATTCTGCTGACTTAGTTAAGAGCTATATATCCCACACATACACAACACCACAGCCAAAAAACAGTATCTACATCCTCCCCCATTTTTTTGTTAACTGTGAAGCACTTTGCCTGTAGTAACTTTTAGACCAGAGCTGGTACCACCTTATCTCTCCTCTCTCCAATAGCTGGAAATGGTAAAAATAATAGGAAATGGAATCCCTGAGCCTTGTATTAAATTTCCTTTGATTCAGGATGAGCAGTGAACAAATAATTAATGAAACAGGGCAAAAAGCACCCTAGCAATCACAGAGGGCAGTTCTAGAAGGCAAGAAGGACGTATCTCCTTTGCTGAAAAGTGTTCATATTACACATTAACCAGGGATAAGCCCTGCTCTTCTGATACTTTAAGCTGGATCAGAAGGAACATTCCCAACAATTTGCTGAACAAAAGAAAGTTTGAGGTAGACTCTACGAAGCCTAGAGAACTTTCTCTCTAGGTACTCTCTTCTCAGGAGTACCCAATTCCCAAAGACAAGTCCAAAAGGAACTTTTGATGTTTCCTTACACCGCAAAGTGATTGAACAGGGAGAGGTCTTTCTGTGAAATTTCTGATTTGGAGATAGTTATTAAACTAGACCTAAACAAGGGAGCCAGAGGGTTGTGTTAATTCAGAGCTAGGATGACCAAGTTTACCTGACTACAAACTGACACAGAAAGAAGTATCTGCAAAAAGAAAAGAAAACAGCATTACAGAGAGAGAAAAAGAGAGAATGGTGGGGGATGAAAGAAAGAACATATGCACTGAGAGACCTCCTGGTCCTAAAATGACAGAAAGGGAACACCTTTGCACCTTGACTTGTCAGTCCTTCTATCAGCACAGCTGTACCTCCTAGTTGGAGGTATTGTGAGATTCCTTGCATTCTTCCAGTAAACTTTTTTGCTTGGTTTAGTTTCTGCATCTCACAACTGAGATTTCTTGGCCAAGACACTGATTAAATGTACCCATGACACCATATTGGTGCTATTTTTAAAGACTAAAACTCTTTGACATCAACATTTTACTTTTAGCTCATTGACTGAATTGTTGGGTGGATATTAAGGCAAAACATTTGTAATTCTACATCTCTGTATTCCTACCCTTAAACATGGGTAAAATTCCATCACAATGCTTTGACTCACAGGTCAGAAGTTAGGACAAATGCTAAAGCTATTGAAAAACAGGCAAACTGTGCATAATTCAATGATGTTACTAAGCAGATGCTAGCTTGGGGGCATTTCAAGCAGTGCTGGCACCTTTAAATAGCAAATACAGCTTCTGAGGCTGCCCAACTACTGACACAGCAGGGTTTATCTACTGGGAGGCTGTGACTCACTTATTCTCCCAACTCCCCTATGTAATCTGACACAATGTATCCCCAAGATACTTCCTGCTGCTAATGCTTCTATTTCTATCTTGGAGCCTTTTAATTTGTATTTTCCCCAAATGGCTTATGTATGCTTGTGAAGTGGGATTCTCACCTCACTTGGAACTACTGGCTCTTTGATAAGGAAGAGCAGGCTGGCAAGTAGAGCTGGCATGCCACAGAAACCTGTGTAAGCAATCAACAGCTTCTTTACAGCCAAGTGTGATTTTTCTGCAGCGCCAGCCAAAAGCAGCTCAGCACAACTGTCTCTTGCTAATATCAGATTTTCATACGCAAAGTCCCCATTAGTACTTTACCACCTTGTGAAAGGTAAAAGAGTTTGGATGCAACTAGCTGCTCCTACATCACGCTGGTGGGCGCATTTCGAGAACCCCAGGTGCATAATCTCTTAACTGGCACTTAAAGGTTTAACATTCCGTTTCTGCCCACCTGTAAGAATAAGAACAGTGATTATGAATCCTGGCCCCAGAATCAAGATGGAACTCTGCCACAGATTTACTATGAGATCTTAGGAAACTTACTTAACCACTCTGAACTTCAGATTTTTTTTTTCTTTTTATCAAATAAATAAATAAAATGTTAAAACCTCCCTGTGGATAAGATTCTGAGTATCAAAAAAGAGCATGTGTTCATAAGAAATAGAAATGTGCCTGGTTCATCATAAGTACTCAAAATACGTAAGCTGTTATGCATGTAAGCTCTTCGTTTCTGCTGAGTAAAACTCAATGTCATTCAATTAAGGGAAAACCATTGTCTGTCCTTGTGGAGAAGTAAATTCTCACCATCCACATGAGGAAGATTTCCCAGCATTGTGGGAAAAAAAACACAACTCTGAACTCAAGAATTCTGCTTTGTGTGAGCATGTAATTCTGGACAAGTCATTAAATACTTCTGAGCCTAAATTTCCTTAACCACAAAATGAGAGATCTGGCCTCGATGTTACCTGGAGCTCTTTTTACTTACTGCCTTTTATGAGTTTACTCTTTCCAGTTTGGTCACTAAATGATCTCACATTTATGGCAAGAGTTACACTATATGGATCTGTATGTAATAAAGACAACTTGAGCTTTGACTGTCAATAGGTTTGAGGTAAGCTCAATAGAGGAACTTTTAAAAACAAAGCATTACTGGGGCGCCTGGGTGGCTCAGTGGTTAAGCCGCTGCCTTCAGCTCAGGTCATGATCTCAGGGTCCTGGGATCGAGTCCCGCATCGGGCTCTCTGCTCGGCAGGGAGCCTGCTTCCTCCTCTCTCTCTGCCTGCCTCTCTACCTACTTGTGATTTCTCTCTGTCAAATAAATAAATAAAATCTTTAAAAAAATAAAAAAATAAAAAAATAAAAACAAAGCATTACTAAGAAATGGGACCATTATATTGCACAGAAATGCAACTGTGTTAGGCCATTTCTTTTCAGACTATATCATGATTTGGGGGAAAGGAGATACTAATCAGGACTAGTTAAGTTTTGCTACAATATTCTAGGAATACCAGTGGCTTGGTATATTCAAGTTTTCTCTCTTCTATAAACTCTGGTGCATTTGCCGGCCATTTGCTTCCCATTTTTCTCTGTTACATCTGTCTTGCTTAAATTTTTGTTGGATGGTAAGACTTTTTTTTTTTTTTTTTGAAGAGACATAGATGGCTCCTGATTAAATTCAATTTATAAGTATCAATTAAACACTGACAAAAGCTGTTCATTTCTAGCTATTTCATGAACAAAAAAATTAATGACAAAATATTGAGGGGTTTATGCCCTCCGTGGATAACAGCTTTAGAAGTGCCTTGAAGAAATCACCACCCACAGTATGCTTTATTTAGGCATACTTATTATGACTTTATTTTACTATAGTACATACCTCTCTACAGCAACCACTTCTTTTGGTTAGGATTATCAGCACTAGGACAAATTTGCCCTTGTAAACCTAAGATGCTCGTCTTATTTCATTGCTATCAACCACTTGGTGGAGATTTTTATTTTCCTGCTATTTTTCGCCCTGTGAAGTACAGATGAGGTTAAGAGGATTATTCGGCAGCTGTGTCCAACCACCTGCTCTCCAAATCCTTGGTTTTCAAGCCCTTAAGAACACTGCAGTGGATACCTTGGCTTCTGTCATTATCAACAAGGTTAATCCCACACTTCCCTAAGACTCCGCATCCACCTACTTTGAAGATAGCTGTAATTATGGCTCTCCTTTAAAAGCTTCATTCTTCCGGCAAGGTAAAAATCTTACCTCTAATCTTTTATTTCAAAGGTGGATTAAAAGGTAAAATAACCACAGCCACTTCTCTAAGGCACATTCAGTCCTTGACCTTTGAGACAAATGTCTGTCTCACTTCAAAACAGATTTTAATGGGAAGCCTGGATTTCGGTAATTTGTCTATGTCCTGTCCCCAACAGGCTCACCAGAGATATGTTAACATCCTCCTGTTGTGTGATATTTCATCCTGTGCAGATAAAGTTGACTGTGTTTCTTTCCAGTTTCTCTGCACAGTTCCCAAAGTTTAAGCTTCTCCAATTTCTCTAGCTTGTTTCTGGTTGTTTGTTTCAATGTACTCGGTGCATTATATTGGGCCATCAGCACTAGATCTGAAATCTTATGCCACTTTGTGTTTGTATGACTCCCCTAGGTAATATTATCCCAGTCCAAGGGTTTGTGAAATTAGAGCAATGCTAACAGTTTGCAGTCTATCAGTCCTTGCAAGCCTGTATTTTTAATAAATTTTCCTGCATAATCTTCAGATAAATAGATCTTTATTTTTTCCTTACAATATTTGTGGCTAAAAGGAAACTGACAGCAACTCATTGGGTTTTGGCTAATATCTTTTAGTGTATCTTTGTGATTCTCAAATCCTGAAGTCTATGGTTTTGGGAACACTTTTAAAGAGAAGACTGACTCCAATGGGTATTTTACATGATCTCTGAAGTTTACATTTCTTCACTACATGTGTAATTAGAAGGGTGATTCTGTACTAAATAGACAAAGGACTTTGTTTTGCAATTTTGACAAGCTACTATATGTCTTAATTTAAACATGGCAAGATAAAAATGTACTCCATTTTCTTTTTATTTCATATGATGAAAGAAATAACCCAGGCTTACTCTGGAAGCTCTCTTAAAAAAAAGTGTACTATAGCAATCAACAAATGCTTAATTTAGTTTTACCTTTTGAGACCCCTGTAAAACTAAACTAATTTCATTCAATCCATAGATTTAACCTACAGATTGATGGTTCTTTAAACAGTTACTTATAAAATACCACAAACTAAATTCGGTTAAGATGTAGTTTTTCAGTAACTTATGTCAAAAATAATTCAGCTAGAGATAATCACACAACTAAATATCAGACTAGTGGGAATGAAGTACGGTCTTTCCTAAAAACATGTCCCTTCTAAACATGCTTAGCTGAGAAGAGAATCCATTTACCCAAGTCCCTGAATTCTAGCCTTTTACCTTATAGATGGGAAAATAACAAAAGTTTAATGATTTTTGTAACATCACACATTTGGTTAATATCAAAATAGAAAACAAGACAGGGGACCTGATATTCAGTCTGATTTGTCTTCCCATTAGTTCATATAATGAGGTGTTTCACAGAGTCATAGGATCATTGTGGAAAAGGTAATTTAGCATCTTTTCTTACAGAGTAGAAAGCTGATTTTAGAAACTGCCAGTTTTAAAAACATGGTAGACTTGGCTAATGCAGACCAATGCCCACCTATAAACACAGATATTCCAGTACCATACTGTTTTGATTACTAAAGCTTTGTAATATAACTTGAAGGTCAGAAGGGATCCCTCCAGGTTTGCTTTTATTTTTCAAGATTGCTTTGGCTATTTGGGGTCTTTTGTGGTTTCATAGAAATTTTAGAACTGTTCTAGCTCTGTGAAAAATGCTATTGGCATTTTGATAGAGAATGCATTAAATCTGTAGATTGCTTTTGATAATGTAGGCATTTTAACAGTATCAGTTCTTCCAACTACGAGCATGGAGTATCTTTCCATTTGTGTTAGTGTCTTCAGTTTCTTTCATGAATATCCTTTCATTCATTTAATAACCTATTCCTCTATCATTGCATTTTCTTCATGGCCTCTAACACAATCAGGAGATTTTTTTTTTACTAGTTGACATCTGTCATCTCTATGATCTATCAACTCAAAAGCTAAGGGTACATACATATTTTATTTGCCACCATATTAAGTTCTGGTGAGAACTTAATATAGATTCTGACATATAGTTAGATCCCTGTGTACATACTTGTTAAAAGAACAAATGACCCCAACTGTTATTCCAACTATTCCCCACAGCAAAATCCTTCCTGTTAGCCATAAAGGATACAACACCAATTTTATCAAACAGAACAATTCATACAACCATCTTTTCATATTTAAGATTAAAAATTTCTGGGGCACCTGGGTGGCTCAGTTGGTTAAGCGTCTACCTTCAGTTCAGGTCATGATTCCAGGATCCTGGGATCCAACTTCCCCTCATCAGGGTGTCTGCTTCTCCCTGTGTTCCTCCCCCTGCTCTTGCTCTCTCTCTTACTCTCTCCCTCTCTATCAAATAAATAAAATCTTAAAAAAAAAAATAAAGATTAAAAGTTTCTGCTTAATGTTATAATCTATAATATGCTACATTGAATAACTCAATCATCTGTTATATTCCTAGATTATGATTTTAATTTCAATTCCCAAAGATAAACTCAAAGTTAAAAAAAGAACAAACACTCTATGTTCTAAAGGGAAAAAAATCATAAATCATAAAAACTGATGGACGATTGAATTGTCCATTTTCAGGCAGTGGTTTATTTTCTTGGCAGCAATTTAAATTGCATTCAGAACCACATGTGCACAGAAACATTTTAATGTAAGGCCACAGGGATGTGTTCTTTTCATTTTAACATTACCCTCATGGTATGTTAATACTCCTCTCTCAGCATAGGTAATGTTACCTCTGCTAGGGAAGGTTCTGTCAACTATCAAGAGAAACAAAGGAAGAATAAAAATCATGTTTCTCCATTAAATATTTCCCTGCTACATCAGAAGTCCCTCAGGGGCTGATTAAATTCATTAAGTGATAGTGAAAATTCTAACCATTATTTTCTTTCTGGCCAAGATGCTAGCATAAGAAAAACTACTCTTGGGACAGTCGGGCTGCCCATAATATAATGTTATAGCCTAAAATTTACAGCAAGTAACATTCATTTAAAAAGTATGAATTATAGAGGGCCTGTCTTATAACTGACACTAGGATCAGTACTTGACATACTCTTTGTAACTCTCACAAACGCAACAAAATGACTATTAGGACCCTTACTTTATAGTCTGAGGAATCTGAGGCTTACAGAGATAAAAACTGAAAAAAATTCAAATGTTCACCCATCTCTCTCTGCCTCCATCACTTACAACTTTTGTATTAAACCATTAATCCTTAAAATTAGAAACCTGACTTGGTCTTTGGCCTGGGAGGACATGTCAGGATTTTAGGAAGACAGTATGTACTGATTTGAATGACAACCTTAGGAGTCTCTTTATTTTGTTACATCCCCTAGTCATCTTATCTGAAGGAGAAATTTTGTCTTCTTAAAACATGCATTTCATAATCTATTACTATATTGAGATATATTTCACATTTAAATTCACCATTCACTATACAATTCAGTGATTTTTAGTATATTCACAAGGTCATACAATTATCGCCACTAATTTGAGACCATAGTTATCATTCCAAAAAAGAAACCCTGTGCTTGGGGCTCCTAGGTGGCGCAGTGGGGTAAAGCTTCTGCCTTCGACTCGGGTCATGATCTCAGGGTCCAGTGCAGCACTGGGGGTCTCTGCTCAGTAGGGAGCCTGCTTCCCCACCTCTCTGTCTACTTGTGATCTCTGCCTGTCAAATAAATAAATGAAAATCTTAAAAAAAGAAAGAAAGAAAGAAAGAAAGAAAGAAAGAAAGAAAGAAAGAAAGAAAGAAAGAAAGAAAGAAAGAAACCCTGTGCTTATTAGCAGTCCCCTCTGCCCTTGGTTCCTGGAAACAACTATTACACTTTTTATATTGATTTTTATATTGATAGTTTTGCCTATTTTGGACATTTCATATAAATGCAATCATATATGTAGTCTTCTATGTCTGGCTTCTTATACTATTTTCACATTTCCTCCATGTTGCACCATGTATCAGTACTTAATTTTCCCAGTTTTAATTGACTAATATCTATCAAAAGAAGAAAATTACTTCTACCAATCCTGAGAAAAAGAATGTAATTGTTTTCTTCCATTTTTTCCTCTGTGTGTACATTAGACTGAATATTGTAGTGTTAACAAAACAAATTTACATGATGTAAGCCTTGAATATTACAGTCTCCGTTTTGCTGATGGGAAAATGAGTCTAAGAGAAGTTTATTTACCAGCTCCAACATCAGAGCAGGAACTTAAAGCACAGGACTCTGAACATAGAGCCAAAATTATTTTCACTTAGTTGATAGATATATGACAGGAACAACTAAATGGCCCATTCAGCCACTGAACCTATGATCTTTGGTTCACCAGAGACAAACTCTCAGAAGCTGAGCAAAGCTTCCACATTTCATCAATCCAGAAGTCTTTATGCAGCTGAGGATACTGAACTCAAGGGTCTGTCAGGGCCAAATAGGTAGCAAATGAAGTGGCATGATAAACTGGAGAGGAAAGGAGGAGGCAGCAGCTGCCCAGGAAAGCCCTTCTGTCATCTAGGAGAGCAAGACTGAGGTAGGAAGGTATTCTGATTTCTTCTGAGAGAATCTGGAAATCATCATTATATCTGAAACTGTATTTTCAAGGGTTGGCAACAATTAAAACTTTTATCTTTTTGCAATTAAAAGGTAAAAAACAACAAACAAATGTGTGAACCAACATAACTCTGTTTTGAAGCTGTTCTTATCCATAGGCTACCACTTTTACAACCTGTGGTAGATGACAAAAGGCTAGGGCACCTGGAGGTAGTGCCAGGCCCTTCCTTAAAGAAAACCTAAAAGGGATCATGACAATTTAAAAGGACCTGACCTCCTCCTGCCTTTCAGTCTTAATTTTGGAAAGATCCAACAACTTTTTTTGTTTATTGATGTAAAAATGAGATAAATTTATTAGTTTCAGGTGTACAATGTAATGATTCAACATTTGTGTACATTGCAAAATGTTCACCACATTGAGTCTATTTACCATCTCTCATCAAAGTTACATTTTGTTTGTGATGACAACTTCTAAGATTTACTTTCCTATTCAAATTTGCAATTCTATATTATTGATGACAGTCCCCATGCTGCACATTAAATCCCCATGACTAAGTTATTTTATAACTGGAAGCTTGGTATATATATATATGTGTGTATATATATATACACACATATATATATGTGTGTGTGTGTGTGTATGTATTTTTTTTTTTTTAAGATTTCTTCACTCATTTTTAGAGAAAGAGAGAGAAAGCATGTACATGAGTGAGCATGGAGAGGGGTAGAGGAAGAGGGTGAGAATCTCTAGCAGACTCCCCACTGAGTATCAGCCAGAGGTGGGCGGGGGGCGCAGGGCTTAATCTCAAGACCCTGAGATCATGACCTGAGCCGAAACCAATAGTCAGACGTTCAACCAACTGAGCCACCCAGATGCCCCTATAACTGGAAACTTGTAATTCTCAATCTTCTTTACCTACTTGGCCTTCCCTCAAGCCCCCTTCCTTCTGGAAACCAACTTATTCTCTGTATATATGAGTTTGGTTTGGGTTTGTTCATTTTTTTGTTTGTTTGTTTTTTATTCCAGCTATAAGCAAAATCATACAGTATTTGTCTTTCTTTTTCTGACTTACTTCACTTAGAATAATACCCTCTAGGTCCATACATGATGCCACAAATGTCAAAATTTCATTCTTTTTTATACCTGTGTAGAATTGCAATTGTTTGTGTCTGTGTGTATACATATATACATATATAAACATATTTGCCACATCTTTTTTATAGATTTTTATTTATTTATTTATTTGACAGAGAAGATCATGAGCAAGGGAAGCAGCAGGAGGAGAAGGAGAAGCAGGTTCCCTGCTGAGCAGGGAGCCTGATGCAGAACTTGATCTTAGGACTCCGGGATCATGACTGGAGCTAAAGGCAGGTGCTTAACCTACTGAGCCACCCAGGTGTCCCTACCTTGAATTTAAAAAAAAAAATTTTTTTTTAATATGCTATTTTTTTCCTCTTGCTTTTCTTCATTCTATTCCTTCTTTCAGAAATGTATTATTTTCCTCAACCTGTACCCTTCTCACATCTTTCTTCAACTCTCTGCAGCTAACTAAAAATTTAATGTTTGAGGAAGTCTTCTGTGGTTTTTCTTCTCTGGGTTAAGTTTTCCTCCAGGGCCAGTATCAATGTGGACAACATGAAAATCACATGGTACAGTAACTGCTTGTTTGATTAGCATACTTTCTTATTATAGACCCTACTAAGCCAGTGATGATACTTCTTTTCTACGTCATCGTATTCAGTCGTCAGTAATTACCCATGAAAAGAATGGAGCATATAATGACATCTTTTGTGTTCCAATTCCACTGTTTTTAATAGTTTAAGGTGTTGAAATCATACTCCATGACAAAAAGCTGAGAGCTTTGCCCTTAAGAGTAGAATCAAGACGTGAATGCAAACTCTTACTACTGAACTCCAGCATAGTACTGGAAGTCCTAGCCAGAACAATTAGACAAGAAAAAGAAATGAAAGACATTTAATTGGAAGGGAAAACATGAAATTATCACTATTTACAGATGACATGCTTTTATATGTAGAACACCATAGAGTCCACCAAAAAACTGAGAACTAATAAATGAGTTTAGCAAGGTTGCAAGATACAAAATCAGTATTAAAAAAGTTTATTGCATTTTTATACACTAACAATGAACTATCAAAGAGAAGTTAATAATTCCCTTTGCAACTGCATCAAAAAGAATAAAATGCCAAAAAAATAATAAAATGCCTAGAAATAAATTAATCACAGAGAAAAAGAACTTCTATACTGAAAACAAGAAGAATTAATATTCTTAAAATGTCTATCCCTCCTGGAGAAACCTACATATTCAGTGCAATTCTTATCAAAATTCCAATGGCATTTTTCTCAGAAATAGGACAAAAATGATTTAAAATAGTATGGAATCACAGAAGGTCCTAAATAGCCAAAACTCTCCAGAGTTAAAAAAAAAAGAGAACAAAGCTGGAGGCATCACACTCCCTCATTTCTTACAGTACTTCAAAGTTACAGTAATCAAAACACTTTGGCATTGGCATAAAAACAGACAGATCAGTGGAACAGAAAAGAGGGCCCAGAAATAAGCCCCCATACATATATGGTCAATTTATGACAAAGGAGGCAAGGAAGGAGAGTCTTTTTAATAAATAGTGTTGTGAAGACTGAGCAACCACATACAAAAGAGTGAAACTAAAGTACTATCTTCCATCAAATACAAAAATTAACTCAAATGGATTAGAGACTTGAATTTAAGACCAGAAACCATAGAACTCCTAGAATAAAACATAGGTGGTAATCTCCTTGACATTGTTCTTAGCAACAACCTTTTGAATCTTACTCCAGAAGCAACAGTAACACAATCAAAGATAAACAACTGGGACTACATCAAACTAAAAACTTCAGTCAGTGAAAGAAACAACCATGAAAATAAGAAAGTAACTTACATTTGTATATCATACATTTGATAAGAGCTAATTTCTAAAACATAAAAATCTTATATAGTATCAGGTATAAAAAATAACTCAGTTAAAATACAGGCAGAGGATCTGAAGAGACATTTTTTTCCAAAGAGGACATACAGATGGCCAACAAGCACATGAAAAGGTGCTTCAGCATCACTTGTCATCAGGGAAATGCACATCAAAACCACAATGAGATACCACTTCACACTTCTCAGAAGGGTTAAAATCAAAAAGACAAAAAATAGAAAGCATTGACAAGGATGTAGAGAAATGGGAAGTCTCATGCACTGGTGATGGGAGTGTAAATTGGTGTAGTCACTGTGAAAAACAGTGTAAAGGTTTCTCAAAAAATGTAAAAACTACCATAAGATCCATTAATTTCACTTCTGGGTATTTATTTAAAAAAAGAGATACTAATTTGGGAAGATATATGCACCCTTATGTTGACTGCAGCATTATTTACATTAATCAAGATAGGCAAATAACCTAAGTAGCCACTGATGGATGAATGGATAAAAAAATGTGGTGTGAGGTGCCTGGGTGACCCTATATACACTAACACACCCAGTCAAGAATGGGTTCCACATCAGATGATCCAAACAGCTTATGTAATAGATTCATGAGAAATAATTAATATGTACTATTTCTAGGCTATGAATCTGAGACCAGCTTGTTATAGAGCAATACTTAATTTGTAAAAAATATATTACTCGATCTTGGCTTATGCGAAACAACTAAGGAATCAAGTAAAATAAATTTTTTCCTATTTTTTTAAAATAATTAAGGGTGTTAAAAATAATCTTCCCCTGAGAGCCAAATTGTGTGCTGATACTTACCCAACGTCATCAGTCCTGTACTGATTAACAGAGTTTTAAATTTTATCTTGCTTGGGAGATACATTGTCCATCAAAACATAATTATTACAACTTTTAAAATAAGTTGACACTTTATTTTATGTGTATCAATGGAATGAGATCTCCTCCACCACCATCCCAAGATTGCATTGGATTAGACTGGGCCCTGAATCCAATGTCTGATGTCCTTATTACAAATACAAGTTTGGACACAGGTGCACAGGGAAGAAATCTATGTGAAGACACAGGGATCTGAATGAAGCCATTACATGCCAACAAAGACCACATACTGTTGCCAACTACCAGAAACTAGAAGACTCAAGGATGGATTCCTCCCTTAGAGCCTTCAGAGAGTAAGACTGTGACTACACTTTCATTTCAGACTTCTAAACTACAGAACTACGACAAAAATAAATTGCTGTTGTTTTCAGTCACCCAGTTCATGGTACTGTGTGATAGCAGCCTTAGGAAATAAAAACAGGTATTTCACTTTATTGCATCTGAATATTTTATGAAGGAAAAAATTTGCATGTATCATAGATAATGAGTAATGCTGCTTGTGTTTTAACCCTAAAAGGCTTCAATTTTAAGACCTGAATACATGTAGGATTTAGTAACTTAATATTTGTGTTGATTTGACTGATAAAATGTCTTTTCCTATAAAATCACTTGGTAAAAGTGCAAAAACATTTACTTCATTCCCAATACTCTTTCCATGATGCCAAATTCAAAAGTTTTTCAATTATCAAATTAATCTGAGCCACAGAGCAGCTACCACAAGTATCTTCTCCAGAAAGACTTGGGAAAGTTCTCAATTTCCCATTGTCAAGTCCTAATTTACTTGATTTCACTATCTTCATTAACTTCAACCTTCAGAAAAACACTTAAAATGATCTCATAGCATCAGTCAGTCTGTAAGGAACAAATCTCACTGTTTCCATAAAAACTAAGGATGCTAAACCAAAGGTAAAGTGAAATAAAGACAATCTTCCCTTGTGGAAAGCTTACCTTTTAGGGCAGTTCTTCAGACCACATACTGTTGGAGGTATTTTATATCAACGATCCCTAGAATAAAATTAAAAATATACAAATAAATACAATTTTCAAGTATAAATAAGCTATGGGAAGCTGATACTTAACTACTGCCATTCTAAAATTAAATTAGGAGGAAAAGAAAACTAAATATGGTCATTATGAATTTCCAGCTTGATAGAATTGCCCAGACTAGGAGCCAGGATGCTATGTTCCTTTCTCTGCTTTGTCTCCCACTAGCTGTGTGACTTTTGACAAGTCAATTCACTACTCAAGCCTTTCTTTGTTAGTATAATGGCTCTAGGAGCCTGTGATATTTTGTGATATTCAGATTCAATAAAAAAGACAATTTCTAAAGAAACTATATTATAAAAGCTTATAAAATAATGAAACGGTGAACAATGAACTAGAAAATATCTGGTGGTTTTTGCCAGACATATGAATATGGAAAATGAGACTAACAATAACAAAAACAAAACACTCTTTCCATAAATAGGGTATTATATCTTCTCTTAAAGCCACCAAGTTAAACTTTAATTGCAAAATAGTTCTGTGCCTGAGAGTAATTTCCCCTGAAGCAATACTGTTTCCCTCTAAAGAAAAATATATATACACAATACTACAGAGAATAAATGCATATATTCATACCTTCATGTTTATGTATATGTATATATCTTGTAACCAAGTTTCTATTGTAGATAACTTTACTTCTGAACAAAATAATTGTCTTATAATTTTTTATAATTAAAAATATTTTATGTAGATCAATATAGATTGGTCACTCAGAAATATCTTTATACAAGTCTAATCTAATTTACATTTAAATATAGTATAATTTATTAAGATAGAAATACTGTGTTTTCCTGATTAACCATAAAAACATTATCATTTATTAATTTTACGGTGGCCCATGCTGGGTATCATAATAATTCATCAATTTTTAAGCACCTAACTATGTTTACTTTCAAGTTAATATCAATAATGTCCAGAAAGTAAGAACCAAATAGGTCTTCTTTATATTGTTAATATATCCAGAAATGTAATTTATCTTTTTTTAATGTCTTTCCTTATATATTCCCCCCAAATAAAGTGCCACCGATGATTATGACAAATGAATCATTTCTTATGGAACAGACAAAAATCCCATATTCAAGTCAATAATGAATCACAAATAAATCACCATTTGTTTTATGTTACTGTGCTCAGTCACCAGCTCTATGTATGTGAGGTGGCTACCAAAGTTCAGTATGTACCTCAAAGTCTAACTTTTTGTTACATTAGGGATAGCCACAGATAAGAATGCAAAGTTCTATGTATAACTACTGGCATCTCTTGCAACTCTAGCTTACACATCAGTAACAATTGCTAAAAAATGATAATAAACCAGAAAAAACAAAAACTACAACTATGATCAAGGGTTCATTCTTTCTTTTCAAGTATTACTAAAACTTGACACACACACACATATATGTACATAAGTACAAAAAATATTCTTCACAGAATGCAAGTAGATATCATACTTGTGCAGTGATATAGATTTGAAATGAAAACTTAGTTTTCAATTTTATTTATTATATAATAATCATGTTCCTCTTTTTTAAAAGCACAAGTTATGGAACAGAGAGCTGCCCAAGATGGGATAATGACTCAATTATTTACTTGCCACGTAATTTTGAGCAATTCATTAACTAACATAAGCCTCAATTTCCCCTGTAAAGTGGGGACAACAGCATTATTTAGCCTCAAAGAACAACCAAAAATTCAATGACATAATCCAATTTAGGTATGCAGTCTTCTACCTGGCATATGGCACACCAGTAGTAACATTATAATAACAGTGGTGAAAGATTCTTATCTATCATAAATAGTTTTTCATAAAGAAGGATTATACATAAAAAAGTAAAGTCAGCACTGAAAAGCAATACATCCCAATATTTTCCCACTGTCTAAAATATTTAGCATTAGGGATGCCTGGATGATTCAGTCAGTTAAGAATCTGCCTTAGGTTCAGGTCATGATCCTGGGGTCCTGGGATGGAGCCCCAGTTAGGGCTCCTTGCTCAGCGGGGAGTCAGCTTCTCCTTCTCCTCTGCGCCTCTCTGTTCCTGCTCTCTTGTGGGGGCACACACACTCTCTCTCAAGTAAATAAATAATCTTTTAAAAAATTTTTTTAAAAAATAAAATATTTATCATTAAATTCATCCCTTTGATTTTTGGATTTGCTCCCAGAGGGAACACTGGTTAAAAGAAATTAGCTGTGAGATGGGTTAACATCAAGAACACATTTATCTGATTTGTTAGCTGTCACAGAGCAAAGAACAACACCCAGAAGAATGGAAGGCAGTTCAAAGGGTTGGAAAAGTAAGCAGGAATATCCAGGAATGATCCCAAGAAGGTCTCTGAATCAACATTTGCACCTTAAAAATTTTAGCCCATCCACAGCTCCTGGAAAGGACTGCCCTATGTACTGTGTAATTAAATCTAAGTGGCAACAGTGATTGAACAAGGAGGAATGCTTGACCCACATTAAACCTAATAGGATTCTCTCTCAGAGATTCTAAACTGCACCACTGAGAATTCCAGACAGGTACAGGAAGAATTACTGTAAAAGAAACTTGTGTGTTGAGAAATCAGAGAATGGAAAAGACGTTCTGGAAAAACTATGATTGGGATAACATACATCCTGAATCCTAATCCCCATGAGAAATGAAGTATTAAAAATAAAAGGGGTGACAAGTAGCCATATCTCCTGCCTTTTCAAGTTCTTCTAGGGTCAGGTTTTACCCAGTTTTCTGTTCTTAGACTGCAATTACTGCCTGACATATGGTTTCAACAGCCCTTCTCTTTATGTGAACTAGGGTACATTTCTACAACTTGCAAGTAAATGATTGTTGGTTGAGAAATGAGCCCACTGAAAGCAAGCTTTCTGTGGGTAATATGAAGTCCCAGCTATGTGCCTAAAGGAACTGAGCAAGAACTATACATGAGCAATATAAAGAAACAACAAAAACCACCCCACAACATTATTTGCAAGAAAATCTACATATACAAATTTTTTTGGCTCATAAATATGATTCATACTCAGCTGTTTCTTACTATTATAGACCAACAGATTTTATATTTACATTCATTTATTTATTCCAAAAATAGTTACTGGGAAAATAAACAGAAAATATCCCTAACTTCACAATATTTGCTGACAAATCAAGCTACTACTCTACTCAGCCACCACCACCCAAACAAACATCATCAAAATAAATGTAAAAACATAATAGACTCTTCTCTATATATTTCAGTCTGTTTCTCTTTTTGTTGCCTTTTTTCATTTATTTTTTAGATTCTACATATACATGAAGTCATATGGTATTTGTCTTTCTTTTGTCTGACATATTTCACTTAGTATAATACCTTTTAGGTCTATTCATGTTGTCACAAATGGCTAGATTTCATTCTTTATGGCTGAGTAATATTCCATTGCATATATATATACACATCTTATCCAAACAAGTATCTGTTGATGGGCACTTAGATTATTGGTTCAGAATTGGTTACTGTAAATAATGCTGCAATAAATATAGGGGCATATAAGTCTTTTCAAATCAGCATTTTCTTTTCCTCACGGAAATATTCAGAAGTTGAAATACTGGATCATACGGCACTTTTTTTTTTTTTTTTTTTGAGGAAACTCTATACTGTTTTCCATAGTGGCTGCACCAATTAACATTCCCACTAACAGGGCACAAAGGTTTCTTGTTCTCACACCCTCACCAAAATTTCTCATTTCCTTTAACATTTGTTATTTATTGTTATTTATTGTCTTTTTTGATAATAACCATTCTGACTGGTATAAAGTAATATTGGGGATTTGCTGTTTGCCAAAATGGGGGTAGGGGATTAAGTGAAATAAGTTAAAGGGATTAAAAGGTATAAACTTCCAATTATAAAGTATATAAATCATGGGGATGAAAAGTACACCTTAGTGAATATAGTCAATAATATTGAAATAACTTTTTGTGGGGGCACCTGGGTGGCTCAGTGGGTTAAAGCCCCTGCCTTTGGCTCAGGTCACGATCTCAGGGTCCTGGGATGGAGCCCCGCATTCGGGCTCTTTGCTCAGCAGGGAGCCTGCTTCCTCCTTTCTCTCTCTGGCTGCCTCTCTGCCTTCTTGTGATCTCTGTCTGTCAAATGAATAAATAAAGTCTTAAAAAAAAAATGAAAGAACTTTTTGTGATAACAGAATTTATGGTGATCATTTTGTAATGTATACAATTATGAAATCATTATGTTATACACCTGAAACTAATATATTACACATAAACTGTATTTCAATTAAAAAAAATCAGAGTATTATTTTTGAAATAATCCTCTTTACACAATCATAACATTTCAGGATTGTAAAGAATTTCATTGTGCTGTTACATTCAACAGGTTTCTAAAATGACAATAATCACAGTGTGCTTACCACCCACCCCATACATAAATGCGTATCTTTTCTTGTAGGACTATATGTATCTGTCTTGTCTTATTCTTCAATTTAAAGTTGTAGAGCTTTGTACAATCTAGTCTAAAACAATTATTCCTTAAATATGTGCTGAGTGAATGAAAAGATCCAAATTAAAAACTAAGCAAGGGACATGTAACTTAAAAATTAATTCTGTATCTGGGATGCTTGGGTGGCTTAGTCAGTTAAGTGTCTGCCTTTGGCTCAGGTCATTGGAAGTCCCACATCAGCCTCCTTTGCTCAGTGGGAAGCCTACTTCTCCCTCTGCTTCTCCCTGCTGTTCCCCTTGTTTGTGCTTTCTTTCTCTCTGACAAATAAATAAAATCTTTGAAAAAAAAATAATTCCATTTCTACCATATGTTTTCTTGACTGCTCTTAAAAGGAAACTTCTAAAGATGCTTACAAAGGTATGGAGAAGTTCTTGATTTTATAATTAGGAATTACTTTCCACTGGGTGGGGGTGGGGGGAATGTTGAACAGCCATATTCTTACCAGGGGGAAAGTGATTTAGTTAAAACTTTTCATCTTAAATGCAGCCAGCCAGCACACTCAAGAGATAAATAAGGTAGGTAGATACACAATACCATTCTTTATAAAGGGGTAAAGATACATGCATTATTCTTGGCTACTTTTGCCATGCTTTATGCAGGGAAAGAAACTGTGCATCCATTAGAGGCAAGAGAGTAACAGCCTCCTCTGAACAAGAACATGAGGAAAGGCTTTCATTTTATTCACTCTCTTTAAGTTCTGTTTCCTTATGCATAAAAAGAGCCTAATAATTATGTATCTACCTTACATTGTTTTTGTGAGGGCAGAATGAGATAATCCATGCAAAGAACAGTGCCCAGTTTATAATATGCACAAAATATTTAATTATCTTTTAAAATAACTGAACATTTATTAAATTTTCCAATGTTAAATCTATACAATTTATCTGCTATTATAACACCTTGAAATTATGGTTCATATTTAGTTGTGGCTTTTATTATAAACTCTAAAAAGTCACATGTAGGAGTAGAAAGAAAATTAATGTATGAATAAATGGATGAATCTCCCTCTGTTCAGAATGATTGGGTCTATGAGTTTTGAACATATCAGCTGGTGTCAACAGAAGTGCATTGGCTTTATTATAATACAAGAAATCAGAAATCCACTAATGACTGCAGAGCTTCTTGGTTAAATGCAAATAGAAAGAGATAGCAGCTGGCAAATCCTGGGTCAAAAAGGATTTTTACCCTGGAGAACAGAAGTCCTGATCTAGACCCTGCCAAATACCTCAGAAGTAAAGTGTGTTAAATACTTATTCAGAACAAAACAATCTTTTCCAAGTGACAGTTAAGAGTATGAAAATTGTCCTAATTAAAAGGCTAAAACAAAAACAAAAACAACCAGATGAGGCATTCCTAATTTTTTCAGTTCTCACAGACATTGGAAGCAAGATAAGAAGAGAAGACAGTGGTCTCATCACTTCAGCAAACTTTTTCCCTTTCATTAGGGTCAGACGTGTGTCTACCTAATAATACACATGTACAAGATCACTGTCAGCTACAAGTGTCCTATAATTATAATCATCCTTCATATCATGCCTTTAAATAATCAGTAGATAACAAATGGACTCTAAACTCAGATCTGAAGCTAACCTTTGCCATCTACCTTCTACTAGAACTCAAGCTAGTTATTTAATCTCTTACAGTCTCAGTTTCCCAACCTAAAAATCAGGATACAGTATTGCAAGGTTCTAGTAAATAAAAAATAAGAATGCATGACAACTATCTCGTCTTTAAAAGGTATTCAATAAATGAAACCAGAATTATTGCTTTCTTTGAACATGAGAGGAAGGCATGAAGTAAGAGGGGAAAAATTCATTTACTGTCTATATTCTAGAGGCATATTTAAGGGGATTCCTTACATCCATCCTAATTTACTTAAATTATCAATGACATTTTCCATCACTGAATTGGTGAGTACTTCTTTTTCAGGGGTGTTTACTTCTTTCACAGATTTTAAAACCCAACCTGAATTTTCTGTGGGAGGTAAAGGTCACAGAGTTATTAAATTATCCATGTTTATTTCCTAACTTTCCTTTAGCTTCACTTGATATTAATTTAGTATTAACATCCAGGTTATTAAACTAATACTAAGCTAGAGATTACATTTAAATACATTTTTCAGTGGGACGTGGGATGCATTTATCGTGCTGTCTAGCTACAAGCAAACAAATGGTCATTTGATTCTTTTATCATTATCCCAATGAATAATATCAACCACAGAGATCACTAATGGGTTTCCCCCACACACTCAAAGTAAACAACAATACAACATGATACATAACAAGCTTTAGAGTTATTAAGAGATAATCATATCCTTGGGACTTTCACTGGGCATAATAAGTGGCACTGCTAGAATATGATTATCTCTCGATAACAAGGGTCCCTGCAGCTTTCACAAAGTGAGAAAAAAAAGTCATTACTGTAGGGAAAATGTGTATTTATTTTACTGAAACATAAAGCTGACAATTTAAGCTAATGAATAGTGGCTCTCCCTGAGATGACAGTATTACACAGTGTAGGAGGTTTCATATCAAGGTTACACAGGCACCATCACCTTGAGGATTCTGGCTTGAAGAGCCATATTCTGGAAGACTAATTTCTGGGGTCTTGACTACAAAGTAAACAGGACTGGAAGATGCTTAAGAGCCTAGAGATCTATGCATCTATTTAAGACAGAGAGAGGACTGAAAATAGCAATGGGAATGGCTTATGCTGCTTATCAGTTGTAAGGTTAGAAACGTGATATTCTGAGCTTCACAAGTTGTCCTGATGTAACATAATTAGGGCAGCTCACTTGAGGGGCTATAGACAGATGGTCCAGTCGACATGAGGTCCCAAGACGAAAACCAGTGACATCAAAATAGGAAATGGTGGTACCTAGATTTAGAAATAGAAGAGCAGAAGAAAGAAAGGGCCATGCATCTTTCACACCACTCTAGGAAATGAAACAAGTTTATTCATGAGAAAAGAGCTTTACTTAAGAGTTTAATCATCAAGGGGTGCCTGGGTGGCTCAGTCCATTAAGAGTTTAACTGTTGATTTCGACTCAGGTCATGATTTCAGGGTTGTGAGATTGAGGCCCATATTGGGCTCTACTCTACTCACCTAAAATTACTCAGAATGGTGGTAATTTCTGATCTAACTCACAAGAAATAGACAACAGCTACTCCTCAAGTCTCTGTTTATTAATCAATAAAATGGGTAAATTAAAACCTTCCTCAGAATTACTGAGAAAATTAAATATTGAGTTTAAAAGCACCATATAAGGACACCTGGGTGGCTCAGTGGGTTGAGCGTCCGCTTTTGGCTCAGGTCATGATCTCAGGGTCCTGGGATGGAGTCCCACTTTGGGCTCCTTACTCAGTGGAAAGCCTGCTGCTCCCCTTGCTTGTGCTCTCTCTCTCTGACAAATAAATAAATGAAATCTTTAAAAAAGAAAAAAAAAAAAAGGAATGATCATGTTTAAAAAAATAAAAAAAAATAAAAGCACCATGTAATGATAAAATGCTCTATATTTATCTATATTTGTCTCTATATTACTGATATTTGGAGAGATTACTTTCATTAACCTTAAAATGAGATAAGAATGCATCATTTCTCAAAGGGTCTGCAAGTGTTACAACTTAATTTTATGTAAGAGATAATACTAGTAGAAAATACATAATAGTTATTTTGTTGTAATATTGCTTGGTAATGCAAACTTGGTATTGTGGCTCATAAGACATTATCCTAAAAAAAAAAAAAAACCAAAAAAACTGAAGTCTTAAAATATGTGTAAAGGTATTTTAGATTACAAAACAACTAGAGATTCCATTCTCAAAATCAGTGATTGTCAACTGGAGGCAATTTTTTGGCAAAGTCTGGAAACATTTTTGGTTGTACAGATTAGGGATAGAGGTGTGAGGCTGGTTTGCCACTGACATCTAGTGAATAGATGACAGGGATACTTGCTAAATATAGGGTCTATTTTGCACTTTATTTGCACTTAACTCATAATTTGAATGATCTCCATCAGTAGGTGTTCATCCATACAATTCAGGTCTGTGAAAAACTACTTCATCTGCCTCTACATCCTAGGGATAGAAATAGAAGATAATTCACTTCAAATTATTGAGCCCATACACAAATGTGGGATTCTTAGCCCCTTAAATTTCCATTAAGGAAAATTATCAGGTTTGGCTAAATTCAATTCTGTCTTTCCCATTGGGAAAACATAGGGGAAATATCAAAGTGTTGGCAATGTGCAGAGCCAGAAAATGAAATTTTCCAGGGTTCACCATTATCACAAAAACTTGGAACAGCTATAATGACAACCTGTCACTCTGCATTTCTAAGACATATATTATGCCAGTGCTTGACATTCCACAACAGCCCAATATGTCACATTATGTGACATGATATAAAAATATATTGGACACTTAGAATTTGATATTTCCTATAAGTGCATGCTCTTTATCTGAGTTTCACCAATTCAGGGAAAGGAAATACCTACATTTCTGCAGAGCAAATGGAAGACAAATGAAATGATGTATAAATCACAGTAAGTAACTGTAGAATGACAGAATCCAAATATTTTCACATGGGTAATTTCATATACTCTAACAAGAAATACAGCAAAGAGTAGTGATTGAGAGTACAGAATCTGGCTTTCAAAACTCAAACCTCCATATCCTACTTCAGTAACCTTCAGCAAATTACTCACTTCCCTCCCCACCTTACTTTCTTCATGTACTAAATGAAAGTACTAATCCTATTTTCTTCTTTGGGCTATTGTGAGAATTATATACATTAACGTTGACCAAATGCTCAATACACAGTTAAGGGTATTAAATGTACTTTTTAATAAAAAGAGACACCTCTAGTTTTATATTTTTAAATAACTTTTCACAGATATCACTGGTTCCTTTTCTTGAGCCTATTGTTCTGCACTGTCCTGTTCTCATAAGCTGCAATGGACTTCATTCCCGGAGACCACTGTGTAACTGTTCAATTTGTTGAGCGGGAATTAAATACACAGTGCGTACCTGTATGCAATAAAGGACATAATGGAGTGCAGGGTAACGGAAACAATGTCTGAAGGTCTAATGGGCTTTCAGTCTGGTTCCTCAAAGGCAGAAAATATGTTCATGGCCATAAATGACATCTACAAACAGATATCCCTTGTTTCTTGAAAGTTCATATCATGCTAATTCACTATTGGGAAAGACCTACATTAGCAGAGTACATGAATCTGAAGAGGATTTTCATTTTTATTAAAAAAAAAAAAGACAGCAAAAAGCACAAACAGTGTTCAGTGTTCATTTTGTATTATGTAGTTATAAAGGCAGTGCACACACTGAACACACCACCAAGCTCGTCCCCAGGAACTAAACTCTGCATCAAGCCATGGCAGTTTTGACACAGAACTATGTCTAAAAGCATTTGTGATTTACTTTGATTTATTTTGGGCAATTTTTAAAAAGTTTGATTTGTCAGAGAGAGAGAGAGAGAGCACACACAAGAAGGGGGGGCAGGCGGCAGAAGAAGAGGGAGACGCGGGCTCCCTATGGAGCAGGAAGCCCGACACAGGGCTCGATCCAAGGACCCCAAGATCATGACCTGAGCCAAAGGTAGACACAGGAATCCCTATTTTGGTCATCTTAAAAAGATGTGTCCCAAGCTATTGGAAAAGTCTGAGAGAGGTTATTTTTGGGGACTGAGAAGGTTCAAAAATTTTCTATATAAACTAATGGTAATTGTTTTTTGCCTTATGCCATTAGGGCTATGAAAGCTTTCACAGAAACACTCTACTTTCAGAAAGCAGGGGAAACTCATAATGGAAACTGTGGTAAGGGCTCTGAAGTGCAATTTCAATTCAAAAAATAGGGATCAGAGGGTCACAGTTTTCAGAAATGTGGTCCTAGAACTTCTGGTGGTACATATTATTATTTTTATTTTCTGAACATTTAAAATCTATGTGTACTTATGTTTGTATAAATATATATTTTTGCATTTATTTTCCACTTATATCACATTTTCTTCTATTTCTATTATTGATATAATTGTACATATGAATGTTCTTCATATGTACAATTACTTAAAAATTCATTAGATTTATAAAAAATGGTAAATAGAAAATATGTACCAATGTTAAGAAATATGATCATAGTATATAAATGTCCAGAATTGGTAGAGACCTGATATATAAAAAGCGAAATTCTGTATGAATAGTTAGCTCTAAGAGTCCAGAATTTGGGGGGAGGGCAGTTTATAAACATCATTCTTACTTTTTAACTAGAAACATCTATTTATTCTGGTTCTCTGGAGGAGGATTACTAGTTCCCACCACCATAGTTGAGAACATGCAGCCTTTCCCAGATCCACTGCTATATCACGCCTTTCTTTAAAGAGAGAAGTCCTCATTACATAGTGACACATTTTGCAAGGGAAACACAACACAATCTAAAATACAAAGCTTGACTTGATTTTCTTCCCCAAAGAGGAAGAGACCAGCTGATGTAAAAAAGTCAAGTGCCTCCTGAACAAATGGCCACTGAACCTGAGAACAAATCTGAAAGGTCAGTATGTGTTTACAATATCATTGAATATTTTTCTATTACCATGAAGAATGAAATAGCAACGAAACAGCATAAAGGAGATGAAAGAAATAATATTTTACAACTTACGGAATTGAACTACACACACAATAATTTCCAGGATTGATTTCCTGTCTACTTTTGAAGCAAATAGCCATCAATTTGGAAATCCATGCACAAGTATGTGAAGAATGTAAACATTTCCTACTCAGCAGGAAATTTCTTTAGATTTCTTGAAAGAAATTTAATGCTGCACACACACACACACACACACACACACACACACACACACACACACTTATACTGAGAATTGCATAATTCATATCAACTTGAAATTTCCCTAGTTCACTATAAATCAGTTATGGCTTAACTGAACTCCAGGGTAGGCACTGCGACATTTGAAACACTTCAAAAAATCATATTGGTGTCCTACACCTTCACAGGTAGAAAACTGTTCTGTATATAGTCCAAATCCAAGAAAGTCTGGTGAATTGGTAAGAAATGGCCACTGAGTTAGAGAAATGTCAGTTCAAACCTAACTACCACATTTATTCCTTTCTGACCAGAAGCAAAGCATTTTCTCTTAGCTTCAAACTCTACATTTATAAAATGGAGACCAGGATACCTTTATTGCCCAGAGCCAAGCACTTAGTACTAGTACTTAGTACTTAGTACTAGTTTCAAAACCGGTGGCAGCCACTTCTATTCTTGCTTCAACTGAAACCTCACTGCTTCATTCTCTCCACATAATGGAATAAGTCACCTGGTGAAAGAGTTGTCAGACTAAAGTTATAGAAATTACTGCTCAATTTCTCCTCATAGTGGGTATACGCAAAAGTATATTTCCTTAACGATTTGCTTAATTCCCTAAAATAAATATTTCTTAATTCCCTAAAATAAATATTTCTTTTCACCCTGAGCCATTATAATTTTCACACACACACACACACACACACACACACATACGCACACACAAAATTAGCTCAAACACCATAGGAAATGTTCCACATTTCTTTCTTTTCTTCTTTTTTTTTTTTCCACATTTCTTGATAGTACACTTCTGTTAGGAAAAAAATAACACTTCTAACTATGCATTTTTAGTTCTAAAGTATACAAATGTATTGTTATGTTATTAAATTATACATATAACTAAATATAAGCAATTATTTAAGATGATATAAAATACCTAAGTTCTCATCTGTCCCCCAATCTTAAATAGATATACTTGGCTATGTCTCAACATTTATCTCACCATCAGTAAGTCACTTTTTGTAAAGAAACACCTAAATACAGGAAAAACTGAAAACTTCCAATTTTGGTCTTTTTAGAGTAATGAGTATTTCTTTTTAACCTTGTAAACTACTGTAAAACTTAAAAAAAATGAAGAAACTGATTTCAGGCATTGGACAACAGACAGCACAAAGCTGTGATCACTTAGAGAAAGGACACACATGAGATGAGGTCCTAGTTTATCCCAACTTGATTTCTGTGGGCACTTTCCAGACCACAGGAAATGGAAGTGAAGCCCAAACTGAGAGCAATGGTTTCACTGGGTAAAACAAAGATTAGAGTTCAGGGCTATCTGCAGTTTGGACTTTACAGGGTAAGATAATAAAAAGGAGGGTGCTGTCCAAAGAATGATCTGTACACCTCTGCATAGAGATCCACTTGAGTCATTGGCTGAACACTAAATATTAGGGCCCAGAGGAGTTTCTCAAGGCCTGGCAGAGAATGGCCACTAATGGAATTGAGAACGGATTCTATGGCTCTCCCAGGGCTGAAGATGTTGGAATTCCAAAGGCTATAGTGGAAAATACTTTGTGAACACTCCACGTATTCAATGGAGGCCATAAAAAGGTACATCCTTAAATTTCTGAGACAGAATGGGGGTCTACTGATATGTACCATTTTAAAATTTAAAAATGAAACTTTTAAAAATACTTATTCATTTAAAATGATAATAAATCCAATAAACATTAAGATAAATAGCACACCTTATGGGGGAAAAGTGCATTATCTGAAACAAAAAATAGAGATAAGAGTACACATTTTACACATTTGCAAATTGTTTAAAGGTTTGGCTCAGGGGCTCCTGGGTGGCTCAGTTGGTTAAGCATCTGCCTTAGGCTCAGGTCATGATCCCAGAGTCCTGAGAATCGAGCCCTCCATAGGGTTTCCTGCTCAGTGGGGAGTCTGCTTCTCATTCTCTCTCTAACTCTGTGCTCTCTCTCCCTCTCAAATAAATAAATAAAATCTTAAAAAAAAAAAAGTTTGACTCAATAGAAGGTAATTTGATCCATCTATTTGTCTCTATGTTTAGTCTTACATGATATCACATGTCATATAGCCTCTGGAAAAGTCCACTGAACACTTGTAAGAAACTGAGACAAAGACAAATTTCAGTATTCTGAAAAAAAGCTTCAAAATGTTGATCACCTGAAAATCTTAGTCACCTCCTCAGGGTTCCCTGAACCAGACTCTAAGAATACTAACAGGATAGCTTGGAAATAGAAAGGATACCTCTGAGAGATTAAAAGAGTTGGAAAATATATGTGAGCACAATTTGGGCAAAGATTTTTATAAAGAAAGCTCAGCACAGGGGTGCCTGGGTGGCTCAGTGGGTTAAAGCCTCTGCCTTCAGCCCAGGTCATGATCCCGGGGTCTTGGGATAGAGTCCCGCCTCAGGCTCTCTGCTCAGCGGGGAACCTGCTTCCTCCTGTCTCTCTGCCTGCCTCTCTGCCTGCTTGTGATCTCTGTCAAATAAATAAATAAAATCTTAAAAAAAAAAAAAAAGAAAAGAAAAAAAAGAAAGAAAGCTCAGCACAATTTTCTTTTCAAAGGATATCTGATTTGTAAGAGAATCATTCCTTGTGATTCTGTTTTCAGACCTGCAGAATTGGTGGAGGAGGGAAGAGTAGAGAGGGATTCAATGATCTAGGCTGGTCAAACCCACTGTAAAAGTGCCTGAATCAAGAGAATACCTAGCTGCAAGCAGACCCAAATGCGTATTTCCTGAGTTTTAATCTGCGGACTCAGGAAAGGTGGATCCTCTACTTTTGGGGGTATCCTCAAAGTTCACAGGAGCCACCTATCTCTGTCTCACCAAAATATCAAGAAAAGTCAAGGTTAAAGAGAAACAGCTCAATGAGAGTACAGTTGAAACCTCTGGACACAACACTGCCTAAGGTAAATCTCTGGATTTGTCAAATATACAGTTAAAAGTGACAAAAAAGAGTCTTGATAGTACCAGAAAAAAAAAACAAAAAAACAAAAAAACACATTCCTGCTCCATATAAAGAAACCCATACCTTAAGTTACCTTCTTAGGCTTTTGACTAACCAGAAAGCAGCATAATTTTCATTAAGTTCATGCCTCACAGAACACAAACAGGTTGTTCAGTGTAAAATAGGAGTTTCTCTCTGCCTTAAAAGAAGCAATGCTGGGTGGCTCGGTCAGTGGAGCATGTGGATCTTGATATCAGGGTTGTGAATTTGAGCTTCATGTTAGGCATAGAGCTTACTTAAGAAAAATAAAATCTTAAAAAAAAAAAAAAAAGGAAGCAATGTCACGGGAAAAATACTGCAGCCACATTGTCTATTTTCTCCATCATTCCTCTCCTCTCACCCCACATTCTACTCTGAAAACCTAAGCTATCTGAGCCAGACCAAAGCCATGACCCTGGAATTTCATACCATACTCTAGATAATGCTTCTCAGCTGGGAGTGTTTATGCCACTCCCATACCAGAGGGTACTTCGCTATACCTGGAGACATTATTTTACTCACAGTGTGTGTGTTACTGGTATCTAGAGACCAGAGATGTGGCTAAATGTCCTACACTGAACAGAATAGGTTCCATAACAAAGGATTATCCACTCCAAAATGTCCATAACACTGAGACTAAAAAGTACATCGCAAGAAAATAAACTTGGTTTAGGAATTATTTTCCACCATTATCACCCTCTGCCCATCAGCATAAACACAAAGCCACCTGCAGGAAGCAGCACAGTGCCAACACTGGCTGCCTAACTTGCTTACAACAAGCCCAACACCATTGCGCTGTGGCAGGACTGCCCTTCTCAGTCAAGCATGCTTTAGTCCCAGTGCAGTGGGCCCATTCCCCCAGAAAACCAGCACAAACCTCTACCTACCACACCACTTCTTCAACCAGAGAGTGATGCAGGGCCTCTGTTCTAATAGAGTTGGTATCCGGTCTCATTTCACAAGCAGACCAGAGCACATATATTTAAAATTTGCCACATTCACACCAGGACCAAACACTGCCCAGAGCAGGAAAGCCTCTGCAAATGGCCTAAAGGAAAGAGACTCCAAAACACAACAGCAGAGTGCACGCAGCACACACCAGGGACACTCCCTGAAGCACATATAGGCCATAGGCACTGTATGACCTCTTCTTCATAAGGTCATTACTTTCAGAAACAGGAGACATAAGAAACAGAAGAATACAAAGACAACGTGCTAAGACAGAAGAATTTATTCCAAATGAAAGAATTTATCTCAAATAAATTTATCCAAATGAAAGAACAAGACAAGGCCACAGCCGAGATCTAAGCAAAACAGATAAAAATAGCATGACTGATGGAGAATATAATGCAATAAACCTGAGGATACTCACTAGGCTTGAGAAAAAAATTTTTTAAATCAATGAGACTCTTACCACAGAATTAAAGAGTTAAAATAGAATCAGTCAAAGATGAAGAGTGCAATAACTAACATTGGAAACAGCTTCATGTAATGAAGAATTAGTATAAGTAGTAGAATGAATTAGTGACCTAGAAGACAAAATGATGGAAAACACTGAAGCTTAACAAAAGAGATAAAGAATTATGCAATGCAACACAAGTATAGACTTAGGGAACTCAGTGATTCCATCAAGCATAATAACATTTGTATTACAGGAATCCCAGAAGAAGAGAAAAGGGGCCAGAAAATTTACTGGAAGAAATGACAGCTGAAAAGTTCCCTTATCTGGGGAAGAAAATAGACATCTAGATTCAGGAGGCAAAAAGAACTCCTATAAAAATCAACAAAAGCAGGCAAACACCAAGACATATTGTAACTAAGTTTGCAAAATATAGCAATAAAGAAAAAATCTTAAAAGCGGGGAGACAAAAGAAGTCTGTAACTTACAAGGGAACACACATAAGGCTAGCTGGAAATTTTGCAACAGAAAATTGGCAAGCCAGAATGGAGTGGCATGATATATTCAATGTGCTGATTGGGAAAAATCTGTAGCCAAGAATACTCTATCCAGAAAAATTATCATTTAGAATAGAAGGAGAGATAAAGAGTTTCCCAGACAAAAACTAAAGGAGTTCATGACCACTAAACCAGCCCTGCAAGAAATATTAAAGGGGACTCTTTGAGTGCAAAGGAGAGACCAAAAGTGACAAGGATAAGAAAGAATTAGAGAAAATCTCCAAAAAACAATGAAAAACAAATAATGAAATGACAATAAATTCATATTTATCAATAATTATTTTGAATATAAATGGGATAAATGGTCCAATCAAAAGATGTATGGTATTAGAATGGGTAACAAAACTAGACACATCTATATTTGACTTTAAAGAGACTCAGGTTAGACAACAGCCAATTGAAAGTGAGGAGGTAGAGGACCATTTATCACACAAATGGATGTCAAAAGAAAGTTGGAGTAGCAATACTTATATCAGAAAAACTATACCTTAAAATAAAAACCATAAAAAGAGACAAAGAAGAGCACTATATTATCATAAAGAGGCCAATTCAGTAAGAAGATCTAATAATAGAAAATATTTCTGCACCAAATATGGGAGTATACAAACATAGACGACAATTAAAAACAAAAATATAATTAAGCTAAAGGATAATAACAGAATAATGGTAGGGAACTTTAACACACAACTCCAATCAATGGACAGATCATCTAAACATAAAATCAATAAACATAAAAACAATGGCTTTGAATATCACACTGAACCAGATGGACTTAAAAGATATATTAAGAACCTTTCATCCTAAAACTAAATACACATTCTTTTCAAATGCACAAGGAACACTCTTCAGCATATATCACATATTAGTTCACAAAACATATCTCAACAAATACAAAAAGTTTGAAATCACACCATATACTCTTTCTGACCACAGTGCTATGAAAACAGAGGTCAACAGCAAGAAAAAAAAATTTTTTTAAAGACCACAAACACAGGGCGGTTAAACAACATGTTACTATTTTATATGTTGAATGGGTCAACCAGGAAATCAAGGAAGAAATAAAAATATACTTGGAAACAAATACTAATGAAAACACAATGGTCCAAAACCTTTGGGATGCAGCAAAAAGTGGTCATAAGAGGGAAGTATGTAACGCACCTGGGTGGCTGTTAAATGTCTGCCTTCAGCTCAGGACATGATACCTGGGGTCCTGCACTGGGGAGTCTGCTTCTCCCTCTCCTTCCAGCCCTTTCTCAGCTCATGCTCTTTCTCTCTTTCTCTCTCTCTCTCTCTCAAAACAAATAAAATCTTTAAAGGGGAGGGGGACGCCTGGGTGGCTCAGCTGGTTAAGCATCTGCCTTCAACTCGGATCATGATCTTGCGGTCCTGGGATTGAGTCCTGCATTGGGCTCCCTGCTCTGCAGAGAATCTGTTTCTCTCTCTGCCACTCCCCCAACTTGTTTTCTCAATCTCTCTCTTTCTTTCCTTCTCTCTCAAATAAATAAAATCTTAGAGAGAGAGAGAGAGAGAAAGAGAGAGAAGGAAGTATATAGCAATTCAGGCCTACCTAAGGAAGCAGGAAAAATCTCAAATCTTAACCTTACACCTAAAGAAGCTAGAAAAAGAACAACAAAAGAAACCTAAAGCCAGAAAAAGAGGGGAAATAAATAATAGAGATTAGAGCAAGAATAAGTAATATAAAAACTAGAAAAACAATAGAATAGATCAATGAAACCAGGAGATAGTTCTTTGAAAAGAATCAATAAAATTGATAAACCTATAGCCAGACTCATCAAACAAAACAAAACAAAACACAACAAAACAAAAACAAAAACAACCCACCCATAACCTAAAAAAATAAAATCAAAACTGAGAAAGGACAAATAACAACCAATACACAAAAATACACAATTATAGGAGAATGTTATAAAAAACTATATGCCAATAAATTGGATAACCTAAAGCAATGTAAGATAAGTTTCTAGAAACATACAAACTACCAAAACTGAAACAGGAATAGAAAACTTGAACAGACTTATAACCAACAAAAACAAAGGTCTTAGGCCAGATGGCCTCACAGGATAATCCTATCAGACATTTAAAGAAGAATACCTCTTACCTCTTCTTCTCAAACAATTCAAAAAGTAGAAAATGATGGAAAACTTCCAAATTACCCTGTTGTCCTAGCAACAGCAGTAAGACAACAAAGAAATAAAAGGCATCCAAATTGGCAAGGAAGAAGTAAAATCTCATTATTTGATGACCCTCTATAGGAAACCGAGAAGACGCCACCAAAAAAAAAAAAAAAAAAAAAAAAAAGTGCCAGAACTGATACATGTACAGCAAAGTCTCAGGATACAAAATCAATGTACAGAGAATCTGTTGCATTTCTAGGGAGCAATAATGAAGCACCAGAAAGAGAAATTAAGGAATCAATCACATTTATAATTCCACCAAATCAGTAAGATACCTAGGAATAAACTTAAGCAAAGAGGTGAAAGATTTGTACTCTGAAAAGTACTAAACCCCGATGAAAGAAACTGAAGATAACTCAAAGAGATGGAAAGAGATCCATTCTCATGGACTGGAAGAACAAATATTGTTAAAATGTATATATCACCTAAAGCAATCTGCACATTTAATGCAATCTCTCTGAAAATACCACCAGCACTTTTCAGAGCCAGAATAAACTTGAAATTTGTATGGAACCAAAGAGGACCCTGAATAGCTAAAGCAGTCGGGGTGAGTGGGGGGGAGAGGGTGGGAAGCAAAGCTAAAGGCATCACAGTTACAGACTTCAAGTTATATTACAAACTGTAGTGATCAGAACAGTATAGTACTGACTCAAAAATAGACACATAGACCAATGGAACAGGAAAGAAAGCCTAGAAATAAACCCACAATTATATGGTCAATTAATCCCCCCCAAAGCAGCAAAGAATATCCACTGGGAAAAGACATTGTCTTCAATAAATGGTGGGAGATAGCTGAGTAATTACATGCAAAAGAAGAAACCGGATCTTTTTAACAACAAACACAAAAATAAATTCAAACTGGATTAAAGATCTAAAGGTGAGGCCTGAAACCATAAAAATCCTAGAGAAGAACATGGCAGCAATCCCTTCAAAATAGGCCATACTCACCTCTTTCTAGATATGTCTCCTGAAGCAAGGGAAACAAAAGCAAAAATAAAAAACTGGTACTACATAAAAATAGAAAGCTTCTACACAACAAAGGAAACAATCAGCAAAACTAAAAGGCAGCCTACAGAATGGGAAAAAATATTTGCTAATGACAAATCCAATAAAGGTTTAGTACCCCAAATATAGAAAGAAATGGTACAACTCATACCTAAAAATGAAATAACTCAATTAAAAATAGGCAGAAGACATGAATGAAGATTTTTTCAAAGAAGATATACAGATGGCCAATAGAAACATGAAAAAATACTTAACATCAATGATCATCAGAGAAACACAAATTGAAACTACAGTGAGATATCATCTCACACCTGTCAGGATGGCTAAAATTAACAATAGAAGAAACAACGGGTATTAGCGAGGATATGGAGAAAGAGGAGCCTTCTTAGGGCACTGGAGGGAAGGCACACTGGTGCAGTCAGTCTGGAAAACAGTATGAAGGTCCTTCAACAAGTTAAAAAATAGAACTATCCTATGATACAACAATTCCACTACTAGGAATTTACTCAAAAAATACAAAAGTACTGGGACGCCAGAGTGGCTGTCGGTTAAGCATCTGCCTTAAGCTCAGGTCATGATCCCATTGTCCCGGGATCAAGTCCTACATCTGGCTCCTTGATTAGCAGGGAGCCTGCCTCTCCCTCTGCCTGCTGCTTCTCTTGCTTGTGCTCTCTCTCTCTCTCTCTCTGACAAAATACAAAAATAATAAGTCAAAGAGTTACATACATCGTGATATTTACAGCAGCAGCATCTAGAATAACCAAATTATGGAAACAGGCCAAGGGTTCAGTGAGTGTCTAGTGACTGATGAATGGATAAAGAAGAGGTGATACATATACAGACACACACACAATGGAATATTTCTCAGCCATAAAAAAGAATGAAATCTAGCCATTTGCAAGGACATGGATGGAGCTAGAGAGTATTATGCTAAGCAAAGTAAGTCAGTTAGAGAAAGACAAATACCATGTGATTTTACTCATATGTAGAATTTGAGGAACAAAACATATGAGCAAAAGGGAAAAACACACACAGAGAGAGAGAGAGAGAGAGAGAAACCAAGAAACAGACTCTTAACTACAAAGAACAAACTGATCATTACCAGAGGGGAGAGCAGTGGGGGGATAGGTTAAACAGTTGATAAGGATCAAATAATACACTTGTGATTAGCACCAGGTGTTTTATGGAAGTGCTGAATCACTGTATTATACACCTGAAACTAGTATTACACTGTATGTTAACTAACTGGAATTGAAATAAAAACTTAAAAATAATCATTTTCCATTTTCATAGGGTAGCATTCTCTGGATTGCCAATGCACTACTTAGGTTTCCGAAAACACTCAGGCAATATTATAAGCCCAACACAAAACTTTACTATTTCCCAAAGCTGCTTATATTAATATTGTATTATTCACACTTGAAAGTAATTTAATTTGAGTCAAAGCACTAAAGTAGCCCACATGAGAGTATACAGAAATACATGAGCATGTACTTGCTTGCTTATTCAAATCAGAATTGTAATGCCATAGCTGCTTTGACCACAGTGTACCAGAGGAAAGAAAAGGGGGTAAAAAGAACAAAGAAAGGAAAAGAAAGAGGGAAGGAAAGAGGGAAGGAAGGAAGGAGGGGAAAAGAGGGAGGGAGGAGGAAGAAAATCAAACAATCAAAGAACCTTAATTTAATGGGTAGACTATTTGTTTAGCTCCAAAACATGTTCATTTGGTTTGAGGCACACCCCGACTGCAAAAAGAGTAAGTAATGATTTCAACCTAGGAGCTCTGAGAGAAGAAAAAGAGACATCTAAATGTCTCTGTGCACAGAATAAAAAGAACTTGAAGCAGAATGCAAAATGGCACTTCATGGAATTGACCTGAGCTTTCATTGACCAGGTTCTATGAATCTCCATGAAGCCATGGCATGCACGTAAAAACATTCACCCATATTCAAGCTTTCATTCACTTCCCCTTTCCTGTCTGACTTTCTCTCCCCTTGCCATTTACAGTCTGCGCTCCAGAGACAACCTAATGGGGCTTGATTTTGTTACCTTGGCCAGCATTCCTATAGGAGACTTCATCCTGTAATCCTCATCTTTCCAGTGGTGCATGTCTATGAAATTAAAATGGAAGAGATTGATTCCTCAGGTATGTGCCTGCTGTTATTGACAGTCATTCCAGATCAGTCCCTTTGAGGCAAACAGCTCTTGCACGAAAAATACCTTTGCTTATCATAAGCTGAGGCTCTGTGCCACTGAGATGGCAATTTTGGACCCATATGGCAGCAGCCTGAGATGAGCTAGAGTGCTCAGGAGAGTGAACTTAAGCAATCCTATGGTCTTCCATTAATCTGAAATCCATTAATCTGAAAGTTCCAATTTTTCTCCGTTTTAAAGCTCTCATCCCATTACAATACTTCATAATATGCAACTAGTTACTCATTAAAAGAAAGATGTTGCTGGCAGCATATTGCAGACAATTAGAGTTTTAGTATTTCAAATTCTAAATTTTAGTTCCATTTAAAAATTTTATAGTATATTTTCATTGTGGTAAAATATATTTAAAGTAAAATTTAACATTTCAACTATTTTTAAATGTACAATTCAGCAGCTTATGTACACAATTTTGTGCAAACATCACCACCATTCAACTCCAGAACTTTTTTTTATCATTCCCAACACAAATGCTACACTCATTAAAAAATAACTCTCCACTCCCTGGTAACCTCTATTCTGTTTTGTGTTGTTATGAATTTGATTATTCTAAGTACCTCTTAAAAGCAGAATTTTATATTAGTGCTTGTCCTTATGTGTACAGCTTAATTCACTAGATTTTTAAGGTTCACCCATGTTTCAGCACATATCAGAATTTCACTCCTTTTTAAGGCTTAATAATATGTCATTATATGTTTACATTGTATTTCATTTATTCATCTATTGGTGAGCGCATAGGTTGTTTGCACTGTTTGGCTATTGTGAGTAATGCTGCTATGAATACTAGTATACAAGTATTGGAGTCCCTGCTTTCAATTTACAACTTGAGTCATTTTTTGCTCATTTAAAAACACTGCCTGAAAGCCATAACTTGTTATAAAATAAAGTAATACAATAGACATTTTCCATGTGATTTTATGTGACTTTGTGGCATAGGTAGAGAAAATTGTTACAAATATGAACACAGCTACTTAGGGCACTCAAGTTACGTATTGAAGCATACAAAACAAATCAGGACAAGAGTTGGTAATACTCTTTCTTTCCTCCCAAAATACATTGTCCCTACTACAGATCATGAACATGGATTTTATATAAACCACTATGACTCTATTTCTAAGTAGCTTCCTGTCTTGAAGTTAAAATCAAGGTCAAATCATGTCACTATGTATCATAAGACCCATCTCCAAATCATGTCACTATGTATCATAAGACCCGTCTCTCTATTACAACACAAACAGTCAGGTGATAAACTAGAATAAGGCTTAAATAATTCTGAAGTTAATGTGACCAGGAACATCCTTCTTATCCAAGTCAATGCATTACTTCACTGGTTTCACAAATGGAAAACTGAGATATTACATTGCATAGAACCAATGCTAGAGAAACTACCTCTGACAAGGCTAAGTAAAGAAAAAGAGACTATTTAATGTTGATGTGAACAAAAGGTAACAAAATAGTGGTACTGCGAACACAGGTTGTTAAAAATTATTATTGCATGCCAAAAAGTAAAATTCTGTAAACCTTATTTTAATAGAGCTCTTCTCATTTAAACAATTGCAGAACTCCACACTTTTTAGAGGTTTATGGAGTCTCAGTCACACTAGGAAGATTATTAAACTCTCGTGGCAGTTCTGTGAAAACATGTTATTATTTCCATGTAAAGCTAAAGAAACTAAGAGTTTTAAATAACTCTCATGGGGGTACACTGCACATAAATGGTGGAGAAGAACTTTGAACTCCTATCTATATGACTCCTGAATTGAAGCTTTTTATGGCTATGCTATCTAGAATTGTTCCAAGCCACACTTCACAACTGGGACAATGCTTCAAACAAATACGTGTTTATGAGGGAGTTAAGAATTAATGTGCCTTGCGAATTAAAATGGGTCCCCTTAGAGCTATAAAGTGGAGCCTGCTCAGTCAGCTTTTGACAGTGCCCAAACTACCTGGTATTTCTCCATCCTGAGAATTTAGCAACCTAACATGGCTCCACATGGATTCACCTACCATTTCATTTAGACCTCTCCCCTGAGATTCTAATGTTGGCTCTTTTGGCCAAAATAACATATATTAGGAATGAAGCCATATCTAGAGTGTTATAGGAAAGTTTCACTATTACCACTGTAATTATTCTTAATTACAACTGCTGTTTCCTTTAGGACAAGTAAACTTAGCATTTATGTTATTCGCTTACAGAAAAAGAGTGATAATAATCCATAAAGAAATTATCAACCAAATGTAGACTCGTATGTTTCTTTTTACTCTGCACTGTCATTAATAATTTTAGAAGTCAGCAGTGTGGTTCTGAGTTCACATTGATATTTGCTTCAGGATAATTTATGACAGACCAAAGTGGCATAAGCAACTAGAACACTAGTCATTATTAACATGGTAAATTAAAATGGAATACTGACTGATGTTGTGTAAAATTAATGTGCCATTAACCTTAACTGTGCCAATAAAGTTACATTATGAAAGTCAACTACAAGAACAGTTATTCACCTGGGATACACAGCAAATGTACATTAAATCTATGTTAATATGGAAGGTACATGTGAAAAGGAAAAAGTAAATGAAATCAACTATTAAAACACAGGTTGAAATCCAAGTCACAAATTTGGGCACATAAGGTTTATTAGCTTAGCATTCTCTATGCAATTACACTGATTTTGTTTAAACAATCTGTATTATTTTATCTAGCAGTTTTGATTAAAGTTTCTTTTTATATACACCATTATCACATCTTACAAACTTTGTCAGAGAGCAGAGTTTAGAGCTTGAAAAATAACAAGAAATAATTAAGTTCTACCTTCACATTCTATACATGAGGAAACAAAGATCTAGGCATGCTGAGTACAGACTGAGGCTCTGTGCTCTTACTCCCAAACAGTATTTCCTGTAACCTGCTGGATTTTTCATTCCAGCTCATTTCTTGTTGCCAAGGAATCTTCTTGATTCCTTGAGTCTGACAGATTGTAGAAGACCGACATGTTAAATAAGTAAATAAGTAAAACACAGGTAATCATACTTAATATATGGATTTATTGTTAAAGATGAGCAAACTGCTCTTGAGATCTTACCTGAAATTGTAAAATGTTTTAAAATTATTTTATTATTAATATAAATGAAGGGCTTGAAAAAGCTGAACTTCAAGACATCACTTTTGCAAACTTTCTCTTAAGAAGGCTCTTCTTGGGGTGCCTGGGTGGCTCAGTGGGTTAAGGCCTCTGCCTTCAGCTCTGGTCATGATCTCAGGGTCCTGGGATCGAGCCCCACATCAGGCTCTCTGCTCAGCGGGGAGCCTGCTTCACCCTCTCTCGGTCTCTGCCTGCCTCTCTGCCTACTTGTGATCTCTGTCAAATAAATTAAAAAATTTTAAAAAAAATCTTAAAAAGAAAAAAAGAAGGCTCTTCTCTCTGAAGAAGCCAAAAACTATATAAGCTTTCAGTGAAGAGAAATGTATTTTCTAGGCACACCTCATCCAACTTATTAGCTTTCATTCTTCCTGATACCTGAATATCTAAAATAATATTTCTCTTATATGATATGTGTTAATATTAAGTTATATTTAATATAATTACGTAATTTATACATATTATACATAATATTTGGACAAAGCTTAAAACACAGTATACATTTAATAAATACTGAGAAATATTAATTTACTTTCTTCTTCCTTTTTCAAGCTCCTCTCTTTAATAGGTATAATGAAATTAAAAATTTTAAAAAGTACTAACAGGCAGTGACATATTTGGATTGACAAAATAATTTTATTACAGTAGAAATTACTTGATAAGCCTCTCCATAACATAAGCAAACAATATAAAGATACAAAAGAAAATCTGTTCCTTGAGATGATACAACATACCCCTAAGCATTCTCAATTAAAATAGAATACCTATGGTCAGGGTACCTGGGTTGCTCCAGTTAAGCCTTTGCCTTCAGCTCAGGTTATGATCCCAGGGTCCTGGGAAGGAGCCCAGTATGAGGCTCCCTGCTCAGCAAGGAGTCTGCTGCTCTCTCTGCCTAACCCCTTTCAGCTTGCGCTCTCTCACGCTCATGCACGCTCTTGCACTCTCACACTCTCTCTCAAATAAATAAAATCCTTTAAAAATAAAAATAAATAAATAAAATAGAATACCTATGGCTCTCACACAGTAGGAAACAAATGTGAAAAATCTGGATTGATTTTAGAAATGTTTCAATGGGGAAGAAAATAGTCATCCCATCTAAGGGAGAAGAATTCTGATGTGTTAAATGACACTTGCTGTATCCTGGCATTTTTGACAATTCTTGATGGAGGCAGGGTTGAGCTTTTCCAGTGTAAGCCATCTTTCTGATTAAAATACTTCCAATACCATGTATTTCCAGCACATTCTATAGCCTTCCCTTTATAAGTATATAGTGAAGGATCTATTCACATGTTGACACATCAATATCCTCAAGCACTCACTTTAAACATATCAGGTCACTTCATTTAAGACTCATATTTAAAAAAAATTTACTTAAACCTAAAAAAATAAAAAATGAGGAAAATGAAGTCAAAAGACTAAGTTTTCTCCAATGAGTCTGAGAAAACATACCGAAGACATCTATCCTTGGGGCGCCTGGGTGGCTCAAAGGATTAAAGCCTCTGCGTTTGGCTCAGGTCATGGTCTCAGGGTCCTGGGATGGAGCCCCACATCAGGCTCTCTGCTCAGCAGGGAGCCTGATTCCTCCTCTCTCTCTCTGCCTGCCTCTCTGCCTACTTGTGATCTCTGTCAAATAAATAATAAAATCTTAAAAAAAAAAAAAAAAGACATCTATCCTGTTGATTCAAAAGTAAGGTAACACTTTGAAACAATGTTCATCTTCTCAGAGAAAAAGTTATTCCAGCTTTCTGGGCCACAAGTTCTTGGTGTTAGCACATCCGTCCTTTTAAAGAAATTACTAGCATGCTGTGTTTGGTTTACTGTCTCTTATCTTGCATTTTATAAACTGTATCAAAGCACGGAGTATAACAGCTCCAATTTCTTTCACAGCAGTTACACCATAAGAGAAAAACTGACAGATTAAGTAGAAGAAAGCCTCTAAAGTTACTGGAAACTCTGACTTTCCATTAGAACAGAATAGTCGACAAAAGAATACTCGTAAAGAAATAGCTTGGTGATCCACCACACCATTAATGGGTGGGTACAATAATGTGCTTGAAGACTCGTATGTGAGAGGGAGAGGTACAATCCCGGGAATGACAGATAACGTCTACAACTGTGCTCAGAAACTCTTCTATGTGAGAATAAAGATCTAGAGTTCAAATGTTGCTATTAATTTTTCTGGATATTTTAGTTATTATTTTGATGAATCTCTGGTTGCCAGTTCTTCTAAAAAATAAACATATCTGGTCTTTACATAAATTAATGAGGTTAGGCTAAACAAAACTCCAACCACTTCACAAACCAGTACCACTGTTAAAAGAGTTTAGAAATACATTTTGTCTTCTTTATGATAATCTGTTAGGTTTAGATTCAGTGGGCAGTGCTACTCCTCATGTTTATACAGAAACTTACAGTGTGCTTGAGAAATATTTGCCATGTGGTCCATACAACCACACCAGGAAACAGGTAGACATGATATTACAACACCTTTTTTAGAGATGAATGGCCTACAGTTCTCATAGTTTGAATATGGTGCCTAACGGCAGATGTAATTAGGAAGGTGATAGTGTGCCAATATGTGGGATGAAAAGAAGGCCTGCAAGAGAGGGAAATATACTGAAAATCAGAGGAAGATATGCACTGGATCAAACTCAATTTGGATGCTGTCTTTTTTCTATCAGTTACTTATTTTAAAACTTTGCATCAATATGTGTTTAAAGGATAATCATGGATAAATTAAACCTTTTAAGAGGCAACTTCTGGGCACTTGGGTGGCTCAGCTGGTTAAGCAACTGCCTTTGGCTCAGGTCATGATTCCAGGGTTCTGGGATGGAGCCCCACATCGGGCTTCCCCTGCTCAGTGGGGAGCCTGCTTCTCCCTTCCCTCTCCCTGCCACTCTCCCTTGTGCTCTGTCAAATAAATAAATGAAATCTTGTAAAAATAAAAGAGGCTTAACTCACTGAGCCACCCAGGCCCCAGGCACCACCCATTTCAAATGAAAGAAATCTTACAAAAAAAAAAAAAAAAAAGGTAACTTCTACGTACATATTATTAGGAAGACGTGACATGATACGTAGTGTTTTATGCCATATTTACAAATGAAGTGGTTAAACATGACCTCCCCATAGACCATACTTTATGTCCCTGCTTTGTAGTATTCCCTGAGGAAAAGTGCTCTCAGGATATTATCAATCCAGTTTTAATGTGTTTATTAGAAAAATTTAAACTAGCCTCTGCCTTCGCTCAGGTCATGATCCCAGGGTCCGGGGATCAAGCCCCACATCGGGCTTTCTGCTCATCAGAAAGCTCTCTCTCTGCCTGCCTCTCTGCCTACTTGTGATCTCTGTCTGTCAAATAAATAAATAAAATCTTAAAAAAAAAAAAAGAAAGAAAGAAAAATTTAAACTATTGCTAACCCTCATTTTAGAATTTTTCTTCCTGCAGTTAGTCTAATTTGAAATCTAATGATTTTTGTTGTTGTTGTTGTTGTTTTTAAGATTTTATTTATTTATTTTTGTGAGAGAGAGAGAGTGCACACTTACAAGCTGGGGGGATGGGGTGGGGCAGAGAGCAAAGCAGACTTCCTCCTGACCAGAAAGTCCAATGGAGCACTTGACACTGGGACCCTGGGATCATAACCTGAGCCTGAGGCAGATGCTTAACTGACTGAGCCACCAAGATGCCCTGAAATTCCACAGTTTATGTAAGACAGGTATGGAGGAGGAGAGGCCCCAAGTACATGCTGAAAAGAGATGACCTTTTTGAATTCAAATTTGAATAGATAAAACCAGAGAGGGAGATAAACCTTAAGAGACTCTTAACTACAGGGGACACACTGAGGATTGCTGGAGGGGAAGTGGGTGGAGGGATGGGGTAACTGGGTGTGGACATTAAGGAGAGCACGTGATATGATAAGCACTAGGTATTACATGCAACTGATGAATCACTGAACTACTCCTCTGAAACTAATAATGCACTATATGTTAATTAACTGAATTTAAATTAAAAAATTAAAACTCAAAAAAACAAAACCAAATTTGTTAAATAAATGAATACATAGAGCACACACAGAATGGAACATTTTAAATATTAGTGTTTAATATCTGTGTACTAATAATTGAAAAAGATATTCTGTTATTTTCACTTATTAAAACTGACTGGTTTCACCATTAATATTATGAAATTATGATGTAAAAAGGAAACTCTATGTCCTCTTAAAGATAATCCAGGGTGACTCAGTCAGTAGAGCATTTGACTCTTGATTTTGGTGCTGTGAGTTTGAATCCCATGTGGGGTGGAAAGATCACTTAAAAATAAAATATTTTTTAAAAAGATAATCCACATATTCTAAATGATTTTATTAACAGAACTCATAGTTTCTAGGTGTGTATTCTGAGAGTCACATAAGCTAAATGACTTAGCAACACTCATCACTGGTAATTCCAGAACTTAAATCCAAGTTTTTTAGATTCATAAGACTTTTTTTTTTTTTTTTTTTTTTAAGACCCAAAGGAGAACTACTAACTAATTAAAAATAGACCACTTCAGGGTATCCCAATAAATCCTCTAGTTCAATATTTTAGTAATATTCTCACTGTGTCCTCATATGAGAGATAGGTATTAGTGTTCCCTATGGAAATTTTTTATGGCACTAGTCCCATCTAAGAGGGTTCTACCCTCAAATCCTAATCAACATTCAAATGCCCCACCTCCAAATACATCACCTTGGGGTTTCCTTTCAACATATACGTCAGGGGAACATAAACACTCACATAGTAGCATTGTGCATGCCCCTCCCCTAATCAATACTATTAGAGACTTGAGAATTACCGCCGCCATTACCACCAGCACTTAATATTTATTCAGTGAACCAGACTGCACCAGGTGCTTTCAGATTATACTGTTTCAAAAACACATTTGTCAGCTTTCCCTCTATTTCTGGGCTCTGAAAAAAAAATTTTTATAAAACAAAATTACACATTATTAATTGAAACTGGTGTATTGTTAAGATGGCAACCCAGTGTCATCCTAATGGGGATAAATATGACAAATTTTACATTTTCCCCTGGGTTATTTTATTTTTCCTTGAGATAGTTTAATTTGTATTTCTCAAAAAAAAAATCCATTTCTGTAACATTTTAAATCTGTTCTGTATTGATAAATTCCCCTTATAATTACTAACTCAATGAGTATGTTTTATTTTTTTCTGCATGAATTTTTACAGGTCTTGTTTTTATTTTATTTTTTTCAAGTATTTTATTTATTGAACAGAGAGAGAAAGCATATGCCAGTGCACAAGCAGTGGGGAGGGGTAGAGTGAGAGGGAGAATGAGACTCCCCACTGAGAAGGAAGCCAGATCCAGGGCTGGATACCAGGAATCTGGGATTATGACCTGAGCTGAAGGCAGACACTTCATCTATTGAGCCACCCAAGTGCTCCTAGGTCTTGTTTTTAAATAACAGCTTATATGTATCTAATTTACTTTCTGGTTTTGCACTGCTAAATTATTTTTTTCATTATTTTCATTATTGCTATAACTTTAATTTATCATATTTTCTAACTTTTCAGGTTGAACATTAGTTCACTTTATTTATGTTATGTGATAAAATTCTATTTAAAGCTATATATTTGCCTGAAAGTACAATTTTGGTCCTACCTCACAAGCTTTGACATATACTGCTTTTATTTTTTTTATGTTCTTGTTAGTATGTGACTCTAATTCTGTAATCTTATTTCTTCTTATATTAATGACTATAATCTCTCTCAAACACTCATAGAAAGAAACACATACACAAACACAACCAAGACTACAGAAGAACCTAAAATATCTGGCTTAGGTCAACTTATCTGAAATGCAGTTTTCTGTAACATTTGGGAAAAAAAGTAATTGTTTTTCAAAAACTATGTTCTGTGTACTCACAATATAATTTGTATCACAAATCATAAATATTCTAGCACACACTATTTTGGTTATTTAAAAGGACTGAATCATTTGGGTGACCAGTTTTTACATGGAAAAGTGTGATTACTACTTTGACTAATTTAAAGATTACTCAGAATGGATTTTCTCCTGGGCTACACTGGGATGCATAATTTCTGGCAGATCTTTGTAACAAACTAGCCCGTGATTAAGAGCCTTCTATCAGCCAGAACAGCTAGGTTATGGTCCAAGATTAACAACAAAATCATGCCTTAAGACCATTTATTTTTCATTCATGCTCTATGTCCAGTGTAGGATGGCAGTTTTTAACTACACTATTGGATAAAAAAAGATTTACCAATAAACATTTCCAAAATTTCCACAACATGGAAAGGAAAAATGGAGATGTAGTCACTGTTTTTAAACCTTTCGTCCAGTTGTGATTCATTTCACTTTTACTCATAATCCACTGGCCATAGCAATTAGTTTGTCCTCACTTTTTAGGGAAATACAACTACCCTATATACCCAAAAGAGATAAAAATGACAACATTTAGAAACAACTGAAAAGCAACCATAAAATTCATTCTTCATTTTTACTTTAAGCTTAAAATCTAGTATTTTCTCATATCATGGAAACATACCCATTTTTAAAGTCAGTTTTCATTCAATGAGTATTTATTAAGTGCTTACAATATACCAGATATATATCCTCAATTAAGAATCATTTGAATTCCAGAGGTACTTGGGTGGCTCAGTCAGTTAAGTGCCTGACTCTTGATTTCAGTTCAGGTCATGTTCTCAGGGTCATGAGATGGAGCCCCATCTCCCATCACTGGGCTCCACAGTACCCACTAGAGCCTGCTTAAGATTGTGCATATGCTCATGCTCTCTCGCTCTCTCAAAAAAAGAAAAAAAAAAAAAAAAGAATCCTTGAATTCCAAACCCCAGATAAATATCTAAGGAGTATCTGAGAAATTCTGTTATCCTTAAATGAAGGGCAAAGCGTTATCAGAAGGAAATATAATTGCTTTAAAAACATATTTCTATTCAACTACATGAGCAATTTTCCAAATAATTACCTAATCACAGTTTTCCAAAGTGTCATAAATGTAGATAAGCCTCTCTTTGACAAACCAAGCCAGCTGTATAGGCAGCAGATTAAAAACACACTACTAACTCTCCCTACCATGCTAGCACACTAAAGAAAACCCACTGAAATGATATTCCTGCTGAGTGACCAAGAAGAGCATCAGTCATTTGTTCTCACAGGTGTACAGCTGCACTCTCTGTCAAAACTGTCTCAAGTAACACTCTGTGTACTACTTTTACCTCAGATGATAAAAAGTAGATTGGCAAAGAGTACTTAAAAGCATCAATAGAAAGAAAACCCAACAGTTCTTGTGTCAGTGAAAGGCCTCTTCCTGCTTCTTGTCAAACATGTTTCTGTTTGATGTATTTCTTCAATGGTTCCAAGGAAATAATGAGGCAAATTAAAATCAATATAAAATCACAAATCAAAATACTATTCTAAGGTTGACAGAAAGACAGAGGTAAGAGTATTATTTCAAATCAAGGGGAAAAAAAAATCCATCACCGGCTCAATCTGTAATGCCTTGCTTTCTGAAGAGACTATGACTCATTCCTGCTGCTATTGCTAGGAAAGACAGGTTCAATCAGGAATGGAAAAACAGCCTTCAATTAGAAATTCATCGAATTTTGTCAGATCCAATAAGACATTCATGTTATTTCAAGGCGAAATGGTAGGTGTACTTTTTATTTAGTGTGCATCTCTGTTGCTGGTATTTTTATTCTAAGCTACCTTCCTTAGCTGTTATTTTTCATTCTTTAGGGAGAAAAAAAGTGTGAAAAATAGGAGGATAAAGTCAAGGGAGACTTTTTGTTTATAAATCAAATGTGGAAATTTCAAAACACATTACCACTTTGAAAGATAGGTTGAATATCTATCATTTGAGAGTTAACCAGATTTGTGCACTTGAGCACTTGCAGTAAGAACATTTTCTACATTTCAATTGCAATCCTTTTATTTCTATAGGATAAAAGAAAACAAATGAAAGCAAAGAAAGAATATGTCCTAGGTAGCAGAAGGTTGAAAGGCTTCATATCAAAGATAATCATGGTAATTTTACCTAAACTATCAAGGAATACCTGAACTCTCATAGGAGCTCAATATGCCATTGGGGTAAAAAGAAGCCATTTGTAAAGGGACCAATAATGAAGTACTGGGTCAAACATCAGCAACAGCTAATGGTATAAAAATCAAAATAAGGGCAATGTATGACAAGGCAGAATACGCTGGGATGAAAAAGTGGGAATGCAAACTCTTATGTTAAAAATGTTTCTCTAGCAATTTCATAAATCAGATGATATTACAGTTGATCCTGAAACAATGTAGAGCACATATCCTTAGGCAGTTGAAAATCCATGTGTTATTCTGGCTCTCCTTCATTTCACAATTACTACTTAAAAACTTAATTATTAATACTCCAAGGCTGACTACAAGCCTTATTGATAACATAAAGAGTCAATGAACACATAATTTTGTACATTAGATATATTATATACCATATTGTTACAATAAAGTAAGCTAGAGAAAAAATGATAAGAAAATCTTAAGAGAAAATATAATTTAATCAACTGGACTTAATAAAAAAAAATCCACATATAAGTGGACACTTGCAGTCAAACCTGTTGGCATTCAAACATGAAGTGGACTTTTAAGAAAAGTGAATTACCAACACTTCACACTATGACAGAAACTACAGTGCTTCTCCCTTGTACCTACTGTAGGACTGAAAATTTTCTTATATAGATTCCATTGCTCCACAGAGTCAGCCATTGTCAAATGATGTTAATCTATAACATGGGACTTTATAGATCATTAAGACTAGTATTTTTCATTTTATGAAAGAGAAAACTTAAGTCTCTAAAAGTGGGAAACTTGAAAAGCACCCAGTAAATAAGATGAAGACAGCACTAAAGCCAAGTCATTCAACTATTGCTCTAATGCCCTTCTCTGTTATCCAGTGTCAAGGAAGAGAACACACATTTATTCATCCATGCATTTGGTTCCATAAATGGAACATTTCTAGCATTTGGAAGCTCTTAGAGTAGTTAATTGGTATCTGTTAAATTTTCATATATTCTACCTACAGTAAGTTAAGATAAAAAGAGTACATGACAGGGGTGCCTGAGTGGCTCAGTGGGTTAGAGGCTCTGCCTTCAGCTTAGGTCATGATCCCAGGGTCCTGGGATTGAGCCCCGCATCGGACTCTCTGCTCAGCAGGGAGCCTGCTTCCCCCTCTCTCCCTCTGCCTGCCTCTATGCCTACTTGTGATCTCTGCCTGTCAAATAAATAAATAAAATATTAAAAAGAAAAAGAGTACATGACATAAATGTACCTGTCATACTATAGAATGTTTAATACAACTAAGCATTTATTATTATTAGTTCATACTACTTGAACAAGTAGGCAGGGTCTACACATGCCAGACCTAGGGCTATCCTAAGACCTTCTAAACATGGAAAACAGAGATGGCAAAAATTTTCCCTTTTACTCTATTTTCCCAACAGATATAGCCTGTTGGGTCCACACTAATGTTTTCAAAATCTAAATTAGTTGTTAAAATTTAAAACTTGAATTAAAGAAATATAACATTCTACTTTATTTTCATATATTGCAAGATGTAACAACACTAGTACTCCATTTTGTAATGGCAGGTCAGGTATTCTATTGAGTCCCCAACAGAGGAAGGCCTGGACTGCAGGAATGTCAATGGAAATGGAAAAATAAGAAGAGTCACAAACAAAAGAGACATAAGACACATGAAAAAGAAATAGTAGGGGTGCTGGGTTGCTCAGTCGGTCAAGTATCTGCCTTCAGCTCAGGTCATGATCCCAGGGTCTGGGATCAAGTCTCAAGGTGGGCTCCTTGCTCAGCATGGAACTTGCTTCTCCCTCTGCTCCTTCCCCCATGCTTACTTCCTCTTCCTCACTCTCACACACACACTCACTCTCTCTCTCTCTCAAATTAATAAATAAAATCTTTAAAAAGAAAAGAAAGAAATAGTACAAAGGCAAATATAAATTCTATGAACAATAACATTAAATATAAATAACGTCATGTGGTTAACAGGTGAAGATTTTCAGAATGGGTTTAAAAATACCTGAACCAACTATAAGTTGTCTATAAGGAAAACCTCTTAGGTTTAAAGGCATAATAGATTGAAAGTTGAAGGATGGAAAAAGATATGTCATGTAAATGGTAAACAAAGGAGCTAGACTGGCATTACTAATATCAGACTTTAATACCTGAAGCCAAAAAATTTACTAGTAGAAAAATATTTCATAATGAAAATAATGGCCAATCCACCAGGAAAATATAATTACAAACATATACGTGCTTAACAATAAAGACTCAAAATACATCAAGGAAAAATGACAGAACTGAAAGGAGAAACAGACAATTAAATAATAATCTTTGGAGACAATATCCCTCTTTCCCAAGTGTAAGTAAAGAGAATTGGCAGAAGATCAACAAGATTTTTGACAACACTATGAACAAACTAAACCAAGAAATATCTGTAGAACATTCCATTGCAAAATAAAGAAATACATAGTTTTCTCAATTACAAATAGAAACATCTTCAAAGTTCAACTATAAGGGGTCTACAGGTCATATACACTATAGCCTATAGGCTAGAGACTATGAAAAGTAATAAAATAAGTTTCAAAAATGTAAAGGGACTAAAATCACAAAAATTATGTTCTCTGACCACAAAGGAATATGATTAGAAATTAAGAGTATGGGGCGCCTGGGTGGCTCAGTGGGTTAAAGCCTCTGCTTTCTGCTCAGGTCATGATCCCAGGGTCCTAGGATCTAGCCCCGCATCAGGCTCTCTGCTCAGCGGGGAGCCTGCTTCGCCGTCACTCTCTGCCTGCCTCTCTGCCTACTTGTGATCTCGGTCTGTCAAATAAATAAATAAAATCTTAAAAAAAAATTTAAGAGTATGTGGAAAGTAAATAACATGACTATTAAAAAGAAAAGTGTTTAAAGAAGAAAGCAAAAGGGCAATTACTTTGATATGAACAAAAATGATGACACAATATGCAAAACCTATAGTATGCAACTAAAGCACTAAAGCTTGGACAAAAACTAACAGCTGTCAATGCCTATAGTAAAAGAGAAGAAATATTTCAGATCAAACACCTAAACTTTCATCCTAAGATACTGGAAAAGATGATCAAACTAAAACTAAATCTAGCAGAAGGGAAGAAATAATAAAGATTAAAGAGAAAATAAATGACATACAAGAAGATAAAAACAACCCCAAAAAATCAATTAAACCAAAAGTTGGTTCTTTGATAACATCCATAAAAGTCTATCTAGACTAACCAAGAAAAAAAATTTAAAGCCTATAATTAAGAAAATCTTAAAATTAAGAAAAGGGGGAGAATCTCACCAAATTTACAGAATCTAAAAAATGATTATAAAGGAATACTATGAATCACTGTATGCCAACAAATTAGATAACCTATATGAAATGCACATATTTCTAAATTACTAAATTACTAAAACTGCTTTGAGAAGAAATAGAAAATCTGAATAGACTTACAAGTAAAGCAAATTAGAAATAAAGAAACTTCACACAAAGAAGTCCATGAGCAAAAGGCTACCCTGCTAAATTTTACAAAATGTTTAATAAATTCTTTAGAAGAATACAAGAAGAGAGCACTCCCCAACCCTTTCTATGAGGCAACTATTATCCTAATGCCAAAACTAATCAAAGACATCCTGAGAAATGAAAACTGAAGATTAAAAATCCTTATGAAGTTGAACACAAAAAACTTCAACAAAATACTGACAAAACCAACACATAAAAAGATATAACCAAGATAAAACCAAGATATAAAAAGAACCTTTGACCTAATGGGTTTCTCAAGGAACCCAAAGTTGGTTCCACATATGAAAAACAATAAATGTAATAGGCCATATTAATATGATAATGGACAAAAGCAACATGATCATTTTATAGATGCATAGAAAGTATATGACCGAATGTAACACCATCCCGTGATAAAAACACTCAAGGAAGATGGAAGACAAATGCATTTTCTTAACCCGATTAAACAAGGATGTCTGCTCTTGGTCCTTCTGTTCATTATGGTAGTGGAGGTTCTAGCCAGGGCAATTAAGCAAAAATATGAAATAGAGTGCATCCAAATTGGAAAGGGAGAAGTCTCAATTTGCAGACTACATGACCTTCTACACAGGAAACCCTATGGACTACTTCACTAAAAAACTAGTAGATGTAAAAAAAAAAATTAGCAAAGATAGAGAATCAATATATGAAAATCAGTTTTATTTGATACACTAGCAATGAACAATCTGAAATGAAATAAACACTTCCATTTAAAATCTTAATAAAAATAAAATGCCTAGGAACAAACTCAATAAAAAAAGTACTAGATTTGTACACTAAAAATTTCAAAACACCACAGAAGAATGAAAAGACCAAAGAAAAGACATCTCATATTCATAGATTAGAAGACTTAATATAATTAAGACAGTAATCGTTTCAAATTTATCTGCTGATTCTACACAAAACTCCAACAAAATTTTAGTTGATTTTATTTCAAGAATTAATAAGATGGCTTAAAAATGCATATGGAAATGCATTTTAAACAGCTAAAACAATCTTAAAAAAGAACATCAGAGAATTCACACTTCCTATAGGGAATATATCAAGAACTCTTATAACTTAACAAAAACATAACACAGATTTTTAAAAAATCACAAAGGATTCAAAGAGACACTTCTCTAAAGAAGAAATAAATACAAATGGCCAACAAGCACTTGAAATGATTCTCAGATCACTAGTGATCAGGTATGTGCAAATGAAAACCACAATGACATACTACTCCATGTCCACTAGGATGGTTATAAATAGGTAATAACAAGTTGGCAAGAATATGAAGAAATAAGAACGCTCATACACTACTAGTGGGAAGGTAAAATGGTGTAGCCACTTTGGAAAGCAGTTCTATTGATCTTTCTCCCAAAAGTACATCACAGAGTTTCATTAGGACCTAGTAATTCCAATCCCAGATATATGCCCAAGAGAAATAGTACACACATGTTCAAAGGAGCATTATTCAGCATAGTAAAAAATGGAAATAGCCCCAATGTCCATCAGACGTTAATGAATAAAAGAAGTATTGTATATTCATACAATGTAGTATTATTGACCCATAGAAACAAATGAAGTAGTGGTACTTGTTACAACATAGATAAACCCTGAAGCATCATGCTAAAGTGAAAGCCAGATGCAAAACTTTATATACTGTTTTATTCTATTTATGTACAATATTCAAAATAGGCAAATCCTTAGAGGTAGAGTATAGATTAATGGTTTCCAGGGGCTGAGGGAGGGGCAAATGTAGAGTGGCTACTAATAGACCCAGGGTTTCTTTTAGCTTTAAAAATGTTCTGGAACTGAACAGTGGTAGATAATATTTCACAACCTTGTGAATATTCTAAAAATCACTGAATTACACATTTTAAAAGGGTCCAGTTTATGGTATGTGAATGATATCTCAATTTAAAAAGGAAAACTTAAATTATTTTTATGTATCAGTATAATGCGTACATTGGCCTACATAAAAAGGGGGGGCTATTCGGAAACAGGTTACAAACTAGGTTAAAATTAAATTAACAGAGAAAATTAACAGAGAAACTCAATCTGGTAAATGGTAAACTGCATTATTTAGAAATTCAACATCAAGTTGAAGTAAAACACTAAGCAAATGAATACATGAAAAAGTAACAACCAGCCACAAAAAGAAATTTTTAAAGACTTTCCTGAAGCAACTATACTATAGCTTTCTATTAAATCCCAGAGCAATTGATCTCTGCTGCCCAACACGGGTCTCCTCTCTGTGAACAGAACTATGTTTCCCAATATGCACTACCATGCTGGATGGTCAACTGCTCAGGCCACAGTAGAACCAGGCACTTCTGGGATACTTGTAATCATCCTGTTCCATTCATACAGCTACTTCTCAAGTGTCAAAATTTGGAAACAGATGACTGCTCTGAGTATAAAATGAATGCAAAGGCCATAACAGCACTGTAGACATGCTCCTATAAATGAATTTTGCCTGTACACAGAGAGCTAAAAATAAATTTCTGATACCAACCCTAATAGTCTTCTCTTTAGAACATCTGTTATGCCTCTATTAGCTGTTTATAATCAAGCAAATACCTGCATAAATTTGGCCAACCAACTTTTTTGGTCAACCAACTTTTCTGTCTCTTTTTGGGCATATCTGATGTTTTTGAAAAATGTAATCTCAGTTGATCACAAATGTAATGGTTTCAATTCACATACCATAGATTACAACAGACAAGGACCATTCTGTTTAGTTATTTCTATTAAATTCTATTATTTAGTTATTTATATTAAATTCTATTATTATTCTATTAATGATTAATATGTCAGATAATGCCCTGTATTCCCAACATACTGGGAATACAATCAAGTCAGATACTGGGAATATGTTCAAGTCAGATCATACACTATGATAAAGTCAATGTTCTGCCTTCATCATTTTCTTAATTACCAATGCCAATGATGTTCATCTAAATTATGTTGTGAATTCAAACAAGATGATGTTAAGTATCTTCTTCCTAAGTGACATAATACCTTTTCCTTACCTTTGGTGTATCATTAATCATAATCAATATCAAGGATCACATAAAATTCAAATAACTAATAATAGAATCCAGCTCTAAACACATTTCATTCAAAATTAAGGGTATAAATTAATAATCCAACTAATGTTTTCCAAAGAGATAATTGTCAAAGGGAAAATTTATTTCCTAATATATACTACTATACTCTAATAACAGGGAAAATTGAGTATCAAAACTTAGTACGTAATTATTACATATGCCATAAAATAAAAAGTTTAATTTGATATAAGTAATGAAATTTATGGGTGTATAAAATTTGAACTTCTAAAGAATATTTTGAAAGAGAAATTCTCTATGCAATGGCTCCCACTGCATTCTAACAAACAGATCATGTCCCAGAATGATCCATTTTTTTTTTTAAGATTTTATTTATTTATTTGACAGAGATCACAAGTAGGCAGAGAGAGAGAGGGAAGCAGGCTCCCTGCTGAGCAGAGAGCCTGATGCGGTGCTCAATCTCAGGCTTGGGATCATGACCTGAGCTGAAGGCAAAGGCTTAATCCCCTGAGCCACCCAGGTGCCCCCAAAATGACCCATTCTTGATGCTGTCTTAAATATCCCATCAAAACATACATCAACTGAATATATTGTACATGGCATCTACTAATATGCAATCTAGCTTTACAGGAAATTTGAGTAACACTCAACTAAAGGTGCCATAATCAAATTTCTTTTGAAAAGGAAAAATCCAAAGGTGCTATTCTGTTGTCATACAAAATATACTTTTTATATTATTCAACATGTCCAATCTGCTTTGTAAACTTGCTGAAAATATTTTCCTTCTTCTGCGCAACTTGGATAGTATGGCACTTGAGCTAAGGATTCAGCTGAAGGGAACTGAGAATGCAAATGGGGGGACATATTTTTCCTCAGGCTTGCTTGCCTATTACCATTCTCTGAGGTACACAGCTAGGCTGAATCAGAGTTGCCTCTCGGACTCAGAAATCTTAAGTTTAGAGCTGTCCCTTTTGTTAGTGCTGAAAGAGTCAGCTGAGCTATCCAATTCTCAGGTACAAAAGATCTCAGGTGGCTTTTAGGAGTCAACCGTAAGTAATGGAAGAGAATTGGCAGAGACTTGTGGTTAAAAGAGCATGGAATGATATCTACCAACTAATAAATAACTAAATAAAATGTATATCCACACAATGGAATACTTTTTGCAATAAAAAATGAAGTCCGGATATATGCTACAACATGGGTCAACAGTGAAAATATTACACTAAGCGAAATAAGTCAGCCACAAAGACCACATATTGTCTGAGTCCATTTACAGGAAATGTCTATTATCAGAAAATCTAGAAAGACAGAAAGTAGATTAGTGGTTGCCTTGGGTTGGCAGAGGGGAGATAATGAATTGGGGGAAAAGAACACTAACAGATAATGTGTACAAAGTTTTTTGTGGTAATAGATAAGTATAATTATTATTCACTCTGAATACACGTAAAACTACTAAATTAGACAGTTTACAAAGGTGAATTGTATGGTATGTAAATTATATCTCAACAAAGCTTTTTAGTTTTTTTTTAAAAAGTAAGACCATGATTTTTTGTCATGACTCTATAGAGTTCTAGAATGATGGGAAAATTACCTAACTTTTCTAACCTTCAGTACCTTATCTGAAGGTAGAGATGATAACAGTTTCTATACTTCATTCTATTAAAGACTAAACAATTGTACTGTTTTACACAATAAATATGAGCCCTTATTATAGCTAAATAAAGCATCTTCCAGCGAGGTTCCTGAAAACCGATGGCTGCCCTATAGCAAACTTAGGTGTCAACACAAGGGTACTTCATTCTTCAAATTCCATTTACATGGTCATTCTTAAGTATTAGTGGGGCAAGCACTGTATGCTTGGCATTACTAGGTACATATAAAACTCTAGATGGACTAATAAACTCAGGGAGGAGACATTCCAACATTTCACTAAATACTCATCCTTATTGGACAAAGCAACTAATATCTCCCCAGTGTCCACAGTAGGCAAAAATCATGGTCTCTTTGCCTTTGATGCACATGCAATGTGAAAATGGATAAAGATGGAAGAATTTATGATGGAAATAAATCTTAATTATAATGATTTCACTCTCATATTTACAGGCAGGAGGATTCATCCAAGAAAATAACATTGCATTCCAAAAATAAGTACTATAATGACCTTAGTTAAGGCACACCAATTAACTCAAACTAAGATTTCCCCATAATATACTTTACTAATTTATAATTACATAACCAAACTATTCAATGATTTACAAAGTAAACATTAATAGTCCCTTCTTTCACCCTGCTTCTCCATATTTCTTGCACAAAAGGCAACTATAAATAGGAATGAGTTCAGTTCCAACTTAGAATAAAATACATACATACTGGAATGATTAATAACTAGTGACTCCAATTGTAACCCTCTTATCAATTTCAAACTACGGTTTGATGTTATTTCATTATTTCTCTTAAGTAGATTGAAATCTGTAAAAAACTAGAAGTGAATTTTAAAGTTTACTTACACGGCTTTGAGATTTTTTTTTTTTAAAGAACAGGCAGAGCCAGCCCGAGTCACAAGTATGGTGGCTTAAAGTACATATCCAATAGAAGTGCTTGTAGAAGCCAAAGTCTATTCCAGCCTGATGTCTGATACGAATGCTTATCACAGTGTGCCTGAGTCTGCCAAACTCAGACTTCACACTGCTGTTAAAAGACTCTGTATTATTCCCTAAATGACTTGCCTCCTCTTGCTGTGATTATGACTTCTGTTCAAGGCTGATAATCAAATTTCTTACAAATCAAAAGGAATAAAACATAAGGTGAAGCTGTTAAAAACCAGCTATCAACAAAAAGGTCAAAGCCTCTGGCATGAAAAGGAAAAAAAATTATCCTCTGGTCTGGGATCAGATTTATATTCGATATAGAGCAGAACCATTTACAGCCACAATTTTTTTAAACTAGTAATAAAGCATATTACAAGCTTTCTTAATTTAATTTTTTCTGGCATTTATTGTGTTTTATAAAATATCTAAATGTCAACCAGATTTATAAAAATGTATTTATAACTTAATAAATGGTTAAACAGATTATTCATGGACAGATATAATGCAGACCATAATAATCTAAATTGGTATGGATTTTTGTTTTCCTCCGAATCACAAAAGTAATTAGTGTTTGCTTATAAGGTTTTTTTTTTAATTATTCACTAGTAATGGATACTAAAATTATATCACTATGCATTTGAGATTTCAATATTACTATTGCACAGTTAACATTCAATACCAGAAGATTTGGTAGATTTATATATTTCAATTTGCAATGAATTCAGTGAAGGGTCAAGGACATATCAAGGATGGCTTAGCTCAAATCCGGATTTAAGCAATAATACCAACGATATTTTGAAAATGATTATCCACTAAGTTGTTATTTTATGCAGGTGAACCAAGCTCCTGTTTGAAAGCCACCAAACAGGCAATCCCTTCATGGTATTTTCAGGTTTCTCTGATAAAATATTTTATTTGAAAAAACAAAACAGGAAGTTCCACTGACTAAATGTACTCTGATCCTTTCTTCCCTGGGATAAATGTAAAGAGCAAACAGTTATAAATGAGAATGTCAGTTACACCATTTGGACTAAAAATAAACACTCACTTGTTGCTGCAATTTTCAAGGCTCCTGGCTTTAAGGAAGAAGTATTATTTAAGATAAAAATTTCAAAACATCTCCAAAAATTCTTTTATGAGAATTTGGAGAACTTTACACAAACAAATCTGGCCTGCAGGTGTAGGTCCTAATCGTTTCACTGTTTCCATGGTTTTGCCTTTTGCATTATGTCATATAGTTGGAATTGCACAGTTTGGAGACTCTCCAGATTAATTTCTTTCATTAAGTAAAGCACATTTAAGGTTCCTCCATGTCTTTTCTTGGCTTGACAGTTAGTTTCTTTTTAGTGTTGAATAATATTCCATTGTCAGGTTGTACCACAGTTTTTACTACTGAAGGACATCTTGGTTTCTTCCTAATTTTGGCAATTATGAAGAAAGTTGTTATAAACATTCATGTGCATTTTTTTGTGCAGACATAAGTTTTCAACAGCTTTGGGTAAATACCAGGGAACATGACTGCTGGATTACTAGCTTTTTAAATATGAATTAAAATAATTTGATATTCATTATCCATTAAGTTTTATAAGATAAAATAAGAGACTGAGGAACCTAGAAACAGAGAAAGGGACAGCAGAAAAGGAGGAAGGAAAGAGAGGGAAGAGAACAAATTTTTAAATTCCTATTTGTTTCAAGGACATTTTGATATGTACAGAATGTAATTAGGAAACTACTTTCTCAGAATGCAAGGTTAATTAGATAATTAGTTGAGTTGAGCAATAGATGAGGTTCTGCATGTTAAAAAAATAATATTCTAATTCTATCTGAGGAATAACTACAGGGACAAAAGCCAGGTTTGAAAATAAGCCTGTTAAATACCAAGAAAAAGGTTAAGACTAGATTTTTATTTGACTGACAAGATGAAGGCAGTCCTGTCATTTAAAGTTTAAATTATACTTTTATAACTATTTTTAAACATAAAATGGGAAATAAATTTAAAGATGATTACTAATTACATTCTCTTTTAAGAATTAGCTAAGTGTATTCATTTATCTACTAAATTGCTGATTCACTCTATATCTATTTAATATTCACCTTATGCAGAGTGTTGCTGAAGCTGTTAAGTATACCTCTCTCAACAAAACAACCAAAAATCAAAGGTCACTTGAAACTTAGATTCATGCGTAGATAGCCTGGAAATAAACATAATAACTACGAAAAGTATATAGGATTTCTTAAATCCAAATAAATAAAAAATAAATAAAGTCTAAAAAACAAAACTAGAAACAAAGTCTGTCCTACATTCTTTTTACATGTAAATTATAAAACATCCTATGTATTCTAATAGCTGCAAATAATAGAAATTATTTGGTAAGTCACATTGAATTTGGAAAAATCCAAAGAATCTATTGAAAAGACATTATGACTGATGTTTAAAGAGCTATTAAACTCAGTTAATAATGTGATTTACATCCAGATTTTGTCAATAGTAGCGTTAGGTGGTAAGGATTATCATAAAAGTTCTCTGAAACCTACAATGCATTTAAATTGAAAATAATTTCTACAACAAAAGGAATGAGGAAATAGTTTTATTTCCTTGTTTCTCTATCTAAACTTAAATTCCACTCAGTTCTTTAAAAAAAAAAAAATACAGAAATGACATGGTTTAAAATAAACTGAACAGAACTTTTTCAATCCTAAGGCAAATATCTTCTAGAGAATTAAAAGGTTAATTTTCCTTTAAAGTCTAATCTTCCACTACATTGGAATTATAGGGCAAAAGGTGATAACAAACTAAACAAACACCACCTGCATATAAACTTGTCAGGTTCAACATCTATGTACCTTTTTACTTTTCTTTTTTTTTTTTCTTTTTGCCTTCTGCCCTATAAAATTTCAAAACCAGTGTTGCCACTTCTATTAGACTAAACTTTGTTATGGTAAATTGGCAACTTTTTATTTATGTTCCCTGAGACAAATCAGGAAATTCTTCCTAGGCAGAACCATTCAAACTTGGCTCCTCCTTTTAGTCTTCAAATATTTATTACTTTTAAATGATGGTAAATCAAAGTGGTATCAGTATTTTTTTTGACAAATGTTAATGCTTTTAATAATGTCCAAAGAATGAGAGACACCCTACATTTAACAAGCATTTGAACAATATTTTCAGTAAAGAAAACTTTGGGAGGTGTGGTAAACTGAAAAAGGACAGTTACTTTTCACTCCCTTTACAGCCTAAACTCATAGCTCCTCACACTATCCCTCAAACTGTTGGAGTCTTGTTCTGGTTATCTGGTATCCTTCCATCTGTGCGGGCCTTGCAAAAAACACTGCACTAGATAACAAAATACCTTATATGCTGTTATTTGGAGCCCTACTTAGCCACCATAAGAACAAACAAGTGTAATTGGTGTGGTGTTGAGAGATGTGTGTCTTAGTCGCCACCACTAACTGAAGCAAGTCAGCCATTACAAACAGAACTATGTGACCATCAGCGCATCCAAGGCCAGAGAAAACAAAGTTGAGTACAGATCAAATGGGTAATACTCAGATTTGTAAACCAAATAAATGTTCATTGTTTTAGGCCACCTGGTTTACGGGTTTATAATACTGTAACAGATGACTGGCACAAACTCAAGACTAAGAAAACTAAGAAGACTGCCTAGAGTTTTGTTTTGTTTTTTAAGTTCTTTGTATTTATTTATTTGTTTGCTTGTTTGTTTGTTTATTTATTTATTTATTTGAGAAAGAGTGCATGCATGCACATGTGCACATGGAGGGGAGTGGAGGGAGAGCAAGGGTGAGTCCTAAGCAGACTCTGCACTGAGAACAGAGCCATACTCAATCTCATGACCCTGAGATCAGGACCTGAGCTGAAACCAAGAATCAGTCATTTAAACAACTGCACTACTGAGGCACCCCTTCAATTTTTTAACTTTTTTAAAGATTTATTTATCTATTTGAGAATGAGAGAATGTTGCCTATACTTCCACTGAATATTTAGGTTAACCAGATTATTTGATTATAATTAATATTTTATAAAGATTTTAAAATGAAAAGGTTTAATTAAATAAATTGTTAACTCCTGTTTACCTTAAAGAGATACAGTCTTATATATGTAAACCATAGAATAAACCAATAGAATAACCATACTATTCCTAATAATAACAGCATAAATATGTAAAATGTTTAATGTATGCTAAGAAATCTGATTCATTTAATATCAAAACAACTCTATGAAATACTGCTATATTATAACCTAGATGAAAAGAGTATTACAAAGAAAAGTTAAGTAACTTATCCTAAGTCATATGGCTTCTAAGTAGTAAAGACAGGATTCAAATCCAAGCAATAAAGACTATTCCATTTTGCCTCTCAACAATAGGAATAATGACAATATTTTGGGTTCTTTCATAGTAATAGGTAGCATTTATTGAATGATTAGCATGTGTTTAGCACTGTGCTAAATTTCTCTCACTCCTCATAGGAAAAAATTAAGATTTTACTACTAATACTTCCATTTTTAAGTGGATAACAAAGACACAGATATATGAAGCTACAGCTTCCTGTGTTGGCAAATTTAAAAGTATTTTATAAAATGGGTAATTTATTCATACACCCCTTAGAGTTTGGTACTATACAATCAAAGTCATCAGGAAAATCCACACTGAAACCAGAATGCAGGCACATGGGTGGCTCAGTCAGTCAAGGGTCTGCCTTTGGCTGAGGTCTTGATCCCACTGTCCTGGGTCTGAGTGCCACACCGGGCTCCCTGCTCAGCTCATGTGAGCACATGCTCACTGTCTCTCTCTCTCTCTCTCCCTTTATCACAAAAATAAACAAAATCTTAAAAGAATAAAAGGAAAGAAAGAAACAAAGAAACAAAGAAAGAAGGAAACCACAATCCAATACCATTACACAATCACTAAAATAGCTAGTATTGAAAAAACAAAAAACAACCTGACAATACCGCATGTTAGTGAGGATGTAAGAGCAAATGTAGCTCTCATGATTTATTGGTGTCAATGTAAAATCATACCATGAATTTGGGATATAGCTTGGTAGTTTCTAATGAATATGTTCACATCCTTACCCTATCCTTTAGCAATTATATTCCTAAAGAAACAAGTACATATGTCCACAAAAAGACTTGTACCAGATATTCATAAGTTTTATTTATAACAGTCCCAAAATGGAAACATCCAAAATGTCCATCAATGAGGCAATGGAAAAATACACTGTGCATACCCATATAATAGAATATTCTGAGAAATTTTAGAAGATCAAATTGCCCATACATGGAATAACATGCATTACATTTTATAAATTTTACGAATTAACATGCATTTGAAAATGTTAAGCAAAAGAAGGTAGGTAAAGACTAATATGTAATACATATTTACACTTATAAGAAATTATACAACACATGGGAATATTCTAAGGAAGAGTAAGCCAGAAATGAGGTTAACTGGGTGTAGAGGAGACACATGAGAACTTTATGGAATGATGTAGATAGTCTGTATCTTTTTTTTTTTTTAAAGATTTTATTTATTTATTTGACAGAGAGAGATCACAAGCAGGCAGAAAGGCAGGCAGAGAGAGAGAGAAGGAAGCAGGCTCCCCGCTGAGCAGAGAACCCAATGCGGGGCTCGATCCCAAAACCCTGAGATCATGACCCGAGCCGAAGGCAGCGGCTTAACCCACTGAGCCACCCAGGCGCCCTGATAGTCTGTATCTTTATCTGAGTGGTAGGCAAATGGGTATCTAAAAGTCAAAACAATTCTACCTCCCACAAAAAACAATATATGTTAGTTAAATTGCATTTAAATTTAAAAATTTTTAAATAAGAATAATAAAATTAAAAAGTCAACACATTGCACACTTCAGATGTGCAAAATGAGCATTTTATCATATGCAAATGATACCCAAAATAGCATACAAAACAAAACCCATCAAATTCAATTTATTCAAGTTAAGAAATATCTGTGGGGTACCTACCATGTACTCAGTACTATGCTCAAACAATCCTGAGTGACAGAAGGAAATCTAGTGAAAGACTGTGCTATTTTGAAATTCATTCTGTTGTGAGAGAGACAAACTTAATCATATTTAACAATTAGAGAAAACTCCAGGAGTATAATCTGTTGCCAAAATATGTGTGGCAGAGGGGCCACCTGGGTGGTTCAGTCAATTAAGCATCTGCCTTTGGCTCAGGTCCTGATCCTGGGATCTAGGGATTGAGCCCCAAGACAGGCTCCCCAAAGGAGTCTGCTTCTCCCTCTCCCTCCTCTACCCACCCTCGCTCCTGCGCTCTCTCTCCCTCTCTCAAATAAATAAAATCTTTTAAATAAAATATGCGTGGCAGATAATATGTACTATAGAAATAAAATACAAGTATCACTTTTTACAAGTGAGATAGGGAGTAAACATGTATGAAACATTTCAACATTTAATGATATAAAGATTAACATTTCATTTTTTAAATTCATGAAAATATTATAGTTCAAGATGAAGCAACACAAATAGAATTACTAAAATGCCAGAAGAATTCTAGAGACCTCCAAATATTTTATCCTAAATATTTCAGTGAATTAAGCCTTTAATGATTTTATAGTAGCGTTCATCATCATTAGCCATCAGGGAAATTCAAATCAAAACTACATTGAGATACCACCTTATACCAGTCAGAATGGCAAAAACCAACAAGGCAAGAAACAACAAATGTTAGATAAGTTGTAGAGAAAGGGGAACCCTCTTACTCTGTTGGTGGGACTGCAAATTGGGGCAACCACTTTAGAAAACAATGTGGAAGTTCCTCAAAAAATTAAAAATGGTGTTACCCTATGACCCAGCAATTACACTACTGGGTATTTACCCCAAAGAGACAGATATAGTGAAAAGAAAGGCCATAAGCACCCCAATGTTCATAGCAATGATGTCCATAATAGCCAAACTGTGGAAGGAGCCAAGATAGCATGGAGCACTGGATGTTATAGGCAAACAATGAATCATGAAACACTACATCAAAAACTAATGATGTACTGTATGGTGACTAACATAACACAATAAAAAAGAAATAAAATAAATAAATTATCCATCATCTTTAAATAATGCTAAAATTTTGAAGATAAAGTAGTGTATAGTGAAAGTCCTTCTATATGGGTTGGAGTTTCATCCTAAGATTCATTGAATTCAATGAACTTATTGAATGCCTAGTTTCTACATTCAGCACAGCAGAAGTTAACATTCTACTCAAACATATTGCCACCAAGAAAAATCTAACATAGTTAGTTAGAGGGGAAGGGTAAAACATGTATAAAGATCAAAACAGAGGAACACTGAAGAGTAGAAATCACCATGTTTGGAAATTTTTACACCTGCATACCTAAGTGACCAGGGATGCAGTTATCCAAACACACAGCTATGACTGAGTCAAGATCAAAGTACCTGGCCACTCTTAACATACAAAGTTCTTTAATCTTTAAGAAAGGCAGCTCAATGTAAGACAGTGATTTAATTATACAAATATAAGACTTTCATAAAAATAAGTCTTGAATCATACGATTCCATTAGTATCTTAAGTTTTTCTCTGGAAATTCTGTTCATTACAGTAAGAATAAACTCAACAAAGCTCACATTGAAGTTCACACCTGTGTAAAGGAAAATAAATTATTTCCTCCATTCTGATCTGTGTGAAGTCAGAAATATATATATATTTTTAGATTCTATTTATTTATTTGACAGAGAGAGAAATCACAAGCAGGCAGAGAGGCAGGCAGAGAGAGAGAGGGGGGAAGCAGGCTTGCCGCTGAGCAGAGAGCCCGACGCGGGACTCGATCCCAGGACCCCGGGATCATGACCCAAGTCGAAAGCAGTGGCTCAACCCACTGAGTATTACCCTAGACAGCATTCTCAAGCACTGGTAACAGAATTTTAAGCAGAGTGAGAGTTGATTCTGCCTTCCCATCAATATTCCTATCTTTAACATGGCTCTTAAGATCCAGGGTAGTGGTAGTAGTCTACCTCATCTCTTCCCAATTCTGATTGAACTGATTTCAGTCACACTGATATCTACCATTCTCTTGAATATATCATTCATTTGTTCACTTACTAATGTTTCATATATAGTCTTCCACTCTCTCTGTCTCTCTCTCTCTCTTTCCTAGACCTCAGAAAGTACTTGGCTCAGAGGTCAAATCTCAAGAGAACCACTGATAATATAAAAAATACTAATGATGAAAGTCTAAAGCCCTGAAAACTATATTGCAAAATTTCTAAAATGAGGTAGTTTTAATTTTCAAACCAAACATCCAAATAAAACTGTTTTATAATGAAATATTTTTAGTAAGTTATTTAGCCACTACTGTGACTTATACACCTATGTTATTCTTATAAAAGGAGAAAGTAGAACACAATTACAAGGAGGACAAAAACTGATGATAGTCACAATAGGCCCCTAAATTAACTCATAGTCTGGTCGTCATTGTCTTATCTCCTTTATATTTACATACGGTGAGAGGCAGTATTTGGACATTGGCAAGGAGTTACCCAAAGTCCAAAATCCCACATGTATTTTAAAGGACTAGAAAGATCATTATATTTGATTTAACTTCCCTCAACCCAGTATATGTTCCATAAATATTGACATATCAAAGCAAATGTCTTTCTGACAATATCATTATTAACAACAGCATTCAATGATGTCACAGAATTGCCAGGCACAATGCTCTGTGCTTTACATATATGATCCATGTAATTCTTACACTAACCCTTTTATGTAGGTGTAATTACTTTCCTTATTTCATAGATGGGAATATTAAGAGAAGAAAAGTAAGGTAACTTGCCTAGGATATCGCTAAGCAATGAAAAACATGGGTCTAACCCAGGCTCATGTTTCTATGCAACAGCCTCACATGACTTTTAATCAACTCATATTTAAGGGACTTGGTCTTCAATCCTCCCCCCTACCCAACTCTACCTAGGCATTCACCAGTTTGTCCTCTATTGTTCCCATTTCCTGTTGTTCCTTCTTCAGATCAGAAGAGGATCTGAGTCAATTTAACATAAAATGTCTGAAATTATCAGAGAATACAGAGAGACCCCTTACTGAGAGAGTCTGTTTATACCAATTGGGATCTCCCAACTGAGATCCTAGTCGTGTTGCTGGGCTTTTTTTCTCATCATTTTCATCCTCTTCACCTGCTTCCTCCTGCACTACCTTCTACCTGTCATAACAGATCACTTTTGGTAGATTGTGCTAACTGCCATCTCCACTATTAGTCTTTGTTCTTTTTTGCAGTTTCACCACTCTCATCTAATTTTATCCATGATTAAAAATCAAATTTCAACACATTAAAAAAATGGATGTCACTGGTCCATCAATGTGTAGATTTTTTTCTTACAGGAGTTTGAACTTGGGTAAAACTAGACAAAAGGTAACTTACCTTTTTCTTTTTGTATCTTTATAAGAAGCTTATAATATAAAATATATTATATAATAATATATTAAGTTTATATATAAAAGCTATTTAAAACTAGAATATATTATCTTATAAATTAGTGAATTTCCTTTGAGTCCATATTGAGAACATGCTTCTCAGGAATATGGGGCTAAGGTCCATTTTAGCTTGACTAAAAGATCTTTGAGATCTTTCTAGACCTAACATGATTCTGCACACCTTCAACCCAACTACTTAGCTTTAATACCTGGATGGATGGCCCTCATTTAATCATTTCCCTTGGAATTTCTAGTTTCTGTACCTTCCATACATTATTGAATGAACTTAAAATACTTAAAATGAGAATAACTTAACTACGTTCCTATTTCTATATTATCTAACATTTACCAACTATTTTCCAACAACAATAAATGAGTTGTTTCCCTTCATTCTAGTTTTCAGACTCCTACATCTCTTATTATCCTTCCATTTCTATGATGACAGATGCTTGGTGATATATTTTCCATTTTATCCTTAGCATATAGCTTAATCTATTCCACTAGAAACAGAAAATAATTGAAAATCTCACGTGGTGCAATCTATCTCAGTTTCCTCCCTTCCTTATTTGCCTTTCAACTCCATACCACTTTATTTCTATTAACATGTACTCTGAGGGGCGCCTGGGTGGCTCAGTGGGTTAAGCCTCTGCCTTCGGCTCAGGTCATGATCTCAGGGTCCTGGGATCGAGCCCCGCATTGGGCTCTCTGCTCAGCGGGGAGCCTGCTTCCTCCTCTCTCTCTGCCTGCCTCTCTGCCTACATGTAATCTGTCTGTCAAATAAATAAACAAAATCTTTAAAAAAAAAAAAAAAAAAAAAAAAAACATGTACTCTGAGTTATTTCCCAATTCTGCTGTCAATTTTCTTACTGCAATATGAAATATCATTGTTTCTGTCAAAATGCCATCAGTGTCGGAACTCCTCTCTATTCTTCATATTTCTTTATACAATTAACACAATCAAAATGAAATCTTAATTCTCAACTTATTCATTTTAAAATTTACTAAGAAAAATTATTAGCTTTTTAATCATGCAGTATAATCTAAGTATCAGGAGATGAATATAAAGAGCTTGGTAAGTTCACCAAGACAAAAACCCAGTTATCATAAAACATACTATTTCAAATTTTAGATTTATAAATATGTTGTAAAACACCATTTTCCCCCACACATTACATTCAAGTGCTATAATGGATAGAGTATCATAAAGTCCCTCAGTTGTTTAAGTTTTTGAACTTATATTTAATCTCAAGGCTGTAAATGGCTTTAAATGTAATCTGGTTCAACTACTGTTCAAATGACCAAATCATCTCCACAATAACCTTGCTAGGTCAAAGTCCAGTCTCTGAACAAAGAGGTCCACTGAGTGAATATACCAAAAATTTCCTTTGGGAAACGTTTGATCCAACTATGGACATTGTTACATAACATTATTAGAATTATGGTTCCTCATTCTTTCATAAGAAATCCTTTTCCTGCATACAAATAACAACAAACCATAATCTGTATTGATAGCCCCTCTAGCATTTATATATAAAGGTGCCATTCTTGAATCTTAACTCATTCCAACTAAACCATCCTTATTTTCTTCAAACATTTCTCATGATACTGTGATTAATCTTCTCTCCCCATCACTCTACTTCATTTATGTCCCTTCCAAATATCAAATATACCTATAAAATATCAAATATTATCTCTTGAATAATCCAAAATATTTACACCTTCCACTATGTCCCATGAATAAAACACTCTAACATAAATGAATTTATTACCAAGTTAACCATAAAACATCCTATCCATATATTAATCATATATTTTGACCATAGGTTCATCTAACCTAAACATCACTTAATACATTTTAGGACAGCGCCCTATTTACAAATTGCAATTTTTATCTGTTTCCTGTTTATAAATGGGTGTATAAAATCTTTGTTTATTAACTATATTTTTAAGCTAATTGTACCCTTTATCAGTGTGACTGTAGTATTTTCCTTTAATGTTAACAATATTTTTATGTAGTTACTATAAATATGAAGAAAGAAAAGTGCTCAATTTTCTTGTCAGTAAAACTGATGTATAGACCAAACATATCAAATACAAGTTTACAATATTTTAAAAACTCTTAATACATATATGTGCGTACATATATTTATCTATGTATAGGCAGATAAATAGAGAAAGGTAGGACAGAGATACATAGATATAGATACATCAAATCTAATGTAATTTAATTTTTTAAATTACTAACAGAATTCAAGAAGATATGATACTTTGTCTTAACAATGGCAGATAAAAGAGAAAAAAAACCAAAATTATTGAGGACATAGCTAATCAGTACTTTAATTCATTGCAGATAAATATGCAAATTAATAAAAATTTCCTAGTGGAATTTATAAATATTAAAAGTATAAAATATAGTTATTATTTGAATCATCAATTCTGCTCAAAGAATTTATCCTCAAGAGAGAAAATGTTAAATAAACTGTGTTCATCCATAAATGGAATAATATCTGGCTATTAAAATAATGGAAAATAATATTTCCTGACACAGAAGATGTTCATGTTATAAAACTAAATGTGAAACACAAGCCCTAAAAAGTTTGAAAAATATATAATCATTTATGTGACTATATACACACAGGAAAAACAAATCTAGAAGGGAAAAAAATGGAATTGGTTATATCTCTTGGCATTAGAATTATAGATGACTAATTACCTTTGTTCTGCTTATCTAGATTTTTCTAGTTTTCATTTGTAATATATACTGTTTGTGTAATACAGGATAGGAAAAAGAATGATATTTTTAATATGAGGAAGTCCTCCTTTGGTTCTCTCTCCTATGTCACTCATATTTTTATCAGAGAAGTATACTTAGAATATAAGAAAGGAGGTATAATACAGGAGAGGAATGAGGCAGGAAGAAAGTTGTGAGGCATCCTAATACCCTGATATAATTTTATATTTTTCTACTTCAATAATTTTAATATGTATCATTTAAGAAATTCTGATGTGACAGAATAATCAATTGCAAAGCCACTATACAGACTTATCAATGGTAATTAAACCACATAAACCATTTTGGCTACCCAGCCCATACATTAAATTTACAGATTAGTAATTCCTTAATTATGAACTTTGAAGTATGTATTTTTTTACTCATCTTGCTATAGCTTAACTAGGTCTTATCCTAACAACTACAAACTTCATAAGCTACTTGTTTGCTAAGTTACCACTACCTTCTAATTCCTTATTCTGCCTGTGCCACAAGAAAATAATAACCTCATTTTATGTAGATTAAACCATTTTCATTTTTTATTTGTATTATTTATTGGTCCTCTTGATACCATTGAAAACACATCATGTTAGATAAACTGTCAAAAACCATATACATAAGAAAATAAAAACTTTTCTCTTACCTATAACATAATAACTGATGAAAATTCACATATTTTTTATATGTGACATAATCTGTGGTATAATCTGAACCACTTTAATATTAGTAATTTCTTATAATATCCATTTTGCTATTATTTTGTATTTTATATAACTCTTCCATATAATCAGAAATAGTTTTATTATTGTTAAAAATGAACACCCTCAGAGACGATGCTGGTTCACTTTAGTACCTCCATTACAGGAATTCAATTTCAAAAACTATGCAAGTAAATTATTATGCAATAGAAAATTACAGTAGTGTATGAGAGAGAAAATTATTTTCTCCTAAGTTCCTAGCTGAGAGCCCCTGTAATAAATAACAGATAAACAAGAGAAAAATCAAACAATTTACTAACAATAAGAGTATCTCCTGGTAGTTACCCAGGGAAAACTGAGTAACTTAAAGAGGAGGCTTAGAACTTCAGCATATACAGCATCTTCAACAAAAAGAATGATAAATGTGGAGAAATGACAGGACAAAGAAAAATACTAGGTAGGTAAGCCAACAGTAGATAAGGAATAGTTGGTAAAGATTTTTATGTCTATTCCTCCAGAACCATCTCCAGGTTGCTAAGTTCTAATGTTTTCTCAGGGAATTAACTTCTGCCTGTTGTAATAGAGAGGGGACAGAAGACACCTTTGAAACTTAATGTCCTGCTTTTAGGCAAATAGGAGAGGAGTTTTTGTTATAAATCCTTCTTTTTACCTTTAGCTCAAAATAATCTTTATGCAAAAGTGGCATATTTTGCAGTGGCATATTCAGCTATCCTTTAGTAGTATGATTATAAAAAAGACCCCTACCTTGATATCCCATTATAAATTCTTTGCAACTACACCTTTCATAATAACTTAGTTCATTTTAAGCAATTATAATAAGTTTTGTACAAATAAGATTCATGAAAATATGGTAAAGGTATTAAAAAAAAAAAACCCACCTTCCAGAAAGGTTGTAAGGATTAATGGGAAAATTATTTTAAGATATCCAAAAAGTATACAGCTGTCCCCAACACCAAAACAAGCTAAGTCTTCATATGTACATTACAGACTGCCCTAAATCAAAATATATTTGCAAAGGACAACTGGTTCAGCATTCTCACAACACAACAACAACAACAACAAAAAGTTTATAACCTCTTAACTTTTACATATTTCCTGAAATGGTTTCCTTTACTACTTCAAGCCTATAGGCATCATACTAATTTCTTCCTAAACTCTTTCCTCATTTTCTTTCTTTCCTGCTGCCTCAATCACATATAGCAATCCATCACCCTAACCCATTTCCTTCTTTGAGTACTTATTCTATTTACCTTCCTTTCCTTTCCTTTCTCACATTGCCAACATGCCCATACTATTTCAGTCTGTTTTTAGTCTTGCATTTGCATTGGCAAATAGCAAGAGATGAACCAGATAAGTAAGAAGCAGATTTCAGGCCAGGCAAAGGGGCAGAGAGCACACAAACATCAAATGAGCATATGAAAAATTCATAAAGGGAAATATGCTTTCTTAGCTTTTGTAGATTAAAAAAAAAAAAAGAAGAAGAAGAAAAGAAAAAAAGTTCTAATGGCCTTCCTGGAGCAGAAATGCCAAAGTTGTAGGAAAACTGAACTTTACAGAACTAAACCAAAAAATAATGATTGTAAGCTATTTCAATTATATATAAGGAATGAATGACGGGGCCCAATGCACAACTGACAAACCATTCTCGATAGAAAAAGGAGTTAACGTGGGATGAAACCTCTTACTGCTCATGTTTTCTTCTCATCCACACCATGGATAATAAGTTCTATGCATTCTTCCCAAACAAGTTAAAATAGAACCTCTCCAATGAAACCCTTCTTTACATCCATTTCAGGTATGCAGTATCAATTCTCTATCTTCTGTCCGTTCCTCGTATGAGTACTTGCTACACCATGAGTCTCTTTCAGTGAGATTTGTGAATTCAATACTCTAGCCACCATCCCATCAATGACTATTTACCTGCCTTTCTTTTACAGGGGAAGACAGTCCATTTGTGGAAATTGGGACACTCAGTATTGTAAAGGTCTGTAATAAGTGTTTCTTATCTAAAAACATACTACATTTAGTATTATCATTTTGTAACTACTCATCCATGTTTATCACTTCTCCTAAAATCTCAACTTTTGCATTTTATTATTTTTTTAAAGATTTTATTTATTTATTTGACAGGCAGAGATTACAAGCAGGCAGAGAGGCAGGCAGAGAGAGAGAGGAGGAAGCAGGCTCTCTGCCGAGCAGAGAGCCCGATGCAGGACTCAATCCCAGGACCCTGAGATCACCCTGAGCCGAAGGCAGAGGCTTAACCCACTGAGCCACTCAGGCGCCCCATTGCACTTTTTTTTTAAAATTAAGATCTTATTTATTTATTTAGCAGAGAGAAAGAGATCACAAGTTGGGAGAGAGGCAGGCAGAGAGACAGGGGAAGCAGGATCCCTGCTGAACAGAGAGCCTGATATGGGGCTTGATCCTAGGACCCTGAGATCATGACCTGAGCCAAAGGCAGAAGCTTAACCCACTGAGCTACCCAGGCGCCCCAATTAATGCACTTCTTAATGTCAATGCATTTCTACTAATTCTACTGGCTTTTTAAATATCCTCTATTTAATATATTATCTTTTTTATTTTTATGGAGATAAATTCACATCACATAAAATTTACCACTAAAGCATTTTGAACTGTACAATTAAGTGTTTTTATATACTCACAAGCTTGTGCATCCATCTCCACTATATAATTTCAGAACATTTTTATCACTTCCAAAATAAACTCAGATCCATTAAGCAATCTCCCTCCCACAGCCCCTGGAAGCCACTAATCTACTTTGTTTCTGTGCATTTCCCTATTCTGGACATTACATATAAATCAAGGCATAGTATATGTGGCCTTCATTTCTGACTTATTTCACTTAGCATATTTTCAAGGTTCATCCATAGATGATACATATAACTATTTTGTTTTTTTTTTTTTTTGGCTGAATAATATTCTATTCATAGATATATTACATTTTGTTTATCCATTTGTTGCTGAACATTTGGATTGTTTCAACTTTTTGGGTATCATAAATAATGCTGTTATGAACATTTGTGTACAAATACTTCTGTAAA